>NC_065446.1:50486773-51103698 GCF_917563875.1 Diabrotica virgifera virgifera
GACTTAAAAATAAAATTTTTCCACTATACTTTAAAAAAAATATGCTTGAAATATTGATTTCAACCCCTACGCCCTCCCTTAAGCATAGCTATGATACGATTTTGATAGACAACCCATGCTAGAAGTATTTGTCTATGTATGAAATTTAATAAAAACAATATGTCATCCGGCAAGCAGATGGGTACAGGTCGACGTATATTCGGATCTTAGACTATATGCACTCAAAATAATTTAGTTCGTAATATTGATTAACAGTGATTACTGAAAAGTATTTCGTTGTCACAACAATTTAATTTGTTGTTTCAACAAACTTTTAGACATTGACGAATGTATTTGGTTATTGTCACAATGATTGAATAATAATTGTGCGAATAACTAGAGTACATTAATCAATAACACTCAATTTATCCAGCCAATAACTTAGTTTCGTATATTTAATAAATACTGTTAATTCTGGCAGCAACTTACGTTCTTGATTTCGTAGATGATAAGCAATTACCTTGCAGTAGAGATTTCATTAAAACAATGTACAAATATTGTTAATATAGAGTAATATATGATTATTGGATAGATATAAATTGATTGTTGTGACAATTAATGCATTAATCAATCTACTACTGCATTTAATACCCATACCCACAATTAATGCGTTCATTGTGACAATAATCGTAGTTGTTGAGACAACAAATGTTTTGCTTGGCCATTTGAAAGTTAACGGCTTTTCCTTATCGTGATAGCCCTAGCTTTTCTGTGTTACCGAAGTGCCGAATAATAATTGCATTTAGTTTTTAAGTGTAGTCCGTAGTAGAAGGAAGTTTTTGAGTGTCTATTATCGTGAAATCTTGGTCGAATTCTTTTTAAATGTATTCATTTTTTTCGAATCCTGAGAAAACTAATTATTATTTTTAAAAATTTAAATGCAAAATAAAATATTACAGTATTATCGAGGGTCTGAAGTCCCTGAGAGCCTCTATAATGATTATTTTAATAAGTCACAGGAGTGAAAAAGAGAAAATTTAGTATGATTTTTAATTTCAAATAGGCATACCATTCAACAGAACCTTTTTGTTTATTGTAAGGGACTTTCTGCCCTCGGTAATAATGTAATATGTTATTCTGCGTTTAAATTTTTCAAAAATACTTATTAGTTTTCTCAGAATTCCAAAAAAAATGAATGCGTTTAAAAAAAATTCGATCGAAATTTTGCACCTGCGCTCTTAAAAAGGAATAAAGTGTTATACATTTTAGGAATCACTATTTCAAGCGATTTTAAATAAGCTGCCACATGACGTACTTTCCCATTAAAAAAATTAAAGTTACGCCGCGCCTGTCACCTGAAGAGGGATCGTGTAAAGTTCGAAACATTGATGTTATAATATACTTTGATTATTTTAAAAATCGACCTGTCCGAGCGTTTTGCTTATGTGCTAAAAATAAATAAGTTAATAAGGGGGTGGTGGGAGTGTAACACTTATTCCAGTACACTGTATAAGTGAAATCATATGAAAAATCACACAGCGTAAAGTCCTTTAGGTTAAGGACAATAAAGGGGGACTTAAAAATTATTATTAATCAATTAATATCATACATTGGGCTATTGCATTCAGTAATTATTAATATAAAATACGTTCTTGTAAGAAAAACTGTATTTATTGTGGGAATAAACGGAATTAATTGTAACAATAAACGGAAATAATTGTAGAAATAAACGAAATACGTTAGGAGAAATAACACTGTTATTGTCACAACGAATAGTCTTCGTCGGTCAATTAACGACGTTGTTGTTTCAATAAATAGTGTTCGTTGACTCAGTGAACAGAGTTCGTAATATCAATAAATATTGCTCGTTGACTCAGTGAACAGAGTTCGTAATAACAATAAAGTGATATTATGGTATACATAATGAATGTTCATCCATTCAATAAACGTAATACATTGGCTCAACTAACGAAAATAATGAATTGATGAACATCGTTTTGTTGTCCCAATAAAACCAAGAATTGGACAAATTTTAAGTATTGCGTTTGTTGTCTGAATTAACATTTTTATTGATATTACGTACCTATTTCGTTGAGTGTGAGTATGAGTTTCATTGGGACATCTAGGTTTTCATGTCTTTAATTAGGTTGGGTCTAATAAAGCTGCCAAATGCTTACTTGGAATCTATGGAAATTATGTTTAATTAGATATCATGTTCTTAACACTTCTCAATTGACTGCGTCACTATATGCATTGTATCTATTGTCGACCTGAGTTAGTAATCTCCTCCAAGATGATTTAACAATGTTACTTCTCTGTAGTTGTCGCATTGTGTGGTGTCACTTTTATTTAGAAGAGGAAATATCCATCAATCCATCTAAAATCTTCTTCTTCTTGTAGTGCCTATCCGTTTCGGATGTTGGCGACCATCATGGCAATCTGTACTTTGCGCACTGCTGCTCTGAAAAGATTTGTAGTGGTTGTGTTGAACCACGTACGTAAATTTTTCAGCCAGGAAATCCTTCGCCTTCCTGGTCTTCGCTTTCCTTCTACTTTTCCCTGCAAGATTAATTGCAGCAGTCTATACCTTTCACTGTTCCTCATGATGTGACCGAGGTATTCGATTTTGGCTGTTTTTATTTTGATTAACAGCTCTTTTGCTTTTTGCATTCTCAACAAATCATCCTCATGAGTAATATGGTCGGTATAAGATATTTTCAGGATTCGACGATAAAGCCACATTTCAAAAGCCTCAATTTTCTTGCAGGTGGCGTCTGTGAGAGTCCACGACTCAACTCCGTACAGTATAGGAAAGATATAACATCGAAGTAATCTGACTTTTATGGGTATCGACAAATCATGACATTTGAATAATTTTGCCATTTTTTGAAATGCAGATATCCTACATCTATCCTATATATAGATGCTATCCTACATTTGATTTCTATGGAACGGTCCCAATTTTCATTGACGTTCCTACCAAGGTAGGTGTATGTTTTTACTCTTTCTATTTGTTGACCATTCACACTGATTCGTGCAAAGTGCTGTTCAATGTTAAGGCGGGTATATATATGCGCTCTGCTCGGTGTGCGAGCCGCTCGCACGCAGCATATTTGTTAGATTAGTACGTGTTTTCAAGTGGCACACAAACGGCTCGCACACGGCGCACCACGATCTAACTTCTGTCGGCTTTTCAACAAATGCTTTGATGGTTCGGAATACGTATTTGGACGGGTTTGCGAGTGGTTTGTTGGTTTTGGGGCGCCTGAGTTGAATATTTGTTAGTAATGGAGTGTTAGGAAGGAAATATCAAACTTATTGATGTTTACCGTGGAAAGTGAAAATGAGATGATGACAGTGAATATATTTAAACATGTTAGCTTGCAACCCCCAACTTGTAACCAACTTGCAACCATCTTGCAACCAATTTGCAACCAACTTGCAACCATTTTGCAACCAACTTGCAACCAATTTGCAACCAACTTGCAACCAACTTGCAACTCAACTTGCAACCAATCGGAATGAAACGAAACGATCAAGCTACTCCCGACGTCGGCCGATATCGGATCTGATCTGATCGGAGAAAAACGGATCCAATGTAGGCACCCACATTTAATACTGATTATTTACAATTACTAAATGTTCGTAAGTTTCCTCTGGATCGCGGAAGGTTCGTCAAAATGAAAAATTTTAACGAACATTAACCGCGCCACGAACGCGCGGCGCTCACACGGCGCGGAGTTCGCGGTGCGGATATGTATTTCCGCCTTTAGAGATCATTATACATTTTGTTTTCTTAGTGTTTAGTGAAAGTCCGTATTTCTGACTGACTTCTGCGATTCTGCTCATTAACTCCTGGAGGGCTTCAGAAATGTTAGCGAACACCACCGTGTCGTCTGCGTATCTTATGTTATTGATCCATTCTCCGTTAATTCGAATTCCGGCTTCAACATCATCCACTGCTTCTTGAAAGATTTTCTCAGAGTAGATGTTAAAAAGCAGTGGGGATAGTATACATCCCTGACGGATCCCAAGTTTGATTTTGATATCGTCTAATTCTCCTGCCTCTCTCCGGATAGATGATGTTTGATTTCAGTACAGATTGCTAGTAATCCTTAAATCACAGGTATTTATTCCAATATTGGTTAATATCTCCATCAGCTTGTCGTGCTTTACTGTATAACATCCAAGTGCTTTACCATCTAAAATAACAAGTATTATTATAAAAATACAATCTTTTTATTGATAATACCATTTGACAGGCATTCCCTACTAAAGCAAGCCCATTACGAAACGGCCTGGGTAGCCCAATAAATTACCGTTTTGGAGTGTAGTGTAATTTTCAGGGGCAACTCCGAATTGCATGAAAATTTGGAATTAGGTTCTACTTACCCTCCACTTCAAAGTTGAATTTGTGCCGTTGGTTGATTTTACTTGGGGGGTGACATTTACCCCTTCTCGGGGGGTGAAAAAGCGTCTTTAAAATAAGGCCGGAAATGGATAATTTGACTTATTTTAAGCACCCTTTATTCTATAAAGTTTTTTTACGTAAGTCAATGCTTTTCGAGTTATTCGCGATTTAAAATGTTGATTTTTCGACAAAAAAACTATGTTTCAGACAGTTCTTCCCAAATAACTCAAAAAGTAAATATTTTATCGAAAAAAATATTTTTAGCAAAAGTGTAGCCTATAAAAAAACGAAAAAAATGGTGTACCAGTAAAGTCTACAACTTGAGTAAAAGCAAAGTTGTAGCTCATGAAAAATACGTTCTTATTCGTCTAATTCCAAATCGAATAATTCAACGCGAAATCACCGAAGAAAGAAGCGTTTTGCGGGAAAACCTTATTAACATTTTTAAAGTATCGAAAAAAAGCTTATTTGTTTTTTACAAAAGTTTACAGCATCAAAAATAAACGAGTTACACTGAAAAAAAAAAAGTTGGCCCCTTTTTTTTGCTAAAAAAAAAATCGTGAAAATCTCCCTCTATTTAGCACCCTAAATGAAATTAATTATTTGGCTTTACCATCTATTTTAACTGTATGTGTATTGTTTATATGATCTGTAAGTTTGATTGGTTTGAATTGCTTATTTTTTAAAATATTTGGTTGTATATAAAAAAAAAATTCTAAAAATTTTTGAAAAATTTAATTTTTTCAAAATAACTTAAAAAGTATTAGTGATAAGAAAAATCTTAAAAAGTAAAAAAATGTAGGTTTTGCTCTTATAAATATGCTAGTTTCATTTTGTTTCTCCTTAAGACAAAAATTGGGTAAGATATGGCTGTTCAAAAATTGCATACACTCGTGATTAGTGACCCATTCAAGCTTTCTCAATTATAACCCTTTCAAAAATAAACACTTTAAACCGGTGAGACTGACAGATCATATAAAAAATAGATAGGTAAGTAAATTGTTTGTAGAGCGGTAGCGATTAAGTTCATTTGGGGAGCTAAACACGGCGAGATTTTCATGATTTTTTACAAAAGAAAGAGGGCCAACTTTATTTTGAGCGTAACTCGCTTATTTTTAATGCTAAAACTTTTGTTAACAATTAAAACAACTTTAAATGGGTTTTTCCCGAAAAGTGCTTAATTTTTCGGTGATTTCACCTTGAAATATTCGATTTGGAACTAGACAAATCAGAACGTATTTTTCATGAGCTACAGCTTTGTTTTTATTTGATTGATAGACTTTACTGATACACCATTTTTTTATAAGCTACACTTCTGCTAAGGATATTTTTTTCGATAAAATATTTACTTTTTGAGTTATTTGCAAAAAACCGTTTGAAAACTTAGTTTTTTTGTCGAAAAATCAACATTTTCAATGGCAAATAACTCGAGAAGTATTACCTTACATAAAAAACTCTATAGAACAAAAGTTGCTTAGAATCAGTCAATTTATCCATTTCCGGTCTTATCTTAAACGTATGTCCCCCCAAAAGGGGTGACTGTCACCCCCCAAGTAAAAGCAACCAACGGCACAGTTTCAACTTTGAAGTGGAGGGTAAGTAGAACCTAAATCCAAATTTTCATGCAATTCGGAGTTGCCCCTGAAAATTACACGGTATCGCCGAATTTTCCGTTCATTTACTGGGCTAGGGATAGTTCGTCATATTATGTAAGTACAACCGGAATTAAATATGACTCGCAACTAATCAAATTCCCCAGACTTGTAGTTGTCTCCTCTGTAGTTGTCGCATTGTGTGGTGTCACTTTTATTTAGAATAGGAAATATCCACCAATCCACCTAAAATAACAAGTATTATTATAAAAATACAATTTTTATATTGATAATACCATTTAACAGGCATTCCCTACTAAAGTAAGCCCATCACGAAACGGCCTGGGATAGTTCGTCATATGTAGGTACAACCGGAATTAAATATGACTCGCAACTAATCAAATTCACCAGATTTGTACCCCGTAGTCGAAATCGAATTCAGGCGAGATCATCTTGTGGAAATAATCGAGGAACGCGCAGCGTGGCGTATCAGACACGGGGTGTTTTATATTCCATGCATCCTCATAATTCGTAAGATGATCAAAGTTCTCTCTGGAATTTCCGTATCCTTAAGATGAGATTATCAACCCCACACAGGTTGAGTATAATCCATATTGTCAACACGCTTCAAATTTGATGAGTTTTGTTACAATACCACGAGAAATCGTTGGCTGAATACAAAATGAGGACGAGACCGAGAGCCAATCTCAGTTTTCGCGCCATAGCCATCCTCGCACCAACCTCGTCCTGGTAGAGACCCATCTAATCTAACTTAAACTTGACATTGGTGGAGACTCGGAAATTTTCCCTCAGATAACTTTTCTGATTAAAAATGTTCAGAAAGAGAATAACTTCTGATTAACGAGTTGAATACAGGGTGACAAAATATCAGTTTTGTAATTTTAAGACGACCAGAAAAGTAAAATGTGATAATTTACATAACTATTTTTATAGCACAATAATAGAAGTTTACTATACCTAAATAATATGCGAAAATATTTTTGTGTGTGTGTGTGATGAGAGTGGATGGCATTAGAGCATGTCTATTTGCCACAGAATTTTTTAATTTAAAATTGGTTGTATTTTCTAGGTATAATTACTTTTTCATATAACTATCTATTTTAGCTTCTAAGATAAATTTAATTAAAATATCGCAAATTCCTTTGTCTTGTTGTGCTAATAGAGTAGTGATACTAATCGGTAGACTTGTAAGTTTTTTTAGTTCTTGATACAGCGTATCTGTATATGCAGTATATTTTTGACATTCCAGGAAAATATGATTTATATCGGCTACAGGATTTTCCGGACAATGGGTACAATGCGGAGAGTCCAAGATACCTATCCGAAACAAATGGGCTGGAAAACGTCCATGATTCAATTTTAAACGCGATAATATAGACGAATGTCGCCTATTATAATTCCAAGTGTTAATGTGTGGAATAATTTTTGGTAATACTGGGTGAATTTTAAAATAATGACTTTCAGAATTGGATGAAGATTTTCTGTAATGAGCCTCCCATCTATCCCTAACATCTTGCTTATAGAAATTAATAATATCTAATGAGTTATAAATATTTAAGCTCAATTCTGAATTAAATGCCTTTTTGGCTGCAAGATCAACGACTTCATTTCCAGATATTCCTGAGTGACCCCTTACCCAAACTAGTGTAACTCCTGTACCACGCTCTTGCAGTTTAAATATACTATTTCTTATAGATAATATAAGATTATTTTTATAGTGTTTTATTGGGGAACTATTAATTGCCTGCAAACTGAAAGAGAGTCACTTACAATTATCACAGATGAAGTTACATTAGCCTCGCACCAATCTAGAGCTTTCCATATGGCTATCGCTTCTGCACTAAAAACTGTTAAATAATATGGAACTTTAAATTCCTCAACATGATTGGTGTCTGAAACGAGAAATGCACAGCCCGTTTTATTTTTATTTTTTGATCCATCCGTATATATGACTGTTTTATTTTCTCCTAGATTACCAAGTACAGATTTGAACATTAATTTTGTGAGATTTGAATTATCCGGATAGTTTGGTATGATAATGGTTGGTTTAAGTATTAAAGCTTTAAAGTTTGTTTTGTACAATGGATAGTTATTTAGGGTATATAATATGAGTTTTTTATGCTTTTCCGCATAAATAAAAGCATCAGCAAGTGAAGGAGAATTTTTAATTCTCCAATATTTGTTTATAAAACTTTGAACTGCTACATCTGTGATTTTCTTGACCATAAATGTACTAAACGTCCTGTATTTTATAATTTGTTTGTTCGCTAAATATTGTTTACGAAAACACAAGGGCGGTTCTTGTGCTTCAGCAAGAATTGCATTATTTGGTGAGGAGACTATAGTTCCTAGACATATTTTTATTGCTTTATACTGTATTCTGTCGAAAATTAATAAATTTGACTTACTAGTTGAGGCGTAAAGTGTACATCCATAATCCATTATTGATCGAATGTAGGACTTATAAAATGTAAGGGATATATTAACCTCTGCCCCAAATTTATATTTGGAAACTACGCGCAGAAGGTTAAGCCCTTTTTCACATTTCTGCTTTACGTGTTGTATGTGACTCGTCCATAAAAGCTTATTATCAATATGGACACCTAGATATTTATATTCTGTCACTATGGGAATAGTAATATCACCTATGGTACAAAAATCAGAGGTTTTTAGTCTGTGTCTATTAAGAGGAAACAGTAGCGATCAACAGGTAGCAACAAACGCGTTCCAAGGTTGCGGCTCTAATTTTGAATATTTTGTCGAGATATTTGGCACACATATTCGTAATATAATAAAGAATGGCGGTACAGAGCCCAATTTCAGGAATATGTTGGTATGTGGAAATTACTCTACAACTAAATAAAATATTGAAAAAAGGAGCCTGTACCGCCATTAAGAAAGACAAAAAAATACACTTTCTTCAAATAAACTTTTTTATCCCATGCCTAGATTTTGTGTAATCTTGGAACTACTAAAAATAGATTTTTTTATAACAAGAAATCGAACGTCACTGACTTGGCAACATTTCGCGCCTATGTGTATAAAAATTATTGTTTTTGATAGTATACACGTCACTGTCAGTGTGGCGAATTACCGACGCACTGTTGCCTCACTTTTGAAAGTTCGCAGAACTTTCGCAATATTGGACCGCATTTGTTGCCACCTGTTGATCGCTACTGTATCACCTTAAGACACATTACCGCTGTCTTGTCCTGTGAAAAACTAAAACCCTATTATTAACCCAATCACGCATGCAGCAGAAAATATGCTTTAAGTCTCTAATACAATGTTCATATGAATCTTGGATGGTATAAAAACAAATATCATCCGCGTATTGGATAATTTTTATAGTGTCATCCATCAAACCATGCAGTTCAGCTGTGTATACGTTAAATAAGAGTGGACTCAATATAGATCCCTGCGGTAACCCGTTACATACCGTTCTTGGCCCGTGGAGTACATTTTTGTGATCACGAATATATATTTTCCTGTTTAAAAACAAGTTTATTATATTAGTTGCTACCCATTTGCTGATACCCATTCCACACAATTTTGATTTTAAGATACTCAAATCAACCACATCATACGCACCTTTTAAGTGGACAAATAAACATAACATGTATTTATTTTGAGAAAAACATATTTGTGCATCAGTAACCAAATGAGTCAATGCATCAATAATACTATGACCTCTACGAAATCCGTACTGTGCCATGGGTAGAAGAGAATTGCTTTCAATAAAATATTCTAGTCGAAATTTAATCATTCGTTCAAATGTTTTAGTAAGACACGACATAAGTGATATAGGTCGAAATGATGACAGTAATTTTGGATCTTTATATCGCTTATGTATTAGACATATGACAATGTTTTTAAGACTCTCAGCATAATCTTGTTTCAACCACCAGTTATTGAAAACTTTTAAAATTATTTGTTTTGCTGAGTCTGGAAGATTGTGTAAAATTTTATATGTAAAGCCGTCCAAACCAGGAGCCGTATTCTTGGTTTGTTTTAGTGCCAAAGAAAGCTCTGAAAAGGTGAAAGCTTCAGAAGTACTATCAAAAGTAGACCGAAAATGAAAATTATTTAGATCTTCCACGTTGATATTGAAGACTGAGGGCAGGGCAAGCTTATTTAAAACATCATCAATTAAATCGTCATTTAATGGAGGTCTCTGTTGATGGTGATAATTGTTTCTAATTGATTTTATGTAATTCCAAATTTTAGAAAGTGGAGTAGATCTATTAAGTTCATTAATAAAATTCACCCAGCTATTTCTTTGAAAGTTAATATTGATTTCATTTTCAATAAGTGCTTGGAAAACTGACCAATCAGCCCGAGAGTCGTTCCATTTGGATGCAGGATTTATTTCGAAAGATGTAGGGGAAATCTGGAGTTCAAATTGTATAGGATAGTGGTCAGAACCTAGTGTATCTTCTCGTACGGACCAATTTATCAAATCCGCCAAGAAAGGAGAGACAATAGTTAAATCTACTGCAGAGTGGTTGCCATTTGGATTTACCCTAGTGGGTGATCCATCATTTAAGGTAACTAGTTCCAAAATATCTATAACCTCTATTAAAACCTTTCCACCACGATCTTCCGGGATAGGACCCCAACTGTAATGGTGTACATTAAAATCACCACAAAAAATTGTACGAGAAATATTAAACTGTTGAAATAAATTAAACCAATCCTTCTTTGACACAACTATATCAGAGGGTTTGTATATTGAAACAAAAGATATATTTATATCCGGAATAAATACTGCACATACTTCAATGCCGTTTTCAAAATTTGGGACTATTACACATTCTTGATAGTTTATGGTTTGTAAAATAAAAATTTCAACGCCTCCATAACCATTATCTCGACATTTTTTATAGAAATTGTACCCTTTTATACAAAAATTACTATTAGACTTTAGCCAAGTTTCGGAAACAATGATTATGTCAACGTGGTTTGTATTAAGGTAATTTAATAAACTAAACTTTGTTAGTTGTTATTGATCTACTGTTCCACTGTAAAATAACTAACTGACTTCTAAATATTTGTTTGTTAGCCATTAAAAGAACTTATTAATAAAAATGTTTTTCACTTGAATCAGATTCACTATATGTATCCATAATAGCAGTCGGATCGTTTGAAACGAAGACATTCTCTACAAAATCCCTGATGTTGGATTCCGTAAGAGTATTAAGTGAAAATTGAGAATTTTTTTGAAACTTATTTATAAAAGATGTAATTAGCATTATAGTTTTTTCTTTATAATCTATAAACTCTTCTCTGTAGGGGTTAGGAATAATGGGTTTAGATTTTTGACTAGGTTTATTTGATTTTTTAGGTGGCATAATATCAGCTGTAGGAGAGGTTGGATGTGATCGCTTAATTGATTTTGTAATATTTGGTTTAGCCATTGATTTTGGTTTTTTAATAGTAAAAGTAGATGAGCTATTACCTGAAGTGTTTGGTAGGGACGGAAAATTATTATCATTACTTATTATTGAAAATCTATTATTAGTAGTTACTTTTGCATATGACGGGTTGTTATATATGTGTTCTGCTTCTTTAAAAGATATATTTTCAAAGGCCATAATTTGTTTTATCCCTTTTTGTTTTGTGTATACAGGACAGACACGTGATACTGAAGGATGCTGGTATTATTACAATAGATGCACATGTTTTTTTCTTTACATTCCTCTTCCGTATGACTGGTATCTGTACACCATCGGCATCTCTCATTTTTTGATTTGCATTGCTTGGCTGTGTGGCCGTAACGCAAGCATTTGAAATACTGTACAACGGGTTGCACATACGGTTCAACGCGGAAGTTGCATAAATTTATTTGTACACATTGAGGAATTTCATTCCCTAAAAATTCAATAATGATCATTTGTCTGTCAATTAAGCACGCATTTCCATCAGAGTCGATAATCCGCCTTTTCATACGCTGTACACCCACTACCTGCCTGTTTGATTTGATCGCAGTTAATAAATATTCTTCGGAAAAAAACGTATTTACCATTTTGACCACCCCCTTTTTATGTGTGTAGAATTTCGGAATAAAAAATGCTATTAAATCATTTTTAAGTATAACATCGTGATTAACTAATGAATTTGCTATTTCTAATGAATTGAAAATAACTTTAACTCTATTAATTAAAACGGGTTTAATGTCAATTATATTATTTTTTAATAACTCATCAACAAGAAGAAAATGGCCAATCTTAATGGGAAATTTTAATGTCAAAAATGACAATAAATAATTATTCTAAATATTGCAAATTTATTTTGCAAGAACATGTGAAATAAAAAAGGGGGGGCTAACTTCGTCCCTAATTGTCCTAGGACAATTGTTTTTCTTTCTAAATATGTATAAAAATTCAGTCTTTCTAAATATGAAAAAATGATTTTTCTACGGGTAACGGTTAAAAAGTTATTCTAATTGTTTTTAAGTAAGCAAAAAATCGACATGTTTTCGCAAAATAATTTTACACTGTTTAAAGTTACTTTTTGTCATTTTTTAATTAAGTTAATAGTATGAATATTCTTCTTTCATAAACTGTCCGAAGTATTACTGCAACCTCATAATTTTCTGACTTATAGTAGCACTTATAGTGCAAAAAATGAATTTGGGAAAAACAAATTAAATAACTTTTAAAATATTTGACTAATTGCTTTAAAATTTAGGGCATGATTTAAGCACCAGAAGTCTCAGTATTCTGTGTAATAAAAGGTTCTAAGTTAATTTTTACATAAGTTATGAATATTTATAAAAATTCAAAATTTATTATTTATTTTGCAATTTTCTAAGCAACCAATAAGGATAGACATATTCAGCGAACGCCATATTGAAGTACTTTATACGATTTGTGAGTTTCTTAAGCTCAAAGTTGTTTAAAATGCTTAACTTTTTGGTAATAGACGAAAAAAGCGAAAATTTACCGTTTTTTGATCTTCATTTGTTTATAACTATGTACATCATCAAAATCGGCTGCAGGAAACATATAGGTTATTTTTACAGATGTCCATACTCAAAAAATTTGGTTTCGGCCTGGAGGGGGATGTGTCACGAGAAAAATCTTATTTCTCTGGACTAAACATCTTGTATAATAATAGGTAATAGTCTACACATATCGTAGAAATAGTATAAATTTTCTATCGACTTCCGTAAATTACCACAACGATGTTTGATTAAAAATTTAATCTAATTGATTCCCAGCAATAAAAATGATATTCCGTGAACATTTACTACTAGTTAAAAACGGAAAATTCCGTTAAGTATCTCAGAATGGCCTTTATATAGATAATAAACGCGAAATGGTTCGGGCATGTACACAATAGTAACTCAAGTTTAGTGCGAGCGAAAAAGTTGTAAATGAAATTGCAGTCGATCTTAATTTAGCCATTAAAAAAGGTCGTGACTCAGGTTACAGCCAGCTTAAATGTAATTAAGGTACTGCAAACGGTCATAAATACACATTTAGAGAGATTTATTGAAATAAAAAGTTGCAAGTCTTTCATTGTTTAAATTTGTGTTTTATTTTGTCGGTAAATGACAAAGGCTCTCTAATGGAGCATTTTTATTCGATGAAAAAAGTTATTGGCAAATTAACGCCTTTTTACCGTTAGAATATACTACATTACAACGCGAAATTTTATACACTAATCACAAAAAGTGTTGGATAATTTTTAAAAAATAAAAAAGTTTAAAAGTAATCTCAAATTTTTAGCAGAATGTTCTAATACTCGTCTATGGTCTCCTTTAGGTGTCTACAAACCCATAACATTTCAGGTTGATGGTAGACGTATCACGTATCAGGAGTATGATGACAACTGTCACTGTGACAGTAGAATTTTATAAAATGCTCCTGTCACAGACGTCTAAAGGTGGGAAACTATGTAATGTAATGTTAATTTATACGTAAAGTATTTCTCATGATCACCTTTCAGTGCGTCACAGTTTTTCGATTTCTTTCTAACGCATTAAATTGTATGTGACAGAAAAAAAGGCACGTCGGTGATTACATTTCGTCGGTGACCTTTTTATAACATTTATTCTAGTTATTCTAGTTGTCGATAGATGGCGCCATAATAAAAAAAAAATTTAATTAGATAATAATATTACAAATATAATCTGTATAATTTATAAGACTATACAAATCAAAGAAAATACCATTTTATAAATGCAAGAAACACATTTGATTTGTTTTTATTCCAAATTGAAAATAAAATGTGACAACTGTCAGATTTAACTAAAATGTCATGTTAGAATTAATGTCATAAATGTGTATTGTCACGGACTTACCCTTTTTCCTATAATTTGTTACGCACTGAAAAATGATCATGAAAAGGACAATAAAGCACTGGCGAAGCGTCCATGTAACCACTGTTACCATTGGTAACAGTTAAAAATCTTGCAAATAAATATTTTATGACTACTATGAAATAATTCCATTTATATTTTTACCAACAGAAATATTTGTTAATACGTAGTACCTACCTAATTCAGTAAATAGCCAACTAGACGCACGAAAATATTGGCGAGATTACATGTGAATACATTATTTGAATCCGTTGCACGTTATTATACTCCGTTACCACTTCTAGCTCTGGTAACGAAAGATGATTCTCGCTATCGCTCGGGACTGAAAATTTTTAAGGAATGACGGCTCCAGAGACGGCGCGGGCACGCTGTGTATATCAGTATTGTAACCATTTTAAAATATGGTAACGTTAGTTTAGTAGCTATTCGTGTATTTGAACATGGAAGAATGTTGCTGCGTAATCGATCAACTACTTGAAAAGTCATTATCCTTGTATATTTTTTTATATATAATTTTGAAGAAAAATATAAAATTATTAAAAATAGAAGATTTAAAATATAAACACTAGTTTTCAAAATATGTTCTGTTTCCTACTTGTTTATTTTTGATGTTAATTTTATTGTAGGATAATCTGTTTAGTTTGTTTATTATTTATTGTTATACCTATTACATGCATATATACATGTATACATAATTACATGCATATAATTTGGGAATAGTGATTTGTTTAATTTTATCCCCTATATTGAATTGAATACATATTGGATTGAAAACAAAAACTTATATTTGGGAGGTTCAAAATAATTTTTACCTACTTTATGTCATATTATGTATAAGTTTTTAGTTTGTGAAAACTGTCATTATAGATAGCAGTGTGTGAAGGGTTTAAAGAGTGCGTGAAGTAACAATGTATTTTAACTTTACTTTTTCGCACACTTTCAATGGGTTTTTGGCACACTTTCATATAATCAAGTATCCTTAACTTTCGCGTTGTCATGGTGATGACAATATGAGCAATGACTTACAATAGGGTGACCAAAGGTCCCGAAAAAACGGGATTTTCCCGTTTTTTAACGATTTGTCCCGGTGTCCCGAAAAAGTCTCTCGGGATGCCTAAATGTCCCGTATTTGCGTTAGGTTGATTTTATGTATCTGACTTTTTGTCTCTTATTTTTTTCTTCAATTTCAATTGTTTCTTTAATTTCGGCATTTGTTTTCATTATTATTTCTCCCTCTCTTATTACATTGTGGTCCAGTATTGTTCTCATTATTGTTCGTTCAAATTTCGGAATGATATGTTCCTCTTTCTTATTAATCGTCGTTGTTTCCATCCCATATGTATCAACGGGTCTTATTAAGGTATTATATTGGTTCATATTATACTTGTTTTGTTTCTCAACAGATTTCTAATCATTCCATATGTTTTTCCTCTGTTCTCTCTTTTCCGGTTTTCCATATTGTTACTCCCAAGTAGCTAAAGGTGGATACAAGTTTGTCCTCCTTATGATTACTTTCAATATCAGATTAAATAATAGTGTCGGGGAGACAGAGTCACCTTATTTCACTCATTTATTTACATTTATCTCCTTAGAAGTTGTTCGTTAAAACTGATCCTTGCTTTGGTGTTCTTTAGGCTTACTGTTAGCATAATTTGTCTTAATATTTCTGTGATTCCAACATTCTCTAGCTCCTCCATCGATATTCCGATATAATAATCCATTTCGTCCGATTGATTATATCAAAAGTGCTTTTGAAATCTATGAATATTCGGTGAATTTCTCTGTTGTATTCTCTAGATTTTTGAATTATTTGTTTCACTGTATGGGTGAAATTAATCATCGACCTCCTTGGTCTGAATCCATTCTGGTATTCTCCTAATATTCGTTCAGCGCATTATTTAAGTCTCATGTTTAGTATGTTTGCTAGAATGTTATATGTGATGTTTAATTCTCACTCTTTAATTCTCGCACTCCTCCCGATCTCCATTTTTTTTCATATATTATAGGTACTATAATACCTGTGTTCCAATCGTCTGGTAGTCAGTTTTGTCCATAATTTGTTGTATTAGTTGGTTTATTTCTTTATGTAATTCTCTTCCTCCGTATTTTATTAATTCCACTGCTTTTTCATCTTCTTGTTTTTGTACTTCTTCTGCTGTGAAAATTTCGACTTCTTCGTTATCTTCTACGGCTTTATTTCTTTATCGCAGTATGTTTCCTTCTTCATAGTGAATAGCATTTTTTCGTAATACTCTTCCCATATTTTTCTGATAGGTTTCTCTTCAAATACGGTTTCTCCTTTTTGTTTTTTTAGTCCTCTTGTTTTGCTTGATTTAATGCTGGGCTTATTTTTTGTTGCTCTGAATTTTTTGTAAAATTATTGCTTTATTTGCTGTTCAGTTAACAACTGTTTTGTTCTGACGGATTGTTGATACATGATATTCTGGCTGAGTTTTTTAATTGGTTTCGCAGTCTTGATCGTACGTAAATTACATATTCAATGGTAAATTGAAAAGGATTTGTAGGTCCCAAATTAGCTAAAAGACCATGTTTCATCCTGTCTGTTGGATATCGCCCCAAACCCTCCTTGGCAGTGGCGTACTCGGAGAGGGGACTTGGAGGTTAAACCCCCTTTCCCCCAGGGCATATGAAAAATATATAAAAAAAAGTAGGAAAATGTAACTTGTCTTTCACAAGCAATACAAAAAAATAAGCCAACCCCCCTCCCCAGAGAAAAATTCTACGCTACTGTTCCTTGGATGTGTCCCGTTTTTTCAATTTTATGATCTGGTTACCTTAACTTACAACAACATTTTTGACAGTTTAGTGGTTTGAAAGTAGTTAGGATTTTTAAATGTCAAAGTTCTAAAAATTGTAGAATAGAAATGAATTCCAGTGACGAAGAGTTACAGTTTTTTTATTTGTTTATCGTAGATAAAATATTGTATGAAACTGTGCGTGAAGTATTTTTTGCGAACTTACTCGATGTATAGCACTCGCTCCGTTGTCGCTCGTGTTCTAAATATCGCGTGCGTTCGCAAAAAACATACTTCACGAACTGTTTCATAAATAACTATTTTTCAATAAGATTTTTTTACATCTAGTTTTGGTAACACTTTAGAAAAAGTCACGCTTCGCCACGGACGTAAAGTGTATGCCCTCATTACCGTGAAGTGTATTTCTTAATAACGATGGAAAATTATATAAAGTGTGTTCAAATTTTCATCTTGCTGGAAAATGGAGCAAGGCAAAGGAATGTGGCAAGACATTGAATGTTAGTCGTCCAATTATGCAGAGAAATAATTATCAACGATATTTTAAAGACCGGATCTCAACCGAAGAAAACATCATGTGCTGGGTTTATCTACAATGGTTTTCTCCTAATGCAAGATAATGCGAGACCGCACACGGTAAGGATTGTAATACAGTATTTTAAAGACGTTGATATTCCAAAAATGGACTGGCTTGCTTAAAGTCCACACTTTAATCCTATTGAGCATATATGGAGTGTGTAAGACGTCGACGGCGTATACCTTCTCCAATATCATATGAAGAGCTTCGATTGGCTCTCATTGACGATTGGGCCACTTTTCCCAAAGGGCCATCCAAAACAAGATCAGTTCTATGCCAAATCGAATGATAAATGTCATCCAAAAGCGTGGTGGCAACACTCATTATTGAAACGAGTGATACTTACCTTTTTTTGACTATACAGGGTGTTTGGTAACGAATGGGCCAAAGCTTAACCTTAGATTCCTGAGGTTAAAATAAGTCGATTTAAGCTAACTTACCTTACGAAATACAGGGTGTCAAAGTTAAACTTTTATTTTATTTATTTTTGAATATTTCCTGACAGGAATGGAATTACAACACGAAATTGGGTAAGTAGTTATTGGGACGAGAAATATAAATTCCCCACCAAAAATTATATATTACCCAGAGGGCGCCACATACGTATACGTATTTCAGCGCTCATTTAATACGTTCAATTTTTTTTATCCCCAGTCTACTTAATTTTGAGATCAAAACTTTTATTTCTTTATTATTTTTACTTAAAAAAGATATATAGAACTATATTCAGCTCACTAAACTCAACCGTTTTCGAGATAAACGCATTTTAAATCAACGATGCAAAATTTTTTTCAACTCATTGTAGTTACTAAAACCATTTGGCATATCTTTGTCACACTTAGCAGAAAGTGTAGGTACTGTATACCCTACTTTTAGTAGAGTCTACAGCACCTACACTTTCTGCCAGGTATGACACGGATATGTCCAATAGTTTTAAAGTATTATTTTTTTAATGATTTATTCTTTATTTAAAACTTTAATAACTATTATTATTATTTGTATCCGGTACTTTAAAATTATTTGACATGTTATCCCTACTAAATTATGTGAAATAATCGTTTCTAGCTACTACCAGAGGCGTAAGACAGGGGAAAGTGAATGGTTGACTCTTCCCAAATTCTACGCCACTGACGGAACTGCTATTTTAGCAGTATTGGAGAATCCAAAAATGGCACTAAAATAGCAATTTCGCCAGTGGCGTAGAATTTGGGAAAAGTCAACTATTTATTTTCTCTTGTCGTACGCCACTGGTAGTAACCAGAAACGCTTGTTTAAGAGGAACGGAGCAAAATGCAAAATTTTGAGGCATGTCAAAATTTTCAATGTGTTTTAAATGTATATTTTTTACGAATCCTGAGAAAACTAATAAATATTTTTGAAAAATTTAAACGCAGAATGAAAGATTACATCATTACCGAGGGTTGAAAGTCCCTGAAAACTTCTATAATGTTTATTTTAATAAGGTACAGGGGTGAAAATAAAAGAGAAAATTTAGTGTCATTTTTAATTGCAAATATTTCATTCAAAAGAAACTTTTTATTCATTCTAAGTAGCCCAATAAATGACCGCTTTGAAGTGTAATTTCCAGGGGCAACTCCGAATTGCATGAAAATTTAGATTTAGGTTCTACTTACCCTCCACTTCAAAGTTGAATTTGTGCCGTTGGTTGCTTTTACTTGGAGGGTGACATTTACCCCTTCTCGGGGGGTGAAAAACGTGTGTTTAAAATAAGGCCGGAAATGGATAAAGTGACTTATTTTAAGCACCTTGTGTTCTATAAAGTTTTTTACGTAAGTCAATACTTTTCGAGTTATTCGCGATTTAAAATGTTGATTTTTCGACAAAAAAAACTACGTTTTCAGACCGTTTTTCCCAAATAACTCAAAACGTAAATATTTTATCGAAAAAAATATTTTTAGCAAAAGTGTAGCCTATACAAAACGAAAAAAATGGTGTACCAGTAAAGTCTACAAATTGAGTAGAAGCAAAGTTGTAGCTCATGAAAAATACGTTCTTATTCGTCAAATTCCAAATCGAATAATTCAAGGCAAAATCACCGAAGAAAGAAGCGTTTTTCGGGAAAACCTTATTAACATTTTTAAAGTATCAAAAAAAAGCTTATTATTTGTTTTTTACAAAAGTTAACAACATCAAAAATAAACGAATTACACTGAAAAAAAAAGTTGGCCCTTTTTTTTGTAAAAAAAAATCGTGAAAACCTCCCTCTATTTAGCACCCTAAATGAAATTAATCGTTTGTCTTTACCATCTATTTTAACTGTATGTGTATTGTTTATATGATCTGTAAGTTTGATTGGAGTGCTTATTTTTGAAAATATTTGGTTTTATAGCAAAAAAAAATTTCTAAAATTTTTTTAAAAATTTCATTTTTTCAAAATAACTTAAAAAGTATTAGTGATAAGAAAAATCTTAAAGAGTAAAAAAATGTAGGTTTTGTTATTATAAATATGCTAGTTTCATTTTGTTTCTCCGTAAGACAAAAATTGGTAAAGATATTATGACTGTTCAAAATTTGCATACACTCGTGATTAGTGACCCATTCAAGCTTTCTCAATTATAACCCTTTCAATAATAAACACTTTAAACCGGTGAGACTGACAGATCATGTAAAAAATAGATAGGTAAGTAAATTGTTTGTAAAGCGGTAGCGATTAATTGCATTTGGGGAGCTAAACACGGCAAGATTTTTATGATTATTTACAAAAAAAAAGAGGGCCAACTTTATTTTGAGCATAACTCGCTTATTTTTAATGCTAAAACTTTTGTAAACAATTAAAACAAAGCTTTTTATAAACACTTTAAAAAAGTTTAAATGGGTTTTTTCCCGAAAAGTGCTTAATTCTTCGGTGACTTTACCTTGAAATATTCGATTTTGAATTAGACGAATAAGAACGTATTTAATGAGCTACAACTTTGTTTTTATTTGATTAATAGACTTTTCTCACACACCATTTTTTTGGGTTTTTTATAAGCTACACTTTTGCTAAGAATTTTTTTTTCGATAAAATATTTGCTTTTTGAGTTATTTGCGAAAAACCGTCTGAAAACGTAGTTTTTTTTGTCGAAAAATCAACATTTTCAATGGCAAATAACTCGAAAAGTATTGACTTACGTAAAAAACTCTATAGAACAAAAATTGCTTAAAATCAGCCATTTTATCCATTTCCGGTCTTATCTTGAACGCATATTTTTTCACCCTCGATAAGGGGTGACTGTCACCCCGCAAGTAAAAGCAACCAACTGCACAATTTCAACGTTGAAGTGGAGGGTAAGTAGAACCTAAATCCAAATTTTCATGCAATTCTGAGTTGCCCCTGAAAATTACACGGTATCGCCGAATTTCCCGTTCATTTACTGGGCTAAAGGGACTTTTGGCCCCCGCTAATAAAGTAGTCTTTCATTCTGTGTTTAAATTTTTCAAAAATACTTATTAGTTTTCTAATGATTCGAAAAAAAATAAATTTATTTAAAACACACTGAAAATTTTGACATGCGTCAAAATTTTGCATTTTGCTCCGATTTCCTTAAGAGGCAACAGTAGCGAGCGGAAAACGCGGTCCAAAATTGCAGCTGTAATTTTGAATATTTTGTCAAGATATTTGGCACACATATTCGTAATATAATAAAGAATGGCGGTATAGAGCCCAATTTGAGAAATATTTTAGTATGTGGAAATTACTCTATAACAAAATAAAATATTGCAAAAAGGAGCCTGTACCGCCATTAAGAAAAACAAAAAAAATACAGTTTCTTCAAATAAATTTTCTTATCCCATGCCTAGATTTTGTGACACATTGGATCTAGTAAAAATCGATTTTCTGTAACAATAAATCGAACGTGACTGACTCAGCAACATTTAGCGCGCCTATGAGTATAAAAATTATTGTTTTTGATAGTACAATGTCACTGTCAGTGTCGAATTACCGACGCACTGTTGCTTCACTGTTGAAAGTTCGCAGAACTTTCGAAAGACAAAAATATTGATAAAGGCGCTACTGTTTACTCGTAACATAATTTAGTAGGGTGTACAGTACCTACAACTGCTGGCAAGTATGACAAGGATATGTCAAATGGCTTTTAGTAACTACAATGAAATGTAAAAAAAAATTTCTGCAGCCGTCCCGAAAATAAAACTTTCGGTATGATTTATTAAATCGAAAGTACCATTTTACACAACTCGTACCGAAAATAGCTGCTTTCGGGACTAATTTTTTCACTTTTGGGACGCTTTTTTTACTTTCGGGACGATTTTGGGTAGCTGGGTAACGGCTTTGACAATTTGTATTTGTATTTTATTATGACAACGCTTGTTATTTAAGATTCGTGTGTGTTTTCGCTCAGTTTTTCGTTTTTCAATTCCCAGAAATGGAAATCAGCAGTGAAAGTGAAGTCAAAATGGTTCCAGATGAGATTAGGGAAACTGCTAAAGCCGCTATTTATGAATAATTGTTACAATTGTGTTATTAATATTCATAAGTAGATTTTTCTAATGTTGAATTCACGAGAGTAACTGTAAAGTGTTTAATAAAAGTTCATAAGTAAAGTTTATCCATATATTCTTTTTAACATACAAAACGGCTGCAGAAAAAATATTGTACGTAACACGATCCAAAAGTGATTTTACGAGACTCGCAGGATTCCAGGACTCACCTATAGACCAGGGCGCATCTGTAAAAATATTAGTACATTTGGACGTTGAGAGGTGACTCAAATTTGTTTGCAGAAATTGCTTGAAAATAACTTAAATAATAATATTTGAGTTATCCTCCCTCTCAAAAAGGTCCGGAACATTCTTTAAATAATCAAAGTGTCAAAAAATGAAGGAAAAATTCGCTTTTTTTCGAGGTTTTTTGATTATAACTTTAAAAGTATTCATTTTCAAGAAAAGTTGTCCTGACATAAAAGTTGCGTAATTAAATTTCCTACAATATAGAATTAGTTAAAAATTTAAAAAATAGTCACCCTTGTTGCAAAATAGCAATACTTGCTATAAAACCACACAAAAACAAGTATTCGCATTTTATGTTTTTCAACCATTCATGCTACACTTAGGATCTTCATGTTTCACCCAAAAAAACCTTATGATACATTAAAACAAAACGATAAATTTAATTAAGATCGGTTCAACAGATTTTGCAAAATAAATTGTGCAATCCAGCTTTCGCAAAAAAAATTCATTTTTTCAAAATGTTACAGGACTGAAAATAAAGAAGATAGCAAGTTTAAATCTTTTTTTGCATATAGAAGTGTACTGTATCTTTCATTTGCAATTTGCAAAATTAAAATCGATTAACTACCACGGCGTCAGGAATTTTCTTAAAATAAACATTCATTATTGGTGCTACGCGCAGGACAGCGGATAGTTTGCTCTGATTGGGCATTCCAATGACCTTTGATAGTGATTGATACATTTTAATTTTTATTACATTTCGATATAAATAAATAAATTTGTTTATTGCAAAATAAAAACACATACTCTATCCTTTGAAATAACACTCTTTTTAGCAAAAACTTTCTTTGTTCATATATTTTAACTTAGAAAATAAGAGTTTATTATTTTTAAACATATGCAATTGTTTAAACAATATTTCACAAACAATAATAAGATTAGTTTGATTTTTGTGGAATTAAAATATTAAAATACAACAAAATATATAGTAAGAAAATAATATATTAGATAAAGGTTGGAAGAAATTTTGGTGGAAATCAACTTGTGTTAATCGAACACCGCTGTCCTGCGCGTAGAACCAAAAATTAATGTTTATTTAAAAAGTTTCCTGGCGCCGTGGTAATTAATCGATTTTAATTTTGCAAATTGCAAATGAAAGGTACAGTACACTTCTATAAGCAAAAAAAAATTCAACTTGCTATCTGCTTTATTTTCAGTCCTGCAACATTTTAAAAAAATGAATTTTTTCTGCGAAAGCTGGATTGCAAAATTTATTTTGCAAAATCTATTAAACCGATCTTAATAAAATTTACAGTGTTATTTTAGTATATTATAAAGTTTTTCTGGGTAAAATATGAAGTTCCTATGTGTAGCATAAATGGTTGAAAAACGTAAAATGCGAATACTTGTTTTTGTATGGTATTTTTCGCAATTATTGCTATTTTGCAACAAGGGTGACTATTTTTTAAATTTTTAACCAATTTTATGTTGTAGGAAATTTAATTACGCAACTTTTATGTCAGTACAACTTTTCTCAGGAATTAATAGTTTTAAAGTTATAATCAAAAAACCAATAAAAAATTCGAATTTTTCCTTCATATTTTGACATTTTGATTATTTAAACAATGTTCCGGACCATTTTGAGTGGGAGGATAACTCAAATATTTTTACTTGAGTTATTTTTAAGCAATTTCTGCAAAAAAATTTGAGTCACCTCTCAACGTCCATCTCAAAACAGATGCGCCCTGGACTACTACGGCTCGCCCCGGAAACTTCCTACTCGTCTCGTAAAATATCACTTTCGGAAGTTGTTACGTAAATTACTATAATTTAAATCGTAGATTTAAAATGCGTTTATCTCAAAAACGGTTGAGTTTAGCGATTTGAATATGGTATACCTTTTTTAAGAAAAAATAATAGTGGAATAAAAGTCTTAATCCCAAGATTATGTAAAGTGGGGGATAAAAAAATTAGCGTATTAAATGAACCACAATTTTTCGTGGGGTATTTAGGTTTCTCGTCCCAAAAAACCCTCACTTACCAAATTTCGTGTTGTTATCCCATGCCTGTCAGAAAATATTCAAAAATAAAGAAAATAAAAGTTTACTTTTGACACCCTGTATTTCGGTTAATATCAATTTTCGTACTAAGGTAAATTAGCTTACATCGACCTATTTTAAACTTAGAAATCTAAGGTTAAGCTATTAGCCATTCATTACCAAACACCCTGTAAAAGGTACATCGAAATAATTTTCGAAAAATTTATTATTTTCTTAAATTATTTTTGTTTACCAGTTAGTCTCGGATTACGTGCTTCAAGAGTAGCTGACTCAATACACAACATATTTAATTTGATATATAGTCCATTCTTTCACGGTTTTTGCTCTAAATTTTAAAGAACCGCTTGGATTGACATGAAATTTGGCATACATATAGCTTACATGTCAAAGAAAAAAAGTGATATTGTGCCGATGTGTGCTTTTGCCCTGGGGGTGACTTTCACCCCCCTTTGGGGGTGAAAAAATATATGTTCAAACTAAGTCCGGAAATGGGTAAACTGATTAATTTTAAGTAACTTTTGTTCCATAGAGCTTTTTCGCTAAGACAACACTTTTCAAGTTATTTGCGAGTGAATATGTTCATTTTTCAACAAAATAACCACATTTTTAGACGGTTTTTCGCAAATAACTCAAAAAGTAAGTATTTTGTCGAAAAAAATGTTCTTAGCAAAAATATAGCCTATAAACAAGTAAAAAAAATGGTGTACACGTTAGGTCTCTGGATCTCGTAGAACCACAGTTATAGCCAATGAAAAATAGATTCATATTCACCAAATTTCAAATAGAATATTTCGACGTGAAATATCCAAAAAATTAAGCACTTTTTGGGAAAAACTCATTATAACTTTTTTAAAGTATTAAAAAAATCTTAATTTCTGTTTTTAGAAAAAGTTTCTAGCATTAAATTTAAGCAAGTTACGCTCAAAATAAAGTTGGTCCATTTTGTTTTTGCAAAAAAAATCGGGAAGACCACCCCCTAATTAGCAACTTAAATGAAATTAATCGTTACCGCTCCACAAATTATTTTACTTATGTTGTGTTTATATGACCTGTAAGTTTCATCGATTCAAAGTGCTTAATTTTGAAAAATTTTGGTTTCAAAATAAAATTTTTAAAAATTTAAATTTTGAAAAATATGCTTTTTTTTCAAAATAGCTTGAAAATTGTCAGATTTGAACAGAAAATTTGAAAAAAAGTCAGATTTGCTTTTCTGAATATCACGTATTTTTTTGTTTTTCTGTTAGACAAAAATTGATTGAGATTTGGTGTTTCTAAATTTGCATACATTCGTGATCAGTGACTCGTTCAACCCCTTTTAACTACAGCCCTTTCAATAATAAAGACTTTGAACCGATGAAACTTACAGATCATATAAAAAATATATACACGAGTCAACTAACTTGTGAAGTCGTAACGATTAAGTTCATTTAAGATACTAATTAGGGGGTGATTTTCTCGATTTTTTTACCAAAACCAAAAGGGACTAACTTTATTTTGAGCGTAACTTGTTTAATTTTGATGCTAGAATTTTTTTTATAAAACAAAAATGAAGCTTTTTTAAACACTTTAAGTAAGTTGTAATGAGTTTTCCCCGAAATGTGCTTCATTTTTGGGTTATTGGGTTTTGGGTTAAAGTATTCCATTTGGAATTTGGCGAATATGAACCTATTTTTCAATAGCTATAACTCTGCTTCTGCTAGGTGTAGAGACGTAATATATACCCCATTTTTTAAATTTTTTACAGGCTATATTTTTGCTAAAAATTTTTTTTCGACAAAATACTTACTATTTGAGTTATTTGCGGAAAACCGTCTAAAAGCGTGGTTATTTTGTTGAAAAAATGAACATATTCACTGCCAAATAACTCGAAAAGTATTGACTTAGTGAAAAAACTCTATAGGACAAAAGTTACTTAAAATCAGCCAGTTTATCCCTTTTCTGACTTTCTTTGGACGAATATTTTTTCACCCCCAAGAGGGGGTGAAAACCACCCCCAGGGCAAAAGCACATATCGGCACAATATCACTTTTTTTCTTTGACTTATTATCTATCTGTATGCCAAATTTCATGTCAATCCAAGCGGTTCTTTAAAATTTAGAGGTTTTGCAATATTTTACCGTTAAAGAACGGACTAGTAAACAAGAAAAAAATTTAAAATTTAAATGGCCCGTTTTCTCTGACGCGCCGTGTATTTTAGACAATTTCTTTTTGGGAAGTTATAATGATTGCCATAATTAATGCTATATAAATTTTCGTGTTATCAGCCAACGCTGAATTTAATAGAAAAATTATCAAAAATTTTCTTTCGGCAACACTTATCTCCGGCAGTATATCCGTAAGATCGATCGAGTCGTCTACATGCTGAATCACTTGGTCAAGAGAACAACTTTACTTCAAGAGCACTTCGGGCCCTCTGAGCAGACTTGAACCCCCAGGAAGTACGCTTTTCATGAAATAATAATTATGCAAGTTTTCCCAGTGAGAGTACTTCACCGCGCTTGTTTCCGATCATTACTATGTTTAGCAATGAGGAAAATGACACGTAATTTTGGTTAAGCAGTGTACGTTGATGTTTAGTTTAAAACTTTTAATTGGGCATTATTAGGTCAAGGAAATACAATGTATTGTTCTGAGTTTACCAATTTTAATATAGACATTTTAAATTAATTTTTTATGTAGTTGTCTTTATGTATGTCTTTTATGTAGTATGGTTGGTGTTTCATTTGAAGTTTCAGAAATTGTAAAAAATATAATTCTCTTAATTTTTTATGTACAATTATGTCGTATAGTTAATAATAAACGAGACAAATCATTAATTCTGCTTCCCCTCCGCTTCCATTATTTTCGCCCTTAACTCGGAAAATATTGATCGCATAAAAAAATTGTGCAAAAGAAATTGTAGAAAATTGTATATCCAACAACGAAAAAATTTGAGAAACGCCTTTCTTTAGTTACGAGTGACTAAAATTAAAAATATTATAAAAAATCAACTAAAAAGCAAAAAATAAAAAAAAATCAAACTCGAAGGATTATTCGAAAAAAACTGTTAGACTGATTAAATATACAAAAATCCTCACACATTCGTTAAAAAATTGAAAAAACCTAACAAATTCGTTAAAGAAAAGGGTAGGGCGCGAAAAGTAAAAATGCATCTATCCTTAAACCGTTTATTCGGTGAAGACGTGCCCCACACTTTTCTTTAACGAATGTGTTAGATTTTTTAAATTTTTTAACGAATGAGTAAGATTTTTGTATATTTAATCTGTCTAACAGTTTTTTTTTCGAATAATCCTTCGAGTTTGAATTTTTTGAAGTGAAAACTTCTTTAGGGACCTTGTGCGATTTTTGGATAGGGGAAAAAGCATTGAATTCGCGACCGTCATTGCGACCGTCATCGCGACTGTCATCGCGACCGTCATTGCGACTGTCATCGCTTATGTTATATTATATAATTTGTATGTATATATAAATTGTATAGAAGTATTCAAATTTAAAATAAATATAAAACCTATTTTAGGATGGGGAAAAAGATTTATTTCGCGACCGTCATAGCGACCTTCATCTCTTCGACGAAATAAATTTTGTACGTATCTATATTATGTGTATCTATACATAAATTGTAATAGACGTATTTAAATTTAAAATAAATGTAAAAACTATTTTTCGATAGGAAAAAAGGTTTATTTCGCGACCGTCAGTGGGACCGTCATCGTTTCGACGAAATAAATTTTTGAAGTGAAAATTTCTTTAGGGACGTTGTGCACTATTTGGATGGGGAAAAATATTAAATTAGCGACCGACATTGTTTCGACGAAATACATTTTTGAAGTGAGAATTTCTTTAGGGACGTTGTGCACTTTTTAGATATGGAAAAATATTGAATTAGCGAACGTCATCGCGACCGTTATCGCTTCGTTAAAATACATTTTTAAAGTGAAAACTTCTTTTGGGGACGTTGTGCACTTTTTAGATAAGGAAGAAATATTGAATTAGCGACCGTCATCGCTTCGGCGAAATAAATTTTTGAAGTGAAAACTTCTTAGGGATGTTGTGCACTTTTTGGATGGGAAAAAATGATTAAATTTGGATGGGGAGAAAGTAATAAATAAGCGACCGTCATCGCTTCGACGAAATAAACATTTGAAGTAAAAACTTCTTTAGGGACGTTGTGCTCTTTTTGGATGGAAAAAAGTATTAAACTATCGACCGTCATCGCTTCGATGAAATAAGTTCGTGAAGTGAAAACTTTTTGAGGGACGTTGTGCACTTTTTGGATGGGGGAAAAGTATTGAATTATGGACCGTCATCGCTTCGACGAAATAAATATTTGAAGTGAAACTTCTTTAGGGACGTTGTGCACTTTTTCGATGGAAAAAAGCATTAAATTAGCGACCGTCATCACTTCGATGAAATCAATTTTTGAAGTGGAAACTTCTTGAGGGACGTTGTGCACTTTTTGGATGGGGAAAAATATAAATTAGCGACAGTTATCGCTTCGACGAAATAAATTTTTGAAGTGAAAACTTCTTTAGGGACGTTGTGCACTTTTTGGATGGGGAAAAATTATTAAACTAGCGACCCTCATCGCTTCGACGAAATACATTTTTGAAGTGAGAACTTCTTTAGGAACATTGTGCACTTTTTCGATGTAAAAAGGTATTAAATTAGCGACCGTCATCGCTTCGATGAAATCAATTTTTGAAGCGGAAACTTCTTGAGGGACGTTGTGCACTTCTGGGATGGGGAAAATATTATATTAGCGAACCTTCATCGCTTCGACGAAATAAATTTTTTAAGTGAAATCTTTTATAGGGACGTTGTGCACTTTTTGTATGGAGGAAAAGTATTGAATTAAGGCCGTAATCGCTTCGACGAAATAAATATTTGAAGTGAAACTTATTTAGGGACGTTGTGCACTTTTTCGATGTAAAAAAGTATTAAATTAGCGACCACCACCGCTTCGACGAAATAAATATTTGAAGTAAAAACTTCTTGAGGGACGTTGTGCACTTTTTAGATGGGGAAAAAGTAGTAAATTAGCGACCGTTATCGCTTCGACGAAATACATTTTTGAATTGAAAATTTCTTTAGGGACGTTGTGCACTTCTTGGATGGGGAAAAAGTATTGAATTTGCGACCGTCATCACTTCGCTGAAATAAATTTTGTACATATATAAATTATGTGTATGTATACATAAATAGCATAGGGCATACGCATCGCGTATATCGTATGTATATGATATAGGTATAGCACTTCATTTAGGATGGGGTAAAAGCATTGAGCTCGTAATTTATATACTATAAGAAGTTTTCACTTCTGTCGGCACTCCCACAAGTGCCTTTAATTTTTTATTTTTTGCTTTTTAGTTGACTTTTTTATAATATTTTTAATTTTATTCACTTGTAACTAAAGAAAAGCGTTTTTCAATTTTTTTTTAATTTTTTTTTATTTTTTACTTTTTAGTGTTCCACTTTTCAAACATTAAAATATATCGTCATGTTTAAAAAAAAAGGATGTATATGATAGACAAATTTTTTGCATTTATTTCAACATTTGATACAATATACATTGTACATTTTCTGTAATTTCTTCATACATTTCTTAAATCAAAATCATTACTTACACCTATTACAATTTTCGCAGTCTTTCCATCGCTTCTAATGCTTTTGCTACCGCACGGTGTAGACCCTGTTAATTTTCCACTTTATCTATGAAGGCTTCGTAACAAACTTTGAATTAATACGCCAAAACGAATTCTAATTTTAATTGTAGCACGAAACGTCTCTACCGGTGGTTTTTCTAAGACTACGTTCAAAACACAAATTTTTTGAATTAGAGTTTTGGCTGAAGTTTTGTTTCGTATCGTTTTGAAATTTGACACGAATAAGCGCCGATGTGTATATAAACAAGGATATGATCGTTCAAAATCGTCGCCGCTTAGGATTTTTATAAACATGATGTATAAACATGAAAAGTAGTCGGAATCGGCAAAAAATTTGAAACTTTATTGTTAATTTATAAAACATAACGTAAACAATTAACGTAAAAAGTGAAATTATGTATAGTTGATATAATTAGCTACAATCGGTAAAAGTGTCAAGTTTCTACATTGTAAAAAACAAGAGAATTTAAGCATTTTCCATTAAAAATTTTTATTTAAACAATTAATAAACATTAAAAAGAATTTATTGACTATTCGTGTATTGTTCCCGCGAATTCATATGTCTGCAATTTTTATTCATTTGCATTAAAGAAAAAGCCGTCAAACTAACGTCTAAAGATTTGACCCAAACGATTGAACTAAAGAAAAGCGTTTAAAAAATATGTGGCGCAGACGACGCAATATTGATAGCCAAACATGAAGATAGTCTGCAAAACTGGTTCACAGATTTAACATAACAGCAAAAGAATCTAAGATGTAAAATAGAACTTACTGCCATCACAATTAACACTAGAAAGTCGGGCTTAGCTTACCTACCTAGAAAGCCGGAAGGGATCATTTTGGCACCACGTTCTTTAATCAATGAAAACTCAGTTTAAAGAAATTAAATCTACTCTAGACGACAGAATCTGATTTTATTTTTTACTTTCATTGTTTAACACATTCGCTGCCTATAAAAAACATTCGGAACACCATACAGTTTGCAGTTTTTATATTTGCCACACATTGCCTTGTTACAGCCGCGGCAATGATTGGAAGTATGATTTCCTTCACAAAATATTTTCAACTGATATTTTTGTCGTTTTTGGATAGTAACAGTGATAGTTGTTGGTAGACCTGGTGTTGCTAGGCGTAGTTCCAGATTTCGGGAGGCAAGGTATGGGGCCCATAATTCTTCACACAGCCGAAAAATAAACTTACAAAGACTGAGTCTACTTCCAGTTATTTCTTTATAAATAATCCATGCATTTATTGCTTCCAAGTCAAGAGTATTATAAAACACGTACATAGGCCATCGTCTTGAAGTTACTTTTGTAGTATAAAAACGCGTCATTTGGTCCTCTACACCCACAATTGTATCTTTGTGTTCACTTGTGTTCACCAACAATTGTATCTTTATTGCGAAGATGATCAGTACCAGTATAACGGTAACCATTTACAATAAACATACATAAATATAATTTTACCCATCCGACAGGAATTTAAAAGAAAGGCTCGTTGAATTTTCCAGAAAACGATAATAACTTACACAGGGCCAATTTGGCCCCTTTAGACTTCTATGGTAGATTTGTTAGAAACACCATTTAATAAATTTAGTAAACAATATTTTTTTGTGTTAAATAAGTCTTTGTATCAAAATATTAAGAGTCATAAAATATGAAATTATTATTACCTCAAATAAAAAAAATAACAATAACTTCAAATCGCAACAGGGGCCAAATTGGCCCCTCCGACTTTCTAATGTTAAACATGTACTGGAAATCAAATACCTTGTAATTACGCTATCCAACTAAGAGACCTGGACAAAGAAGTAAAAGATAAAGTACAAAAAGTAAATAGAGTGGCAGAATGCAATAATACCACTATATGGCGAAACCGAAATATGAACACTGAGATGAAGTCAAGAATTTATACAGCCAGTGTAAGACCAATAATGACATATGCATCAGAAACAAGAGCCGATACAGCCACAACACAAAGACTACTGGAAACAGCAGAGATGAGAGTACTGAGAAGAATTACAGGAAATACGCTAAAAGATCGAAAGAGGAGTGAATACATTGGAAGAAAATGTAACGTAGAATGTATAAACGAATGTACACTAAATACAGTAAAAGAAAGGAATAACCACATAAGCAGAATTGGGGAGGGTTTCCGATCAATACTATGTTTAGCAATAAAAAAAATGATACGTAATTTTGGTTAAGCAGTGTACAGTGTAGGTTGGTGTTTAGTTTGAAACTTTTAATTGGTTATTATTAGGTCATAACGAACTACAATGTGTTTTTGTTCTGCTTTTACCACTTTTAATAAAAGTTTTAAATTCAGTTTTTAGTTATTTAAATAGATATCCGAAAAAGTTGTAACTGATAACCGGAAATTCGAAAAACCCTCGAAAAGTTGAAGAACAGAAAAGCTGAGCAGAAAAGGTAAAGACGGGATACTAAACAAATTACCGAAATAGAAAAGTAATCACAGGATAATCAACAACATTGATTAAACAAATTATAAAACACAATAGATTACCGGAAGACTGGAGAACGAGCGAACTAATTCTACTATTCGAAAAAGGAGATAAAAAGCAGCCAGAAAACTACAGAGGTATCAACTTGTTAAATACTACCCTAACTTACAACTAAAAATTTACAAGAACTATTAAATCAGAGGATAAGTTTAGCAGATGAACAACAGGGTTTTCGTATTGGAAAATCGTGTACAGATGCAATATTGATTCGTCATAAAGGAAATAACTAAGAAATCACTAGAGTATAATAAACCAGCATTTCTGTGTTTGATTGACATAAAGAAATCATTTCACAGAGTAAAACTCAAACATGTAATCTATTTTCAGTAGTAATAACCCAAGGACATTGATAATTGTTCGAAAAAATTTTATAACAGATTTCGAAACCTTGTTGCTTGGAAACAGACCGACGCCGTAGGCGGAGGTCTGTTGCCTGTAAGCAACAAGCTTGAGAAAGTTGTGAAAAAATTTTTGAGCATTTATCAATGTTCGAGGGTTATTCGGATAGAAAATTTTTTGCTGGTTATGAAAAAAACAGACAGAGCAGAAACAATTTATTTAAATGTGCAATTAAAAAAAAATCAACAAACTTGTTGAAACACAACGCTTTTGAATGGGTCAATAATAACTTTCATTTCTTTATAATACTTTTCTTGTAAAAGCTTACTTGTTAGGTTCCACATGGTTTTTGTTATATTAACATGGTTTTTGTTATATTAATTTTTGTTATATTAACAGATAGCAAAAGTTCGGTAGACACAATAGTACAAACTAAATTATCAAGCACTTCATCAGTAGTAATTATAAAAATTTTAGAAACAATCCAGTTACTTACGAATACAGGTAAACAAATTTCTTTGGTTTGGATTAAGGCTCATTATGGAATTAACGGAAATGAAATAGTGGATAGACTTGCCAAGGATGCTACTACAACAGGGGAAACGATAGAAGAACCATTAATGCCAGTCACTGATCTACGACAATGGTTTAAGAAAAAACAAATGGAGCAATGGCAACTGGAATATGATATATCTCTTAAAGGTGTACGATTTCATGATATCCAACCAAAAATTTATAGAAAACCGTGGTTTAACGACATTACAAATCGGCACTTCATTAAAACCTTAAATAGAGCAAGGAACAAACATGGTTTATATCCAGTTCACAAAAATAAACTAGGGTTGGCCACTTCTCAAAACTGCACATGCGGGGAGTTGGGTACTTTAGAGCATGTGATTTTCGATTGCGCAAACTTCCAGATGCTGAATCAACAGTTATACACTCTGGGCCAAAATTAACGGGCCACCTTAAAAATAGGTAATTTTTGATGTCTTATTTCTCCTAAACCTGTTATCCGATTTAAGTAATTTTTTAATATGTTATAGCCTTATTCCTTGACAATATCGTTATAGTAATATTGTTGCTAAACAGGTAGATTTTCATTGTATACCGGGTGTACGAATCAAACTGTGTTTTTTTCTTAAAGTTTGCATCACCCTGTGGAATATTCTAGTATTTGTAGAATACTGAAATTAAAACCTAACTATAGCCTCATACTTTCTCAACATTTTGTTTCTTGATTGATTCGCTTGTGTTAAATAATAAAAAAGTTAGGTGCTTTAACAACTAAACATGTTTTTTATCAATACAGGGTGTTTTTAAAATATTTTGGAAAATTTTAAGGGGTAATTCTACATGAAAAAATAATGACAGTTTGCTTTATAAACTTATGTCCGCAAATGCTTCGTTTCCGAGATAGGGGCTGTTGAAATTTTTTTGACAAACTGACGATTTTTTTATTACTTTAAAACCGGTTGAGGTATGCAAATGCAATTTAGTGTGTTTTATGACGTAGTTATTGCATATTTTTTGACACACAATTAAGAATTTAATTTTCACCATTGGCGCCCATACGGGTAATATGATAGCTCATATGATGGCTCATATTACCCGTATGGGCGCTAATGGTGAATATTAAATGCTTAATTGTATGCCAAAAAATATGCAATAACTACGTCATAAAACCCACTAAATTGCATTTGCATACCTCAACCGGTTTTAAAGTAATAAATAAATCGTCAGTTTGTCAAAAAAATTTCAACACCCCCTATCTCGGAAACAAAGCATTTGCGGACATAAGTTTATAAAGCAAAGTGTCATTTTTTTTTCATGCAGAATTACCCTTTAAAATTTTCCAAATTTTTTTAAAAATACCATGTATTGATAAAAAACATGTCTAGTTGTTAAAGCACCTAACTTTTTTATTATTTAACATAAGCGAATCAATCAAGAAACAAAATGTTGAGAATGCATGAGGCTATAGTTAGGTTTTAACTTCAGTATTCTACAGATACTAGAATATTCCACATGGTGATGCAAACTTTAAGAAAAAAACACAGTTTGATTCGTACACCCTGTATACAATGAAAATCTACCTGTTTAGGAACATTATTATTATAACGATATTGTCAAGGAATAATGCTATAACATATTAAGAAATCACTTAAATCGGACAACAGGTTTAGGAGAAATAAGACATCAAAAATTACCTATTTTTAAGGTGGCCCGTTAATTTTGGCCCAGAGTGTATAAGAATCTACAAACAGTAGGAGTTACTCTCCCCACCAATTTAAATTCCATTTTATGTACACGAAATATAAATTTGTATAAAATTGTTTATAACCACTTAAAAAATATGAAAATTGATATTTAAAAAAAAAATATATATATAAAAAAACAAAAAAAAAAGAAAAAAAATAATAAAAAAAATAAATAAATATTAAAAAACAATAAAAAAAAACAAAATAAAAAAAAACAAAAAAAAACAAAAAAAAAACAAAAAAATCACAAAGAAGGCCTAAACCTCCGCGAGGATGAATCGGGTTTAGGTCTTAGCGCGAAAGAAAAAAAAAAAAGAAAAAAAAATTAATATCAATTAGTGGTTTAGTATAAGTATTTAGTAATAGTGTTTTATTAGTATGTATTTTTAATGTAATGTATGTAATATATGTTTGTGATTATTAAAATATAATGTATATCAGTTAAAATTAGGAAATTGTGTCTATGAAAATAAAAAAAAAATTTGAGCTGGCCAATTGGTTCAAACCAAGGTCATAAATCTAAACACACACACACACACATGGTTTTGACAGTAGCTTCTTTAAACTCTGTACCATCTTTTCTTCTCATGTTCACAGCCCAATCCTTTAAAATCGACGCCAATTCTTCCACCGTCCGATTTCCATCTAATTCATATTTTCTATCATTGCAAAAGTCCATAAACGCTTTCCATACAAAATTTTTACTGTAAACAGTATTCTTTGGTATATTTGATTCGATAATTTCATTAATATTCTCATCAGTATTACAACCAAATCGTGACATTTTGAAATATTGAATATTTGAAATGTCAAAATCGAAATGAAACGAAATGTAGGTATCCATAGCTACATGATTGAGTGAAAACAGCCCATGGGATCTGTTTTCAGTATAATGTTGGTTTTATTGGTTGTATTCAATCAGATGACCACAAATTAATTGATTTCATTGGATTTCTAATTGAGCAAAAAATTTTCTGTATAATAGGGAAGTTTCCCTAGATATCATAAAAACTATTGAAAACATGTACCAAAACAACAAAATGGAAGTCAGAATAGATGAACAACTTACAGAATCTACAGAGATAGACAGGAGAATATGAGAGGGGACTCATTGAGCCATTAAGGGGGACTCATTGGGGAACCGTCTCTCGCTATTTGTTGTCACTCGGCTTGTGTGTCACTGGAATGTGGTCATTCCATTCTATTCTTCTGTTTCTTACCCAGTTATTAATGTTATTCACCTTGCATCTCCGTCGTATATCTGTACTTCTAGCTCTGTCGCATAGAGTCTTACCATCGATATTTCGAAGGGTTTTCATCTCCGTTGTTTCGAGCAATCTTTTTTTCCTCTCTGTGTCGGGTCGTGTTTCTGCCGCGTATGTCATTATTGCTCTGATGACTGTTTTGTAAATTCTGCCTTTCATTTCTTTTCAGATATTTTTATTTCTCCATATTGTGTCATTCAGCAACCTGCGTCTCTGTTTGCTCTATTCACTTGATCTTCCATTTCTGTTTCGAGCCTTCCGTAGCTAGATAGTGTGATGCCGAGGTATTTAAACTCCATCACTGTTCTATTCTAGACTTTGCAGCGTCCCACAACCTACTAATAAAATCGACAATGTTCGAACACAAGAAAATACAAAAACCAACATGGGTCTCCCACGACGGCGTCACAAGAAATCAGATCGATCATGTTCTAGGTTCTAGTAGATGCCAGGAGGGGTAGTAACTGTCTAGACGTAAGAAGCCTAAGAGGAGCTGATGGAGACACGGACCATTTTCTGGTAAAAGCGAAGATAAGGACAAGAAAAGCGTCCAAAAAAACACACAAGAATATACCAACACAATTATGGAATACCGAATTTCTACGTAATAAGCAGACAGAACAGAAATTTCAAAAGGCTATAAAAATCGCTCTAACACAGACAGAAGACTATAACAACATAGACTCAGCTTGGAAAAATATCAAATTACTTCTGACAAGCGTATCAGATGAAATACTAGGACACAAAAAGAAAACAACAAAAAAATGGTTTGATAATGATTGCCTGAGCTCCATAATAGCAAGAAATATGGCTGGAAGGAAAATGCTACAAAACTCCTCGCACAACAACAATGAAATGTATAGACAAAGAAGAGCAGAAACAAGAAAACTAATAAAAAGGAATAAGAGGGAGTATCAGGAACAAATAATCAGAGATATAGAAGAAAAAAGAAAGAACAAACAAGCGAGACAGTTCTTCCAAGGAGTTTCAGATATCAAGACCGGGTAGCAAGCAAGAACAGGAAACTTCCTTCAAAACGACAGCGGGCAGCTTATCACTGATGACAAGGAAATCCTAAAAACCTGGAAGGAATACTTCTATCAACTATTGAACGACCAATCTAGCAGAAATACCTCAAACATCGAGGTACATACAGCTGAAATAGAAGACCAATGCCCGACATACGAAGAAGTAATACAGGAAATGGAATAGTATCAGAAGCACTCAAAATTGGAGGAAATATACTACTTGAAAAAATTAAGCTACTTTTTAATACCTGCCTTCACAATGCCAATATTAGCAATATTACACAAAGCAGGAGACAAAGCCAATTTAGAGAATTACAGACCGATTAGCCTCCTCAGTCATTTATATAAGTTATTTACGCAAATAATAGTTAAGAAATGGAAAGAAAGTTAGAGATCTATCAACCAAGAGAACAGGCAGGATTCCGAAAAAGTTACGGAACAAATGACCATCTACAAAGTATAAAAACCCTAATAGAGGAAATAGTGGAATACAATAAACCTCTAGTTCTAGTTTTTATCGATTTTTATAAAGCCTTTGACACAGTTGAGCTTAGCAAAATATTACAGGCGCTTAAAGAATACAGGCTAGATTATAGGTATACAAAATTATTACATAAAATATACTTACAGGCAACAACTACTGTCAAATTACATACCAACAGTAATCGCATAAAAATAGAACGGGGAGTTAGACAAGGAGACCCAATGTCACCTAAACTTTTTAATACGGTCTTAGAACATGCTTGTATGAGTTTGGATTGGATGACAAAGGGAATAAAAATAGATGGAGAATACCTAAACAACTTACGCTTCGCCGATGATATAGTCATAGTAGCTGAGGATCTAGGTATGGCAAGAGAGATGGTACAAGAACTCGTTGTGGCTACAGAAAATGTAGGTTTAAATATAAACATCTCGAAAACAAAAATAATGACAAATTTGGTACCCAACCAGAACATCAGTATTGTTGGGAAGGAAATAGAACTCGTAGATAGATATAAATACCTGGGACATGAAATTACGATTGGCAGGGATAACCAGACTCATGAACTGAAGAGAAAAATGGGTCTTGGTTGGGCAGCATTTGGAAAACTGAGAGAAACTTTTAAAAGTGAGTTGCCCACATGCCTAAAGAGAAAGGTATTTGATCAGTGCGTCCTCCCAGTCTTGACGTACGGATCAGAAACACTCACCTTAACAAAAGCCTCGGCTACCAAACTAAGAGTCACGCAGAGAAGAATGGAGCGGTCAATGTTAGGAATAACTCTGCGAGACAAAATCAGACACGAAGAAATCAGGAGAAGAACAAAGGTGACTGACGTCATCGAGAGGATAGTCAGGTTGAAGTGGAGATGGGCGATGGACGAAGAGGTTATTGGAATGGAGGCCAGGAGAAGACAAGAGAAGCGTCGGTCGACCGCCTACAAGATGGACTGACGACTTAAGAAAGATAAATAAAAATTGGATGAGAGCGGCGCAGGATAGATCGGGTTGGAAACGAGGGGAGGAGGCCTATGTTCAGCAGTGGACTTTTGAGGCTAGATGATGATGAATACAGGAAATTAAAAAACTTAAAAATAATAAGACACCAGGTAGCGATGATATACCCGCAGAGTGCTTAAAACATGGAGGAGAAGCGTTGTACAGTTTTATATACAAGCTAATTCAAGACATTTGGCGAGAAGAAACAATGCGAGATGAATGGAAAGAAGGGGTTATTTTACCAATACACAAAAAAGGAAACAAAAAGCAATGTATTAACTACCGGGGAATAACACTCCTAAACACCACCTACAAAATCATTTCAAACATCCTGCTAGAAAGAACCAAAACATACACCGAAGAAATCGTTGGAGATTATCAATGCGGATTTAGACCGGGCCACTCTACTATTGACCAGATATTCACAATAAAACAGATAATGGAAAAATGCTGGGAGTTTGATCGTGAGCTTCATCAGATGTTCATAGATTTTAAATAAGTATTTGATAGAGTATACAGGGCTAGACTGTGGAGAGCGATGCAGGAACTTGGCTTTCCTAAAAAACTAGTCAGGTTGATGCGGATGTGTATGGAACGGTTACGATGTAAGGTGAGAGTTGGACAACAATACTCGGAGACATTTGAAATAAACAATGGACTAAAACAGCGAGATGCACTTTCACCACAACTCTTCAACTTAGCTGTGAAGCACATAATCAGAAGTGCAAGAATCGAAAAACCGAATACAGTATTTCATCGAGAAGGACCAAACTTACTACTGGCATTTGAAAAAGATATCGATCTAATAGGAAACACACGATTAAGGATGAAGGAGACGTCAGTGAGGTTCGAGAAGGAAGCAGAGAAGATGGGGCTCCGAATCAACGAAAACAAGACGAAATATATGTATATGAGCCGCAATAACCAAAGCAGAGACAGAATCGGTCAGAACATCACCATCGATGACTTTAATTTTGAGCGCGTTAGAGAATTCAAGTATCTTGGAACAACAAAAGCTGAAGACAAAAACGGATCACAAGAAATAAACAACAGGATTCAGGCCGGCAACAGATGTCTTTTTGCCCTCCAAAACCTTATAAAATCGAAACAACTAACAAGACGTACGAAGATACACGTCTATAAAACAATCATAAGACCCGTTGTGATTTATGGAAGCGAAACGTGGACGATAACAAAGGCAAACGAAGAGAGACTATGTGTTTGGGAAAGAAAAATCCTAAGGAAGATCTTTGGTCCTGTGCTGGATGAAGCATCAGGACAATATAGTATAAGAACTAACAAAGAGCTCGAAGAACTTTACCCAGACGCCAATATCATAAAAAAAATAAAGTCCAGAAGACTCCAATGGGCAGGACACCTCAGAAGACATTCTGACCAAAGAACAGTAAGACTGGTGTGGGAGGAAGTCCCAACTGGAAGGAGACCACGCGGACGCCCTCGACTCCGGTGGCGAGATAATATAACAGAAGACCTAAGCACTATGGGCGTGGAGAATTGGATGGAGGTTGCTCAAGACAGAAAACAGTGGAGGCATGTTTTCGAGTCGGCTAAAACCCACGAAGGGTAAGTAAACTTGTTCTATTATCTGACCTTCCAGCTCCAATTTACATCTTATTGGATCTGCTGTTATAACCATGCATCTTGTCTTTTTTGGGGAAATTAACATGTTAAATTTTCTGGCTGTTATGTTAAATTGGTGGGCATACGTTGTAGGTCATCTTCACTTTGAGAGATTAGTATTGCATCGTCTGCATAGCAGATTATTTTAAGTTGTTTTTCTCCCATTTGGTATCGTTTTTTAGTTCTTACTTTTTTATTATTTCGTCCATGATCAGGTTGAACAATAAAGGACTCAAGGAATCCCCCTATCTTATCCCATTGCCGGCTTCAATTGGGTCAGTTAGTTTCCAATATTATAAGTGAAGATCTATATTTTATGATCCAATCTATATATGAAGTTCAAATTGAAGCGCGTTGAAATAATTTGCAATATCTAGCCTTCTATGCTATGCAGAAATATTCATTTTTTTATTGGGGTTACTCGAAAAAATAATAAGAACTCTTCTACTTTGACCTCCCGGAAAAATCGGAAAATCCAGAAAGTAAATAGATAAATTTTATCCATAAGAAATATTTAATTTTTTTATTATTTCGTAAGAAATATTTAAACTTTAATGTATATTATTTAAGTAAATATATAATATTAATTATAAATAAAATATTTCTATATTTATATTATATTTATGGTACATTCCATGTCAAATCACTCAGACAAATATTTTGGATCTCCGATTGGTCTGAAAATTGGTATATAGCTTCTGCGGGACGTAAAAATAAGATATTTAAGGTCAAAAAATCCTCTTCTTCTTTTTTTCTCAAAATGTTATTTTATGCGATTTTACAGTGATTTGCTGTTTATTTAAACAAATTTGCATTTTCTGTCGTAAAGTATCAATGAAAAACATAATATTTTAATAGAAAGGACTCAAAAATGGCATTATATGGCATTATAACAAGTTATTTTGAATCAAAACAAGTTTTTGATCAAATTTTATAGTGTAAAAAACGTTAAAATACCGTTTTTTACATTTTCCTCCATTCCCAAAATACATCATCATCGATTTGGCTGAAGATTTGCCCACAGATAGCCAAAAGATAGGACTTTAAGTGGTTAGAAGGATTTGAATTATATTACAATACCAAAAAAGTTAGATGCAATATTGTAGTCAAAAATATAGGCTAAGCTAAGAAAAAAAATGTATAAAATGTTAGTTTCATGACACCAATATTTGGCCTAATCCCATATTAACATAATATTTAAATAAAAATGAGAAATAGAAATTAAATATAAAATGAGAAAGAACAGAATTCAATAAGAAATTTTTCAGTATTTCTTAGATTTTATTAATAATTAGAGCCACCGTTTACAAGGGCGCCCATATAAAAATTTTTAGGGGGGGGGGGCCAAACGTGAAGATGTTACACATTACATTTTTTATATTTCGGATGACAATATATACAGTAGACTCTCTCTATAACGAACACGGATATAACGAGGTTTCGCTTATAACGAAGTACATTAGGTGTCCCATGAAATTCCTATTGAACTATAATGCTCTATAACGAGGCATATTTGGTTACAACGAGGAAAATTAAAATCAAAGAATACGTGTCTTTACCTGTTTTTAGCGTTGTAATGGTCATAAATAAATAAATGCCCCAACTGCCTGTACATAGAAATGCCCAACATCTGTTTTATTATCGAGGCCAGTGCTGTAATAAACTCGGCCACCTGTAATAAACTTCTGCCTGTTTATCGACCGATATTGAATATTATAGGAAACTTACAATTTATGACGGCGAAGTCTCATTGTTCACTGTTCAGGTTGACCATCGACACCTAATAAACTACATAAGAGGCATCAAAACATTTACATACTAGACCAAGTTTTTAAATGGAAATGTCATGGGTACCACAAAAGTTGCGCCTCTCTTTAAAACCCGTTTGAAAAGAATACAATGCTTCCAAAGCCCTGCCTTCAACTTTGGCGAGTAGACTAACCATGAGTATGTGTCGAACCAAGTTTTTACTTTATAATCTTAAAAAGCAGATTTATTTTTGCAGATTTAGAATCCTAATGAAAAATAAGTTACATATATGCCAAACATTTTTAGAATCGTTGATAGATGGAGCAAATAAATCGCATTTTCCGATTATAGCGCCATCCTTCAACAATTCTAAAAAAAGTTTTGAATAAATGTTACTTATTTTTTGAGGAGGAAACTCAGTCTGCAATAAAAACGGGGGTTCCTATTTAAGATTTTAAAGTTAACTTTCACCCCACCTCCAGAGTGTGGAATGAAAAATCCTGTTTGGTGTCATTCTATAGATTTTTGAAAAATATTAAACACGTGTTTTTTAGTTTTTCATTTGGAACTATATTTCTCGAGATATTAGACAGTTTCTATAATTTTGCTATGGTATCACAATATATCGTTTTTTCCGATTATAGCGCTATCTATCCACAATTCGCAAAATGGCTCGAATAAAATTTGCTTATTTTTACAAGGAAAATCCAAATCTGCAACAAAAATTAGGAATTCCATTTAAGATTTTAAATTTACCCCCGCTCCACACACAGGGGTTGAAGTGGTGGACTTGTTTAGTGTCATCGCATAGATTTTGTCATCGCATAGATCCGATGTTCATTTCTCGAATTATTCGACCTTTCCGCTACTTTTGGGACACCTTGTATATAACACTCATTCGTCATGAAAGATCTCCTGTTTTTCATTTAAATAAAATTGTTCTGTTCATCATAATGTACACTTTAAAAATAATCTACTTACTAAAAAAATACTTTTGCAAACTAAAATTTGACTAACTATGTTCAATCAATTTTAAAAATTATTTTTCAATATGAATTTATTTCTGCTTAGGAAGATTGTTCTATTCGGTGTACACAAAACTTAATATAGAAAACAAATATAATCACTTCACAGATTTTACACTTTATCTTTATAGTGCCAGTTCTCAAAGACAAATGGCTCATTAGTGATTATCGGTCAAAGATCGGATTTCTTGCTGATATGAGTTTCTTTGCAGTATTATAAATGATTCATTTAATTTGTAATTTTGGGTGTCGATTACAGTATATATTTATGTTCCCAAGTTTCTAATCTCTTTCAATGTTTTCGTTAATAGCACACCGTGACTGTGCGAAATGTGTATTATGCACATTCCATAATTCCATATAGACCGCTGTCGCAGACACACAGATTTTCTGTTAAACTATTAATTACCCAATATGTGAATTTTTTTATTAATAAATATGTTGTTTTCAATTTATCTCTCAAAATTATCCAATAATTTTTTGACAAAAATACGTTTATGTAATATAAATCTAATTTTTGTTCTTTCCCGAAAAGCTAGGGGGGCCACGGCCCCCCTGCCCGTGTGTATGGGCGCCTATGACCGTTTATAAACTTTATTAACAAAAATAACTATTTTTTATTAAAGACCGTATTCCTAAACAAAGGTTGAACACGCAATATAAATCTTTATCACTCGCGATTCAATTATTACTAAACAGAGACCATAAAAAATATATTTTCCACCGTTATGTTTTCTAATGCTTCTAGCTTATTCACTAAACAATTTTATGTGTAGCAGTTACGGTTGTAGTTAGATCGTATTCCACCTTCCTAGCAGTTGCAAAGCTGTTATTTATAGTGTCAGATATATAATATGTCTCCATCAAAAATTCACCAGAAATTATAAAAGAAAATTGTTGATAGCATCAACGGAAAGAGAGAGAAAGCCATCAAACTGCATTACCCTAAAGTATCAATTCCCCGTCTGGCAAAACTCTCGTAAAAATAACCTTGAGCCCAATAAAAGAAACATAAAGTCTCCCATGAATATTACACGAGATCATTCCGATATGTACCGTAAACTAAAAGTAAATTACGACTTTTGAATTGTCATAAACTGTGACCGTATACTACAGAAAATAATTTGCTGTTTTACAAAGTATAAAGTCCACTTTACTTTAAGACATATTGAATTTATATGGGATTAAGCCACAATTTATTGTGATAAAAATTACATTTTACCTTTGTTTTTGGGTTTAGATCTCCACTGCGAAAATTGGTTTCAAAAAGTTTATTTTAAAGGAGTTACTACAACCTTTTTTCCATCACTAGGTGGGGAATCCGTAAACAAAAGCCGGAGGTAAATATTTCCGACAGTGCTACGTTCCTAAACTAGAACCTCTTCAAAGTCACGTCGACCATCTTGGCCCTAAGTGGACCTCCCTGCTCTCCGTAACTCCGATTTGATCGGGAGTCGACATCAGCTAAACGCCACCCCTCTCATACTAGGGTGTGGGGATGGAATCGTCCGTTAGTACATAACTTGTCCCCGATGTCCTTCGTTTGCCTGATTCTTAGTCGCTTGCCATCACACATCAGCTTCCATCTCTCGCCTAACTAGATTTTTCCTTGGCTTTTCTTCCTACACATACATACATACATACGTACATACCTGACCGTCCTGACCGTCGTTATTTTAGTCTCGTCGCTGCCCTACCTCCACTCGGAAGACAGAACCGCTATAAGCTGTCCCGTATGCTCTTTGCCATCGTTCCTCTGGACACTCACCTCATTCCAGTTGCCCTGTCGCTCACTCGTGCCTGTCGCCATTTCCACCTTTCTCACTCTCTTATTCGTTCTTGTTTTTACCACTATGCTGTCAACCTCTCTTTGCTACCACTGCGAACCCAGTTCTTCATCCTCCATGCCTGCTAGAACTGTATCTAGCTCCCGCTCTTCCTTCTCATTTATCAACAGCACCTTTCTCACATAGTTGTGGATTTTGTTCCACCACCGCTCATCCATCACCATCTCCTCTTACATCTCCGTCACCAAGTCAAAAACACTCTCTTCAGTTCTTCCTCCTCCATGCCGGCTAAGACTGTAACTACTCTTCCTTCTCTTTTATCGACACCACCTTTCTCACATAGTTGTGGATTTTGTTCCACCATCGCTCATTCATCACCATCTCCTCTAACATCTCTCTCACCGACTAAACACTTTCTCCAGCGCATTCCCTTCTCTTATCAATTCCCCAGCTGGCAGAACTCTCGTAAAAATAACCTTGATCCCAATAAAAAATATATATAGTACTCCATGAGATCATTCCGATATGCACCATAAACTGAAAGTAAAATACGACTTTTGAATTGTCGTAGACTGTGGCCGTATACTACAGAAAATAATTTACTGTTTTATAAAATATAAAATTCACTTTATTTTTGAAGGTATACTTCTTTAGGCGCGATTGAGAGTAAAATTTCATAATCTTGCGCGCATGCGCACACAGACAGTATGGCGTTTAGTTGCTAAATCTTTCAAGTTATGTACAGTCCGTCTAATTTACTTACCGTTGCACGTCATTATCTACGCCAGAGATCTAAGTTGACATAGTTGCCAAATTATAAAAAAATCCTGAATCCATTTTAAATCAAATAGATCACATAATTATTGTAAACGTGGATTATACAACAAAACAAATTAATATTCAATGTAAATAAATAAAAACTTAAGAAATAGAGAACAAGAATTAAGTTATAATCGTTTAAGATTTGCAGTGCAAGCGTTTTTGCACTGCATTGTTTAGTTATTAAAAAACGGCTCCGAACTCTTGGGAGAAGCCGATAGGTTTCTTTGTATAAATATGTCTACAATAACAACTAAAAAAGTTGTCAGATACCTCGATTATTCCAAGTCGTGATAAAATTAGGTGAAATTTATATTTTTATAGTAAAGTAAATAATAAAAACAGTAAATATAATAGAACATATACTTATAGTAAAGAATATAAACAAATATGAAGTGTCATCACCGCAACTGTCAAATAAATGTAACCAATTTATTCTAAAATGTCACCTTCATTCGATTACAGTTAGTGTGTTCCGAACAAATGTGCTTCATAAAAACGCTTTATAATCCATTTATACAAATTAAATGAAATATATTATTGTGTATTTCTTTAGGTTAACATTAATAGAAATCTTCAAATATTATTTCTACGCGTATATAATAAAATATGTCTAGTGGCTCTAATTCCAGTGTACTCGGCAAAATGATTCTAAAAAGAACACACCTACCGCCAAATATTTCGTGTTGGTATCATGCGACGTCACAGGCTATGACGCGGATGACGTGCAACGGTTAGTAAATTAGACGAAGTATATAAATATATCAGTGCAAGAAAAGGCGTGAAAAGAATATATTAGTGTTTTTAGTAAATACATTTATTATAATTTTTCTGTCTTCCTCAGGAATAAGATGAGTATTATTAAAACATTTTATTGTATATTTATTATACTTCACCTTGTCTGTTTGTTACCGTGAATTGTCATTAGGTACGTCCGAACCGATACAGACACTTGAGTTCGAATCCGGAGCAATCCTATACTTTTTTTTTATTTTTTTGAAAGCGGTAAGCACACAATTAGTTTGGTGTTATAGTACATTAAATATGGAGAACGGTAAGGGTTTTATATCGATCGAAGACAATTGTTTATTGTCTGAGATCGGTTACCCTTAACGTTCGACAAGCTTATAACGTTTTTTGCACGATTGATACCATTATAAATTATAAAATTAAACATTTTAGTCATATTGACTAGTTTCATTCATTTTATCAAGATAGATACTTTGGTTGTTAGGTAGTAACTAGGGTGCATAACAACAATGGAGAATTGAGTTTTTATTTAGTTGTCAATAATTTTAAGTACAATTTTGATTATTATAAATTAAAATACGAGCGAAAGTGAATTTGAAGAAATTGAACGGGCTTGGGAAGAAGGGTGTTCCGCAATTATTCCCGAATAATCCAAAACCCGTTATCAAAATACCTACCAAAGTTTTAAAAAATGGTGCGAAGGCAAGAATTTAAGAATCGAAGAAAAGACCCTATTGGCATATTTCGTTCAAAGACATATGCAGTTGAAAGCTCCTGGAAGCCTCTGGGCAGAATATTAAATGATTAAATCCACCGTTTTTCTTTGTGATGGCATTGATATTTCCAAGTTTTCAACTTTGATCGCGTATTTGAAGAGAAAAAATGTTGGCTATAGGCCTAAGAAAGCGAGTATTTTTACACTGGAGCAATTTGAAAAATTTCTGATGGAAGCACCGGATGAAGAATTTCTAGTTCACAAGGTAATATAAGCTAGTTTAGGTAAAAGAAATACTATAATGAAGATTTTTTCATAATTTGTAGGTCGCAATGATATTGGGAATATCGGTGCCTGTAGAAGAGAATAATTATATAATATTACTATGAATGACATCCAACAAACCGATGGTTTAATGATTGTAAAAGTACCCAATACAAAAACAAACATCCAGCGTACTTTTACAGTCGTTAATAAACCAGACGATAAAATTCCATATTTAAAAATTCTGCAAAAGTATATAAAACTTCGTCCATTACAAGTAAAATCAAATCATTTGTTCTTAAGATACGCCAAAGGAAAATGTTGTGCTCAAGTAATAGGGAACGGGACAATCGGGGGCTGGCCTTCTCAAATTGCCAAATTCTTAAATTTGCCTAATCCCGAGAACTATACTGGCCATTCGTTCAGGAGGATATCAGCAACGCTTTTGGCTAATAAAGGTGTTGATATCCTCGGATTAAAGCGTCGTGGAGGTTGGCGTTCATTGACAGTGGCAGAAAGCTATGTAGAAGATTCTCTTCAAAATAAAATAGATTTTACCGAAAAAATATTGTGCAATACTAGTAATACTACTAATGTATTCGATTCTGCAGGAGTTTCTGTTAGAAGTGAAACCACAGCCCAAACAAGTGGGATTTCATTAAACAATTTAACAAATTGTACCATAAGTTTGAATATTAATAAATAATTCGTTAGTTTTCTTTATTCTTTCAAAAAATAAATTAAAATTAAGAGATTTTTTAACTCGACGGTAAGTGAATTACTTACCGTCGAGTTGGAGTACTTACCGTCGAGTTGGATTACTTACCGTCGAGTTGCTAGTAAATGTCACCTACTGACGTAAAATCTGTCACGGTAAACAGTCAAAAATGATCAATTGTGCAAAAAAAAAAAATTAAAACAAACTGTTTAAAGTATATTTATTTTTAAGAAATGATATAATAGAAGTATAACTTCTTACGTGCGTACAAAGTACACACACATTCTTTTTTTAATATTGAATTTATATGGTAGACCGCAATTGATTGTAATAAAAATTAAATTTTACGTTTGTTTTTGAGTTGTTTTCAAAAATTGTTTTCAAAAAGATTATTTTAAATAAGAACTAAGTTACTATAACCTCTTCTTCTAAAATCAAGTGAGACTATGTAGTATCCGACACTTGGTCGTAAGGCATTTGTACCATACCTTGTTTCCCCCGTAAACTCTAATTAGTCCAGAAAGCCACTGCGCATCCGCTAGGAAAAATATTCTAATTCAGATTTTTTGCACAATCTTACTAAAAAAGGACTCCTTTTAACAAATTTGCATGTTGCCAGGACCAAAAGGTGGTCATTTTTTAAACGTTTTTTTTTTTGTTTTTTTCCTAAAATTATTTTTTTTGCATGGAAAAAAGTTTTTTTAGGTTTTTTGGATCATTCCAAACAGAAAAGGTCTTTAGTAACTTTTCTCTAAAAATGATAGTTTTTGACATATAAGCGATTAAAAATTGAAAAATTGCGAAATCGGCCATTTTTAACCCTCAAAAACTATGTGAAAAACTGAAAATTTGAATGTTGCCAAGGTAGACAGATATTCTTTAAACATCGATTGATAAAATCCCGAAGAGTTTTTTGCAATACAATATTCAAAACTCCTATTTTTTTAATTGCTAATCAAGCGTGCTCGACACTATTTTCCACCGACAGTATGGTGCAAATGAAAGGAATAAAGTCGTTATTTCGTAAACCGGCGACTTTAAGGAAAAATCCCGAAACAGGTCGATTTTTATTTTTAAGTTATGATATTGTGGCGGATATGGTATACTAGTGACGTCATCCGTCTGGGCGTGATGACGTAATCGATGATTTTTTTAAATGAGAATAGGGATCGTGTGGTAGCTCATTTGAAAGGTTCTTCAATTCTCTATTCAGTAATGTAAACATTTACATAATTATTTATACAGGGTGTCCTTCTACTTCTTTTTTTGTCTAATAATTTAATTTAATAAAATTTTTTTGGACACCCTGTATAAATAATTATGTAAATGTTTATATTACTGAATAGAAAATTAAAGAACCTTTCAAATGAGCTAGCACACGACCCCTATTCTCATTTAAAAAAAATCATCGATTACGTCATCACGTCCAGATGGATGACGTCACTAGTATATCGTATATGCCACAATATCATAACTTAAAAATAAAAATAGACCTGTTTCGGGATTTTTCCTTAAAGTCGCCGGTTTACGAAATAAAGAATGTATTCCTTTCATTTGCACCATACTGTCGGTGGAAAATAGTGTCGCGCACGCTTGAATAGCAATTAAAAAACAAAGAAGTTTTGAATATTATATTGCAAAAAACTCTTAGGGATTTCATCAATCGATGTTTAAAGAATATCTACCTACCTTGGCAACATTCAAATTTTCAGGTTTTCACATAGTTTTTGAGGACTAAAAATGGCCGATTTCGCAATTTTTCAATTTTTATTCGCTTATATGTCAAAAACTATCATTTTTAGAGAAAAGTCACTAAAGACCTTTTCTGTTTGGAATGATCCAAAAAACCTAAAAAAACTTTTTTCCGTGCAAAAAAAATAATTTTAGGAAGAAAACAAAAAAAAAAACGTTTCAAAAATTTTTGACCACCTTTTGGTCCTGGCAACATGCAAATTTGTTAAAAGGAGTCCTTTTTGAGTAAGATTGTGCAAAAAATACGAATTAGAATATTTTCCCTAGCGGATGCGCAGTGGCTTTCTGGACTAAATAGGTTCTGTGGCCTCAACGAAGACCAACAGTTTTTTGATAGTTTTAGAATTTCTTCTGGTTCAAACCTCAGTTGATCAGTGAATATCTGCCTTACATCACTTAGCACACTGCAATTGCATAGTATGTGTATGCCAGTCTCCTCTTCCATTTCGGTTCATCCACCTTACCTAATTTGTATAGGTCGTTCCTTTAGGGGGGGGGGGTATGGTTTGAAATCAACATATCAAGCACATTTTTGTGAATTTTTTTCGAAGCTATGGTAGGAATATTTTATTTTTAAATTAAATTAGCATATTAAGTACAATTCAAGGAATATTTAAGAAAAAATTCAATCCAAAATATTAAAAAATAAGCCATTGGCGACAAATTTTGGCAGGCAGCTAAAAAAAAATGGATTTTGCGGTGGACATCAGAACTTATCACTGCATCATACGAAACAAAAAATTCAAAAAGATTTAATTAACTAATGAGTTTCACGAGGTAACAGCGTCGAGTTTTTTTATTTTTAATGATTTTTTATTTTTTGGTATCAGTCAGAAATCAAAATTACGAAATTGTTGATAAAAATTTTGTGAAAACCAACAGATTTAATATTGTTGAACAAAAAATAAGCACAAAACGAAAAATATCTTTGACCTCACGAAATGTCTAAAGAAAATATATGCAAAATTTCAGGTAGATCTGTCAAGTAGTTTTTCAGTTACAATGTCCACCGCATTTGAAAAAGCAGTTTTGAGAAAAATGCGTTTAAAGTTTTGACAACATTATCTTCATCTTCTTATTTGTCTGCCAAATCGTAAAGTGATGAACATTGGAATATGTTTTTTGAATTAAGGAGTAATCTACAAAAGAGAAGGCGAACAGTTGTTTAACGTTTCTCACTACCCTCAAGCGTGCTGGCGCGAAGTCGCGGCAACGCGAGTCGAAGGTAGGGATATTCAACACCCTGTATCTCTGGTAATTTTACTCCGATTATTTTGAAATTTTCAGAGAGTATTCTTGAAAGTATGCACTTTTATAAAATTATTTTTTTTATAAATTTATAAAATTATATAAAATTATAAAAAAAATTAAATATTTCAAGCCATCCCCTTCCCCCTTAAAAGGCAATGTTCAGTTACCATTAGTGGCCGTTTTGATCTCTCTATTGAGCGCCTTCAAAATTTTCGAGAGATTTTTATCGATATCCTTGATTATTTTTCTAGCCTAGATTTGCCCTTAAGTGGTTTTCCATTTTTTTATGATTTTTGCCAACATATCTGCTCATTAATTCCCATTCACACCTTCATGACCCGGCGTACATATTAAAGACACTTTATTATTTTTTGAAAGGATTTTCAGGAGATCTGTGTAAATGTTGATTCTCTTTCTACCATCCGCAATATCGACACATTATCGAAAATCGTGATTATAAAAAGTTGTTTATAATTAAAAACTATGTTCCAATAAGTAATTACATCCTAACTGAAATATTCTTAACTATAAAGGTACATACTTTACTCTTGATCGAAATTCATCTTTTTTTACTTACCTCGTATAAAATTGATAAAATTTGATATAAGATGGTTGTATTTTAGGTTTTAGACCATTCAGAACTTTTTGTAAAGAATAACTTTTTTCGCAAAATTAATAATAAAAGAGTTATCATAATTGAAATGACTGAAAAAAATGTTGTGTTATCCATAATTTAAGAAAAATTTTCAATTTTTTTTTAACTAGAATGATGAAATTGCATATTAGGATATAGTTCTAAATTACAAACAACTTTTCATAATAACAATTTTCAATATTGTGAAAAATAAACCTAATTTACTCTTGAGCGAAATTCATATTTTTTGATATACCTCGTATAATATTCATAAAATTTAATATATGATAGTTTTAGGTTTCAGACCATGCAGAAAGTTTTATGAAGAATAACTTTTTTTCGTAAAATTAATAATAAAAAAAGAATGTGTGTACTTTGTACGCACGTAAGAAGTTATACTTCTATTATATGATTTCAACGAAATCAATATACTTTAAACAGTTTCTCTACTACTTTCCAAAAATTTTTATTAAAACAATACCAAAAATTAAAAAAATAAAAGAATAAAACACACACAAACACATTGAAAAATGCCACAAACGATTTCTGAACAATAATTGTTGCCAAAAATTTTAATTAAATACGTATTTTCTGAAAAAAATTATATAATAATATACTTACAATCATAAAATCTATAAAAAAAATAACAACTTGCTTGGGGCTTGAACCCACTTCACGTCTATCGCGCCGCGCCGTACGAAAGTCGAATAGATTTCCCACTTCACCACATTCGCGTATACGTCATGTGGGAATATATACAAACTAAACGTTTACACCATAAACTTTTTGACATTTTGTTGATTTATATGAATTTAATCAAATTATTAGTTTGATTTTTGTCGAATTAAAATACAACAAAATATAGAGTAAGAAAACGATATATTAGATGTAGATTTGTAGAAAGTTTGTTCGTAACCAGATTATGTAAATTAAAGCATTGCCTACTAATAGATAACTACATTATTTTTTTTACATTTTCCAAATAGATAGGTATGAAGATAATTTTTTATTGGAATACAACTGAAACATTTAGAATTACGTACCTGCGGCTTTTCAAAACTATTTAAAAAGTCACTATAATTATAAATTTGATTTTATTTCTGTCCTCACAACAATAAAAACTAATATATACAATATTTTTGTTTACCTATAACCACCATATTGAACAATTATTGACAGATCATTTCAACACCCAATCAGAGCCCGTATAACGACTAATACCATACTGTCGGTGTGCGCATGCGCGTAGATTAATAAAATTTCACCCTCAATGAAATCGCGCCTAAAGAAGTATAACTTCAAAAAGTTTTCCATATGGTTCCAACTTACAGGGGCATAATATAATATAAGATGCTGGAATTATACATACTATGTATAATTCCAGTAGAGGGAGACCTGGGACAACCTCTAACGAAGCGGTGCCTGTACTGTTCAAGGCTCCTGTTATATTTAGAAGTTTATTTCTAGGGTGGTAAGAGAGGTCGCACAGGGTTGCAAAGCCGTCTTCCTCCAGCAAAATACTGAACCGTAAGTAACTGTCACATGTCGGTCTTACCACTGATGTATATAATCAAAAGATTACCTTTGGTTTCAACCCCCAGTTTTATCTACAACTCCTCTGAAGTTCCAGGAGAGTCGCTTAGCCCTGTTGGTTATATTGTGAATATGAGTGCTCCAACTGAGTTTGAAATCCAGGGTTACCCCTAGATCTAGATACTTGACCTCATTGTTTCTTTCCAGTACCAAATAATTTCAGCTCACTCAGTCCAGTAAGCTTCTTCTTATTTATAAATGCTACCAAATTAGATTCGAAAGGGTTCACGGGGAAGTTGAAATACAACCTTCCCGTGAAATAAAAAATACAAAGACATGCTTCTCAGGGTCCAAAGAAAACCACTGATCAGGGTGTGCAGTGCGTAGTACAGAACTGTATCAACCATTGCCCTACAGGTGGTGGCTGGTTTTGTACCGGTGCACATCCTGGCCAGGAAGAGAGTCCGAATGTACCGGAGGGGCAACGGGGCGATAGGTTCAGGGCCACAGGAAACAGCTGCAAGTCTAGAGGTGTGGCAGAGGGAATGGGCAGCCGAAGTCGGAAAGGCGGACTGGACGAGATCCGGATCCCGGACGTAGTGAGGTGGTACGGGTATCGGAATTGGCGCGTCAACTATTACTTCACACAATTTTTGACGGTAGGGAAAACCGAGAACGATCTATGTCCTGAGTGTGGGGTGATGGATGACGCGCAGCGGTGGAGCATGTCGTGTTCGTATGCCACGTACATCACGCGGGGCGTGCTGAGCTGCGGCTGGGCCTGGGATCCCCTCTAGGCGAGCCTGGCGAGCTAATCGATAAAGCTATAGACAGCAAGCGAGACTTCGACCTGATCATTGCTTTTGTCACAAAGACCATAAAGCATAAAGAAGAAAAATAGAGGCGAGTACAGGCTGGATGAGCGTTTATTTCTTATATAACGGTGACTTCGTAGTAGAAGGCAGCTAGCGGAGGGAGGACACTTTATATCCAAACTTCGCTGTCTGCCTATTTTTTCGTGTTTTTTTTTTCGTGTGTTTTTTTTCTATTTTATCTTGTTTACTTATTTTTTGATTAATTTTATTGTGCTTTATTTATTTATTTATTTTAATTATTTATTAATTTAATCAATATTATTTCTACAAATTTTAATCGCTTTTTTAAACAAATTTTATTCATATTCATTTATTTATTTATTTATTTGGTGCACGTCGTAACAGATAGCCAGTATGGGGAAGACTCTCTACATCTGGTCCATGCCGACTTGTTGGTATTGTTTTCGTTCTGTCTATTTTCTGTTCATTTGTTATTTCTTTATTTATTCAGTCCTGAGGCAGCTAGTTTGGGAGGACATTTTACACCCAACCTCGCTGACTGCCTCCCTTTTTAACCTGGAGTAAATGGGTATGAGTGCGAGTGTGAATCGATGAATGTATAAATGATTGGTGTTACTCGTAATTGCCAACTGGTTCTTTTTTGCTAGTTCCATCGTAGATGGGGAGCACACTGCTCGCCCAGCCCGCACATGGGTTGCGCGTGGACGGTCGCTTCACCGGCCGGTCTGGCGCAAGGCTTGTGCAGGAGGGGGGAGCGGGAGGCCACCCAATCCATGGAATGTACGCGAAGTGTCGCGAAGAGTGCCAGAGGGGAGTTAGGAGTAAGGTCGACGGGTCAGACATGCTCGCTAAGAGCGGTTCCAGACTCGTCGACTGGAGAAAGAAGGGGTGGATTTAGTCGGTAGGCGGCCCGTCAAGATGAAGTAGGACGGACTGAATCCGACACACCTGGGACACCTTCCCAGACGGTCTTGCGAAGATTCTTACCTCCAAAAAAAAAAAGATTCTTTGGACTCTTAGCCCATGAATCAGGTCATCGACAACTTTCCATAATAACAGTGACAATACACCCCCTTGAGGGCACCTTTAATTGCCCTTAGAATAATGGCACCTTCATACGTATCTGTAGATATGATTCTGCTCTGAAACATCTGAATAATACACTTGCATGTTGTGTTGTTGATCCTTCTTCATCAGTGGACTTTGTATAGACTTGATCAAGGTATTATCGAATGCACCCTCTATATCTAAAAATGCAACAAGAGTGACTTCTTTCTGGTGAAAAATAATTTAAAAAAACTTCTTAATTTAATTATACAATTCATTCAGCTTTAAGTATAAATGGGATGAAACGAAATTACATTATTTTACTAAACTCAGATGTAATACACTGTTTCTATTTCTTTTTGCTAATTAAAAGAAATCCTTTTCTTTCAAATAGAGGAATAAATAGGGAAAATCCAGATTAAAAACACAATTCACTTTCCCGCAAAAATCTCGACTGTATTTTTCCCTCGAAAACAATAGGAATGTCTAATAGGGCGAAAATTAGGGCAGGAGAGGTGAAAGTAACCCCTGAGAAATGAATTTTCACGAAGTGTATTCTTCGGAACAGCCAGTAATGAATCTTTATCGCCTAAGAAACGTAACTATTCCCGTTTTCTGGGCAACGAAATTGCTTTCGAGGAAGATTTGTGCACACAGCTGAAAACAAAGCTATGTGTAATTTACGGAAATTGGTGTTCCGTGGCGCCCCGGCAATGTGGGGCCGAACTGCAGCCCTCTGTCGGCCCCTCCACCTACTATGATATGCCTTATTAGAGAGCTTTGGTTCACTAAATTATTTAGAGGACCGACGTTCTCCTAGCACCCCGACGCTGACGTCGCCGACAAATTCAGGGTGGAAATTACAGAAATTCATTTGCCTTGTTATTACTTTATTTTGTTTGTGCTCATTTTTTTTCCGAAGATTAGATTATACGGAAATTGTTGAGGACATCTTTATGCCGACTTATTTAAATTGTGACCTTATTTTAACTACTGGAAAGAGAAAAATAACGACTATAATTATTAAAAAAAATGTTATATTTTTGTATTATACAGGGTATTTCATTAATAATTGGAAATATTTTAACTGTAGATTCTTGGGCTCAAAATATTAAGATTTAACCCAAGTCACTTAAATAAAATGTGGCTCCTTACTGAACTTAAAAATTTACAAACAATTTATTTTTGTAAGCATATATTAACAATCAGAATGACATAATCTATGAGTTAATTTGATAACAAGTACAATAACTTATATCAACTATAGTATTGTACACTAATATGGCGTTATGAGGTACATCACCCAGCGGTTTCACCTCAGTTTCAGCGAAGATCTATGGGTCATAATCTTCGCAATCTTCTGCTGTTTAGTGGCTGCAGTACTAGTGGTAATATTAATTGGTTGGGGCGGCCTTCCAATTTCTCGCGGTGTCTGTTGGCTCTTTCTTGAATTACTGTGCTGAATAACGGGATGTTTAGTTTAGGTCTCTATGAAGGGTTTGGTTGGAAATGTACCACGGGGCATTTGCGATGGTGCGTAGAATTTTTGATTGAGTTCTTTGGATAATTTTTTTATTTGATTTGTTGGCACAACTCCATAGTTCTATACAGTACGTCCATGTAGGTTTGATGACTGTTTTATAAGTGAGCAGTTTGTTCTTAATTGAGAGTCTAGATTTTCGACCTATAAGAAAATTAATTTCTTTCACTCTCAACTCAATTTGTTTCTTCTTCTTTAAAATGTGTTGTTTCTAGTTAAATTTAGAATCAAGATGAAGGTACTTGACGATATTCTGTTGGGGTATGTTGACTTGATTAAGGCTAATATTTGGGCATTGGTCTATCCTTAGTGTGAAAGTGTTCTTTCACACTGTCCAGTGTTTAGTGTTGACTTAGTTTCATTAGCTTTTATCTTCCATTTCTTTAACCACTGTCCAATTTGGTCTAGGTGTTCTTGAAGTTTTAATACTGCAGCTGTTGGATCCTCTTCAGTTACAAATATTGCTGTGTCATCAGCGAAAGTTCCAATGGTGGTTTGTGGAGAGGTTGGTAAATCGGATGTGTACAGTACATAAAGAAGTGGACCCAGTATACTACCTTGTGGGACTCCTGATTGAATTTTGTTGCGGTTTGATAGTTCATCTTCCACTTTAGTTTCAAATTCTCTGTGATTTAGATATGATTTTAATAAGTCAAAGTACTTGGGTAGAGATTTTTTGATTTTATAAAGTAATCCTGGGTGCCATACCTTATCAAATGCTTGGCTGATGTCCAGAAAGGCTGCTGTGCAATATTGTTTATTGTCCAAAGCTCTATTAATTACATTTGATATGCGATGGTATTGTTCCACTTTAGAATGAGCTTGTCGGAATCCAAATTGGTCTTCTGGGATCCAGTTTTGGAATTCTAGGTCGCTCATAATTATTTTAAGTAACAGCTTTTCAAGAAGTTTTGACATTATTTTCAGTAGACTTACTTAGCGATATGATGAAACATCCGTTAAAGCTTTACCAGGTTTCGGTATCATAATTACTTGGACAATTTTTGTGATTTAGGTGAATAATTAATTAATAAGATTGCATTTAATATATGTACAATAACTTCATTATAACTTTTTTAGGAAGTTGTTTTAGCATTGTTGCTCTTATGAGATCAGTGCCTGGTGCCTTCTTTTCATTCAAATAATTAATTTCATCTTTGATCTCCTTCGGTGTAATTAAACTTAGTCGCTCTCGTTGATTAATTGGTAAGGCTAGTTCCTGCTCTACTTCTTGTACTTGGTCATTGCCGTGTGGCTTGAAGACTTCAGTTAGATGTTCAGAAAATAAATCAGCTTTTTCTTTGTTGCTTTTTGCTCATGGTCCTGATGGTATTGAGTTTTTCCGAATTGGAGGTGAAGTATTTATTGGTTTATTTTTGTTTTTGATTGGTTTCCAGATAGAGTTATCTTGACGAGAAAGGTTTGATACATAGTTTTCAAATAAGTTATCTGTTTTTAAGTTTCTAGTTTTGTTATTATAAATTGTCCTGTCTTCTGGTCTGTGAGTTCTTTGCCAAATTTATCTGGCTTTTCGTTTTTGTACTATTTGTACCCAGTAGGTTTAAAACTATTTGACATACCGTTGTCATACTTGGCAGAATGTACACTCTAGTAAATTCCTGTAAATAAATATTTCTGGTCGCAAACAGAGGCGTACGATAGAAGAAAATGCATGGTTGACCCCTCCCAAATTCTACACCACTGGCGGAATTGCTATTTTAGCGCAATTTTTCGATTCTACAATACTTTCTTTGTAAATAATACACTATTCAATCGTAACGATAAAGTCATTATTTTTCGACATATTTGAAGTTAGAAATGAAGCGGCACAGTCGGATAGTACGGAACTATCTACATCAGCAATGTCCTCATCGTTGGATTGGCAGAGGTAGCAAAGTTCCGTGGCCGCCTAGGACACTCGAATGTAATCCCTTTAATTTGTATTTCTGGGGGCATGTGAAATCACTTGGGGCATGATAATAACAAAGACATTTTAGGACATTCGTGAGATATATGTACAGAATCAGCCTTTTGAAAAAATGAGAGAACTCAAATACCTAGGTACAACCATTAATGAAAATTATGACAGCTCTCAAGAAATACGAATCAGAATCGAAGAGGCCAGAAGCAAATTTACAAAAATGAAGAGGCTTCTCTGCTGTCGGGACTTAAACGTTGAGTTAAAAATACGACTGCTGAGGTGATATGTGCTATCCGTATTATACTAGGGGATGGAAGCGTGGACACTGAAAAAATTAACGTGTGGAGACTGGAGGCATTCGTAATATGGATATACCGAGGAATACTGAAGATCTCATGGATATATAGAATAACCAACGTAGAGGTAACGAGACGTATTCAAAAGGAAAGAGAAGTACTTCTAACAATTTAGAGAACAAAACTGAGATATATGGGACATGTGATGAGAGTAGAAGAATGTCATTGTTGCGGAATTTGAGAGCGTGGTTTGACTGCATCAGTAATGATCTCTTTAGATCAGCTGTAAACAGGGTCAGGATAGCCTCCCAATCTCCGATAGGAGTGGCACAAGCAGAAGAAAAAGATGAGAGGAGATAAATATTTAATACTCCAGCTCATCATGAGAGAAAAAATCCAGGGAAAAAGATCCATAGGAAGTAGATGTAACTCCTGGCTGAAGAACCTTAGGGAATGGTTTGGATGTAGTAACAATGAATTATTTAGGACCGCGGTCACCAAAGCAAAAATCACTCTGATAATTACCAACTTTCGAAGCGGGGACACTACCTAGAGAAGAAGAATGCAATCACTGGTATACTCACAAGAATTAAATACTCGTCAAGCACTATTTTAGCAAATAGTAAATTCCGCTGATTTTATTACCAATCAGCCAAACAAATTTTTCTTAAGTTATAAGATCGTTCAACGAAACAATTGTTAAACTTATTGATGAAAATGGGCATCACATTGAACATTTTTGTTATCTATTGCCCTTCATTTGTCCAAAGTTGAACGTAGGCCTCCCCCTTATTTTTCCACTCTTCTCGGTTCAGTGCTAATCCTGTCCATCTGGTCCCTGCGTATCTTTTTAGGCCGACCATCCGACCATCCCATCTGTGGTCTGCCGCTTCCTCTCTTATGATCCCAAGGTCTCCAGTAGGTCGCTTCATTCCATCTTCTGTCTCTTTGTCTGCTGTTGTGTCCTGCAAATTTTCATTTGAGAGTAGCTGCATGTTTGTTTACGTCTTTCACTTCGGTTTTATTTCTGATCCATGTATTTTTATTTTTATCGCGTAGCTTTATACCCAGCATCGGCCTTTCTACTGCCCCCTGAGTCTTGGCAATCTTTTCCATATTTTCCTTTTCGAAAATCCATGTCTGTGCTCCACATGTAAATACTGGTAGAACACATTGGTCGTATACTTTTATGATGAGGTATTGGGCATATTTCTGGTTTTTCTGGACATAGCTCATTTTTCCGAATGTCACCCATGCGAGTCTTATTCTCCGTTTTATTTCTGCTGTTCGATTTTGTTTACTCAGTTTCATTATTGGCCCTAGATATGTTCTACTTGACTTTCTGTATTGTACTTGTTCCTATTTGCATGGTTTCATTGTCCTCTTCTACGTTTGTCATATATTTAGTTTTTGTGCAGTTCATTTTTAGACCTACCTCGTTTGCTTCCTTGTCCAATTGTGTCATCATTTCGTTAAGATCTTTCATATTGTCTGATATCACCGCTATGCCATCCGCATATCTCAGGTTATTCAGCAGTTGTCCATTGATGTTGATTTCTTTGTGGTGCATTCAAGTATTTTTAATACATCTTCTAGTGCTTGTGTAAATAATTTTGGGGATACTGCGTCCCCTTTCCCAGCTTCTCTATTTATTTTTATTGGTTTGGTGTTTTTGTCTGGATGTTTTACTGTGATTGTTGCTTTTTCGTAGATGTTTGTTTCTGTGTATCGATCCTTCCGTTTATTAGCGAGGATTGTATGGCCCAGTGTTCAATACTGTCGATGGCCTTTTCAAAATCCACAAAAGCAATGTATAGCGGTATTCTGTACTCATTAGCGCGTTCAATAAGTATTTTCATTGTTAGTAAGTGGGCTGTTGTGCTGTATCCCTTTCTAAATCGAGCTTGATCTTGAAACTGGTATCCGTCTAGCTTTCCTGTTAATCTGATTGTTATAATTTTTGTAAGCAGTTTTTACATGGTGATCAGTAGTGTTATGTCTCTTCGTTTTTGAATAGTAACAATAGTATTGCTTCATTCCAGTTTTCTGGAATGTTATAAATTAGTTAAAAAATGTATTTTTTGATATTTTTGTGTTATTTAAATTTTTGTTTTTAGAACCACAATTTGTTTGAAGTTAACAAATATCTCGAAAAATAATCACCTTATCTTTACGCATGAAGAGTGTATTATATATGTTACGGACAATGACGTAAATCCGGCCAATAACGTTAATGGCCGGCCAATAACGACAATGGCCCGTTGAATTGGTCATTGTCGACAATGGCCGGCCATTAATGTTATTGTCCATAGAAACTGGACATTGATGATAATTTTAAATTCTTGATAACATTTCTATCATTGCCCGGCCAATGTCGACAATACCCGCTGTTAATCGGTCAATGTTGATATTTTGAATAAAAGATACTAGATAGGTTATGTGTAGTTTTACTATTGTTTACTTCATGTGTGTATATTGTGTATTGTTTTCGTGTTGAAATTAATAAAATATAAGGTTTATTTCCCCGATTTAAGATTATTTAGGCTTGTAAAATATCATGCTTTACGAACAACAATTTTTGAAATTCAACACAAATAGAAGAAGTACGGTTTAAATTACTATTTTGAATAAGTAAAGAAGAAGAATAATAATAAAATAACTCAATGAAAGAAAAGAATACTTATCTTTAGCATATAAGTAAAATACCATATACCATCCGAACAGAAAGTTCGACGGAAACGACTAAATTTTTGGTAGCTATAGAAAATGGGTAATAAATATAACAAAACAACTAGGAAATATAAGAATAAGTAGAAGTAGATGAAAATAAGTAATAAAACAGGATTTAAATGCACTTTAGAGTACACAGTAGTGCGTATAAAAAGAATGTAGAAAAAATAGTATGTATAAAAAGAACGTATAATATGACAATGAATGGATAGATTCTCTTGGGTTTTGGGAAGTTACGACAAAATAAGAAAGTAATTAAAGAAGAACTACCAAAAAAACTGGTTATATTGAAAAAAAAACAGAAAAATTGCCATGTGGACATTAATGTGAAGATTTATACTATAAAAATTAGCCAGAAAACTGTAAAAAGTATCAAAATGCTAAGAATACCAATATTTGCAGCTGTAAATATATTTTAAATCAATTATGCTGAAATATATAATTAAATTATTGTAACCGGTAATACTTTTTTGCCCCTTTTTAATGATTGCACCCATTTTGACCCATTAATTTAAATGCACTTTAGAGTACACAGTAGTGCGTATAAAAAGAATGTAGAAAAACTAGTATATGTATAAAAAGAACGTATAATATGACAATAAATGGATATATTCTCTTGGGCTTTGGGAAGTTACGACAAAATAAGAAAGTCATTAAAGAAGAACTACCAAAAAAAAAACTGGTTAAATTGAAAAAAACAAAAAAATTGCCATGTGGACAATAATGTGAAGATTTCTACTATAAAAATTAGCCAAAAAACTGTAAAAAGTATCAAAATGCTAAGAATACCAATATTTGCAGCTGTAAATATATTTTAAATCAATTATGCTGAAATATAGAATTAAATTATTGTAACCGGTAATACTTTTTTGACCCATAACATATGAAATTATAGTTTAATATATAAATATGTAGGTATTAGTAAAAAAAGTAGTTAAAAGGTACCTAAATAGGTAGATATAGAATTACTGCAAAAATTAAATATAGAAATGAAATATGTGAAAATAGTATTTATTAATGCCTTGTATATGCTTGCCAACAAACGAAAAATTCACAGTTTCAAATCTTTAAATAAGACAAGTAGCGTTGGTGCGCCAGTGAAACGAAATTTTGAGTTGCCTGTCAAATTTTCCCTGGTATTCTCTGTCTCTCTCTCTAGGACCTCTATCTCTTGTATGTTGGTCGCAATCTCGCTTCACTGTTTGAATGGGACGGGGCCATTCCATCCGTATTTCGTTGGTGCAAATGAAAGGAATAAATTCGTTATTTCGTAAACCGGCGACTTTGAGGAAAAATCCCGAAATAGGTCGATTTTTATTTTTAAATCAAGATATTTTGACATATATGTCATACTAGTGACGTCATCCATCTGGTCGTGATGACGTAATCGATGATTTTTTAAATGGAAATAGAGGTCGTGTGCTAGCTCATTTGAAAGGTTATTCAATTCTCTATTCAGTAATATAAACAATTACATAATTATTTATACAGTGGGTCCAAAATCAATTTTTGAATTAAATTATTTGACAAAAAAAGAGGAATGGATGTAATTTATTTAATTCAAAATACATTTTACTGTTACCCGAAAATAGAGAAAAAGGTTTATTTCACCATTAAACATTGCTTATCGATTAAATTCAATGATCAAGCCAGCTCCCGCCAGCCACCTGCCTCTTGGAAGTTTAAACATTAATTTAAGCGAAAAAACATTGTTTATTTGTGAAATAAACATTTTTTTCTGATTCAAGACAGCAGTAAAATGTATTTTGAATTAAAGAAATTACATACATTATTTTTTTTGTTAAATAATTTAATTAAATTTTTTTTGTCACCCTTTATTATTTTTTTTTGTATAATTAATTATGTAAGTGTTTATGTTACTGAATAGAGAATTGAATAACCTTTCAAATGAGGTAGCACACGACCCCTATTGTTATTTAAAAAAATCATCGATTACGTCATTTCATCATACTCAAATGGATAACGTCACTATAGTGCGCCATATATTATGCCAAAATATCATAATTTAAAAATAAAAATCAACCTGTCTCGGAATATTTTCTTCGGGTCGCCGGTTTACGAAATAACGAATTTATTCCTTTCATTTGCACCACACTGTATATAAAAATATTATTATTTCCTTGTTTGTATTTATGAATATGTTACCCATATTATGATAAATAAAGACGTTGTACTAAATAGTGTGTTGTTACTGCCTTCTGGTTCTAATTAATTAAAAAGACTAAACACGTCTTACTATACATTATATTTTATTCACTGGTATCCAATATCTAAACAATAACATTAATGATTCATAGCGCCTCGCCTTACTACATACTAACTTCTAATAATTATTTGTATATCTATATCCATACTATTGCTCAGCGCGTTTTTATACCTATCTGAACCATAACAAATATAGTTCAAGTTCACTCGTAATAAACATGTGATACAAACTATAAGCTATTGTTTTTATGTATGTTCAATACCCTAAAGGTTAATAACATCATATTTAAATTATGATTTATACAGAGGGTTCATAATATACCACAACGTTATATTTGTTTTTAATAACTACTTATATTTCTGTAACTACGTTCAAACACATCTTAGTATCTCATTTTAAATACTTACTGACTCACCGATTGGCTTCTGAGGCATCGATTTATCAACATTGGCCATTTGCTTCTGGGCACTGTCGTTATTGACCGGTTATTGATGAAAAATCTAATTTTACGTTAAGTTTTTACAACATTGGCCAATAGCTACGGTTATTGTCGTTAATGGCCGGGCATTGTCGTTAATAACCAAGAAAAATGGACATTCACGACAATGCCCGGCCATTAACGTCAATGTCCAATTTACATCATTGCCCGTAACATATACATAGACAGTATTAAAGAATCGAAAAATTGCGTTAAAATAGCAATTCACTAGGCAAATTTGGAAAGGGTCAACCATTCACTTACCCCTGTCGTATGCCTCTGGTAGTAGCCAGAAACGTTTGTTTAACTTTACTAGGATGTACAGCACGATGTACAGTACTTACATTTCTTACAAAATATGACAAGGATATGTCAAATAATTTTAAAGTACTGGGTATAAATATTTTTTAAATTTTTAAATAAAACATCCTGTAACTCAGTAAGGAGCCACATTTTATTTAAGTGATTTGGGTTAAATCTTAATATCTTTAGCCCAGGAATCTACAGTTAAAATATTTCAAATTATTAATGAAACACCCTGTATTATAGAGGAGAAATTATTGATAGAAATATTAAATTCCAGATAAAGATAAAATAATACTGGATAAAGTAAGTCTCGATATACATAGAGAATAATATATGTCGAGTGGTATAAAGTCAACTCAATAGACAGTAGCGGACTAAGCTAAAGCGGCCTCCACAAACTGAGTTTGGTAGTTTCGTTTCAAAGCATATTAGGCCTGAATCCCGCTTACCAAAAAAAAAAGTTTATTAATAGCAAACTGAAAATTTGTTAATAGCTTAACGGTGTCTAGTCGGACAAACTTTGATGTACGGGAACACTGGAACAGGGGAAGCTTTAATTATAGAAAAAGTTACAGGTTTCGAACGTCAGACTACGAAAATGTCCCATGTATTTTGTCGGAGAGAAATTCCAATTGATTTGTTACTCTTTCATTAAACTATCATGCAAAAATCGGACTGCTATTTACCACCAATGTAATTCCTGTCATTTGACATGTTCTACTTGTCGGACTTATTAAAATCCCCAACATATTTGTTGGACAAACCTTTTTTTATATATTATATAAAGTTTGTTATTGAATTAACTTAAAAAAAACCTTCTAGTTTTCACAATCATAAACTAGTCAGGATGACACGTTCTACAATTAAATTTACGTTCCACAACTAAAACTTCCCCTGTTCTAGTGTTCCCATACGTCAAAATTTGTCCGAGTATACTAAATTCACAATAAAGATGCACTAGAAATAAACAAACCAAGACACGTTGAATGTTACTAGGAGCACTCCCAAATCATGATTTACAATGTATATACATTGTAAATCCCAAATCGTGATTTACAAAGTTTATACATTGTAAATCATAATTCGGGAGTGCTCCTCATAACATTTAACGTGTTTGGTTTGTTTACTTCTAGTGGATCTGTATTGTATCTGATTTTAGTATAGACACCGTTAAACTACACTCGCGATCATAAAATCCGGGTCACCCTGAAAATTTCAAGTTTCTTGAACATTTTTGACTCTGGTACAGTAATAACATTTTTTTAGGCTAAGCTAATGTATTTTTTATTTGTTATCAATGTTTGTTTGAAAAATAACGGTTTTTTATTGTTTTTATTAAAACAGCAGATAACAAAATAAAATTGTTGATAATTCAGACAAACGAAAAAAATGGAAAGTACAGAACGTGGTAGAATATCAGTGAAATTTCAATGTCTAATATCGTATACTGCCTCCCCTTGCTCTAATAAATTCTTGCAGACGACGGGGCATACTCTCAATTTTACTCCGGATTAGATGTTGTGGTATGTTATTCCACTCTCTAACTAACATATCCTTAAGCTCCTGTGCGTTGTTAGGAGAAGGTATATGGGTTTGAATACGTTTTTTCAAATCGTCCCAGATATGTTCGATAGGATTTATGTCCGGAGACCTAGCTGGCTAGGGTAACCTCGTAATTCCAACCTCGTCCAAGTATTGCATACTGATACTGGCAACGTGCGGTCGCGCGTTGTCCTGCATAAAAGCGGCATCTTCTCCAAGCCTCATCATGGCGGGCATAACATGCTCCTCCAGAATCTCCGTAATGTACCTTCGTGCAGTTAAGGACTCATTTTCGACAAAAGGTAACTCTGTGCGGAAGTCGGAAGCCTCACCTCCCCAAGCCATAACCGAGCCACCACCAAATGGCATTCTTGGAGCAATGCAAGCTTGTGAAAATCCTTCGCCGGTTCTCCTCCAAACTCTTACAGGTCCATCGGATCCAGTTAGGCAGAAACGGGATTCATCTGAGGATAACACTTTGCTCCAATCGTTAATTCCCCAGTGCGCGTATTGTCGAGCAAAACCTAGTCGTGCAACTCGATCCTCCCGGCGAAGTGGCGGTCCTGTAGCCATTACCCGAGAAGATAGTCCAGAAGAGCGAAGTCTTCTCCTGACTATTGCAACGCTAACGTTGCAATTTCGCACTTCTTGTAGACGATTTCGATGCATAATTGCAGTTGAGGTCCGGTTTCGTAAAGCTTGAAACACAAGGAAACGGTCATCTCGTGCTGTGATCTTTCTTCTTGGTCCAGAGCCAGGCCGTCTGGTTAGCCAACCCGTCTCCTGAAATCGTTGAAGTACTCGTTGAACCGTAGAAAGGCTTACACCAACAGTTCTTGCAACTTGCAGTTGAGCGTGACCGTCTTCCACAAGCGCAACAATTCGTGCCGTTTCAACAACAGTCAAAGGCATTTTTGGCAAAAAATAAACAATAATAAACACTAATAATGACACTAATGAACAATTAAGATGGCAATAATAAACGGTGTTCGCCGCGTTTGACAGTTATAGATACCGTTCATTTTGACACGTTTGCACTTTTCTGCGAAATCGGCAATTTTGGAATTCTTTGTTATACAAGGGAAATCGCTAAGCCAACAACAATTGTCAGAAACATGTATTAATTTGTATTTGTGTTATTATTATTTACGATAAAGCTTGTTAAAAATGAAATATCGCTGATTTTTAAGATAAATCGCCGGATTTTATGATCGCGAGTGTATTAACAAATTTTCAGCTTGCTATTAGTCAACTTGTTTTTGGTACGCGGGATCCAAGCCTGTATATTATGTAGTTCTATTTAATTATCAAATTCCAAAAAAAAAGAGCAAAAATAATATACGGGTACAAATTTTTTTTATTTAGCTTAAATGCCTCGACAACTAAGGCCATTGGCATAGTACAGTTGATTTATACAATTATTATCAAATTACAAAATAACAATTATTAAGAAATTACAAAATAGGTATTAAATTTTATTAAAAAGATTAGTGTCTTTGAGGAACTGCAGCCCTTCGATGTATTCACTTGGATAGTTAAGAATATCTGCAAGCGATAGGTATCTTTAAGTTATTTTTCCAATACTCCGGGTCACGAGATTCGCATAGTAGACCAGGGCGCATCTGTAAAAATATTAGTACATTTGGATGTTGAGAGTAGACTCATATTTTTTTACAAAAATTGCTTGAAAATAACTCATATAATAATATTTGAGTTATCTTCCCACTCAAAAAGGTAGGTCTGGATCCCGCGTATGAAAAAAAGTTGATTAATAGCAAGCTGAAAATTTGTTAATAGCTTAAGGGTGTCTAGTCGGACAAACTTTGATATATAGGAACACTGGAACAGGGGAAGTTTTAATTGTGGAACAGGTTAAACATTTGGAACGGTCAGACCACGAAAACGTCACATGTATTTTGTCCGACAGAACTTCCAATTTATTTGTTACCCTTTCATTAAACTCTCATGCAAAAATAAGACTGCTATTTATTACCTGTCACAATTCCTGTCACTTGACATATTCTACGTGTTCCATTCATTATAATGAGAATTATAATCTATTGGAAGTAACAAATCAATTGGAAGTTCTGTCGGACAAAATACATGTGACGTTTTTGTGGTATGACCGTTCCAAATTTTTAACCTGCTCCACAATTAAAATTTCTCCTGTTCCAGTATTCCTATATATCAAAGTTTGTCCGACTAGACACCCTTAAGCTATTAACAAATTTTCAGCTTGCTATTAATCAACTTTTCTTTCATACGCGGGATCCAGACCTAAGGTCCGGAACATTGTTTAAATAATCAAAATGTCAAATAATTAAGGAAAAATTCGATTTTTTTCTTCCTTTCTTGATTATAACTTAAAAAGTATTCATTTCCGATAAAAGTTGCACTAACATAAAAGTAGCGTAATTAAATTTCCTACATTATAGGTGTAGTTAAAAAATTTAAAAATTGTCACTCTTGTTGCAAAATAGCAATAATTGCGAAAACGCCATAAAAAAACAACATTCGAATTTTACGTTTTTCAACAATTTATGCTACACTTAGGACCTTCATTTCTCACCCAGAAAAACTGTATGATATAGTAAAACAATACTGTAAATTTCATTAAGATCGGTTAAACAAATATTACAAAATAAATTTTGAAATCCAGCTTTCGCAAAAAAATTCACTTTTTCAAAATATTGCAGGACTGACATTAAAGCAGATAGCAAGTTTATTTTTTTTTACATAGACAAGAATACTGTACCTTTCATTTGCAATTTGCAAAATTAAAATCGATTAACTACCATGACGTCAGGAATTTTTTTAAATAAACATTAGTTTTTGGTTCTACGTGTAGGACAGCGGATACGTTTGCTCTGATTGGGCATTCCAATGACCTTTGATAATGATTGATAAATTTTAATTTTTAGTACATTTCGATATAAATAAATAAATTTGTTTATTGCAAAATAAAAACACATACTCTGTCCTTTGAAATAACACTTTTTTTAGCAAAGATTTCTTTGTTCATACACACACCGGCAAAATTAGCCGAACACGTTAAAAATGGGACATGTTTGATGTCTCGTATTTCATAAACCAGTGGTCCGATTTGAGTGATTCTTTTAGTATGTTACAGCCCTATTATTTAAGAATATCGGTGTAATAATATTGTTGCTAGACAGGTGTAAATGTCATTTTATATCGGGTGTAACAAGCATACTGTGTTTTTTTCTTAAAGTTCGGAACACCCTGTGGAATATTACAGCATATATAAAATATTAAAATTAAAACTCAATTGTAGAATTGTGCTTTCTTATCATTTTCTTTTTTGATTCATTTGCTTATGTTGGAAAATAAAAAAGTTATGTGCTTTAACAACTAGCCAGGTTTTTTATCAATAAATCCTCATAGTAGGGGAGAAAAGTATGCTAAATTTGCAATTACTCGAGCGTTCTTGCGACCTGGAGTGGATTGTGAAGAGTGGGTGCTACAACCAAAAAAAGTTAAGTTAAGTTTTCCATAAAGTGTGGGACTCTCTATTTTGCAATTTAATTTTCCATTTCCACCAATCGTTTTTTCCGATTATAGCGCTATTTATCCATAATAGGAAAAAATATTGCGAATAAAAGTTGCTCATTTTTACGTCAAGGATCCAAATCTTCAATAAAAATTGGGGGCTCCTATTTAATATTTTAATGTAACCCCCCACCTAACCTCCGTGGGGGGTCGTGTTTGGTGCCATTCGGTAGATTTTTTTAAAAATATTGAATAAGTGTATTTTGCAGTTTTACGATCTGATGTTCATTTCGCAAAATATCGCAGGGTTCGTATTTATAATTTTTAATTTACCCCCCACCCCTCTCCGTGGGGTGTCACGAGCCCCCACGGAGGTGGGGTGGGGAATTTAATTTAAAATCTTAAATAGGAGCCCCCAATTTTTATTGCAGATTTGGATTCTTTACGTAAAAATAAGCAACTTTTATTCGACATATTTTTTCGAAATATGGATAGATAGCGCTATAATCGGAGAAAAATGATTGTTTCAAATGGAAAATTAAATTAAAAAATGAAAAGTCCCCCACTTTATGGAAAACTTGACTTAACCTTTTTCTGATTTTAGCACATACTCTTCACAATCCAATAGGTTCCCATAACGCTCGAGTAACTGCAAATTTAGTATACTTTCCTCCCCTACTATGAGGATTTATTGATGAAAAACATGGACAGTTGTTAACGCACATAACTTTTTTATTATCTCACATAAGTAAATGAATCGAAAAGGAAAATGTTAAGCAAGCCTACGTCTATAATCGAGTATTAATTCTAATATTTTACATATGCTAGAATATTCCACAGGGTGTTCCAAACTTTAAGAAAAAAACACAGTATGATTGGTACACCCGGTATAAAATGGTATTTACCTGTCTAGCAACAATATTATTACAACGATATTCTTAAATAATAAGGCTATAACATACTAAAAGAATCACTCAAATCGGACCACTGGTTTATGAAATACAAGACATCAAACATGTCCCATTTTTAACGTGTTCGGCTAATTTTGCTGGTGTGTGTATATTTTAACTTAGAGAATAAAAGTATAATATTTTTAAACATATATGCAATAATTGTTTAAACAATATTTCACAGTAATCAAATTAGTTTGATTTCTGTGGAATTAAAATATTAAAATACAACAAAATATGGAGTAAAAAATAATATATTAGATAAAGATTGGAAGAAATTTTGGTGCAAATCAACTTGCGTGAATCGAACACCGCTGTCCTGCGCGTAGCACCAAAAATTAATGTTTATTTAAAAAAAAATCCTGACGCCGTAGTAGTTAACCGATTTTAATTTTGCAAATTGTAAATGAGAGGTACAGTATTCTTCTATAAGTAAACAAATTTTAACTTGCTATCTACTTTATTTTCAGTCCTGCAACATATTGAAAAAATTAATTTTTTTGCGAAAGCTGGATTGCAAAATTTATATTTGAAACTCTATTGAACCGATCTTAATGAAATTTGCAGTATTGTTTTATTATATCATTAAGTTTTTCAAGTTAAAACATGAAGGTCCTAAGTGTAGCATAGATGGTTGAAAAACGTAAAATGCCAATACTTGTTTATTAGGTTTTTTCGCAATTATTGCTATTATGCAACAAGGGTGACAATTTTTAAAATTTTTAACTAATCATATATTACAGGAAATTTAATTACGCAACTTTTATGTCAGTACAACTTTTCTCGGAAGTGAATAATAATTTTAAACTTATAATCAAAAAATCTAATTTTTTCTTCATTTTTTGACATTTTGAATATTTAAACAATATTTCGGACCTTTTTGAGTGGGAGGATAACTCAATTATTATTATATGAGTTAATTCCAAGCAATTTCTCCAAAAAAGTATCCGTAAACCTCTCAACGTACATCTCAAAATAGATGCTCCATCGACTATAGGAAAAGATAACCAAACCGTTAAGCTTCTCCTTCGTATCAGACTGACTTGGGAAGCCTTCGGCAAGTTGTACCACATTTTCAAATCGTCTGACATACCAATATGTTTTAAAAGAAAAACCTTTATTCATTGTGTTTTGCCAGTGTTGACTTACGGAGTAGAAACGTTGAGCGTGACAAGGAAACGGTGCAAGATGTTGGGCGTTTCATTACGAGACAAGATCCCAAACCTAAAGCTACGACGAAGATACGAAGCAGCTGATCCTGTAGAGAGAATAGCAACACTGAAGTGGAACTGGCAAGCCACGTGGCTCGTACTACAGTTAACAGATATACAAAACGGATACTGGAATAGAGACCAAGTCGTCCAGGGTAATAAGGAATTTCTCGGAACACTCAAAGATCCAGGTAGCTGACTACTTTTTTAGTTATTGTAGACCTATAGGAAGAAAACCTACATGTTTCCTGCCTAGAGTTCGCGTCCGTTTTTTAATTATTAACAATAAAGTACCAAAAACGGGATTTTTTAAATTTTTTCCACTTCATTCAATAACTAAATAGTTAGATTTAGTAAATTTAGTTTTTTAGAACATTGAAAAACCTTCAAAATGCCGATTTTTGAAAGTTAAAAAGTTAATTTGTTGCTACACAAACTGCAAAATAATTGAAAATCGTTATTTGTTAATAAGCTTTAATAAAACTACTTTAGAACTTTAGTGTTTCACCCAAAGTTGGATATTGGGGTACTTAACAAACCCTCAAAACTTGAGACCAATCCATTAATTAGTTACGAGTTATTCCATTTGTTTGTCCTAGAGACCTTTATTTTGCAATAAGATAAGACAGAAAATAATGAAAACAGAGCAATTCTGAGTATGCCAAATGAAAGTAGAAGAGTGAGAGTATCAAAATGTATTAAAAAAAGTTAAAAGAATAATTAACACAGTCAAAAATCCTAATGCCAAATTTTGAAAAATTTTGTAGTTTATAAACATTTAGAATAACTTTAAAAATGTTGTCCGTAGAAACAATATTTTTAAATATTCGAAAAGATAGTATTTTAACACGAATTTTCAAATAAAATAATTTAGTCTTGGCTCATTTGGGACAAAGTTAGCCATATGTTTTTTTAATTAACGGCTAATTTGTTTATAATAATTAAGGAATCTCATTAATACCATTTTAAAGAATGGGATTTGTATTTTTTCTTAAAAAATTTGCACAACATTATACCTTCGCAGCACCCCTAGGATTTTTCAAAAATGTAGTGCAAACGATTACTAGGGGGAACCTACAAATCCAGCGAGTTAAAATACAGAAAAAACAATTTCAAACGAATATAATTTGTTGTATCTCCGTATCAACTCAATGGATTTTGATCTTTCTTTTATTAATTGGTATGTAATTTTTACGTAAATTACAAATATGCAATTTGTTTATAAATTTATTAATTAATAAGTAGTCTAATTTATTTAAACAATTCTTGAAAAAATATTTTGTTTACAAAAACTTTTTCTGTGATCATTAGTCATAGTATCATCAATGACCACAGAAAAAGTTAAAGTACACTTTAATAAATAAATGATTTTTATTAGATAAGTATTTATTGAAGATAATTTATTTATTAAAGTTTACCTTAACTTTTTCTATGATTAATGGGATAGTACGATTAAAATCATGGATTTTTGGGAAAAAATTATTTTTTCAAAAATTGTTTAAACAAATTAGACTGTTTATAAATTAATAAATGTCTAGACAAATTGCATATTTGTAATCTAAAAAAAAATACATACAAATTAAAAAAAGAACGATCAAAATTATTCAGTAGATCCCGAGATATAGAAAATGACAGTAGTTTTAAGTTGCCTTTTTTTAGTTTTTGAACTCGTGCATTTGTCGGCTCTCAGTTCCCCCTTCACTTACCACGACTAGTCACCAATTGAACTGCATTTTTAGAAATTCGTGTAAAATACCAGCTTTTCTAATATGTAAAATGACTTTTTCTACGGACAATATTTTTAAAGTTATTCTAAATATTTTTAAACTACAAAATTTCACAAATTTGACATTAGGATTTTTGACTATATTAGATAATTTCTTATCGTTTTTTAGTACACTTTGATAGTATCAGTTTTCTACTTTTATTTGGCATACGCAGAATTGCCCTATCTTCATTATTTTCTGTCTTATATTATTGCAAATTACAAATTCTGAGGGTTTATTAGATACCTCAGTGACCAACTTTGGGTGAAACACTAAAGTTCTAAGTTAGTTTTAGTAAAAGTTATTAACAAATAACGATTTTTACTTATTTTGCAGTTTGCGTAGCAACAAATTAACATTTTAATTTTCAAATATCGGAATTTTGAAGGTTTTTAATGTTCTAAAAAATTAAATTTTGTAATTGTTTGTCAACTATGTAGCTTTTGAATGGGGTGCAAAAAATCGAAAAAAAATTTGCACTAAATTGTTAATAATTAAAAAACAGACGCGAGCTCTAGGCAGGAAACAGATATGTTTTCATTATATAGGTATACAATAACTAAAAAAGTAGTCAGCTACCTGGATCTTTAAGTGTTCCGAACGTAGTCTATTTCTAGCTTATTACCCTGGAGTAAAGGGATGATACCTACGACAGCAGAGGTCATCCACCAACACGTTGGATTGACGATGTAAAACGTTGCCATCTGAATTGGATTCAAGAGGCAAAAGATCTAAACAGATGGAAAATTATGAAAGGGGTCTATGTCCAGCAGTGAACAATCGAAGATTTGATGATGATGATATTAGAAACATCATGATTTTTTTTCATTTTATTAAGTGCAAATTTACAATCTACTCCAATTACAACACAGAGTATTTAGCAAATAGTAGCAAAGTCTTGAATCCTGGCATGCTTTGGGCACCATCCATCGATGGTTCTCCAATACACCTAATCCGTTAGGTCCTCTGGCCATGTCCTTTTCAGTATTCTTCCCACAAGTGGCGGCTGGTAGAGTTGTTGAATAGTTTGACTTTCATGAGCGAAATTTCTTTCTTGGGCTTTGTTTGCCTGTAGTTTAATAACAACTTCGATGAATGGTATCCCAACGGAATTTAAAATCAAAATTATTTAATAAACAAAAAGTTTTATTCTCAAATCTCTGCAAACTGCTGAGATATCGACTTGTTTGTACACATTTATCTAACACGGTATATTCCTGTTTGGGAAAACTTTCTATAACCAAGCTAATTTTCCTGTCATGGAAGGCTTTCTCAAGTTTCGTAGGCGATTTTATCAATAACTGCTTTGACACTAATTTTTCTCTTTATTTACCAAATAAAGTATTTTCGTCGATATATTTATTTTTTATGAACTGAAGCCTCCAAACAAAACAAAATCGTGCGACAAACTTTTTCAGATAAAGTTTTAATGCGATTTTCTTATTATTTACTGATCAATATCGATGACCTAGAATTATATAGGGCAGCTTGTTTTGATTATACATCTACTTTTTTGGATCAGTCCATTCACTCACGATAAAATATTGCAAAACCTCACAATTTTAAAGAACCGCTTGGATTGACATGAAATTTGGCATCCACATAGCTAACTAGTCAAAGAAAAAAAGTCATAGCTAACTAGCCAAAGTGCCGCTGCGTGATTTTTCACTGGGGTTAATTTCACCCCTTTCTTGGGGGTGAAAAAACTGCGTTCAAAATAAGTCCTGAATTCGATAAACTGACTAATAATTCTAAGCAACTTTTGTTCTAGAGAGTTTTTCATTAAGTCAATACTTTTCGAGTTACTTGAGAGTAAATATTTTCATTTTTCAACAAAAAAAAAACTCGTTTTAGAAGGCTTTAGACGGTGTACATATAAAATATGCAGATCTAGTAGAAGAAGAGCTAAGAAAAGTAGTTTCTTATTCGTCAAATTCCAAATCGAATATTTCAACGTATAATAACCAAAAGTAAGTAAGTTACTCTAAAAAATAATGTTGGTCCCGTTTTTTAGATAAAACAAATCGTGAAGATGAGTAAGGTCCTGAACTTAGTTGATTAAGTACACCTAAATTTAGTCTCGAAGATTTTCATCGCTTTACCATAGTAAATCTTTAAATTAATAATAAGAAACATAACCAGTAGTTTAGTTAATAGTTGTGATTTGATTGCCGTAAGTACTTTTATCAATATATTTACGGTTTCATCAAAATCTTATAGAATTTCAATCCAGTCATTAGACCGGGCAGTATCGTCGCCCTCGCTAGCGAAATTATTCCGATTCGATTTTTTTGCACAAACTTACTCAAAAAGAGGTCCTTATCATATATCCACAGGGTGCCGGACGGTGCCGTGGTCGAATTTTTTTTTTCACGAAAATAATTTTTTCATTTTGAACAATTTTTTTTTAGATAATTTTGGTCATTTTGAGCAAAAAAGGGCTCTTGTAATTTTTCTCTAAAATTGATTGTTGTAGATATGCAATTAAAAATTTGAAAAATGCGAAAATGGCCATTTTCAAAAATTATTATTATAAAATTCAATAAGTAACCAAATCAAGTTTCAAACCCCTTCTTTAAGGTCATGAAGAGATTTTTGTCATTATTTTATTACAAAGCTGTTATTTTTAATTAATAACAATTAGCGATATAGTCCAGAATGTATCGTCGCCCCCGTTAGTGAAATTATTCCGATTCGATTTTTTTGCACAAACTTACTCAAAAAGAGGTTCTTATAACATATCCACAGGGTGCCGGGCGGTATCGTGGTCGAAAAATTGTTTAAACAATTTTTTTAAACATTCACAAAAATAATTTTTTCATTTCGAACAAATTTTTTTCAGATAATTTGGGACATTCTGAGCAAAAAAGGTCTCTTGTGATTTTTCTCTAAAATTGATTGTTGTTGAGTTATACACGATTTAAAATTTGAAAAATGCGAAAATGGCCATATAACTCGACAAAAATCAATTTTAGAGAAAAATCACAAGAGACCTTTTTTGCTCAGAATAATCCAAATTATCTAAAAAAAAATCCTTCGCAATGAAAAATTATTTTTCTGAACTTGTTTAAAAAAATTGTTTAAACAATTTTTCGACCACGACACCGCCCGGCACCCTGTGGATATGTTATAAGGATCTCTTTTTGAGTAAGTTTGTGCAAAATAACCAACCTACTATCAACCAGAAAAGTATAATTGATTATCTTTTGATAAAACAACGGAGTCGAATGAAAATAAACGATGTAAGGGTTTATAGAGGAGCAACATGCGGCAGTGACCATCATCTTCTAAAAGCGGAAGTACTGTTCCCCGGAATGAAATCTCAAAAAAATCTAAATCCACGAGAACAAGGAGGAAACAAATTGGAACCAAAAAAGAAATACAACCTAGAAAGCTTACAACAAACAAGCATAAGAACGTTATACGAAAAGCGACTGGACGAGAAACTGAAAGGACAATATACATTTATAAATACGGAACATCTTCATACACATATAACACAATGTATACACGAAGCTGCATATGAGGCATTGGGGGAGTACAAAGACAACATAAGAAATAAACCATACTGGTGGGACTTAGAAATAGCCACCGAAATAGACGATAAGAGAGAAAAGTACCGGAAATATATGAGTACACAGAAAGATTCCGATAAGGTTTTATACAAAGAAGCACAAGCAAGAGTGCGGAAAAAAATCACAAAGAAGAAAAACGAAACGTGGACAAAAAAATGCAATCAACTTAACGCCTATATAGGGGGGACAAAAAACACAGAGAGCTGGAAATTCCTTAAAACGTTGAGAACAGATACCAAAAGGGATATAATAACACCGATTACTCTGGAAAAGTGGGATGGCTATTTCAAGCAGTTACTAGTAGAAAATAGAGAAGATTTTATTAAAAACGAAGATCACGAAAGTTTCAATGTAATTGTCAGTGGCTCACCGATTCGGTTAAGACTGGAAGAAGTACGAAATGCATGCAAATCCCTAAAAATAGAAAAGCGTCAGGGCCTGGCGACATAGCACCAGAACTGCTCAAATACGGTAGCAACACCCTGTATGAATACCTAAGAGATCTATTTAATAGATGTATGAATGGCGAAGTTATACCAAAAGAATGGCAATTGTCTGTAATTTCTACAATACACAAGACAGGCAGTAAAAATATATGCGATAATTACCGGGGAATATCTGTCACAAGTACCATCAGCAGAGTTTACGGAAAAATTATCAAAAATAAGATAGAAGAAGAATACAAGGACTTAGAGGCCGAAGAGCAAGCCGGTTTCCGCGCTGGCAGATCCACCACTGACCACCTATATTGTGTAACACAGTTAATAGACAAACAAATAGCCTACAATCAAGAACTGCATTTAGTGTACATAGACTTAAAAAAAGCATACGATACTGTACCACAAAGTAAACTTTGGAAAGCCCTCGAAAAAACTAACATCAGTCTGAACCTCATTAAAGCTGTAAAAAATCTATACTAACATAATATAGCAAAAGTTAAGCTAGGCAAGGAAATCTCGTCAGGATTTGAAGTGAATAAGGGTCTTAAACAGGGCTGCTGTCTATCGCCGACACTATTTAAAATATATTTAGAGCAAGTTTTGAAATCCTGGAAAAGGAAATGTAAGAATACGAAGCAAATTTTCAATCCTAATAGCAAATAATTAATATTGAAAAATATCAAAAATCACTAAAAGATTTTTAAATTGAAAACTTACTGGTACATCCCCATGTATACGCCTCCAAGACTTCTACAATTTGCAAGTCATATGGATGCTGCAGTAAAGACGATAGGGAAGGAATTCTAAACCTTGCAATTCAAATCCCCCGTCTGCAGCTGGCTAGGAACTGAAAGATGCACCATAGTTACTCTACTGAGTAATACGAAAATAAAATAATAAAAATGTGTACCATTTTTATTCGGCTGCAATACGAAGGAAAAACAATCTTACTTTTTAATTAGAATAAGGAGTGCAGCCAGTCCCTTTAACTGCAGTTTTCTGCTCTTATTGGAGCGTCATCAGAAGGAACGTAGGCACTGTTCTCCTTAATCCAATCAAATTGCATCGAAAGGTTTTCCCAAATATTGCAGCCAAAGTGATGGTAATGGGTGGCTAGCGCCATCTGGCCGTAAAAATACGAAGCAAATTTTCAATCCTAATAGCAAATAATTAATATTGAAAAATATCAAAAATCACTAAAAGATTTTTAAATTGAAAACTTACTGGTACATCCCCATGTATACGCCTCCAAGACTTCTACAATTTGCAAGTCATATGGATGCTGCAGTAAAGACGATAGGGAAGGAATTCTAAACCTTGCAATTCAAATCCCCCGTCTGCAGCTGGCTAGGAACTGAAAGATGCACCATAGTTACTCTACTGAGTAATACGAAAATAAAATAATAAAAATGTGTACCATTTTTATTCGGCTGCAATAATTAAAAAGTAAGATTGTTTTTCCTTCGTATTGCAGCCGAATAAAAATGGTACACATTTTTATTATTTTATTTTCGTATTACTCAGTAGAGTAACTATGGTGCATCTTTCAGTTCCTAGCCAGCTGCAGACGGGGGATTTGAATTGCAAGGTTTAGAATTCCTTCCCTATCGTCTTTACTGCAGCATCCATATGACTTGCAAATTGTAGAAGTCTTGGAGGCGTATACATGGGGATGTACCAGTAAGTTTTCAATTTAAAAATCTTTTAGTGATTTTTGATATTTTTCAATATTAATTATTTGCTATTAGGATTGAAAATTTGCTTCGTATTTTTACGGCCAGATGGCGCTAGCCACCCATTACCATCAGTTTGGCTGCAATATTTGGGAAAACCTTTCGATGCAATTTGATTGGATTAAGGAGAACAGTGCCTACGTTCCTTCTGATGACGCTCCAATAAGAGCAGAAAACTGCAGTTAAAGGGACTGGCTGCACTCCTTATTCTAATTAAAAAGTAAGATTGTTTTTCCTTCGTATTGCAGCCGAATAAAAATGGTACACATTTTTATTATTTTGGAAATGTAAGAATATGGGTATACTGCTAAATGATGATAACATGCTATACACTCTATGTTTTGCGGATGATCAGATTCTTATGGCCCAGGATTATCACGATATTGAATATATGACCCGAAAAATCATAGAAGAGTACCGGAACTGGGGTTTAGAAGTGAATACCAAGAAAACGGAATATATGTGCGTTGGAGGTATACAGCAGGATCTAGCGTTGGAAAATGAAATAACTATTAATCACTGTCAGGAATATAAATACTTGGGTCTTAAAATTACACAAGATGGAACGTTGGACAAGAATATCCAAGAAAGGTGCACACAAGGAAGGAAAGCTATCGCATTATTGAACAAAATCCTATGGGACCAAAGTATCTCCAAAGAAAATAAACGTAACATCTATAACAGCATTGTTAAGAGCATTATAACATACAGCAGCGAAGTTTGGCCGCTTAAAGAAAAATCTGAAAATATGCTCAGAACAACTGAAATGGACTTCTGGAGAAGATCTGCTGGTATATCAAGAATACAAAAAATCAGAAATACAAGAATATTGGAGATAATGGATGTAAAGCATACAATAATGGACGATATAAAAACAAAGCAACTAAGATGGTTTGGCCACGTACAACATATGGAAGAAGACAGATTACCCAAGCAAGTGCTACGATGGGCACCAAAAGGACGGCGGAAAAGAGGAAGACCTAGGAAAAGCTGGATAGAAGGAATCCATAGGGAAATCAGAGAAAGAGGCTTGAACGAAGACATGTACTACGATCGATAGCAATGGCGATTGGGAATCGGAAGACGTCGTAGAACGTTATGAACCGATTATATATATATATATATATATATATATATATATATATATATATATATATATATATATATATATATATATATATATATATATATGTGCAAAAAAATCTAATCGAAATAGTTTCGCTAAACGGGGGCGACGATAGAGTTGGACTATAGCGCTGATTGTTAATAATTAAAAATAGCTGCTTTGTAATAAAAGAATGACAAAAATCTCTTCAGAACCTTGAAGAAGGGGTTTGAAACTTGATTAGGTCACTTTTTAAATTTCATAATAATAATTTTTAATCGAGTTATTGAGACTTAACAATGTCCATTTTCGCATTTTTCAAATTTTTAATCGCATATAACTCGACAACAATCGATTTTAGAGAAAAATGACAAGAGACCTTTTTTGTTCAGAATGAGCCAAATTATCTGAAAAATATTAATCAAAATGAAAAGAAAATGTTTTGTGAATTTGTTTAAAAAAATTGTTTAAACAATTTTTCGACCACGGCACCGCTCGGTACCCTGTGGATATGTTATAAGGATCTCTTTTTGAGTAAGTTTGTGCAAAAAAATCGAATCGGAATAATTTCACTAGCGGGGGCGACGATACTGCCCGGTCTACATACAGTTTTGTAAATTCAAAGGTGTTTAACAAAAACTTCTTTTTTGGCTTATCTTCGATAAGTTAACCCGGGAGTAGTCGCGCTCACTTCTGTAACGTCGATAGTCGCGTGTGAGATTCTATCTCAAAATACGAATTTAAAACAAATTTTTATTTTGTAGTATTTTTATCTACTTTTTATATTAAAAATATATATTTCTAATAATTTTATTAAAAAACCTGTGTTAACGGTCACCTGCCAACATCGGCCACCTGTCCTAATGGCCAGTTTAAAAATTTCCCAAACCAATTATATGTAGACTACAAAAACTGGCAATACCGTCCACCTTTCTATATCGGCCAATAGTTCTTTCATTTTTAGTGGCCGTTACTGACAAATTTTACTGTACAGTAAAACCTGTGTTAACGGCCACCTGCCAACATCGGTCACCTGTGCTAACGGCCAGTTTAAAAATTTCGCAAACCAATTATATGTAGACTACAAAAACTGACAATAGCGGCCACCTTTCTATATCGGCCAACAGATTTTTCATTTTTAGTGGCCGTTACTGACAGGTTTTACTGTATTACGAAAAAGGATGAAATGTGAGATTCTATTTAACGGCGCGACTGCTCGCGGGTTATAGCTAATTGGCTTTCCCCAAAGCCATAAATTCCACAAAAAGAAGAAGAAGAAAAAAAAATTCCTACGCATTACTACACCCTTCCTCGAGACACTTACGAAATTTTTTCAAAATTGCAAAATTTTTCATCAAGTTATCGCGAAAAAGGGTAAAAATTGAGATTCTATCTCACCGCGCGACTACTCGCGGGTTAAATACTTTGTAATTGACAGAGTCGTACTGACCCAATTACAATATAATGAAACGAAATAAGAAAATTAAAATAAAAAGTATTTAACAATTTTATCCGATGGCTGGTACTTCTGACTACAATGTTACCCGATCAACAAACACCATTTTACTCTACAATTACCCAACAGAAAGCAGCTACATTCCCTTCGAAACTACAAGCCATTATTATCCCAGCAGTAGACATACTAAAATTAGAACACTACTTTACAGTAATAGGATCACTAGTACAGCCCAAAAATGTACTTTTTTCATCACGAATTTCTAACGGTAGATGCAGAATCTGCATCTACCTTTCCAGCAAAGAAGTTGTTGACACTTTTTTAACAGACCAAGGAGGTATAAAAATAGGAGATAATGTTCTCAGAATAAGAAGACTAGTCACTCCTGCTAATAGGTTACTGCTGTCTAGTGTCTGTCCGTCTATTCCTCATCACATCCTCGAAAGGTATCTTGCCGAGAAGGGCTTTCATCTTCTTTCACCGATGTCTTTCTTACGAGCGGGAATTCAAGATCCTCAATATAGTCACGTATTAAGCTTTCGTAGGCAGGTGTACTATACACCTGTCGACAATCTTGTTATTCCTGAATCAATTCTCATTGACTTCGATAATACATCTTACCGAATCTTTCTTTCTGATGGACTCACTTACTATCTTTGTCATCAATCTGGTCATATCGCCTCAACATGTACCTAAACGGCCATCCAGTCAAACCCGTCCATACCTATAGGTCTGGATCCCGCGTATGAAAAAAAAGTTGATTAATAGCAAGCTGAAAATTTGTTAATAGCTTCAGGATGTCTAGTCGGACAAACTTTGATATATGGGAACACTGGAACAGGGCAAGTTTTAATTGTGGAACTGGTTAAAAATTTGGAACGGTCAGACCACAAAAACGGCACATGTATTTTGTCTGACAGAACAGACTTAAACTCTCCGAACAGAGATTAAACTCTCATGCAAAAATCAGACTGCTATTTATCACCTGTCATAATTCCTGTCATTTGACATATTCTACATGTTCCACTCATTAAAACGCCCATTTGGTGATAAATAGCAGTCTGATTTTTGCATGAGAGTTTAATCTCTGTTCGGAGAGTTTAAGTCTGTTCTGTCGGACAAAATACATGTGCCGTTTTCGTGGTCTGACCGTTCCAAATTTTTAACCTGTTCCACAATTAAAACTTCCCCTGTTCCAGTGTTCCCATATATCAAAGTTTGTCAGACTAGACACCCTTAAGCTATTAACAAATTTTCAGCTTGCTATTAATCAACTTTTTTTCATACGCGGGATCCAGACCTACTACATCCCAAACTGACCAAGACTCTATTTCTTCCTGTAATGTAACAGCTGAAGACAAAAATCACTCTGTCCAGAATCAAACAGAAAACACTGGTGAAGTAATGGATTCCCAAGAACTCCCTACAGAAATTCTTCTTCTTCTTCTACGGCACTACAGCCCAAATTGAGCCTTGGCCCCCTTTATTTTTTGCCTCCACCCTTGCCTGTCTGTGGCTACTCTTCTCCATACACGGACTCCTAAAAGGGCTTGTGCGTCGCTGTTTACTGTGTCTTCCCAGCGCTTTCGTGGCTTCCCAACCGGTCTCTTTCCTTGCATTCTAGCATTCAGTGCTCGTTTTGGTAGCCTATCCTCTCCCATTCTTATCACATGTCCGGCCCATTGCAATCTTTGTAATCTAATGAAGTCTGACAGGGGCGTTTCCTTATAAAGTTGATAAAGCCCTACAGAAATTACTATACCGAAACGTTCTCATTCTGAAATATCGTCTCTGGTTAGTACACCACCGGTAGAAAACACAGAAATAGATTTTACAAATCCTAAAGCAAGATCAACAAAAAAGCCAAGAGTCACTATACCTGATACAAAAACTGGGGAAACAGTTTCTACTGAATGACTTATCCAACCTGCAAAGGAATTTATTGATGAAGCTTCAACCCTGTTTGAATTAAACTATACAGAGATAGTCAGCTTTCTGGATGATGCACACGGTACCCCCAATCCATTAAGTATCGCACAAGAATACACGAAAAACATAACAGGACTATTAACAGTGCTAACATAAATCTACCTTAAACTCGAAGAATCTACCATTAAATCTAGAATTACACGAATAAGGAAGAAAATACGTCGTCAACTAAATCTAGATCAAACTGAAAATGATAACTCCGAAGATACAGATGTTTCCCAAGAAAACCTCAATTAAAAAAATCAATAAATGTGCTACGCCTGTGACACCAATATAACTGTAGGTCACATTGTTATAGACTTTAAAATGCATAATACATGCCTGGATTGCCGATATAAATGAGTCAGATTAAATAAATTATTAGAAGAATTTTTTACTAAGCAACAACATTTTTGTTTATTTAGTATTATTTTGTATTTTGACAACGACACCCGACTTGGGCGTCGAAACGTTAATAAATTCATTTTTTTGGTAAAATTTTGGCTTATTTCCCATTTAAAATAGTTCATTATAAAAATGCCACAAGGAAATAGCTTCAGAACAACATTGTTATAGACTGTCCATTATATCATCTGCAAAGACAAGCTACTGGACTACAATGTGATATAAAGTGTGCGTTAAACAGTGCGGATTGTGACAAAATCATTAGGTTTTTAAAGAAAACTAAATTATATAACCAAATGTGAAGTGCTAGTGAGTGCTGAGTTAAAATCTTAAATGGAAACATTTAATATTTAAGAATTTAAAGTTACACCCCACCCCATCTCCAGGGGGTCGTGTTTGGTGTCATTCAATAGATTTTTGAAAATTATTGAACAAATATTTTTCAGTTTTTCGATCCAAAGTTCATTTCGCGAAATATTTGACCGATCCGCTACTTTTCGGACACCCTGTATAAGTAACTTGTGAAGCGGTAACGATTAATTTCATTTGGGGTGCTAATTACCTACGAGGCGATTTTTACTATTTTTTGTTTACCAAAAAACTGACCAACTTTATTTTGAGCGTAACTTAATTACAAACCTTTTTTGATGTAAACCTTTTTTGAAAAACAAAAATAAAGCTTTTTTAAACACTTTTAAACAGATGTAATTAGTTTTTCGCGAAAAGTTTTTCATTTCTTAGGTATTTCACGTTGAAATATTCGATTTGGAATTTGACGAATAAGAACCGACTTTTCATTAGTTACAAATGTTTCTAGTGAGTCTACATACTTCATTTTATACACCATTTTTTTATCATCCCATATGATTTTTATCATCAGCCATCGGCACAATATCACTTTTTTTATGTGATATGTTAGCTATGTGTATGCCAAATTTCATGTCAATCCAGGCGGTTCTTTAAAATGTACAGCACAAACCGTGAGTAAATGGATTACATTTACTTTTTTGGATATCAATCGGTAGCAAAGCCACTGTTCGGCGTTTGTCAATATTTGATGAATTTTGGATAAAAATGGATCACAGGAAATTCCGAAATATAGTTCTGTGGCTCAGTATGTTATTTGAATTTATGAGTCCTGACAGGTTGTTCATCTCTATTGTCTTGTTATGATCCTTATAGACTAGGTAGGTCGAATACGAGTATTAAAATCGGTAGCATGTTTGGAGTTCCAAAAAATAAAAGATAAAACGGGAACGAAAAGCTTAAGAAAGTGTAAGCAACTTTAAAATAATTCACACTACCTTGTTTTACATCAGGACAAAAAGATCTGATGAAAATAATCAAAAAATTAGAAACAAAAAACTAAGTAGTTTTATTGCCCGTAAAAGTGACTGCATGTATAGTCAAAATGCAAATCGGTGGGAATGCGCACTCTATTAATGAAATTCGATATGTTTAAGACATTCCAGAAGCCGCTAAAGATAGAATGTTTTAACATCCCATTAATCATTCTGAATTATTAGTCGACGGATATTAGTACAGTTAAAATAATTAGACGATAATTGGACGATAATGACTATGCAAGAGAAATTTAACGTTTTTTCTACTTTAATGACAAAAAAGCAAGTTCATTAGCGGAATCTAATTCAAAAGTATTTTGCCCATCATATTTGAACCATTATTTGGTTAAAAGATCTCATTTTTGTTGGCAAAAAGTGTATTAATTTGTCTGAACTAAATTACAGTTCTGTTTATCTTAGAAGGATATGTTCATATCAACATTCACACAATGTTGCCAAACTGAATTCTGTTATATTCGGTGTAAATTTTCCAACCGATTCCCGCGCCGACTATACTATAATAGATCAATAAATTTAGTAAAAAATAAATCTTTTTTCGACACAACTGAAAGGACGGGGTTTGACAGTTGAAATGTGTAGTATGAGATATTACAAAAAGACTACCATCTTGGGATTCATCCATTTTTTATTGGAACAATTCTTAAAAAGCATAACTTGCTTAAAAATAGTCATACAACCTTATACAATCGACCGTTTTAAAGGTAATTGACTTCTCTTCCTACTAAATGTACCATTGCATATACCTAGAAATGCGTAGAAGAAAGTTACAGAACAATGTTTGCGAAATAATGGGGAAAATGGCCCAAAAATGCTGTGAGCGGCGAATTTTAAAAAATACAGTTTTGAAAAATATAAATCCTAGAGACCTCGACTAAACGTCATTTTAAAGAGGAAGGATGGAAGTTATTTTTCGCTGAAGCAATGCCTATACCTATATCTCTGTGGAAAAAAGTTATGGGGCAAAAAACAAAATTGCTTTCTTTCGTGTTTTTTTCTTGCATTTCTTTTGAGTATGTTTTTGTAAAAAAAATATTTTGGAATTTAAAATGTGATATTTTGATAGTAAATTTAACCTGGAACAATTTTCCTGTAGACGTGTTTGTACCAAAAGTGCATAGAACTCACTCTAATTCACCCTGTGCCTAGGGACTAATTCACCCCTATCTCAAAAACGCACCCATTTATATGGTAGAACTCCGCGGTTTTTTTAAATTTAGAGTTACATTGACCATATGAGATAATAAAATCCCGTTAACGTTGTAGTTCCTTTTAGTTCTCTTATTTTGAACATAATCAATCGCCAATAAATAAGACCCAGATTATTGAGATCCATTTAGCCAAATTAACTGGACCGGCCTCAGAAATTAGCTCGTTTTTCAAAAAATTTTATAAACAAATTCAATTTCGCAAAAATTATTTAACAAATTTGTACCATTTTTTGCATTACCATTCAAACACCATAATATCCTCAAGGTTAGGTATATTTAAACAAATTTTAATAAACAATAAAATTATTATTAACAATATCCCCGTTTTCCAATAACTGTTTTGTTTATTAACCGATTTTCATTTAGCGTATTTCATTCGATGTATCTTTTTTTTCTGAAAAAGTTACCTGTGGACCAGTGCCGGATTTAAAGCAGTGGGGGCCCTTGGGCAGAATTGGTGTGGGGGCCCCTGGGCAGAATTAGTGTGGGACCCTACCTCCTACCATTAAACAAATTGTTATTATGCCTATGGTATGGTTAAAGTCCGGGTACTTTTCGAAATTTTTTAACTGAAAATTCCTTGATTATGTCGAGCATGTCTAGTTGCTTTAAGGCATTGTGTTCAATGCTCATTATAGAGATGGTTTAAACGCTCTTGGCCTATCATAGACCGAAGTCGATTTTTAATTAACTTAAATTTTTAGAATGATCTCTCTCCACTGCAGTTAGTTACCATCAGAACTAAATATAAACGAAGTGTCACTATACAACGTTTGGAACCGCATCATTCACATTTTTCTCTTATAACCGACGGTACATTTGAAGTTCTTTATTTATATTTATTGATGAGCCGATTTCTTCTTTAATGAATTGAAAAACTCGTACAAATTGTACTAGTTCGACACCTAGTTTTTTATCTAAATCATTGCTATAAGTGTCGGTAAGCTTCAGTGAGTGAGCTTTAATTGCATTGGGAGTTAAATTTTCCAAATATGTAATGTAAAAATCCAAAATTGGAATGAATGGATTCATATGCCGAAAGCCTATGACTTGAAGAGGAAATGAAGTGATCTATAATAGCTATAAAATTTTGAGTCATAAATTTCTCTGATGTTGTCATTTCAGTCTCTGAAATATTCCTTAAAAGAATATAAATTTTTTAATTGATTTAAGTGCCGCCACTCCTGAATTAAGGTCAATATTTGGATCTTGGAGAATTCGACTTATGCTGTTTGTCCTCTCTAAGATTTCACTCCAAAATATTGCAAATATTCCTGTTTTCACTAAACACACTCGATTATACAAACCATTTGTATCACTACGAGTTTCAAATTGTTGCCCATCGTCTATTGAAATTTTGGATAATACTCCTTTAATCTGATTATAACCTTTAACTAGTTCTTTTGCGGCATCACTTCTAGACGACTATCTAGTAGTATTTACTCTTTTTTAGGAAGAATAATATTTCTGCCATGGTCGGCGTTGGTCTCGCTTAAAGACGTTTTTAAACATTCGATTAACAAATTGTATCTATATGTAGAGGAAGTGAAAATTACATAGGGTTCATACAGTCCTTAAAAAATCAAAGAATTCTATGGCAGCAGGACAACACTTAGCTGCAGCTTTAGCAACTAAATTTAGAGAGTGAGCGACACATGGAATCTACAACGCCAAGATATTGTGTTATCTAAATTTTAGCTGAACACCATTGTATTTTCCACTCATAACTGAGGCATTGTCGTAGGACTGTCCCCTGCAGCTTTTCAAATCGATATCATCTTCTTGCAAGAATGTCTTAAATACTCGTATATCTTCTGCTTTATGACCGTAATTTGCCAAAAATACATTTTTAATAGGAGAGAAACCTTCCACATAACCAAATATTACAGTTAATTGATTGACAAAAATTATTCTATGTGAATAATGTGCTGATTTTTTTAAGTTTGGGCTTTGTGGGGGCCCCCAAAATGTGGGGGCCCCGGGCAAGCTGCCCGGGGTCCCCACATTTTGGGGGCTGCCCAGCCTGCCCCCCCTTAAATCCGGCCCTGCTGTGGACGTTAAATCTCTAAATAAACAAGTTTTTAAATTACGAGCAAAAAACTAAGTTTGACGTTTTGATTGTTTATTTAAAAATGGTTCCGCTTAAAGACTGATGAATCCCAAGATGGTAGTCTTTTTGTAATATCTCATACTACACATTTCAACTGTCAAACTTCGTCCTTTCAGTTATGTCAAGTAAAAACCTAACTTAATTGGCCTATAACTATAATATAAGTGAAAGAAGTGAAAGAAGTATATTAAAGTGTGTAAATGTATTTTAATTTCCTTAGCTAAGCGCTTTCGACATAAAAGTCATCTTCAGAGCTAATGCTACAATAAAAAGTTAAAACAATAAGTAAAAAGATGTTCTAAGTACAAAGTTTTTTAACTTACGTCAATATATAAAAAGTACCGGCTACTTAGGATTGTATTTTCTTGCATCGCATTAAGAAATTTGTAATTCAGGTCCACTGTACAACTCCGGCTGATGAAAGCTAGTTTTAATTTTTAGTTTTTCTATGGTAAAACAATAAAAACAACCACTGGGACGATACATACATATAAAATTTTTTTCATGGTAAAGGTTTTACCCAACCATTTTGAAGTGATATGAGCTGGCGACTGACTGACAGTGGTTGATTGTACGTTGGATTTTAAATGTTTCATCTGTCCGGTGTTGACATCTGACAGCTGACATTACAAATGAATGAAATTTTTAAATAATTAGTTTTAAAAAGAATAATTGAAAAAATTGATGAACAAAAATTGTACCTTAGATGTCTGTACAATACAATAATAATAATTTAATTGTCTAAAATTATCTACCAAACTGAGGGCCTGGTGGCTCAAGACATAATATATACAATGTGTCATGACAAAGGGAAGAAGATATTTTGTTTATAATAAAAAAGAAGATATGAATAAAATTCAATTTGTTAATTCTGAATGATATTGTTTATTCAAAATTTTCTTTCATCCCTAATATGAAGTATTTAGATCTTAATTGTTTCTTGTTAACAACTTTTGTAGTTGAGCATAAAAGTTTTCGAGATGAAATTGCCCTGTTGTATGAATATTATAATAGTATAATATTTTGTATATTATGTAGAATTATGCAGGTTTTGGTAAAATTAATGACCAAGATCATTTGAATGATGAAATAAGTATATTTAGTCTATAACATACTACTCCTAAAGTTGGTTTTTATGAGAAGGTAGATTTCGATGGAAATTAAGTTTTTTCATAAAATATACTTTTAATAAACACATTTTGTTGTTAAGTGAAATGTGGTAATAACTGTCAATGCTTCAATGTACATACAGACTAAGCCACCAGTCTCATGATTTCCTGAGTTTAAGTTTAATAAATAACTTATCTATGTTTTTAAAAGTTACAAAAAGTTTTTTTTTGTGACAGAAATTGTATGAGGCCACTACTCCACTGTTTCCCACAGATATTTAAATAAAGGTTTATAATTGCAATTCAAATTAATCTGAGTGTTAACACAACAATCAGGATTAGATTTCATTTCTTTGGAGATCTCAAGGTCTTCTAACAGATTCATTAGTCTATAGTTTTTAGATGGGATGTTATGTAAAATTTGGCTATCTTTGGTAGGAGAGAAGGAATGATTGGTAGTTTTAACGTGATAGCCAAAATTTGACTTTTCTGGAGTTCTTACATGTTCCTTGATTCTCTGAGAAAGGGTCCTCATCGTTCTACCTACGTAGGTAGTACTACATTCACCACAGGATAGTTTGTAAATGCCACTTTTGTTTAATTTATCGATTTTATCTTTGGTTTTACTGAATAATGATTTGATGGTATTTTTGGTCTTAAATGACATTTTGAGGTTATCAACTTGGTGTGATAATACATTTGATATTTTATCTGAAATTGGTACTAAATAAGAAATAGATCTGTAAATGTGGTTTGTATTATTGTTTGTACTTGAGTTAAAGGCTTGGTTTATTCTTATTTTAAGTAATTTATTTTTAATAATGTTGTCTATTAAAGAAGGGGAATAACCATTGTTAAATGCTAGCTGTTTTAGTATGGAAACTTCTTTATTGTAGTTGTCATTGGAAAAAGGGATGTTTAATAGTCTATGTATGTAACAATGAAAAGCTGACATTTTGTGTTGATATGGACTTATAATATAAGTTATAAGTTGTTAGTATATATGAATCGGCCATTTTAAAAACAACATACACACGTCAAAAAATAGTCTAGGGGACAAGAAATAAAATTCGTTTACATACCTTCAAGAAGCAATATTTTTCTGGTAAAATAAAATTTGTTTATTATTGTTTGGACATATCTTTCCACAATTTACTATATCGTTTTGTGTTTGTGTTGGTTAAAAAAAAAAAAGGATGTGTGTGTACTTTGTACGCACGTAAGAAGTTATACTTCTATTATAATAGGTATAATCCAACTTCATATTATGATTTCAACGAAATCAATATACCTATCTACTTTAATCAGTTTTTTTGTATTGTATTTAAATATTAAACAAATTTTAGAAAGAACAAAAAGAATACCAAAAATTAAAAAAAAAAAGGATATGACTTTGTCCGGATTTGAACACGGGACCTCTCGATCCCTAGGCAAATGTTCTACCGATCAGCTACCACCGTTTTTGTATTCAGCCGATCATTTCTCGGACATAATTACAATCACGGTGACAGATACATTAATTGAAAATAAACATTTTCAATAATACTTATTACTGAGGAAGACAAATCCATAGACATAAAAATTATAATAAATATATTTAATAAAAACGCTTATAATATATTCTTTTCACGCACACCTTATTTGAGCTACATAACTTAAAAGATGTAGCGACTAATACCATACTGTCGTTGTGCGCATGCGCCAGGGAATGTAAAAATTCACCCTCGTGCCTAAAGAAGTATAATTTAAAAAAAAAGTAATTTTTTTTCTACGAGCTATTGGTATGATATTATAAGATGGTATGAACATCCGCCACGTGGCAGAAGCTGTGCGTTCTACCAAAAGTACTATTAAACGGTCATGGCAACGTTTTTAAGAAACTAGTTATGTGAAGCAAAGAGACACTGGTCCAACAAGAGCAACACAACCAATACATGACAGGTTTGTTCGCCTTCAGGCATTAAGGAACCCCAATGTTACTGCTAGCCAGCTCAGAAGTGAGCTTCAAAATATTCTTGGCGTTAATGGCTCAATCGCACAAGGAGATTAGAATAAGCCGAAAAACATAAAATTTGGCAAGAACGAGAATGACCAAACTTTCATTTCACCGATGAATCCAGATTTAGATTCACGAAGATCGAGGGTGTGGCGAACCATAAGTTGACAGGTCTGATATCAAGGAGGTACTTTGATGGTTTGGACACAGATTTTGGGTTTAAGTTTTAACAGGTTTTCAAACTGATCTCGTACAAATTTAAGGATTTTTAGCAGCAAATGAATGAAAGAGATCATATTCTTGAACCTATTGTTCTTTCATATCCTGCACAATTCGGAGAAAATTTTGTGCTGATGCACGACAATGCCCGTCCGAGTGTTGCAAGAATCTTGAGAAATATTTTAGAGCGGAACAATATTTAGAAATTATCCTTGGATGCTTAACCCCCTGAATTGAATGCCATCGAGTAGAGTTCTGTAGAACATTCAAAAATTAGGCGAAACAACTTTAAAGCCTCATAAAACCATGTTTTTAAGGGTTTTCAAGGATTTTTGTGAGTTTTGCTATTTTTTTAAAAACATGTTTTTTGGGGGATTTAAATGTGTTTCGCACAAATTTGTAATATCCCAAAGAACCTCGTTTACTCCAAATTATTTAGAAGCTGCACAAAAACCTTGATTTGGTCTATTTTGAACTTTGAAGTCTATTAAATGGAGAAAATCCCCAAAACGAACAACTGTACCCGTCGGCATCACGCTTCATATTATATTCCTAACATACCATTGGTTGTATAGTAGTCCCCTGATTTGGAAGGAAAAATATTCACTCCTTGCAAAGTTATCATAAAAATTCAGATTTTAATAGTCTGTCTTCTGTACGTGTGACTAAATTACGTTAAGTGCGTGTACACGGTACACGCACTGTACAGTAGATATTTTATAATATAAATTTAAGTTGTTTTTTATAGACTAAGAGCCGCTATAGGTGAAATTTCTTAACCATTTTAGGCACGATGGGACCCTACAACTTAAATAGTAGAACCTAAAAGAAAACGTTTAAACACTGTGCCGTCACTTTTCAGTGGTACATGCGTCGACAGTGGCGCATCAAACTTTCCACTTATGGACGGGATAAATAAATTAAAAGTTACTCTCCCTTACTAACAGAATTAAATTTTTTCTATTTTTTTAAGTGCTATGTGATTAGCACATAAGATTCAGCGTAATTTTAACCCACCACCTTCTTTCTCCCTGCCCCCACGATCAAAAACTTCAATTTTCCTTTTTTATTTTTTTTTGTGGGATGCAACCAGTTTTAAAATTTCAAAAAATTCACACGCATAGCTGAGGCTTTTATAAAACCTGTCTATTTTTTATAGACCCGTAGGTAGAGTGTACATAACCATAAAAAATAAAAGAAATTTTTTTTTCAAAATAGCGTATAACTTTTTTTTGGGAATAGCTGCAGGTCTAATTTTTTTCTTAATCTTGTGTGTTTTATCAAACAATATATTTCTATTTTTTTTTCAGATTTTTCCGTAAGGCTCGCCCCTTCAAAAATCCAAAAATCTGTTTTTTGGGGGTTTTTGGGGATTTTCCCTATTTTATAGACTTCATAATATATCAAATAAATTTCGTTTTTATAGGTTATATGTAACTTGAAGTAACTGAGTCCTTTAGAATATTTAAAAATGAGAGAAACACGTTCAAACCCCCCAAAACCCCCTTAAAAACAGTTTTTTTGATTTTTGAAGGTGACCAGCGTTACAGAAAAATCTGAAAAAAATTAGAAATATAGTGACTGATAAAATACATAAGACTAAGAAAAAATTAGATCTGCAGCTATCTCCAAAAAAAGGTATAAACATTTTTCCAAAAAAAAAATTTAATTTTTTTGAGGTTATGTACACTCAACCTACAGGTCTATAAAAAATAGACGTCTTTTATAAAAGCCTTAACTATGTGCGTAAATTTTTTGAAATTTTAAAATTGATTGCATCCCACCAAAAAAAAAAATAAAATCGAAAAATAAAGTTTTTGATGGTGGGGGTAGGGAGAAGGGGCTGGTGGGTTAAAATTACGATGAATCTTATGTGTTAATCACATAAAACTTAAAAAAATGAAAATAATTGAATTCTGGTAATGAGGGAGGGTATTTTTTAATTTATGTATCCCGTTCATAAGTGGAAAGTTTGATGCGCCACTGTCGACGCATGTGCCACTGAAAAGTGACGGCACAGTGTTCAAACGTTTTCTTTTAGGTTCTACTATTTAAGTTATAGGGTCCCGTCGTGCCTAAAATGATTAAGAAATTTCACCTACAGCGTCTCTTAGTCTATTATTTCTGTTTAAGTTGTACTATTTTCTAGCGTTACCACCTTTTTTTCTAACGATATAATAACCATTTTCAATTTCGTTTCAACACGAAACTACAGCCACATTATATTCTAGTTCAATCAGAGAGTGCAGCAAGCACCTCTACCGGTTTCGAAACTTATTAGTCTCTCATCAGGAGGCATATATGCTGCTCTCTCTGACCCAACCAGGACATACCCCGGCGTGCAGTTACGTATTGCAACGAACGAAATGGCAGGGATGCCCTACCGGCAACTGCTAGCAAAAGACTAAGTTTTCAATCTAATAGCACATAACACAATGTGAAAAATATTACTCTACATCCCACCAGACTGAAAATCTCGTTGGAACTTTACCGCGCTGAGCAGATGGGACGTGAATTATAAATTGTAAAACTCCCTCATCTTCTTTAGTCTCAGCATCCGCTATGGCTTTCAAATGTTAGAAGCCTCGGAAGTGTAATCAGAGAAGGTTCCAATTGTTTTCAGTCTGGTGGGATGTAGAGTAATATTTTTAGTATTATTTTATATGCTATTAGATTGAAAACTTAGTCTTCTGCTAATAGTTGCCGCTAGGGCATCCCTGCCATTTCGTTCGTTGCAATCCATAACTGCACGCCGGGGTTTGTCCTGGTTGGGTCAGAGAGAGCATCATATGTGCCTCCTGATGAGACACTATTAAGTTTCGAAACCGGTAGAGATGCTTGCTGCACTCTCTGATTGAACTAGAATATTATGCGGCTGTAGTTTCGTGTTGCAACGAAATTGAAAATGGTTATTTATTTTTGATTTACATGTTAACTCTGATTGGAGTACGAAGCGAACCATTCTTGTTGGAACTTTACCGCGCTGAACAGATGGGACGTGAATTATAAATTGTAAAATTCCCTCATCTTCTTTAGTCTCAGCATCCGTTATGGCTTGCAAATTTTAGAAGCCTCGGAGGTGTAACCAGAGAAGTTTCCCATTGTTTTCAGTCTGGTGGGATGTAGAGTAATATTTTTGATATTGTTTTATGTGCTATTAGATTGAAAACTTAGTCTTTCGGAAAGCTACGCGTTTTAAGGGTTTATATGAATTACTGTCAATAATCTTTCCGCTTTTAAATATATTTTAAATTTATTTACTGTACCTTATAATCAACATTCTGGGTTGGGATAAAGTATGGAACAGAGCAAATACCTTTGAAACGAAAAGAACAATATTTATGAAACTTTGCAAGCAAGTACCCAGACGCAAAAGGCATCTGTTGCCATATTTTTTGTTGTTGTTCTGAAGCTATTTTCTTGTGGCATTTTTACAATTGTAACTATTTAGAATGGGAAATAAGCCACAATATTATTAAAAAATGATTTTTATTAACGTTTCGACGCCCAAATCGGGTGCCGTTGTCAAAATACAAAATACTATTAATATAAACAAAAATGTTGTTGCTTAGTAAAAAATTCTTCTAATAATTTATTTAATTTGACTCATTTATATCGGCAATTCAGATACATATGATACATTTTAAAGTAGAAGACTTTAAAATGATATTGCCAATATTTATGAGTTGCGTTCCTGGGACGACTTTAGAAAGTCAATAGAAAGAAAATATCACAATTAGTAAGTCAATAGTCGAGTTAGTACATATTTTATATTTTAGTATTACTTATATACCCATGTATTATTGATATTATTTATAATTTAAACAAAATTATAGTAAAGTCAGAATTTGGTATTAATTTTGAGAGTAAATTAAATGTAAGACCAAATACTTACGATGTCGGGATAGTATCACGAGGTTTTTCCTGGTTTTCCCTCGTGATTTACTATGAGATCTCTAACGCGAGAATTTTAATGTCACCGTTGCATGTGGTTGTCTTTTTAAAGACAGATCACATGCTATGATTTTTTTTGTGACGGATATTCTTGAGTTGGGGTTGATTTCATGTAATCGAATGAACTATCTTTCAGTAAAGTCGTCCCAGGAACGCAACTCATAAATATTGGCAATATCATTTTAAAGTCTTCTACTTTAAAATGTATCATATGTATCTGAATTGCCGATATAAATGAGTCAAATTAAATAAATTATTAGAAGAATTTTTTTTACTAAGCAACAACATTTTTGTTTATATTAATAGTATTTTGTATTTTAACAACGGCACCCGATTTGGGCGTCGAAACGTTAATAAAAATCATTTTTTAATAATATTGTGGCTTTTTTCCCATTCTAAATATTTTTTGTTGCTACTTAACTTCCGGTTTCACCGGAAATACCCTTAACTTATTTAATTTAGATGGGACACCCTGTATATTTTTGCGGATTTTAAAAGAACTTGTTATTTTTAATTCATACATACCAAATTTGGTAGAAAAAATTTGTTAAAAAGTGTTAAAAAAAATAAACGAGTACCCTCTATACTGTAGATTAAAATTGTAGTTTACATGCACTGCATGACTTATTTGAATTTAGTAGAGTAGGTAAAACTGTTACTGAACTGATTGACCGAAATAAGTTGTATTAAAAATGGTTCATTTAAGTGAAAAAGATCGTATTGAAATATTAATGATAATCGGTTATGGTGAATTTTTATTTTTGGAAGTGAATTTTCCAAATCTATGGATTGGACGTAGAGGATTCATAGAGTCGCCCGCTCGTTCTCCGGACCTCAACCCATTACAATTTTTTTTCTTTGAGGTTATCTAAAATCACGTGTGTACGTTAGGCGACCAACATGCTTGAAGGATTTAAGACAAAGAATAATTGATGAATGTGAATACGTGGAGAAATCTTGCAAAAAGTGACTCACGAATTTATTTATAGGCTTTCACGTTGTCAGGAGGTGAACAGAAAACATTTTCAACATTTGAAATTATTTTTTTTTCTATTTTTAATATAATTGGTCTAACGTAAATAAATTAACCTATTTTTAAACTGTAAAGAGATTTATTTCTTGTTTTAATAGTTTTTTCTTCCAAACTTGGTATGCATGAATTAAAAATAACAAAAATAAAAATGTATACCATTTTTATTCAGTTGCAATGCGAAGCCAAAACTGTCTTAATTTTTACTTAGATCAGAGAGTGCAGCCAGCACTCTTATCGACGATTTCACCTCTTGTTAGAGGTTCATCAGAGACTGCGTAGGCTGCTTTCTCTGGTCCAGGTAAAAATTTTCGACATATTAATCCCCCATTGCAACTGACGAGAAGGTAGTAGGTGCGTAGCGGCATCTGCCAAATAAAAGACTAAGTTTTTCAACCTAATGAAAATATTTGTAAATTAAATATTTTTAAAAGATTTTTAATTGAAAAACTTATTGGCCCATCTTCCTGGTGACACCTACAAGGCTTCTACAATATGCAAGCCAAATGGATGCTGCAGTGAAGACAAAAGGGAAGGAATTCTACACTGTGCAATTCACAACCCCCGTCTGCAGCGTGGTAAAATTCCAACGGAACATGGACCTAGTTACTCTATAGGAGTAATACTAATTTAAAAACAAAAATGTATACCACTTTTATTCAGTTGCAATGCGAAGCCAAAACTGTCTTAATTTTTACTTAGATCAGAGAGTGCAGCCAGCTTTCTTATCGACGATTTCACCTCTTGTTAGAGGTTCATCAGAGACTGCATAGGCTGCTTTCTCTGGTCCAGGTAAAAATTTTCGACATATTAATCCCCCATTGCAACTGACGAGAAGGTAGTAGGTGCGTAGCGGCATCTGCTAAATAAAAGACTACGTTTTTCAACCTAAAGAAAATATTTGTAAATTAAATATTTTTAAAAGATTTCTAATTGAAAAACTTATTGGCCCATCTTCCTGGTGACACCTCCAAGGCTTCTACAATATGCAAGCCAAATGGATGCTGCAGTGAAGACAAAAGGGAAGGAATTCTACACTATGCAATTCACAACCCCCGTCTGCAGCGTGGTAAAGTTCCAACGGAAAATGGACCTAGTTACTCTATAGGAGTAATACTAATATAACATAAAATAAAAATGTATACCATTTTTATTCAGTTGCAATGCGAAGGCAAGACAATCTTATTTTTTACTTAGAACAGAGAGCGCAGTCGTCCAGCACAACAATAAAACCAATCAAACCATTTTTAAAAATAACAAGTTCTTTTAAAATCTGCAAAAATATACAGGGTGTCCCATTTAAAGTAAATAAGTCAAGGGTATTTCCGGTGAAACCGGAAGTGGAGCAGTAACAGAAATTATGGCATTACATGCCTTTTTCGTCACTGTACTTGCATGCAAAGTTTGATAAATATTGTTCTTTTCGTTTTAAAGATATTTGCTTGGTTGCATACTTTATCCCAACTCTGTATAATATGTATACGGTACTATAATAATAAAAGAAATTAAAAAAAAAACGTTAGTCTGTGAGATGATAATATGTCTCCGTTCGTGTGCTAAAATGAGGTATCTCCAGTTAAGCGTTAAACCCACCCACTGCTTATTGATGAGGTTATAAACAATTGCCTCAAAGTTCACTGAAGATGGTCTGATAAAACCGAAAACGTTCATTCTGAACAAAATCAGCTATTGTAGTCCATTTGGATTTTTTTATTTAATTTGAATTAAATATATACCAATTACAACAGCAGTTTTCACTTCAATGTAAAGTTTTTAATTTAGGTAAATAATAAGTTATAATTCCTGTCTGTAATAATCTCGATTTACGCGACTTGCAAGAGAAAATATTTCAAGAAATTCGAACAGGACATAAACTTTAACAGACTCTACAAGTGTAGTGATACATTTTTTTCTTTTAAATGAATTTAGTGAGTGATTAATACATAAACGTCAACAGTGAAAAACGAGTGTAAATATACCTGAGTAAGTAAACTAATTAGAGACAGCTGATAGCAGCGATAGCTGGTGAAAAGCCTATATGAGAACAGTGAAACCAGAATAAGAATTGAAAACCATAAGTCCGATGCTTTTAAAATAAGTAGAGGAGTCCGACAAGGATGTATTCTATCTCCAAGTCTTTTTAATTTCTATGGGTAGTATACAGGGTGTTTGGTAAAGAATGGGCCATAGCTTAACCTTAGGTTCCCTAAGTTAAAATGGGCCGATTTAAGCTAACTCACCTTAGTACAAAGTTTATAATAACCGAGATACAGGGTGTCAAAGTTAAACTTTTTTTATTTATTATTGAATATTTCCTGACAGGCATGAGATATCAACACGAAATTTGGTATGTGGGGGTTTTTTGGAATGAGAAAACTAAATTCCCTACCAAAAATTATGTGTTGCCCAGAGGGCGCCACATACGCCTTTCAGCACTTATTTAACACGTTAAATTTTTTTTATCCGTCACTCCGTATAATTTTGACATTAAAATTTTTATTCCCCTATTAGTTTTACTTAAAAAAGGTGTACCTCTTTCATCTCACTAAACTCAACCGTTTTCGATATAAACTCATTTTAAATCTGCGGTGCAACATAATTTTTAGCATATCATTGTAGTTACACCAGAAAAATAACTTAAAACCATAAAATTATCCAAAAATCTGTCGCAAATTTCTTCAAATGGAATTTGCGATGCAATTACATAAATTTAAAAACTGGCACTATTATTATGGATTTAAGTTATTTTTCGGGTGTAACTACAATGATATTATGCTAAAAATGATGGTGTATCGCAGATTTAAAATGCGTTTTATCTCGAAAACAGTTGAGTTTAGGGAGATGAAAGAAGTATACGTTTTTTAAGTAAAACTAATAGGAGAATAAAAATTTTAATGTCAAAATTATACAGAGTGAGGGATAAAAAAAATTGAATGTAATAAATAAGTGCTGAAAGGCGTATATGGCGCCATCTAGGCAATACATAATTTTTGGTAGGGAATTTAGTGTTTTCGACCCAAAAAACTCCCACATACCAAATTTCATGTTGTTATCTCCTACCTGTCAGGAAATATTCAATAATAAATAAAAAAAAAGTTAAACTTTGACATTCTGTATCTCGGTTATTATAAACTTTGTACTAAGGTAAGTTTGCTTAAATCGGCCTATTTTAACCTCAGGAATCTGAGGTTAAGCTATGGCCCATTCTTTACCAAACACCCTGTATAATGAGAGTATATAATGAGAAAAGCACTCGACAAATGGAATGGCGGTATTTCTATCGCAGGAAAGAAGATCTCAAATCTCAGAGATGCGGATGATACAACATTAATAACTGCATCCGAAGAAGAAATGTCCAGCCTGCTGCAGCTAGTGGAAGCCGAAAGCAATAGATGTGGTCTCAAGATCAATAAACAAAAAACAAAAATTATGATAGTAGATTATTAAAATTCACTTCAGACCACAGGAGCCTTGGACCAGTTTGAAGTAGTTAATGAGTTCAATTATCTAGGATCCTACATCAGTATTACAGGATCTTGTGAAACAGAAATACGTAGGAGAATAGGCATGGCCAAAAACGCTATGAGTCGATTATCGAAAATCTGGAAAGATCGCTCTTTGTCGAAGAACACCAAAATAAGATTAGTACGTGCCTTAATTTTTCCCATATTTAATTACGGATCCGAAATATGGACAATGAAATCGGACGACAGAAAAAGGATTGACGCCTTTGAAATGTAGTGCTGGAGAAGAATGCTTCGGATCTCATGGACGGAACACAGAACAAATCACTCAATCCTCCAAGAGCTTAATATTCAGACTCGACTTTCCTCTATTTGCCTCTCCACCGTCTTAAAATTTTTCGGCCATATTGCAAGAAGAAGTGATGATAATCTTGAGAGACTTATAATTTCGGGAAACGTTGAAGGGCGCAGAAGTAGAGGTCGCTTACCTACTCGATGGACGGATCAAGTACAGAAAGCCAGTGGAAAAACATTCTCTGAATCCATGAGGGAAGCTCAGGACAGAAGCCGATGGAAAGAGATAGTTGCTCGTATTATAGGGAATCACGACACTCAGCAATGAGGAAACGACTGAGGAGGAGGATAGCAGCGATAATTGAAGAAGGATCACAGCAAAACGTGATTTAAAAATAGATAACTGGAGAAACAAGCTGTTAGACAGAAGAGAATGGAGAGGAGTGGTAAAAAGAGCGCAAGAGAAATTGTAACACAAGAATGTGTCATGAACTGTAAAATGAGAGCTATATATGTATATATTTATATAATGTATTTTTAATAGACAAATTAATATTGTATATTGTATTTATACTATCTACAAGAATAAAATACCGCTAAACGCCGTAAAAATGAGTGGCGCATACAATATTCCAGCTAGAAAAGATCTGATATGAGTATTACGTGGCGCGAAAATGTATTTTCATTTTGATGCAAAACAAAATTTTAGTTTTATTTTAAAATATTTTTCCATAATATTTGCTCAATTTAAATAAAACGCGCCACAAAAGAGTAACTTTGGTACAGTTTGAATTTTGAAACTCTTTTGTGGCGCGTATACTTCAAATTTAGCAAATATTATGGAAAAAGCTTTTAAAATAAAACTAGAATTTTGTTTTGCATCAAAATGAAAATACATTTTTGCGCCACGTAATATTCGTACCAGATCTTTTGTAGCTGGAATACTGTATGCGCCACTCATTTTTACGGCGTTTAGCGGTTTTTTATTCTTGTATCAGGAGTTTTTCAAAGTTATTTATAAATTAAATGTATGAAGTTGAATGCAATGTTTCTCGATTACACGTTAAGCTTTATAAATTGTCGCCTTTGTCGCATTACCCCCCAAATGATCTAGTGTCCATCGAATGTACACTAGATTTTTTTTCTATTCGAAATAGATTGAAAACAATATTGGGATGGCCGGTAAATAAACTCGGATTGCCCGTTGCCAGATCAAATTTATCGATAACCACTACAACTACATAAACCATTTCGGGAATAATCGTTAATTGGATTATACTTTTTTAGCTTAATACCTTCTAAACGACTTAACCGATTTTGATCACTAAACATGAGTTTGAAACGTATGGACCAGTAGTATCTGATGCATCTAAGGTCAAGTATGATAACGGAAGCTATTACAGGAATTATTGAGCTTGAAAAGCCGTTTTTTCCATAGATAATAAATTTGATCATATTTATGAAGCCTATAACTTAAAAATTTCTATTTTCCCGGATATGAGGTAAACACCGTTAGATTCGTCTAGAGTCTTTCTACAAACGCTCAGTTGATGGAGCAATTCGTAGGTTGAAATTTTGAGTAATTGCCGAAAAAAAAAATTGTTTAGTTTTTCAATTTTTCGGCTATACTGAGCTGTGTGTATGTCTGATCGTGACGTCTTACCATTTGAAAGCTTATCTCAACACTATTGATTTGGTATATCTGCGGTTCTCCTGTCTCTTCTTGAACCGAAGATATATACCCCCAAAAAACATGCCGTTTTGTACCTACCAAGTCCTATAGCTAGTATGGGTGGTCAAAAGTCACAAACTACCTGACCCCTCTTCAAACACAGAAAAAAAATTCAGATCGGTTTAACTTTTCCAGTCACATACATACTGTTATATTTCTATTTGATATGAAAATTAAATTTTGATAATTATAAAAAGGATTCAATTTAATATAAAATATTTTCAATTTTCTCAACCACGGGCATATAAATGTAGAACAACCTGTATACAACAAATTGTTATATTTAATTTTAAGAAGTGATTAAACGAAACTCGGGAAAATGCGCTTAGAATAAACAAAGTGAATGGCGCGTACCATTATCGTTGTTCGCGGAAGGTTCGATCATTAGCCTATGCTAAATAAGACTCAGTTGGAATCGATAATAGGTCATTATCGTTGTTCGCGGAAGGTTCGATCATTAGCCGATGCTAAATAAGACGCAGTTGAAATAGAGAATAGGTCATTAAATTTTGTAAATAGTAGAAAGTAATTTTAGAATGGGAATTAACTATTTCTTTTTTGAAATCCATTAAGCATATTTAGAAAGATTAAAAATTGGTTTTGAGGAATACTGCGAATGAGAGTTGGTGGTGGAAGGTTGATTTGTGAATCTGGAAGGGATATTTAGAAAGTAGAGAAATGAATGAGAAAGATAGATCAGAATGTTTTGAGCTGTCGAGAAGTGAAGTCCAGTAGTAGACGGTAGTGTACGGAGAGTGAGAAAGCCGGTGTAGTTCCGTGAGTGTGGAGTATCTATCGTGGAACGAGAGGTAGGCCAGGTCGAGAGTAAAGAACCTCCTTGAGCCAAGAGTGTCCCGGTAGCTGATTGAAGTTTCGAAAAAGGTAGAAACACGGCATCACGACAGAAGCAGGAACGGGAGCTATACGAGCTAGTTTTCAAAGGAGAACATTACTGGAAGCCAGGACGAGGTTTTGATCGCAGCCAAGGATAGCAGGAAATGGGTCTTATGTGAAGACATTCTCAGTTCAACAGAAAAAGGTCAGTCTCATTTGTTTGGACATGAATGTATGGGTTTTTCGTATTAAATACCACATTTAAAATTGAAGAACAAAATTAATAATATCAGAAAAGCTTCATCAAACTTAAATAGAATTGTTGCTAATAAATCCTAATAGTTAAATGTTAATAAAAACTTTCAATTGGAAACCAAAAGGAAATAAGATTCCCATGTGTAAATGTTATGTTTAAGAATAATAAGATATAGCAAATATTAAGCAGTGATTGCCATTTAAATAAAATAAACAATATTTTGATTATAATTGTAACCCATATGTGTGTATTATTTTACTCTTTTCTTTCCTATCCCGATTAGGAACCATTGAGAAATACTTAGAAGCCACGAGAGTAAGTAATTAATTTTATAATTCGCCCTGAGATTGAAAACATATTGATATGTGATCTGGTAAATTAATTAGATTATGATTAATGCATTGATTAAATTAAATGACATATAAGAATATTATCTCATATCAATAATAAAGATCACAACAATACATACATACATACATTCATACATATCCACAAACATTTTCATTTTGTTAAATAGAAATTGAGTCATATTCTGAGCTCGGTAACTTTTGAATGGTATAACCGATTTTCAAAATTAGACATGCAATGAAAAGGTAATGATCAGTACTATTAGAAGCCGGAAAGGTCGGACTTAAATTTTCGTTGGAAGTTTTGGGGACGAGAACGAAAAACAGACCCTAAATAGGAAGGGCTGTAAAATCCACACCCTTGGACCAAAATGGATGGTTGACAAAGGAATGGGTGAGTCTTTTCCTAAACTTTAAGATGGGAGTTTGCCCAATTTTCAATTCAGTCAGATTTGAAAAATCGAAAATTTCGTGTGTGTACGAGTAATATATACGAGTAATATATTCGTGTAACAAAAATACAGGTCATAAATTAAATCACATATTTTGGGACCAAAAATAGTTCGAATGGACGTAAATTACCTTAGTACAAATATGCACATAAAAACAGTTGCAGCCCTTTGAAGTTACAAAATGAAAATCAATTTTTTCTAATATATCGAAAACTATTGGAGATATTTTTTTGAAAATGGACATGTAGCATTCTTATGGTAGGAACATCTTAAAGAAAAATTATAGTGAAATTTGTGCACCCCATAAAAATTTTATGCGGATTTTGTTCCCTTCAACCCCCCCAAACTTTTGTGTACGTCTCAATTAAATTATTATTGTGGTACCATTAGTTAAATTCAATATTATTAAAACTTTTTTGCCTCTCAGTATTTTTTCGATAAGGCAGTTTTTATCGAGTTGAGGCTTATTTTTCAATATGTTTACATAAAAATTTTATGGGCGTTTTGTTCTATTAAACCCCCACATGTTTGTGTACGTTCCAATCAAAATATTACTGCGGTACCATTAGTTAAACACAGTGTTTTTAAAACTTTTTTGCCTCTTTGTATTTTTTCGAAAAGGCACCTTTTATCGAGATGTGGCTTCTTTTTTAATATGGTTCAAAATATCTGTAAAAATGTAAATCATAAATAAATTTTCATATTATTACCAAGTCTTCATATACGTTCTTAACCATATACAAATATGTGGTGGATTTGACAAATATTCGAAATATCTCGATAAAAACTTACTTTTCGAAATAGTATTAAGAGGCAAAAAAGTCTTAAAACATTGTGTTTAACTAATGGTACTACAATAATAATTTAATTGGAACGTACCCAAAAGTTTGGGGGTTTAAAGGAACAAAACCCCCATGAAATTTTTATGGGGTGTCCAAATTTCACTATAATTTTTTCTTAAGATGCTACTGTCATAAGAATGCCACATGTCCATTTTCAATAAAAAATCTTTAATAGTTTTCGATATATTGGAAAAAATCCATTTTCATTTTGTAACTTCAAAGGGCTGTAACTTTTTTCATGTGCACATTTGTACTAAGGTAAGTTAGGTTCAATCGAATTATTTTTGGTCACAGAATATGTGATTAAATTTATGACCTGCATTTTTGTTGCACCCTTTATATTGTCGCGTGTAGAGGAGTGTGGGTGTGCGCCACTGGCGAGAACTGCCGTTCTCTGGTAATAGTAAAAAAAATGTAATTGTGTATTTCACGCCCAGGGCCTACATGGCCTGTTGAGCAAAATAAATAAAAAATAATAAATTGTCTCCTTTGACAGAGACCATAAACAACAACTTTTGTAATATAGTTACTGCTTTTATAATAAATTCTCAAACAACCTATTATTTATGAAAAAAATCTCGTACTTCAGACATCAAATTTAAATTTGTTTTTAGTGAAATACAAAACCAATTTATGCTGGAAAAATTTTATTATAAAAAAACTGATTCATCACCCCATATTGAATGCAAATTTAATACGACTTCCTTTCTTTTTTATCAGCATCATAATTGATTGGGACTAATATTGCTTTATTTATTAGATATAGAACATCAATAACACGAATGTCTTTGATATTTAAATTTTAATTTAGTTATGGAAATATACCAATATGCTATATTCTTTAGAAATGAACGGAGTATGCACATCCTTTGGAAAACATAGCTTGGGATTCATTGGAATTCATTGACTTTTTTAATTCCATTTTCATCGGAATTCCAATACTTCATTACTTACCAACGAGAATTTCGTAATAAAAAGGTTGGGCAATGAGATTTTTATTTGGCGTTGAAAATAATAAGCGTTTTTTTGGTAACTTTGATAGCATTAATTATTTTTCCTCCATAACCAAGGATAGCTTTTATTTTAATTTATTTTTAATTAAGGATGTATTGTTTTTCAATACAATAGATTTTTTCAGCAATAACTTCTTATACTGTTCATATGAAGAAAGTATAATTTTTTTTATTGAGATATACCACATCAACTATTGTAGATTTATTATTGGTCAGGCAATGGTTTATAGGTTGTTTATATTGTGGTTTGAAATATCCCAGATAATGGCAGTTCTCGCCAGTGGCGCACAACCCCCGTACCTGCGACAGTATATATACATGAAATTTTCGATTTTGTAAATCTGACTGAATTGAAAATTGGGCCAAATCACTTTTTAAAGTATAGGAAAAAACTCGCCCATCGACCATCCATTTTGGTCCAAGGGTGTGGATTTGACAGCCCTTCCCATTTAGGGTGTGCTTTTCGTTCTCGTCCCAAAACTCCCAAAAATTTAAGTCCGAACTTTACGGCTTCTGATAGTACTGATCATTACCTTTCTAACGCATGTTTAGTTTTGAAAATCGGTTATACCGTTCAAAAGTTACAGAGCTCAAAATTTTTATTCAATTTCTATTTAAAAAGGGAAAACATTTGTATGTGTGTATGTGTGTGGTTACACCGATCTGAATTTTTTTCTAAGTTTCATGAGGGGGTCATGGTCGATTCAGAATCGGTGTAGTTTGTGACTTTCGACCACCCGTTAGCCAGCCGTAGGACTGGGTAGGTACAAAACGGCATATTTTTGGGGTATAAAGGGTGTCCCAGACTAATTTAGCCACGCTATATCTCTTAAACGAATAGAGATTTTCGAATGGGACATAAAGTGATCTATTGTACTTATAATAGACTTTAATATGGCGTAAAAAAAATCATCCCCCAAATATTTATCCCTTAGTTACAACCCCTAACTTTAATTTTTTTATAGCACCCTGTATATTTTTTTATAGTTTTGGATGTGGTCTTCTATCGTCTATTCAACACATTTTTTGAAAATAAAATCGGTTCGTAAATAATCAAGAAAATATCAGTTTAGTTTTGTTAATTATGTGTCCCAGACTAATCCAGGCTATATTTCTTAAACGAATAGAGAATTTCGAATGGGACAAAAACTGATCTGTTACATTTGTAATACACCTTAATATGGCGTAGAAAAAAAATTATCCCCTAAATATTCATCCCTTAGTTACAACCCCTAACTTTATTTTTTAAATTGCACCCTGTAAGTTAGGGATGAATATTTGGGGGATGAATTTTTTCTACGCCATATGAAAGTGCATTACAAATGGAATAGATCAGTTTTTGTCCCATTCGAAAATCTCTATTCGTTTAAGAAATATAGCCTGGATAAATTAGTCTGGGACACACAATTAACAAAAATAAACTGATAGTTTCTTGGTTATTTACGAACCGATTTTATTTTCAAAAAATGTGTTGAATAGACGATAAAAGACCAGATCCAAAACTATAAAAAATATACAGGGTGCTATTAAAAAAATTAAAGTTAGGGGTTGTAACTAAGGGATGGATATTTAGGGGATGATTTTTTTGTACGCCATATTACACTCTATTACAAGTAGAATAGACCACTTTTTGTCCCATTCGAAAATCTCTATTCGTTTAAGAGATATAGCGTGGCTAAATTAGTCTGGGACACCCTGTATATCTTAGGTTCAAGGAGAGACAGAAAAACTGCAAATAAACCAAATCAATAGCGTTGAGTTAAGCTTTCAAATGATACCTAATCGGTTATGATCAGACATACACACGGTTCAGTATAGCCAAAAACTGAAATACTTAACTTTGAAAATTTTGGTTTTTCGACAATTACTCAAAATTTCAACCTACGAATTGCGCCAATAACTAAGCGATTGTAGGAGGACCCTAAACGCGTCTAACGTAGTATAACTCATATCTGTGAAAATTCGAATTTTTAAGTTATAGGATTCATAAATGTGATCAAATTTATATTCTATGGGAAAAACTATTTTTCAAGCTCAATAATTCCTGTAATACCTTCAGTTATCATACTTGACCTTGCATGCATCAGTTACTACTTGTCAATACGTTTCAAACTCATGTTTGGTGATCACAATCGGCTAAGCCGTTTTGAAGTTATCAAACTCCAAATAAAATCCATTTGACCCTTATCGCCGAAATGGTTTATGTAGTTGTAGTGGTTACGACGCTAAATTTGATAGGACAATCCGAATTCATTTACAGACCATCCCAATATTTTTTTTTGTAATATATTTCTATATGTGTGCATATATATCTAGGTATAATATATTTTTACCTTTTACTTTTTACCTTTACTTTTTATTTTAAATTATTTTTATATGTTAGTTAAATATATCTAAATGTTTTATAGTTATATCATATATTCTAGTTATGTAATATTATATTTAAATGTAAAAATTGTCTGGCTAATTGGTCTTTATCAAAGCCATCACATTAAATAATAAAAAAAAAGTAATCTACTTCGAATAGAAAAAAAAATCTAGTCATTAGATGGACGCTAAATTCTTTGAGAGATAGTGCTAGAAATGCGACCATTTATAACGCTTAACGTGGAATCGAGAATCATTACATTCAACTTCATACATTTAATGTATAAATAACTTTGAAAAACTCTTGATACAAGAATAAAAAACTGTTAGACGCCGTAAAAATGAGTGGCCCATACAATATTTCAACTACAAAAGAGCTGATATGAATATTACGTGGCGCGAAAATGTATTTTTATATTGCTGAAAAATAAAATTCTAGTTTTATTTTAAATGATGTTTCCATAATATTTGCTAAATTTGAAGTAAAACAAAACAGCTTCAAAATACAAACTCTATCAAAGTTACTCTTTTGTGGTGCGTTTTACTTGAAATTTAGCAAATATTATGGAAACATCTTTTAAAATAAAACTATAATTTTATTTTCCATCAAAATGAAAATACATTTTCGCGCCACGTAATATTCATATCAGCTCTGTTGTAGCTGGAATATGGTATACGCCACTCATTTTTACGGCGTTTAGCAGTTTTTTTATTCTTGTACAATATACAGCGCGCGCGAAGAATGCAACTTCAAAAGTGTGGAAACATTAAGATATCTGTTACACCCGGTATGATATAGTACCAGAATGTTGGAAAAGTATATTGGACGGACCGGCGATTTCAAATTTTATATTTACGACGTTGCCAATTGTACAGTTTCTGAGATAATACTATGCGTGCCTATTTTTAAATGGGACTACCCGTATATTTTGCAATCTTTTGTTAGAGTTTTTTTGGTCGATGCAAATATAATCTGTTAATGGCCAATATTGACCGACCTCTAATATGCAGAAATTGGGCAAATATTTTTTTGTTTGCAGTTAATATTGCTATATAAACACTTAAGAAAGCTCCTAAAGAAAAAAATTAAAGGTGGTGTTCAATATGACCACCTTGTCTTTAAAACTGAACTTCACCTGACTGAGAATTCGTCTTAAACTTTTCTAATTGTTTCCGGAGAAATTAGTGCTATCTCTTATTTAATTCTGCCTTTCAGTTCTTGGATAGTCTGTGGCCTAGATAAATACATACACTTTGCTTTTTGAATAACCCCTTTAAAAATAATCTAGGGGTGACAAATCCGGAGATTTTTCTGGCCATTCGACAGTTCCACTTCTTCCAATTCAACGATTTGAAAATATATTGTCGTGACACTGCCGAACGCCTCGAAGATATTGATGAGGTACTCCATCTAGCTGAAACCAAATTGATCTAATCTCGAGATATTCTGGATAATTTTTACTATAATTATAAAAACTTCCAGTATTCTGTACCTGTTTCTATCCCAAAAATACGATCCAGTAAGGGAATTATTAAAAATTTCTGCTCACACATTGATCTTTTGTCGATACTGCGTACAGGTGGACCATCTAACGCGGATTTTCATCTGACCAGTAAATACCTGCAGTCTTGTTTACTGGTCGTTGATATTTAAATTTAAATAATTTCGTTATGGAAATACAGTAGAACGTCGATTATCCGAACTAATTGGGGGACATGAATAAAAACCATATTTATATAACTGTATATTTGTTTATACCTTGATAATTACAAATAGAAATTAAACAAAAAAGTGCAGTTTTTGCAACAACATATTTTTGGATACACAATTGAAGAAAATTGAAGATATTTTAAGCGATAATTACTAACGCTTGCTCAGTATTCGAGTGCGGGGCGCGGGAGTCGGGAGTTCGGATAACCGGTCGTTCGGTTGATCGACGTTCAGATAATCGACGCTCTACTGTATAAAAATATGCTATATTATTTAGAACTGAACGGAGTATGCACATCCTTTGGAAAACATAGCTTGGGATTCATTGGGATTCATTGACTTTTTTAATTCCATTTTCATCGAAATTCCAATACTTCATCACTAACGAGAATGTCGTAATAAAAAGGTTGTGCAATGAGATTTTTATTTGGCATTGAAAATAATAAGCGTTTTTGTGGTAACTTTGATAGCATTAATTATTTTTTTTCTATAACCAAGGATAGCTTTTATTTTATTGATTTTTAATTAAGGATATATTGTTTTTCAATACAATAGATTTTTTCAGAAATAACTTCTTATACTGTTCATATGAAGAAAATATCAATTTTTTTTATTGAGATATACCACATCAACTATAGTTGATTTATTATTGGTCAGGCAATGGTTTATAGATTGTTTATATTGTGGTTTGAAATATCCCAGAGAACGGCAGTTCTCGCCAGTGGCGCACAACCCCGTACATGCAACAGTATATAGACACGAAATTTTGGATTCTGTAAATCTGACTGAATTGAAAATTGGGCCAAATCACTCCTTAAAGTATAGGAGAAGAGTCACCCATCCATATATCAACCATCCCTTTTGGTCCAAGGGTGTGGATTTTACAGCCCTTCCCATTTAGGGTCTGTTTTTCGTTCTCGTCCCAAAACTCCCATAAATTTAAGTCCTTCCAAAATCATTAACTTTCTAACGCATGTTTAATTTTGAAAATCGGTCATACCATTCAAAAGTTACAGAGCTCAAAAATTTTATTCAATTTCTATTTAAAAAAGGGAAACCGGTGTAGTTTGTGACTTTCGACCACCCATAAGCCAGCCATAGAACTGGGCAGGTACAAAACGGCATATTTTTTGGGGTACATATCTTAGGTTCAAGGAGAGACAGAAAAACTGCATATAAACCAAATCAGTAGCATTGAGTTAAGCTTTCAAATGATGCCTAAGCGGTGAGGATCAGACATACACACGGTTCAGTACAGCCAAAAAACTGAAAAACTAAACTTTGAAAATTTTGGTTTTTCGACAATTACACAAAATTTCAACCAACGAATTGCGCAATAACTGAGCGATTGTAGGAGGACTCTAAAAGTCCGTTCCTCATAAATATCTGGGAAAATTCGAATTTTTTAGTTAAAGGATTCATATAGATTCAAGTGTGATCAAATCTATTTCCTATGGGAAAACGGTTTTTTAAACTCAATAATTCCTGTAATACCTTCAGTTATCATATTTGACCTTGGATGCATCATATACTACTTGTCAATACGTTTCAAACTCAAGTTTGGTGATCAAAATAGGTTAAGCCGTTTCGAAGATATCAAACTCCAAAGTATAATCCATTTGACCGTTATCGCCAAGATGGTTTATGTAGTTGTAGTGGTTACGACGCTAAATTTGATAGGGCAATCCGCGTTCATTTACCAACTATCTCAATAATTTTTGGTAATCTATTTCGAATAGAAAAAAATCTAGGGTACATTAGATGGACACTAGATTATTTGAGAGGTAATGCTAGAAAGGCGACCATTTATAACACTTAACGTGGAATCGAGAAACATTACATTCAACTTTATACATTTAATGTATAAATAACTTTGAAAAACTCCTGATACAAGAATAAAAAACTGCTAAACGCAGTAAAAATGAGAGGTGCATACAATATTTCAGCTACAAAAGGGCTGATATGAATATTACGTGGCGCGAAAATGTATTTTTATATTGATGGAAAATAAAATTCTAGTTTTATTTTAAATGATGTTTCCATAATATTTGCTAAATTTGAAGTAAAACGCGCCACAAAAGAGCTTCAAAGTACAAACTCTATCAAAGTTACTTTTTGTGGTGCGTTTTACTTCGAATTTAGCAAATATTATGGAAACATCTTTTAAAATAAAACTAGAATTTGATTTTCCATCAAAATGAAAATACATTTTCACGCCACGTAATATTTATATCAGCTCTGTTGTAGCTGGAATATGATATACGCCACTAATTTTTACGGCGCGTTATTTATGAAGATACATCGCACGCTTAGAATGTAACTTCTAAAGTATGGAAACATGAAGATATCTGTTACACCCTGTATGATATATGTCGTAACAAAATGTTGGAAAAGTGTATTGGATGGACCGGCGATTTCAAATTTTAGATTTACGACGTTGCCAATTGTACAGTTTCTGAGATAATATTATGCGTACTTTAAATGGGACTACTACCCGTATATTTTGCAATCTTTTGTTACAGTTTTTTTTGTCGATGCAAATATAATCTGTTAATGGCCAATATTGACCGTTAATATGCAGAACTTAGGCAAATATTTTTTTGTTTGCAGTTAATAGTGCTATATAAACACCTAAGAAATCTCCCAAAGAAAAAAAAATTAAAGGTGGTGTTCAATATGACCACACTGTCTTTGAAACTGAACTTCACCTGACTGAAAATTTGTCTTAAAATTTTTTAATTGTTTCCGGATAAATTAGTGCTATCTCTTCTTTAATTCTGTCTTTTAGTTCTAGGATAGTCTGTGGCCTATTTACATACACTTAGCTTTTTGAATATCCCCATTAAAAATAATCTAGGGGTGACAAGTCCGGAGATTTTGCTGGCCATTCGACAGTTTCACTTCTTCCAATTCAACGATTTGGAAATATATTGTCGAGACACTGCCGAACGCCTCGAAGATTAAACTAGACACCGTTAAGCTATTAACACATTTTTAGCTTGCTATGAATGAACTTTTTTTGGTCCACGGGATCCAGGCCTATTTAAACCGGGATTTGCGACATAATACATATTATAATTGGAAAGTTAGTAAAATATACATATTTTTAGACCAGGGCGGATCTGTGAAAAAACGTCTTTTTTGGATGTTAGAGATGGCATTCGAGTTTTTGCAGATAAAGTTACGTGACAACTTCAACAATAAAAATTGACTTATGCTTCTCCTTAAATATGTCCCGAACATTAATAAAAAAATTAAAATATTTAAAAATGTCGAAAAACAATCTATTTGTTTCTAATTTCTTTGATTATAACTTTAAAACGATTCATTTTAGTACAAAGTCGTAGGGAAATAAAATAAAGATAATTGAATTTTGTATGATAAACAACTGGTTAAAAATGTCTTAAATTATTACCCCTTCTGCAAAATAGCAATAAATACAAAATAAGGGGGCAAAATAAGCCTGTTTTTATTCAATGTTTTTCAACCACTTTGGTTGCACTTAGAACTTTCGTAATCCTCTTAGAAAATTCCTGCAACATACTTACATGGTTCACCAAATTTCATTAAAATCGACCTGATAGATTTTACAGAATAATTTTGCAATCTAAATTTTTTTAAAAGGTTTAAAATTTTTTAAAAACTTTCTGAAGAAAATGTAGACGATTTAGAAGTTTTCTAATTTTTTTACATATAAAGAGGTTCTTTACCTATCTAATACACTTTACATAATTAAAATCGGATTATTTAAGTGGCCTTAGCACTGTTTTAAAGATATAAACAATTTTTTGGCTTATAAACAAATACAGTGAGGACGTTTGAATTGGCACAAATTCATTTTCTCGAGAATAGGCGCCTCTGGAGGTAAATCCCGAAACAGGTCGATTTTTATTTTTAAATTCTAATTTTTTGGTGTATCTAACATACTAGTGACGTCATCCATCTGGGCGTGATGACGTAATCGATGATTTTTTTTTAAATAAGAATAGGTGCCGTGTGATAGCTCAATCGAAAGGCTATTCAATTTTGTATTCACTAATATAAACATCAACATAATTATTTATAAAGGGTTTGAATTAAAAAAAAGAATCTGTGTACTTTGTACGCACGTAAGAAATTATACTTCTATTATATGATTTCAACGAAATCAATATACTTTAAACAGTTTCTCTACTACTTTCCAAAAATTTTTATTAAAACAATACCAAAAATTAAAAAAAAATAAATAAAACACACACAAACACATTGAAAAATGCCACAAATGATTTCTGAACAATAATTGTTGCCAAAAATTTTAATTAAATACGTATTTTCTGAAAAAAAATTATATAATAATATACTTACAATCATAAAATCTATAAAAAAAACTAAAAAAATGATATAACTTGCATTGGGCTTGAACCTACTTCCCGTGTATCCCGCCGTACGAGAGTCGAAGCGATTTCAAACTGCACCATCTTCTCGTATACGTCATATGGGAATATACACAAACTGAACAACTTTTTGACATTTTGTTTATATGAATTTTTATTAGTTTGATTTTTGTCGAATTAAAATATAACAATATATAGAGTAAGAAAACGATACATTAGATGAAAATTTGTAGAAAGTTTGTTCGTAATCAGATTATGTAAATTAAAGCATTGCCTACTAGGGGTATAGCATAGCAAGTACTAGGTAAGTACATTATTTTTTTTTACATTTTCCAAATAGGTATGAAGATAATTTTTTATTGGTATACAACTGAAACATTTAGAATTACGTACCTGTGGCTTTTCAAAACTATTTAAAAAGTCACTATAATTATAAATTTGATTTTATTTCTGTCCTCACAACAATAAAAACTAATATATTATACAACATTTTTGTTTACCGATAACCTCCATATTGAACAATTATTGACAGATCATTTCAACACCCAATCAGAGCCCGTATAAATAATACCAAACTGTCGGTGTGCGCATGCGCGCAGATCAATACAAATTCACCCTCAATCGCGCCTAAAGAAGTATAACTTCAAAAAAATGTTTGCATTAAATTAATTCCAATATTTAGATTACGTTATCACACCCAGATGGATGACGTCACTAGTATGATATTTATGCCAAAAAATTATAATTTAAAAATAAAAATCGATTTGTTTCGGTATTTATCTCCAGAGTCGCCCATTCCCAAGAAAATTAATTTATTCCAACTCAAACGTCCTCACTGTATTGATTTATAAGCCAAAATATTGTTTATTTTAATTCTGTAAAGTGTAAGAGAACCTTTTTAAATATGTAAAAAAATTAGCAAATTTCTAAATAGTCTACTCTTTGTTCAAAAAGTTTTTAAAAAAATTTGAACTTCTTTAAAAAAATTTAGATTGCAAAATTATTATGCAAAATCTATTAGGTTGATGTTAATGAAATTTGGTGGACGGTTTAAGTATATTGTAAGAATTTTCTAAGCGAATTATGAAGGTTCTAAGTGCAACCAAAGTGGTTGAAAAACATTGAATAAAAACAGTCTTCTTTGTCCCCTTATTTTCTATTTATTGCTATTTTGCAGAAAGGGTAATAATATAAGACATTTTAAACCAGTCGTTTATCATATAAAATTCAATTATCTTTTTATTCTTTCCGTACGACTTTGTTTCAATAAATCGTTTCAAAGTTATAAGTAAAAGTAGAAAAAAATCGATATTTTTCGAAATTTTTAAATATTAAAATTTTTCTATTAATATTCCGGGTATATTTTAGAAGGAGCATAAGTCAATTATAATTATTGAAGTTGTCACCTAACTTTATCTGCAAATATCCGAATGCCACCTCTCACATTTACCTCAAAACAGATCCGTCCTAGTCTATTTATATTTTGTGTATTTAAACACTTTAGTACTTAATTTAATTCGAAAGTTAATTATAGTGTAATATAGCCCGCATAATATTTCGTATAAATTTTCGTATAAATTATAATATCGTATAAGTTTTATACGATTACCGGTATACGCAAAACACTTTTACTGTTTCCAAGTGCCCATCCACCAATATTTAGACATGCCAGCCAGTAACTACCTTTCCCATAAAATAAAAAGCTTTGTTTTCTCCTGGTAAACATTGAATCTAAAGCGTAATTCACCACGTAAGAACTAAATACACTTGCGGAAACTCTACAAAACTAATCAACCTTAACAATTAACTCATTTTGTCTATTTTTCAATGATCAATAATTCAGTATGTTTAAAATCCCCGCTCGTTACGTAGGGAACTCCTACGCACGAACAATTCCGAGAAGTGGCGGAACCGCGGAACAGTTTCTGCGACAACGTTGCCGCATTTTTGCGAATATCTTATAAATCCGAATTCATTTTTGTAATTCTACAATATAGCGAATACGATATGAACTCCTTAAGTTATTTCCAAAAAATAGTATAAAATTTATAGAGCAAAAATATACTTAAATAGTGTGTTTATATATAGGATTAAGCCACACTTGATTGTACTAAAAATTACATTTTTAACTAAATAATTTGTCGTTACGATTTCTACTCCGGAAACCATTATCTTTGCCATCATCCCTATGCGGTGTCACTTCCCTAATTGCATTTCTCCATAAGTTTCTATCTTGGGTCATATTAACATCAATCCCCTTTACCGACATGTCCTGCCTAAACGTCTCCCGCAGGTCTTCTTTGGTCTTCCTCTCCTACTTCTTCCAGAAACCCGCAGTTCAGCAATTATTCATATTGAGTGATTAACGTCTTGATGTGGAACATGGCTAATCTATCTTAACCTATGCTCCCTCATTTTGCCATCAATTGGTGTCACCCCTAGACTTCCTGTAATATACGCATTCCTAATTTTATCCTTTTTTGTTACTCCACTCATCCATCTAAGCATTCTCGTTTCTTCTACATGCATACGTTGTTCCTCTTTCTTTTTAACTGGCCAACATTCAGTTCGGTACATCATAGTTGGTCTTATGGCGGTTTCATAGAATTTTCCCTTCAGGTTCATTATAATTTTTCTGTAACACAACACACAACACACCACTCGCTTCCTTTTCATTTCGTCCATCCAACGCTAACTATATTTCATGCATTTTCATTTATTTTCCCATTACTCTGTAATACCTATCCTAAATACTTAAAACTCTCACTTTTCACTATTCAAAAATATCATTTTATTTGTAGTAACTCCATCCTTAACCAAACATTTCAAATACTCTCTCTTTGACCTACTAAGTTTTAAACTTTTTCCTCACGAGCTTGTCTCTATTGTTCCAGTTTTTGTTCTAAGTCGCCTTCACTATTTCCGGCCATCATCACATCATCAGCATATATTAAGCACAAGGGAGTGTTACCATGTCATTTCGCTGTTATTTGATGCAAAACTAATGAGAATAGAGAAGGACTAAACACCAAATTAAGAAAAAGGAATGGATGACAAAAGAAATTTTGTACCTCATGGAGAAAAGGCGAAGAAATAAAACCAACAAGACAAAATACAAAGAAGTGAACCGTGAGATTAAAAGAAAAATTAGAGAAGCCAAAGAGAAGTGGGTTCTGGAAAACTGCAAGGAAATAGAAGAATATGAAAGAAAGTACGATAGCTCTAACATGCATAAAAAGATCAAGGAAATAACAGGTAAAAAATGAAACAAGCATCCATCGTAAAGGACAAAAAAGGTAAAATAATTACAGATTTAAATGAAAAACTGGCAAGATGGACAGAATACATTGAAGAACTTTTTGCAGACGAAATACCAGAAATAGCAGTGGCAGAACCTACAGACGACACAACAGGGCCTGAAATCCTAAAAAGCGAGATAGAATATGCTTTAAGGAACACAAAAGGGGGTAAAGCTGCAGGACCAGATGAAATTCCTGTAGAATTGTTGAAACTTATAGACGACGACTCACTTGAAAGAATGGTGAACCTCTTTAACACAATTTATAGAACAGGCATCATACCAAGAACTATAGCATTGATGAGCCACACACTGAAAGTATTTTTAAAAATAATTCACAAAAGAATATTTAATAAATTAGAAGAGGACATAAGCGCCACACAGTGTGGATTCAGAAGTGGACTAAGAACACGGGAAGCTTTGTTTGGTCTGAGTGTGTTAATGCAAAGATGTTTGGATGTAAACCAAGACCTCTACGTAGGTTTCATAGATTTTGAGAAGGTCTTCGATAAAGTCAGGCACCAAAAGCTGTATGAAATCCTAAGAAGCAAAAATATCGACAGTCGCGACATTAACATCATATCCAGGTTGTACTGGGGACAAACAGCAAAAATCAAGGTTGATAATGAGTTAACCGAAGAAATTGAGATTCGTCGAGGTTTGCGTCAGGGTTGTGTGCTTTCTCCACTACTATTCAATATATATATATCGAAAAAATATATCAGGAATCGCTCCTAGAGCAAAACATTAGTATGAACATTAACGGAGAGTTAATTAACAATATACGATACGCTGATGACACGCTAATAGTAACAGATAACCTAGCAAATTTACAGTATTTGATGGAAAACATAAACACTCAGACCAATAAGTATGGTCTAAAACTGAACATCAAAAAGACTAAATTCATGATTGTAACAAAGAAGCTATACAACAATGTGAATTTAACCATAAATAATCAGCCAGTTGAAAGAGTTACGTCCTACAAATATTTAGGGGTTTGCTTCACTGATACTAATGACCAGACAAGAGAAATCAAGAGGCGAATTGAGATAGCGAGACAATCGTTTGTCAAAATGAAAAAGTTCCTATGCAGCCGGGACATAAATATACACTTAAGAACGAAAATGTTAAGATGCTATGTTTTCTCCGTTCTGCTGTACGGCATGGAAGCTTGGACACTTAAAAAGATAAACATCAAAAACATTGAGGCATTCGAGATGTGGTGTTACAGGAGAATGTGGAAAATACCATGGACAGAAAGAGTAACAAATCAAGATGTTTTGCTGAAGATGGGGAAGGAATGCGAAGTCATAAAAACCATACAAGCGAAAAAACTGGAGTATCTAGGCCACATAATGAGAGGAGAAAAGTACTCTCTGTTAAGACTCATAATCCAAGGAAAAATCTCGGGAAAGAGAAATGTGGGACGTAGGAGGATTTCCTGGTTGCGAAATTTAAGGGAGTGGTATGGGTGGAGTATAATACAGTTGTTCAGAGCTGCAGTCAACAAAGTTAAGATTGCTGTGATGGTAGCCAACCTCCGATAGGAGACGGTACTGCAATAAGAAGAAACACCGAGCCTTGGTGCAATCCTACTTTACCATGAAACTTATCAGTATCACCTAAACTTGTCCTAACACTAGTTGTTACTCCATCACACAATCTTTACATATCTACCAGGGGGACTAATTTCTTATTGAGTGCCCACCACAGAATATCTCGAGGAACTCAATCATATGTTTTCTTAAGATCAATGAATATCATATGAGCGTTTGTTTCTTTATTTCTGTGTTTGTCCATCAGCTGCCTTATAATGAAAATTGCATCTGTTGTTAAACTGTCCTGCATAAAGCCAAATTTATTATTGGTATTTCGTTTTCTTTACGTATCCGTTTATCTTTTACTTTTTTCCATATTTGCGTGGTGTGACTAAGTAGTTTTTTATGGCCCTGTAGTTTGTGCATTGTGGTATATCTCCCTTGTTTGTGTAAACAGATACTAATTCCATTACTTTTCTATTACTTTTCCGTCCTGGTACTTTTCTATTCGCCTGGCATTTGTCTACAGTCCATAATTCTATTAGATAAACCTGGTAGCCAACATGATCCTTTCTCTCCTAATTCTCTCCAAACTTATCGAGGACTATCATCTGGTCCAACTGATTTTCCTTTCTTTATTTTTTGAAGTGCTTGAGCCACTTCTTTATTTGTTATTTTGGTGACCATTACTGTTACTCCCTCCGTTACTCGACCTGTTTTCTGTCAAATTCTTTATTTAGTAGACTGTCAAAGTACTTTTCCATCTCTTTTTGACATCCTTTTCGTGAATTAGTATTTTATTATTTTCATCTCGTATACTCTCTTTGCTCTTTGTTTGTCTATTTTATATATTTTTGTTTCGCCTTTCCTGGTGTCAATCAAGTTTAGCGTATAGATTTGTAGGTTTGGCGAACGTATAGTTTTGAAGATCTATATCGGACCTATTTTCTTGTCACTTTTTATATAATTCTCTCTTCTTTATTTTTTCTTGAACTTCGTTTTAACACCATCAAGTCTCTTTACCCTCGAACTTCTTTCCTGACGTTTTCCCAATCGTTTCAATATCAGTATTTCTAATGATGCCGGCCATCTTTCTCCATTTTCACTCCGGAAATCGTCCTTAGAATATATTGGGTGTATCACGTTTCGAATGACGAATGGGAAAAACAGAGGTTTTAAAATTCAACACGTTGAGAAAGACCGCTAACCTAGGAAATATATTTATAACACCAGAGATATGAGCTTTCAAAACTAATTATGGAAGGAAAAATAGATGGCCGTAGACAGTGTTCCTAAACCGATCGAACACGACTTCCATGAAAACCAGAAATCAATACGGAGAATATTCAGAAGGCAATTGAAAGAGTTGAAAAAACTAATACAAATTCAGATAGATAACACTGGGGAACACATTTTTTGTTGAGTTAGATCTGACACTTGTTTTTCACTAATTTTTTGCGTCTGAATCTGATAATGACCTCAGATTTTCTCTATCACGTCAACTTTTTAAACTACAGGATATCCTTAAAAATCATGCATATAAAGGAACGTAAAATAAAAATCAGTTTACAATACAGTTTACAAATCATTTAATTTAAGTTAAATCGAGTTCATACAAATAAAATTGTTTAATAATGAACATTACTTACAAATTAAGAAAAAAATTTGCGTTTATGGCTTTTTCTGGAGTGTTCAGTTTGTGTACATACGCGCTTGATGCTCCAAAAATAGTCAGCTATCACATGTACATCCCATCTACCTTGGTACCGTGCTTTCATGATGCAACAGAACCAAATAAATTTCCATTATGGAGGAGAACACATTTCAAGCTCCACTTTGAGCTATCTATAAACAGTCTCGAGTCAGATGCGTTATACATAGTTTGAAATTCCCAATTCTTTCATTAAACCACTTACATTATGGCAAAACACAAATCCACCTTCACTTTGAAAATATTGCAGAAATGCCCTTTCTCGTGTTCGAAAATAGGATACCTTGGCTCCATTTTCAAGCAAGTTTTTCTCATTGAGTCGTGATGCTAAGAGCTCTGAAGCTTTTTTGGATAGTCCCAAATCTCGCACCAAATCATTTAGCTCTTGTTGTTCGAATCCCTTACGTACGGAGTCATCTTCAATTTCGAAATCTTCATCGTTGGAGTCGCTTTCAACTGCACCATATCCGTATTCCTCTTCTTCCAAAGAGGGAAATTCATTGAAAACTGATGGCACGGTGTTTTCGGCTGAATACAGCACTGGGCATGTAGCTGACAGTAAACTAGGATACTCTATTTTACATTTATTTTTCTTGTTTATATCCTGATGTTTTCACTATAGAAAAGTAATAATCACTTGAATGATCTTTGGGCTCACGCCAAATCAAAGGTATACCAAATGGAAGTTTAGCACGTTCTCCCTTGGTCCACATCCGTAAACCCGGAAATGCACTTTATGAGGTGCCCATACTTTATCTTGATCACCAAGTTTCACTTTAAAATAGGCAAAATATGCTTGTCTGACAAATGTACTAATGTTTGCCTTTTGACTTTGAATGGTAAAACTGCCACATATATAACAAAACGAATCGGGGCTGTTTTCGCACTTACGACGTATAGGAGCAGAGGTAACCATGAGGAAACGTTTCAGTTCAAACACACTAAGCAGTTCTATACACTTAAGTACCAAAATACTAAATACTGCTAACCGAAACACAACGTTTCACGACAATATAACAGACATAACTGAATTTAACAGGCAAGTCTAGACAAATTGCAGTTATCAGAGCGTCATTACTCCCACCAGGCGCCCCACCCCCATAGAAAAAGAACGTGACGTGATAGAAGAAAACTAAAAACAGTTTTGAAATCAGCATGCCTAATTCTATAGAAAACAGCTAAAAAATCTAACTCAACAGAAATTAAGTTTCAAATTGTTCCCCAGTGTAATAATCAGAAGCATTTTTTTGTAAAGACGAAAGAACTAAAGTCTAACAGAGAATTAAGCAACACAGAAAAAGTAGTAACAGATAAAAGACTGCACATGGATGGAGAGAGGTAGCGGAACCATAATAAAAGTTTGTATTCTTCTTCTTTTTGTGTAGACTTGACTCTGTGTGTTTTTCAATGTGCCTCCATTAAGTTGTCATTCCATTGTTTTCGTGATCGTATTCCTATTGGGGAACCGTCTCTCGCCGTCCTTACTACTCTATTTGTTGTCATTCGGCTTATGTGTTAATTCCATTCTACTCTTCTGTTCTTCACCCAGTTATTAATGTTGTCCACCTTGCATCTCCGTCGTATATCTGAACTTCTAGCTCTATCCTATAGTATCATACTATTCATTTTTCGTAGTGTTTTAATCTCTGCTGTTTATAGCATTCTTTTTGTCCTTTCTGTATCTGGTCTTGTTTCTGCCGCGTATGTCATTATTGGTCTGATGACTGTTTTGTAAATTCTGCCTTTCATTTATTTTCCGAAATTTTTATTTCTCCATATTGCTTCATTCAGGCAACCTGCGGCTATACTTTATTCACCTGATCTTCCACTTCTGTTTCGAGCTTTCCGTGGCTAGATAGTGAGATGCCTAGATTCCTAGATATTTAAACTATTTGTTCTATTATCTGACCCTACGTAATATATATTATAAAACCCTATAAAAGTACGTAAACAACATAATCTGGAGAGAAAACTACACTAAATGAGCTCTTAAAATAGGGGGACCATCATTAACGAAGAAACTTTTAAAGCTAATTCAGAAAATCATAAATAATAGGTTTGTTCTAGCATCAGTTTCAAACGGTTTGAAACCATCAGCGAATAGTGGACCAGCGCGAGAAAAGGGGATAGTACTGGTGACTCTATTATGTTTTCTCACTGACCAACTGTTTGCTGACGGTTTTTGACTAGTTTGACTGTTTGCTAGAATAAACCTATAATGGAATATGACAAATAGGTATCAAGAATTGTATAATTCAAAAATGAATAACCATTTTCAATTTCGTTGCAACACGAAACTACAGACGCGTCATATTCTAGTTCAATAAGAGAGTGCTGCAAGCACCTCTACCGGTTTCGGTATATAATTGTATGTAACTTTCTAAGCACAACCCATAAGCTTACAATAAAAATGATAACAAATAAACTGAATATTATGTAACCACGTCATCTTTAGAGCGAGGCAATTAAAGGAAAAAGTTTTGGAATACAAAAGACCAACTTACTTATGTTTTGTACATCCGAAAGAGGCTTTCGATAATATTAAAATCAAAGATGTCATTCACTAATTATACAAAAAAATACTAATATACATAATAAAATTAAAATTAGAAGAAAAACTAACATATCCAATAAAAGTTTTCACTGGGATAAGACAGGGAGGCTATGAATCAAATTATGAAAAAGTGTAAACAAAGAAAGGATACTAGATGGGAAGAAAACAATTATTTATATAATATTATATTAGGCAGGTAATAATACTGGATTCACATTGAAAAAGCAACTTGACTTCTTACGTCCTAGGTTTTCACCCTATGTGACCGGAAGCACAACCGGAAGTCGATATTTAAACTCTTCGTGTAACATTTTGTCGATTGATATACGATTTCAAATTTTGAGTAATTTTGCCAAACTTCCGGTCATAACTTTTTAACCGGAAATTATATCAAAACTGGAACAAAATATTCGAGTCGAGCTCGACTTTTCAGGACGCTGTGATTGATATATCATATATGTATTATTTATGGTAATATAACGTGGCACTTCCAGTTACACTTTTTACTTCGTCAGTGATAATATAAAAACCGGAAACATATATCTAGGTACTTTCGTCTTGCTAAGGCGCGTCGATCAATATATCGCTTGAACTATTTCGGCGACTTTAAAATGGTACTTCCGGTTGAAACTCTGGAACCGGAAGTCCGAGGTTAAATTTATCACCTATAATACTCTCCTTGAGTTATATGAACTCAACACCTCCTTTTTCATTCTATCAGTTCTAATTATGAGGTGGGTCGAATAATATATCGCTTTAAAACAGTACTTCCCGTTGCTGCTCTAAAAACGGAAGTCCGAGGTCAAATTTCTTACCTTTATTACCATATTTGGGTGATAAGACGGACACAAATCCATGAAACCGGAAGTATAGCTAAGGTTTGTCGAATAATATAACACTCGTACTATTTCGACAACTTTAAAACAGTACTTCCGGTTGGAACTCTAAAAACGAACTCTTTTACCATCTTTGGGATACAAGCTCTCATTCGACACCTCATTTGTTACTACATATATCTATTTTAATAACGGAAGAGTTATATTCGCTTAGAGACAGACCGACGGACAGACATCCATGAAACCTGAAGTATATTTTTACTCTGGTCTTGCTGAGGCGCGTCGAATGATATATCACTTGTTCTATTACGGCGACTTTATGTTGCAACTCTAAAACCGGAATTCCGAGGATTTTTACTTTTAGTACCATCCTTGTGTTAAACTTTAAATTCCATAAACTTTAATTCGACACCTCATTTGTCGTTCTATCTGGTCTAACAACGCAGTACGGAGGAATTGTGTTTATATAGTTTCTGGAACAGACAGACAAGGATAATTCAAGGTTTTCACATTTCTCAAAATGGGCGAAAGACAGTTTCTGTTTCCTTTCGATTCAGAGGCGATACACAACCTCCAGACCGCTATGTCTGTCTTGCGACGTCCTCAGTGGAGCTGCGTGAACACCTCTGAATCAAAACGAAACCAAACTTTCTATTTAAGTGGAATTTAGAAAATAATTTAAAATCCACTTTTAGGAGGCTCTAGCGACATATCTTAAAAAAAGAAAAAAGTCCCAGATACAAAATTCATTATTAAGATAATAATAAATAACTATTTAAATCTGAAACTTTTCTTTCACGCTCTTTCTGGTAACAACCTTAATCTCGGACTTTTACAATTTATAAGACAAGAGACTACGAATAAAGAAAGCTGTCTGGAGATTGTGTATCACCTCTGAATCGAAAGGAAACATAAACTGTCTTCATTTTCACTTTTTATCTTTACTCATATTTTGAGTATTAGGAACTTTCATTCGGATCTTTTTTTAGACGAATGAAAGCGGAATGTGACTGCATATTGTAGAATCCTTTTCGCTTTCTTTATTCGTCTACTCTTGTCTTATAAATTGTAAAAGTTAGAGATTAAGGATGTTACCAAAAAGGGGTCCCCAATAAGAAAAATTTCAGATTTAAATAATTAATATTATTTTAATAATAATTTTTTTTTTATTTAGCTAATGCCTCGACAACTAATGGCCATTGGCATGTTAGGTACGGTGAATTTTTGCAGTTAGGTACCTATTGTCATGTGTAGCGTGTGTGTTGAGTAAGTGTCTTGTTACTTTGCAAAGTCGACGTCATTGTCTTTGCAAAGAGACGCTAATCGTGTCTGAACGTTCGGGCAGGCGGTTTGGGCGCAGGAATATTCTGTAGTGGTGGAAATTTCAACATTTCTATTCCACTGGGAGAATATACCTCCGGATTTCAGGCAGAGATTCTTGCAATCTTGCAATGTGCAACAGAAAACAACCTGAGGGCATTCGAACTGCAGCGGGTTAACATATCGATACATTTTTGGCAAAGTAACGTAAGTTACATTTTTGAAAATCATGTTTTTCCATTAAACTAACGCTATAGACGGCACTGCCAAAGTGGGTTTACTGTAAAGAGACCGAAATCATTAGACCGAAAGCAGTAGACCGAACTCATTAGACCGAAAAGCACTTTACCGAAACCTCACTATACCGAACAGCAGAAGACCGAAAAGCAGTTCATTTTACTTGTCGAAGTAAAAGAGATAAGACTAATGTAATTACAACTTAATGTTATTTGGATGGTTATTATAAACAGTAAAAATGGTGTTAACGTCACTCTACCAATCATTTATTTTTACCTTCACTAATTTGTTTAACGGATGAAAATTTTTCATATCAGACTGTACAGATTTACACAGTCTATAATATAAAATAGTACAAAAAAAATACAATAAACAAAGAGACAGATATACAAAATCTTAGCATAATTTACTGCAATTTTTTTAATTTATGTACCATTTCGGTCTAATGCTGTTCGGTCTAGTGAGGTTTCGGTAAAGTGCTTTTCGGTCTAATGAGTTCGGTCTACTGCTTTCGGTCTAATGATTTCGGTCTAATTGTCGTGTACCGCCAAAGTGTAGTAAGCCTTTACATATATTAGGTTTAAAGTAATTCTAGGCTTACTACACTTTGGCAGTACCTTCTAAACAATAATAGTGTTAGTTTAATGGAAAAACATGATTTTCGCCAAAAATGTCACTTACGTTACTTTGCCAAATATGTATCGATATGCACAGATAGCCAAGCAGCCATTGGGGCTCTTATAAACCCTAAGGTGAACTCTAGGCTGGTGTGGGAATGTCGACAAGAACTTGACAGACTGGCACAACATAACAGTGTTATACTGATATGGGTTCCAGGTCATCGGGGCATATACGGCAATGAAAGAGCTGATGCACTTGCCAATAGAGCATCAGCTACAAAACACTTGGGTCCAGAGCCGGCCGTGGGAGTGCCAAAAAGCACCGTCCGCGAACGAAAAAAAGCCTGGATCCGAAGCCAACACAACTCACACTGGGAGAGTGTACCCGGTCAAACACATGGCAAGATGTATATCGGACGGACATGTGCTAGTAGGGCTGAGTTACTGCTGAAAGCAAGCCGGAATCAGCTCAGAGTCATAACAGATTTCCTCATTGGACATGCGCCAGTTAAGGGTCACCTGCATACAATGGGGCTGTTTCATGGAGACCTGAGCTGCAGACTCTGTAACAGAGAACCTGAAACAGTCGACCATATTTTGCATGACTGTGAGGCATTGGATCGGAGGCGGAAAACACTTTTCGGGGACATCGGAGTGGCTCCAAATATATATGGCACCCACCCACTAGCCTGTACAAGCTGGTACAGGGTTCCAGAATTCTGGAATGGGTTTCATAAACGAATGGAAGATGTACAATAAGCCAAGTGGCTGCAGTACAACCGGTTCACAACAGACGGCATCCAGGGGAAAAAAATCCGAACGTCTGCGGTCCCTCCGGTGAGTACCGATCCCACAAGGACAGAAACTATTTTCATTTATCAATTTATAATAAACGAAAAATTTCTGACCCTGGTGAGATTCGAACTCACGACCATTCGGACCTTTCGATCCAAAGGTAGGCGCTCTTACCCAATAATGAATTTTGTATCTGGGACTTTTCTCTTTTTACATTTGGCAACAAGCCAATCAAATAATATTCATAATGTTGTTGATGTGATTAACTTTTGTTTTTATTGACGACTACTTTTTGGTATTACGGCTATTACAAACGGTGAGGTCAAATAAATTGTGCAATATTTAAATTGTCTGTTATTTGTATGTATGTGAGCTCCTTTAAAAAAGTATTACATGATTCATCAGAGATATAAAACCCAATATTTTGTTGCTAAAATAAAATATTAATTTTAATAAAACTTTTAAAGACCAATACGACGCTTGGCAACGACGCATTGTTTTCTGTCAGCTGCTTGCTTCAACAGCGGTGCAACGTTGTGCTTGCTTAGTAAACTTTAAGTTTGAAATTTTAATTTGTTTATGTGTCCTGTAAATCGTGTGTTGTGTCTATTTTAACGGATCGTATTTGCAATGTGCCGTTTTTAGTCCTTGATCACCGAGTAATAAACTGTTTGTAGGTAAGTGCGAAAAATGTAAATGTCTACCAAAACAGGTTAGGTCAATTTAGGGTTAATACACCCTTCTGGCACGCCCGATTTTTATTGTATACATGGATGACAGGTATTTTGGGTGTAGTCTCGCACGTGGCTCCTGTCTGTCTATTGTGATCATGATCATCTGGAAAGTGATTCATGTTTTGTGGTTTTATCTGCTAGAGACGGGGATCCTATCCTATGCGTCGGCTCTACGAAGATGTACGATTACATACTCGGTTACCGATTGGGGGAATTTTATTCTAGAGATAGTTCAAAAATGTAAATGTATTCAATTCAGTTGCATTATTGAGACATGTTGATAAAAATTTGAAAGTTAAAAGATCTGATTCATATTAGTGCAGCAAAGCAAATAAATGTTTATGCTATAATAATAATTAGAGCTCGGGAAATATGCAAAATGCATATTAAGTGCATATTTGCATATTTTGGATAAATTTTATAAATGCATATGCATTTATTAAAAGTGCATATTTTGAGTTATTTTGGAAAAATCGCTATAAAACATGCATTTTATCACCAAAAATCAAAATCTTCGATAACTTAAAAAGCATTGATTTATTTTAATAACTTTATATAACAAATTTTCCTTAGAATTTGTCCCTCTATCGATTTATGGTGTTATTTTTAATAAATTAATTTTCGTCCACGAAAAGGGGGTGTCATTTAACCCAGAGTAAAATCGCAAATTTTCATCAGTTTTCGTGAAAATCGATGGAGGTTTACCGAAATCAAAGATAATAGTTGATTTTTACCTTCAGTGACTGCACTATAGAAAAGAAATTGCAATTCAATAATCGAAATGCGCGTATTTTGCAAGCTCATAAATTAGTAAACACTAAGTATGTAGCCGCAAAATAATTAATTTTATTAGTTTTAATTACAATTGTTCCCTCTTAAGCCGGGAAAATGGAGAGGTTTTCTTGCGAAGGGGTAGTAGCTCAATAATCGAAATGCGCGTAAGTTTATTCTTAGAATTTATACGCTATTATACGAATTATATCCGCGATACGGTATATTTTAATTTTTCTCGACATTTTTCTCTTGAGTTGAATCAATTAAATGGCTAGTTAAGGAATAAGCTCAAAAATCTAAACTATTATATACCTTTAACATAATCTTACCTATATCCCTTCGAAAGCTCATAAATAGCTCGTAATTCCGCGGCAAAGATTGACTAAATATCTCTATTTTAAGTATATGACAAAAATATTAAATTCCTGCCCAGTGTAACGAGCCCAAAATTTTTAATCTACGGTATATGAAAGCTCATAAATATCTCGTAGTTTAGCGCTATTTGTATTTTTTTTAGTTTCTACAAGATGGGAGTCTAGCTCAACAGGGGTGAAACAGAAAGAAGTTTTTCCGCGTATAAACAATTATTATCAGATAGACGGCACAGTTTTTCTCTAGAAAATTTAGAAAATCATTTAATAATATATAGGTTTAACTTTAATAATAATATAATAAATAATGATGATGATGAATATAAAGAATACATGAATATAATGATGTAGGTGATAGAAATTTCAAGAAATACTTTTGGGACTTTAACATAAAATAAATTAAATATTTTCAATACAAAGATTGCTGCATTTTATATTTATATGCATGAAATGTATAAGAGCATATTTTAGTGCATATTTCAACTGTTTTTTGTGCATATTTGCATGCATATTTTAGTGTTTTTTAAGTGCATATTTCCCGAGCTCTAATAATAATAATAATTAGGTATAGTATCTATCACTATCAAAATATTTTAGAAAAACTTAATCTTAAGCTTATTACAAAGTCATTACCTTTACCTATTATAGGTACCTATTTGTATTTGAATGGTGTGAATTTGAAGTTTTCGGCCCAGGTAGAAATTAATAATTTTTAATCTATTGTACTTTTAATTATTACACCCGCCACTCGCCATTCAGTATGTTCACGTCTCGAAATTTAACAATACTTCTCAAATACAAATGACTTTGTAACAGGATTAAAATACGGTTTTCTAAAATATTTTGAAAGGTACTATACTGTAAGGCCGATGCCACATTATGCGTTTTGACCGGATGCGTTTTCGCCGCATCCGGTGAAAACGCATAGTGTGACAGATCGGTCCGGTTGCGTTTTGAATCATCGGTACGCGCTTACAAACTGCACCAGACTAAACGCATAGTGTGACAGGTCGGTCCGGTTGCGTGGGAAACGGATGCGTTTTCACCGCATCCGGTCAAAACGCATAATGTGGCATCGGCCTTATGCGTTTTGACCGGATGCGTTTCCGCCGCATCCGGTGAAAACGCATAGTGTGACAAATCGCAAAACGCAATGTGTTGAAAACGGATGCGTTTTGAGTCATCGGTACGCGCTTACAAACTGCACCAGACTAAACGCATAGTGTGACAGGTCGGTCCGGTTGCGTTGGAAACGGATGCGTTTTCACCGCGTCCGGTCAAAACGCATAATGTGGCATCAGCCTAAACGACACATTTGATCAGGTTAATATTATAATAGGGCAATGATAATATAGTAGATATTATAGATGAATAAATAGTGAAAATTACTAATAGACCGGGCACTGGAAGTATTTGAGTATGCAAAACCTGAGGACCAGCAACTATGTTCGGATTCTTTTACCTGAGAAGTTGAACAATGAAAAACTTAATTTTGCCGGAAGGTGCGATGGTGCCTTGTTACCCCCTCCCCAGGGCCCCCGCAAGGCTGACTGGCGCCCGCGTGCGTGACATATTTTAGCGCCCTTTAAATCTATTATATAAAACTAATATGTAAATATTTTTGAAAGATTTAAACGCAGAATGAAAGACTATATTATTACTGAGGCTGAAAGTCCCTGAAAACTTCTATAATGTTTATTTTAATAAGTTACAGGGGCGAAAATAAAAGAGAAAATTTAGTGTGATTTTTAACATGGGAGCAGTCGCGCTGTTAGAAAAATCTAACATTTTTTCCTTTTTCGTGATAACTCGATGAACAAGTTTGCAACATAACTTTCCACTCGTAAGTGCTTCGAGGAAGGGTGTAGTAATGCGTGGGTTTTTTTCTGTTTTTTTTTTATTCACCTTCTTCTTTTTTTGCAATTTAGGGCTTTGGTGAGGATTAATTATTAGCTTTAATAATTATTGTTAGAAATAATATTTCTAACATAACAAATAAATAAAATTAACTAGTTTTGATGTGAAATAAGCCACAATTTTACTAAAAGAATGATTTTATTAACGTTTCGAATTGTAATATGTCTGAATTGCCGATATCAATGAGTCAGATTAAATAAATTATTAGAAGAATTTTTTACTAAGCAACAACATTTTTTTTAATTCATTAATATTTTTTGTATTTTGACAACGACACCCGATTTGGGCGTCGAAACGTTAATAAAATCATTTTTTTAGTAAAATTGTGGCTTATTTCCCATCAAAACTAGTTAAGTAAATAAAAATACTACAAACTAAAAGTTTGTTGCAAATTCGTATTTAAATTCGTTTTGTTAGATAAAATCTAACGCGCGACCGATTACGCGACAGAAAAGGACACGACTGTTCCCGGGTTAATTGCAAATTAAATTCAAAAGAAACTTTTTATTTATTCTAAGCGACTGTCGGCCCTCGGCAATAACGTTATCTTTCATTCTGCGTTTAAATTTTTTAAAAATACTTACTTATTAGTTTTCTCAGGATTCGAAAAAAATGGATACCTACATTTAAACACATTAAAAATTTTGACAGGCGACATTTTGAGCCTTTCGGTCAAGAGCAAAGTACTTTTAGTTTTCACAATATTGAAAAGTTATTATGAAAAGTTGTTCAGCATTAAAAACTATGTTTCTATAATATGCAATTACATCCTCCTAATTAAAATATTGTCATCTAGAAAGGCACTTTACTCTTGATCGAAACTCATATTTGTTTACACATATGTCATATTTATATAATTAATAAAATTTGATAGGATTTGATTTCCGAGGCAATAGTTTCTGTTTCGTGGCTTCAAAATTTTCATATGTACGGGACGCCGGCCCATAGCACAACCCCCTTTTCGGAGGACCATTTTGAAGACCTTTCGGAGATCTATCTAGGATTGGGGTACAACAATGGCAAATCGAAGCGCAAGATCGCAGACGATGGAGGGCCATAGTGGATGCGGCGAAGACTCACCCCGAGTTGTAAAGCCAGTCAAGAAGAAGATAGGATTTGATGGTTGCATTTTAGATTTTAGACCATGCAAAGCTTTTTATGAAGAACTTTTTATCAAACAATAATTGTACTTTTCAACAACGCCCTTTTCGTTGATTAGAAATAATGTTATAAGTCTTTTATTATTAATAATTAGCCCTTTTATTATAAATAATGTGATAACTCTTTTATTATTATTAATTAATTAATCAATAATAATAAAGGAGTTATCACATTATTCATAATAAATGAAAAGGGCGTTGGGTGTCTGTAATTTAAGAAAAAAATTTCAATTAAAAGGATGTAATTGCATATAAAAAAATAGTTTTCAATTATTTCCAAACAACTTTTCATAATAATAACTTTCGATATTGTGAAAAATATAAAGTACCTACTCTTGATCGAAATTCATATTTTTGATACTCATATAAGATTGATACAATTTTATATTTGGTTGTATTTTAGTTTTTAGACTATGCAAACCATTTTATGAAGAATAATTTTTTTCCGTAAAATTAATAATAAAAAAGTTTCCCATATGGTTCCAAGTTACGCAGGCACAATGTCTTAATTTTCTTTTTTTTTTTTTCAAAATAAATTATAAATTATGGATTTTATTAGAGTAAACCCGATTATATTTAAAATGAATTATTATTATTCTATGTAATGATTATGATACTTACCATTTTCACAATTATTAATTTAATTTCCACACCACTTAAAATAACAACAAATAAAAAAAATTGTCCAATATTTTTTACACCAAAACAAAAGTTTAAAATCAGGGCAAAATTAACCCAACAAATACTGCAATCATAGTCGTAATTATTAACTTCAATATAAAATAAAATTTTAAACTTTTCACTGCAGGAAACCACCCTTCACCAGTAACGTGACCAGTAACAGTAAATAATGTTTGTGCCTAAGAGACGAGAAGGGAAAAGGTATTATCAAATACATAATCATAATTCATAGAGTATTTGTTTACTTCGAGTAAAAGATTCACTTTATAGGAGTAAAACTGCTTGATCCAGCAAGTTGTGTTTTTGTAGGAGTAAACTGCTAAGTTGCGTTTTATGGGTGTTAATGATTTATGTTTCCACTCGTCAAGGAGTGTGATTTGATGGTTATTAGACTATTTTGAGTGTCGCTTTAGTTTACAACATAAAATCGATTGGATGGTATGCCATCTGCGTAATTCAATCTACTTCAAAGAAAAAAATTAGGAAGGAACAACAAAATATATTTTTGAGGGAGTAAGTAATAATTATTTTTTCAGTAATAACACAATATTTGATTTTTGAGATTTCTCTAGATGTTCATGAAATAATTAAAATTGTATATAAAAATGATAATGTTATTTAAAATAAATATTTTTTATTTACCAAACCTTCGATTTGGCGCCCCTTTGGGGTTACGCCCGCGTGCGCCGCACGCATTGCAAGCCCGGTTACGGGGGACCTGCCCCTCCCTCCCCCTATGTTACGGGCAGATAAAAAGATTACGATTTTTGGCAAAAAACATTTTTTTGTATTTTTTGTTAATTCTAAGCAAAAATTTTCTTACAAGTTTTTTCGTAAAATGCATAGTTTTCGAGATAAACGCGGTTAAACTTAAAAAAATCGAAATATTACAATTTTTGAGCCTGAATTACTTTTGATTAAAAACTAAAATAGCAATTATGCTTGCAGCGTTTGAATGTTCAAGTCAAATTATACCGGTTTTGATTATTTGCATTGCTAAAAATTAATTTTTTTATTGGCAAACAAAGCTATAAAGAAACTTTGAGCGGTTTGTCGCATGTCCACACCGCACCAAGGATTAAAACCGAACGGAACCGACCATGAAACCGACCAGATAAGACTTTTAGGTAGGGCGTTTAAATAAATCTCGAAAACTATGCATTTTACGAAAAAGCTTGTAAGAACATTTTTTTTGCTTAGAATGGTCCAAAAAATACAAAAACATGTTTTTTTTTTTGCGAAAAATCGCTTTTATCTGCTCGTAACATAGGGGTTGGGAGGGAGTAACAAGGCACCATCGCACCTTCCGGCAAGGTCTCAGGTAAAAGAATCCGAACATAGTTGCCGGTCCTCAGGTTTGGCATACTCAAATACTTCCAGGGCCTGCACTATAAGTAATAGTCTTATACTTATACATTATCAGTAATATCAAAGAATATCGACGTGTATTCGTTGTTAATATTGTAATAGGTATGAAAATATGCATTAAATTGTCTTATATCTTTTCATTTTTGAATTTTGACCCGTTCTATAAATAGATCACTGATAGTTAGAGTTATCATAATTGAGGATATCAGAGCAGCAGTGGCCTAACCCACAACTCACAATTTTACGACAACGATTTTATTATATTTAAGTTATCCCTTATTTAAGTATTTTCAGATGCAGAGTGGCTCAAGCATTGGTTGCTATAGAAAAAGACCTATATTTTCAATACTTGACAGAATTAATCAATATAATTTCAAAATTGCCGTGATTAAATTATCTGCGCAAGAATTTGACATGCTCCTTTTAACGCAGTGTTTATGCTCTTCTAAAATACGCAAACAAATTTTCAAAATTTCAATATACAGGGTGTTGTTTCAAGATTACTTTATATTTTTACTACTTGTATTTTACTACTTTTTAGTACTTTACTACTTTTACTTCAACTACTTTATATTTTTTTTGTTAATCCGGACCTGGATTTTTCTTGTGATTAGTAATTGGGTCGATCCAATGTGGAAAATAAGTATTGATTATTTTTAAAATGGGTATGTATTCATTAACTTTAATAATTTATAACTAAAAGTTATAGTGCGGCAGATTCGTGCAATATATTATAAGAATTGCACATTTTATGATACAAGTGTATAATTTGGTCCACATGTACTGCACAAATAAAGGTTCAAATTTAGATATGGGGCCATCTCAGATTTTGCCTTTTACAAAAATGGCGGTCATTCAAAATGGGCGACTATACATGTATGACTAATAGCACGATATCTTTTGAATGAAAAGTCCGATTTCAACCAAATTTGGTACGTAGGTTCGTTTTGTGATTTACAAGATCGATGCCATAAACTGGAAGAATCGTTTTACCAGAAGTTTTGTTTTTCCTGGTTTTTTATGTAAAACTATTTTATATTATGTAAATAATTTATTTTCAATTTTTTCACCCTGTATATATTAATTTTTCAAAATGGTAATACCACTATTGAAAAGAGCGTAAGAATATGTTTTAGGACATATTTTGAACTTTCTAGTTATGTTAATTATAATTACCATTTAATAAATGCATAACGTATCTTCACATGTACCTATATGTGGCAGATTCGAGGATATGTGGATATTCGATATAAAATGGCGAGCATTCAAAATGGCGGCTATACATATGTGACTAATAGCACGATAACTTTTGAACGAAAAGTCCGATTTTAGCCAAATTTGGTATCAAGTTTCTTTGTTTGATGAATAAGATAGAGGTCTTGAACCGGAAGAATCGGTTTACCAGAAGTTGTGTTTTTACTGTTTTTTATGTAAAAATATGTTGTTGTTTTTTTCAATTCTTTCACCCTGTATATATTAATTTTTCAAAAAGGTAATACCGCCATTGAAAATAGTGTAAAAATATTTTTTAGGAAAGATTTTAAACTTTTTAGTTATGTTAATTACCATTTAATAAATGCATAACGTATCTTCACATGTACCTATGTGCGGTAGATTCATTTTGAATGCCTGCCATTTTTGTAAAAGACGAAATCTGAGATGGCCTCATATCTAAATTTGAATCTTTGTATGTGTAGTGTGTGTGGTCCAAATTATATGCTTTTACCATTAAATGTACAATAATTCTTATATTATTTGCACGAATGCGCCGCACATAGGTTCATAGGTACATGTTAAGATACGTTATGCATTTATTAATTGCTAATTAATATAACTAAAGAGTTCAAAATATTTCCTAGAAAATATTTTTACGCTCTTTTCAACGCCGGTATTAACTTTTTGAAAAATTAATATATACAGGGTGAAAGAATTGGTAAAAAAACAACACGTTTTTACATAAAAATCAGGAAAAACACAACTTCTGGTAAATCGATTCTTCCGGTTCAAGACCTTGGTCTAACACATCAAAATAAGAATCTATACCTATAACAAATTTGGTTGAAATCGGACTTTTCGTTCAAAAGTTATCGTGCTATAAGTCACATATGTATAGTCGCCATTTTGCATGCCCGCCATTTTTGTAAAAGGTAAAATCTGAGATGGCCTTATATCTAAATTTGTACCTTGATATGTGTAGTATATGTGGTCCAAATTATATGCTTCTACCATTAAATGCACAATAATTCTTATAATGTTTGCACGAATTTGCCACACATAGGTACTTGTGATGATACGTTATGCATTTATTAAATGATAATTAACATAACTAAAAAGTTCAAAATATTTTCTACAAAATATGTTTACGCTCTTTTCAATTGCGGTATTACCTTTTTGAAAAATTAATATATACAGAGGGAAAAAATTGAAAAAAAAACATATTTTTACATAAACAACCAGTAAAAACACAACTTCTGGTAGACCGATTCTTCCGGTTCACCATATCCCTCTTGTAAATCAAAAAGAAAACCTATATACCAAATTTGGTTGAAATCGGACTTTTCGTTCAAAAGTTATGGTACTATTAAACACATAAGTATAGCCGCCATTTTGAACGCCCGCCATTTTTGTAAAAGACAAAATCTGAGATGGCCTCATATCTAAATTTGAACCTTTATATGTGTAGTATATGTGGTGCAAATTATATGCTTGTATCATTAAATGTGCAATTGTTTCACATATCGGCCGCACTATTAACAATATCTGCTTTTTAATATCAGAGTTCTTAAAAAATTCAATTTAATTTCAAAATTAAAGTCATAAATTGCCTGGCCGAAAAATTGAAGCTAACCATTAAACTTACGTTTTTGTTCTCTTTTCAAATATGTAGACAGATTTTCAAAATTTGAATATACAGGGTGTTGTTTTAAGGTCACAATTACTTTATAATTTTTTGTTAATCCGGACCTGGATTTTTCTTATGGTTAGTATGTTGGTCGTTTAGGTTTTGAATGAGACAAATGTGTAGCAAATATCAAAAAAATATACGGGCTGGGCTGTTTCTAAAGTAATGGCTTAGGAAAGAAATGGGCAAAATCGATAAAACACCCTGTAACTCGGTTATAAAAGTGGATAGGGTAGAAAATGTAGTATATCTAGAACCGGCTCGGTGACTTCTATTCACCATTAAAGTATTTCCTTTTCCCAATGAAACACCCTGTATACTATATAATAACAAGCAGGTTTACCAAATATCATTTTATTCTTTTTAAACTTTTATGTAATAGTGGCTATCTTCAGGTCTTTTTACTTTTTTACTTTTTACTCAAATGACTGGAGTTCTATTCTCTACCGATGAGATTTTTTTTTGTTTTTTTTTAATCCCATATAATGAAATATAAAGATAATAAAAATGAAGTAATTATACGTAAATACAAGATAATGAAAATGCAAATGACAAATTCTATGTTAAGTATATTTAACAAATTTTGAAAATTACTAAAATTAAATAAACAAAACAAGACTTTTTAAATTTTATAGAACTTAAATGTGTGGTGTTATTATAAAAAATATTAACAATAGTCATAAACAGACATACAATTTCATTAATGTACATACACCAAGAAGTAATAATGCGCTGAGGAGTATTCACTTCTGTCGGCACATCCAAATAACCACATACCGTTTTTTGTTGTTTATTGTTTTTCCTTATACAGTGCTAGTCAAAAGTCCGTACCCCACCTCATATCTTTTGAAGGGCTATACCTATTATAGTGAAATTTGTGGGGAGGAAATAAACGGACGTAAGATTCTTAACTAATCATGACAGGTGACGTAATTATGACAGACGAGTTTACAGCGCCACTGTGATAGATAATTTTAAATGGGACCTTATGGCAAGCGATACCTCGTTTGAAAGGTATTGAAAATACCTATTCAGTCATACTAATTTTGTTTGAGTTTAAGCTAATTTTGGTGAATAAATGAAATAAATATCAAATTAAATGCGAAATGACCATATTATATTTATTTAATTTATTCACCAAAATCAAAATTAACTAAAACCCAAAAAAAAATAGTATGACTGAATAGGTATTTTGGATGCCTTTCAAACGAGGGATCACTTGCCGTAAGGTCCCATTTAAAATTATCGGTCACAGTGGCTCTCTAACGTCATCTTGTCACTATTACGTCACCTCTCATGACTAGTTAAGAAGCTTACGTCCGTTTATTTCCAACCTCCAAATTTCACTATTATAGGTATAACCGTTCAAAAGATACGAGGGGGGGTATGGACTTTTGACTAGCACTGTATATTTTTTAGTATTATGTATACTCCATCTAATTTACTTACCGTTGTACGTCAACCGCGTCATAGCCCGTGACGTCACATGATACCAACACGAAATATTTAGGCGGTAGGTGTGTTCTTTTTAGAATCCTTTTGCCGAGTACACTAGAATTACAGCCACTAGACATATTTTATTATATACGCGTAGAAATAATATTTAAAGATTTCTATTAATGTTAACTTAAGAAATACACAATAATAAGTTTCGTTTAATTTGTATAAATGGATTATAAAGCGTTTTTATGAAGCACATTTGTTCGGAACACACTGTAACTCTAATTGAACGAAGGTGACATTTTGGCATAAAATGGTAACATTTAATTGACAGTTTCGGTATTGACACTTTATAGATTTGTTTTTATTCTTTACTCTATGTATTTGTTTTATTATATTTATTGTTTTTATTATTTACTTTAAGGTAAGATTATAACTCAATTCTAGTTTTTTTTCTAATGTTTTTATTTATTTACATTGAATATTAATTTGTTTTGTTGTATAATTTAAGTTTGCAATAATTATGTGATCTATTTGATTTAAAATGAATTCAGGATTTTTTTTAAACTTTGGCAACAATGTCAACTTAGATCTCTGACATAGATAATGACGTGCAACGGTAAGTAAATTAGACGAACTGTATTTACATTTTAGCTATGTATTTTCTTGATGGTGTTAAAGCGGCTTTGCTTTTATGAAGATTACACTTAATTCGAGAATACTTGTCTTTTTTCATTACTTCAACTTTTGCTTTCGATATTGCTTTATTTATCACTTTAACCTCTCCGTATTTTCTCAGTGGGATTTAACTCGCTATAACACAGACACAGACACGGACATTGTGCAATTTTATTGGTGATGTTTTAGAATTTATGTATTTGAAACCTTTGTGCATCCATAGAATACTACGCCGTAAGTCCAGATGTGTTCAGAATGGCCATATAAATCAATACCTTACTTACGAGAGTAGTAATTGAGATTTCCTATATTATATTGAACTAGATATCTATCTATCTTAGTTTTATGTTCAGTTGGTTTTTATCATTGCCTTTGGGGTTTTTCGCATAATATTATTTATAGTTACAAGGAAAGTTATGTCAAATTTTTATTTGCTAATCTGTTAGGGGGGTAGGTATTCAGTCGAGTACACAGATAAAATACCTGGAAATAAAATCAGAAATTTAAGCATTAAATGAACTTCCTCATAAAAATAACAAAGAGGTTTTAGACGGAAAAAGTTATAGAGGAAAATATTTAAGCTGATTAGATAATGATATAGCGTAGGAATGAGAACGACTGATATTGTTCGTCCACTCTAAATTTTCCCAAGCGTCACGATTGATTTTCAAACAAAGTCAAAACATAAAGTGAAACGAACGTCGATGTGTATATACATTTTGTAGGTATACTGTATATATCTACTACACACATCGGCGTACGTTTCACTTTATGTTTTGATTTAATTTGTTTGAAAACGAATCGTGCCCCATGGGCTAGGGATGGGAAAAACCTACCCGTTTAAACCTAAAACCGGTTTTTTTACTTCGCAATAACCGGTTTTACCGGTTGTTTTTTGTCCCGGTTATAACCGGTTTTTTCTTTTTAAAGTAAAAACCGGTTATTAGGTTCTTACGGAGATTAGGATTAGGTTAGGTATTATTTTGGATCCCAATCATAATTATTATTCTCAAGTAATAATTCCAAACAAAACCATAATTCAAATTTTATTTTATTTTATAAAATACAGAAGCAAACTGAAAGTGCACTCTCACATCAGCCAGAAACAATTATTAAGTTTTATTATATTTCTTTTGTAATCATAATATTTACATAAGAAGTGATCTGGTTGAATTAGACGCAAACATCATCTATTTTCCACACTTAACTCTTGACATTGAAATGGGTGAATGACTTTTTCTGATTACCAAAAATAATGCTCTGACTATGAATATTGAATTACTGATTACGAATACGAATCTCCAAGAATTTCGCTACGTTTTCAAAACGATACGCTCATACAGGAAGTATTAAATGAGTTAAAATGTACCTATTCTACAAATATACAAACGTGTTAAAAGTAATACATGTTCTTTCGATAGTATAATACTAATTTTGATCATATTGATATCGAGTCGAATGGAGTATCGCAAACTAAAGTGTATTGTAAATGTAACTTTGTAACTTATTGGATTAAAAAAACCGAAAACCGGTTTTTCCAAAAACCGGTTTTTTTGGCCGGTTATAATCGCCAGGTTAAACCGTAAGTAAAAAAACCGGTATAACCGAAAACCGGTGTTTTGTCAAAAACCGCCTTCCCTACCAATGGGCAAAGATAAAATGGAACTACTATACCGGGTGGTGAATTGGAAAACGGGCCACAGAAAACTCAATGTAAAATTCCAAACTGTTGAATTCCTGCTTCCCTAATTATTTTACATCAAAAGACATTAGAAACTATTTGTAGAGGATTGAAATCTGTATTGAAAACGACTGTTAAAATTGTTCTACGAATTAAACGTATTCCAAAATTTTGTAAAAATGTAATACATTTTTCAGTTTTTCAGCCCAAAATTAGGCCACACATAGTGCAATAATGTGTCACAATGAAGTTATTATTTTCACATTTTTGAACTGTCAATATTTTTATTTTATTTATTGTTTAAAAACAATACAGTTGATAGATACCCTCAATTGCGGAGAAAGTATTAATATGTTATAAAGAATTTTGATTCAATCAATGGTGTGAACACTGTCAGTTAAATAGTAACGTGTGTCCCAACTTTTACACACATACTTACTGTGGCAAATGTATTATATTTTTCAAAATTTTGGAATGCGTTTAAATCGTAGAACAATTTTAACTTTTGATTATAATACAGATTTCAATCCTCTACAAATATTTTCTCATGACTGTTGATGTAAAATAATTAGGGAAGCAGGAATTCAACAGTTTAGAATTTTACATTGAGTTTCCTATGGCTCGTTTTACTATTCACCACCCGGTATATATACGTTAGTACCTAAATCCTTCTTTTTTTTCTTCGTCTTCATAAGGTACCCTATGGAAGGTTGTCACTCCATCTTTTGCGCGGTCGGCCAATACTTCTTCTACCGATTGGTGATTTATCTCGTGCTATTTTGACCACACGTGTCTCTCCCATTCTGGTTATGTGGTTGTTCCATTCTTTTTTTCTATTTAGTGTCCATTCGTTTATACACTGTACGTTACATTGTCTTCTAATATCTTCACTCCTCTTTCGATCTCTCAGTGTATTTCCTGTGATTCTTCTCAGTACTCTCATCTCTGCCGTTTCCAGTAGTCGTTGTGTTTTGGCTGTATCGGGTCTTGTTTCTGATGCATATGTCATTATTGGTCTTACACTGGCTTTAAAAATTCTTGACTTCATCTCAGTGATAATATGTCGGTTTCGCCATATAGTGTTATTAAGGCATCCTGCCAATCTATTTGCTTTTTGTACTTGATTTCTCACTTCTTTGTCTAGGTCTCCGTAACTTGACAATGTAATTCCAAGCTATTTTACTTCCATTACTTGTTGAATACTGATACCATCAATTTCTATTTTGCATCTGATTGGTTCTTTACTGATTACTATTGTTTCGGTTTTCTGAGATGAAATTGTCATATTGAATTCTTCTGCTCTTATGTTAAATCTGTGGACTAATCTTTGTAGACTATCTTCATCTTGGGCTATCAATATTGCGTCGTCTGCGTAGCAGAGTATTTTTACTTCTTTGTTTCCCATTCTATATCCTCTTCCTTTGTTGACGTTTTTGATGATTTCATCCATGATTAAATTGAAAAGCATAGGACGCAATGAGTCTCCCTCTCTTATTCCGCTGCCTATATCTATAGGTTCTGTAAGTTGTCCATCTATTCTGATTTCCATTTTGTTGTTTTGGTAGATGTTCTCAATAGTTTTTATGTTATCTAGAGGGACTTCTCTATTATACAGAAGATGGATTACATCTTTGAGTCTTGCTCTGTCAAATGCTTTCTTTAAGTCAATCAGACATAGAAATGCTGGTCTATTATACTCTAGTGATTTCTCAGTAATTTGCTTTATGACGAATATTGCATCTGTACACGATTTTCCAGTACGAAAACCCTGTTGTTCATCTGCTAAACTTATCCTCTGATTCATTACGTCTTGTAAGATTTTAGTTGTAAGTTTTAGGGTAGTATTTAACAAGTTGATACCTCTGTAGTTTTCTGGCTGCTTTTTATCTTCTTTTCTGAATAGTAGAATTAGTTCGCTCGTTCTCCATTCTTCCGGTATTTTATTGTGTTTTATGATTTTGTTAATTAATGTTGTTAATTGTTCTGTCATTGCTGCTACTCAATATTTCAGTAATTCGTTTGGTATTCCATCCTTACCTGCAGCTTTTCTGTTCTTCAGCTTTTCGAGTGTTTTTCGTACTTCCTGTGCACTTATGTTAACATCTTCATTCGTGGTAATTTCATTTTCACGTTCATTTAGTACCTAAATAAACGTGAAATACTGCGATACCGTGTAATTTTCAGTGTCACCATCAAATTACATATAAATTTGGATTTAAGTTTCTTCTTACCTTACCGTCTGCTTCATTATTGGACTTGAGCTCAGAGTTGCATGTATTTTTTGGGTGAAAGCCACCCCTTCTCGGGGGTAAAAAAACACGTTCAAAATAAGTCTGGAAATGGATAAACTGTCTAATTCTAAGCAAATTTGTCTCCATAGAGTCTTTTAACCAAGTCAATTTTTGAGCTATTTGCGACTGAAAATGTTTATTTGTCAACAAAAATACCACGTTTTTAGATGGTTTTCGCAAATAACTCAAAAAGTAAGTATTTTATCGAAAAAATAATAATTAGCAAAAATATAGCTTACAATTATTGTTCTAAAGCTATTTCCGTGTGGTATAATTATGTAACTGTTTTGTTTGGGAATAAAGCCACAATTTTAGTTTGAAATAAATTGTCAATATAAATGAGGTAGCTTAAATTAAATTGGAACATTTCTTTCAACATAAACAACATTTGTTTAATTAATTAATATTTTGTATTTCGATAACGACTTCCGAAGTGGAAGTCGAAACGTCAATAAATTAATTTCAAACTAAAATTGTGGCTTTATTCCTAAATAAAACGGTAAATTATAGCTTATAAAAAAACGAAAAAAAAAAAATTAGACATATCAAGTGTATACGTAGTATAATCAGAGTTGTAGCTCATGAACAGTGGATTCTGATTCGTCAAATTCCAAATCGAATATTTCAACGTGACATAATCAAAAATTTTAACATTTTTCGTGGAAAGCTCATCAAAACTTTTTAAAGTGTTTAATGAAAGTTTTACATATTTTTGTTTTTTTTATCAAAGTTTCTAGCATCAAAACTAAGCAAGTTACGCACAAAATAAAGTTGGTATCTTTTTATTTGACTCAAAAAATCGTGAAAATCGGCTCGTAATTAGCTTCCCAAATGAAATTAATCGTTACCGCTTTAAAGTTTACTCTACATTCATTATGCATTCTTTGTGTATGATCTGCAAGTTTTACCGGTTTAAAATACTTATTTTCACGATCATGATTTTATTATACAGCACGATTTTTACAATATTTTTTTCCATCTAAATTTCGATAACTACTTTTCTATTCGCGATGTTAAGTCACAACGACGACCTCTCGTAGATTTCGGCTAAACTAGTTTTTAGGGTGTTTTTAATGTCAAACGCTGAGCGCACAGGCATTTGAAACGGGTAGGTAATATTTAATTATTTATTTTTATATGTTTTAAATTAATTATTGGTCAATATAAAATGATTAACATGGAATCTTCATCTTTCATTAAAAGTTGGCTTCGACGTTGTATATAATATTTGTAAAAACATGTAAAAATATATAATGAAATTACCTACTTGTTTTAAATGCATGTGCGCTCAGCGTTTATCATTGAAAACACCCTAAAACTAGTTCAGCCGAAATCCACGAGAGGTCGTCGTTGTGACTTAATATCGCGAATACACCGTCCTCCTATTATTATTGTTACATGAGAATCTTTTGTGATTATTCTTTTTAGTGTTTCATCGATGACCCACTTATATTCTTTACTTTTTTTTTAATTATTATACATATATGTAGTATTTTCAGTTCGGCGAAGATAGTGTATTTTTTCATAATTACTCCGAAATTATGAGATCTAGGTATTCTCTCTGAGCTTCGCTGGTATCGCCAACTAGCGGATTACTAATGAAACTTTTGCCGGAAATTTTTAAATGTATTATTTAATTGTTATCGTGTAATATTTACAGCACAAAGAAGAGTTTAAATTGTAATCGATGGTTAATATCAGTAAGTACAAAGTTTATGATTCAATATGATTATTTTTTAAGATTTTACTAATCAATTTTGACGTTCTATTGATGAAATATTAGTTTCCTTCTTTCTTACGTCGGATACTTTCACAATTGTCGTGTAGATGGCGCTTAGACTAATAGATGAATTTACGAAATGTAAAAAAAAAATCAAATTTCAATATTTAAAACGTAAGCATATTTAAGGCAAAAATATATACCACAGATTTGGCTAACTAATATTTTTTATTATGAATGTTTTTAATTTCAATGTTTTAAATTAGTCACTTTGACATTTATGTCAAATTTCCAGAAAAAGTTCACCGACTTGTCACTACTGGCGCGCTCACGAACTTTTAAATATCCCTGCTACATACGAGCTCAGAGCGGATAAGGAATATTACATGAAAATCATCATAGTCCACAGTACATCGTCCTTTTTGGAAGATGATTACAAAAGTCTTAATCGTCTTAACTGCTTCGTTTGAGCGAGTCTACCACTTTCTGAAAAATTTCAGAGTGCAGGTTGGACGCGTTTCCGCGTCCCGCGTCATTAACATATTTACGTTGTCGGACTAACGAAACGAGGCTGTAAATTTGTCGGACAAGAGATCGACAATCTTTATTAATTAAATAGAAGTACTTTTAATTGAAAATTAAGGGCATGGGCGCAAATTTTTTACGGCTCTCCCTACTTTTTCTGTCTTTACACTGCAAATTACGTGTAGTAAAATTCTCATTGGTATGGATATGTAAACATTACTTGGCAACTGTCATCATTAAAAACAAATTTAAGAGTCTCAGATGCAGAATCCACCAATTTAATAAAAATTAAAATGGTAAATAGTAATTTAAACCTGAGACTTTTCGCGTTGAAAGTTCTTACTGGTACATCCTTAATCTGCGACTTTTTCAATTAATAAGACAGCAGACGACGAATATAGAAAACGAAAGGGAAACGATCACATTCCGCCTTCATTCGTCTCGGAAAAGGACAGCAGAGGAACTTTCAGTACTCAAACCGAGTAAAGGAAATAAAATAATAAATGATGGTTTTGCTTGTTTTCGATTCAGAGGGTTGCACACCAGCTAGACAGGCTGTTTCTACCATTTCAGGCGTCTTCAGTAGCTTTTGTTAGCGTGCACACCTCTGAATCGAAAAATAGCTCCACCATCATTTTAAAGGGAATCTGAAAAATAATTCAAATCTCCCATTAGACGCGATACAGCGACATCTCATAACAAATTGAAGAGTCTCAGATGCAGAATCCACCAATTTAATAAAAATTAAAATGGTAAATAGTAATTTAAACCTGAGACTTTTCGCGTTGAAAGTTCTTACTGGTACATCCTTAATCTGCGACTTTTTCAATTAATAAGACAGCAGACGACGAATATAGAAAACGAAAATTATTAACTATTATTATAAACGAAATTACTATTTACCATTTTAATTTTTATTAAATTGGTGGATTCTGCATCTGAGACTCTTCAATTTGTTATGAGATGTCGCTGTATCGCGTCTAATGGGAAATTTGAATTATTTTTCAGATTCCCTTTAAAATGATTGTGGAGCTATTTTTCGATTCAGAGGTGTGCACGCTAACAAAAGCTACTGAAGACGCCTGAAATGGTAGAAACAGCCTGTTTAGCTGGTGTGCAACCCTCTGAATCGAAAACAAGCAAAACCATCATTTATTATTTTATTTCCTTTACTCGGTTTGAGTACCGAAAGTTCCTCTGCTGTCCTTTTCCGAGACGAATGAAGGCGGAATGTGATCGTTTCCCTTTCGTTTTCTATACTCGTCGTCCGCTGTCTTATTAATTGAAAAAGTCGCAGATTAAGGATGTACCAGTAAGAACTTTCAACGCGAAAAGTCTCAGGTTTAAATTACTATTTACCATTTTAATTTTTATTAAATTGGTGGATTCTGCATCTAAGACTCTTCAATTTGTTATGAGATGTCGCTGTATCGCGTCTAATGGGAAATTTGAATTATTTTTCAGATTCCCTTTAAAATGATGGTGGAGCTATTTTTCGATTCAGAGGTGTGCACGCTAACAAAAGCTACTGAAGACGCCTGAAATGGTAGAAACAGCCTGTTTAGCTGGTGTGCAACCCTCTGAATCGAAAACAAGCAAAACCATCATTTATTATTTTATTTCCTTTACTCGGTTTGAGTACTGAAAGTTCCTCTGCTGTCCTTTTCCGAGACGAATGAAGGCGGAATGTGATCGTTTCCCTTTCGTTTTCTATACTCGTCGTCCGCTGTCTTATTAATTGAAAAAGTCGCAGATTAAGGATGTACCAGTAAGAACTTTCAACGCGAAAAGTCTCAGGTTTAAATTACTATTTACCATTTTAATTTTTATTAAATTGGTGGATTCTGCATCTAAGACTCTTCAATTTGTTATGAGATGTCGCTGTATCGCGTCTAATGGGAAATTTGAATTATTTTTCAGATTCCCTTTAAAATGATGGTGGAGCTATTTTTCGATTCAGAGGTGTGCACGCTAACAAAAGCTACTGAAGACGCCCGAAATGGTAGAAACAGCCTGTCTAGCTGGTGTGCAACCCTCTGAATCGAAAACAGGCAAAACCATCATTTATTATTTTGTCATCATTAACTTTAAAGAAATTGATTTTGAATGTTCTTGGATAACTCTTACTTGTATAATCACATCATTAATGCAGTTAATTAATGTGAATATTTCATTCATAGGAGATTCTGACCAATGAAATCTACAGAAATAAAAATTAAACTGATAATTTTTGATAATATCCCGTCGTCAAGTATATTACGTCAGATGCTCTTCGTTGTTACGAAAAAATACTTTCAGTGACATTAATGACAATTACTGTTTTAAAAGTTATAAAAGTGATGACATTCAACCGTCAAATATTTATAACAGCTGTGTGTTTAACTGTAGTAATTTATACTTACATAAATAAATTACAATACAATTTTGGTTTTGAACAGTTTTATTCATGAAATACTCGCAGCAAATTGCACTCGATCTCTAAAATTGTTATCGAATTGTTTCTCTCGTGCCACTTTGACATAATTTAACTCCCCTTCGGGTCGTGAAATTAAAACTGTCGAAGTGTCAATCGGGAAAAATTCGATAATTTTAGAGCTCTTGTGCAATTACTACTGATAATTTTTTCACTAACTATGTATTTTATTTATATATTACAACAAACATTAATACTCAATGGAGAAAAGAGGAAAAGTGATAAAGTGATTTTTTAATAATATATCGTTACTACGGAACACTTAAAATTTTGAACATCTTTAACAACAAAATACTTGGATCGCAGAATATATCCCGCTGTATTCTCTGCTTGGATCTTCCATAGATAATAAACAATAAATAACTTTTTATCAAGTTCACGTCTTAAATCAATTATTTATCAAATACACTATCAATATTATTTAATCAACAACTCAAAATATTCCCGATGCCATGTCAAATATTTAAAATTGTCACTGTCTTGTCACCATATTCTATTCGACTCAGTGCGTTGTATGACAAAGATAGCGAATGTTCGATTTGGAAAATATCACCACGGACATAGTGTTCATTTTTTTCGAATCCTGAAAAAACTAGTAAATATTTAAAAAAAAAATAAACGTAGAATGAAAGACTAAATTATTATCGAGGACCGAAAGTCCCTTAGAATAAATAAAAAGTTTCTTTTGAATGAGATATTTGAACTTGAAAATCACACTACATTTTCTCTTAGTTTTTCACCCATTTAACTTATTAAAATAAACATTACAGAAGTTTTCAGGGACTTTCGGCACTTGGTAAGAACGTAATCTTTCATTCTGCGTTTAAATTTTTCAAAAACACTTACTATAAATAGTTTTCTCAGAATTCGAAAAAAAAAATGATTCCTATTTAAATAGCATTGGAGCCGAAACTACGTACCCATCCCCTTAAGAGTTTTATAATAACAAAACTACCGTGTAGAGTGACATCTTGCGGGTGTCGGACTCTACTATTTTGTTATTACAAAACTCTTAATTTTTAATTTAAAGTACTTATATTTAATTAAGAGGAAACAGTAGCGATCAACAGGTAGCGAAAACGCGTTCCAAGATTGCGGCTGTAATTTTGAATATTTTTTCGAGATATTTGGCACACGTATTCGTAATATAATAAAGAATGGCGGTACAGAGCCCAATTTGAAAAATATATTAATATGTGGAAATTACTCTGTAATTAAATACAATATTGAAAAAAGAGCCTGTACCGCCATTAAAAAGAACAAAAAATACACTTTCTTCAAATAAACTTTTTTATCCGATGCCTAGATCTTGTGTCATTTTGGAACTACTAAAATTTTTTATTTCATTAATAGTTCCAAAATGACACAAAATCTAGGCATCTAAAATTTTTTATTTCATTAGTAGTTCCAAAATGACACAAATCGGATAAAAAAGTTTATTTGAAGAAAGTGTTTTTTTTTGGTCTGCTTAATGGCGGTACAGGTTCGTTTTTTTAATATTGTATCTAATTACAGAGTAATTTTCACATATTAATATATTTTTCAAATTGGGCTCTGTACCGCCATTCTTTATTATATTACGAATACGTGTGCCAAATATCTCGAAAAAATATTCAAAATTACAGCCGCAATCTTGGAACGCGTTTTTGCTACCTGTTGATCGCTACTGTTTCCTCTTAATAAAGATTGTCGATCTCTTGTACAAATTTACAGCCGCGTTTCGTTAGTCCGACAACGTAAATATGTTTCCCACCTACCTCTACCGAAAGTATACTTTTCCGGACCTGACTGTAGGGAGCAAAGTTGTAATTTTCCTCTCTAGGGAGGAAAATATTTTTCCTCCCTAGGAAGGAAAAGTAAAAGTGACGTCATGGTATTTCATTCATGAAATATAACTTATTGACGCCATGTAGAATATCTATTTTCTATTACGTAAGTATCTATACATTTTAGCGTTTATTTAAAAACACTCTGTATTTTGCAGAATGGTAAAAACAGTAAATTGTTATTCTGATTTAACAATGTTTACATTAATAATTTTACTTATATTTGACAGTTGACAGTTATATTGTACCTACTTGTTAGTTTTAGTTCTAATAAATTTTGTTGGTTAGTTACATAAATAAATTAAGTAAAAATGAAAAAATGCCTGGTTATTTGAGGAAGGTGGAAAAACCATATGTACAACATGGGAGTAAAGGGCCTTTTCCTCCCTTAAATGATTACTGCCCTCCGCATAGGAAAGGCCCTACTAAATGGAAAAATTATTATAGAAGTCAAAGAGAAATTAAAAAAGTGGAAGGCGTACATAACAGATCTGTTTGAGGATAATAGACAAAAACCGGAAGAAATGGATAGCGAAACGGGACCAGAGATCATAATGGAGGAAATCGAACAAGCAATACGAAACGCAAAAAACGGAAAAACTGTAGGTCCAGACGAAATACCTGCAGAATTACTGAAATGTCTAGACGATGAAACTCTACCTGTACTACTGGATCTGTTTAATGAAGTGTATAAAACCGGAAAAATACCTCAGGAATGGTTGGTGTCCACCTTTGTACCAATACCTAAAACAATATATGCCAAAGATTGTTCAGACTATAGGACAATATCACTAATAAGCCATACCCTCAAAATATTTCTAAAGGTGATTCATGGAAGATTATACAGAAAGCTAAAAAATGATATGGATGATACCCAATTTGGGTTCCGCAAAGGACTTGGAACAAGAGAGGCATTGTTTGCATTTAATGTCCTCTCTCAAAGATGCTTAGATATGAGCCTGGATATTTATTCCTGTTTCATCGACTTCGAAAAAGCGTTCGACAGAGTCCGACATGAAAAACTAATAGAATTATTGAAAAACAGAGATATAGACAGACGAGACTTATAGACACGGCGAAAACGGCGGGTTCGAAGGGAAAAATATTCCCATGAGATTTTTTTGCATAATCACATTCGTCAGACATCCCAGAATAAGGTTCAAGAAGTCGCCCACGTGAAAAGTGGGCCAATTTTTTTTAACAATTTTTTTTTAATCAAATTGCAAAAATCAATATTTTTGGCCCGAACAATTTTTTCTTTAATTTTTTGGACCATTCTGGACGAAAAAGATCTCTTATAATTTTTCTCTAAAGTTGATCCTTTTCGACTTATAAGCAATTTAAAATTGAAAAAAACGAAAAATGGCGATTTTCAAGGCTTAATAACTAAGTTAAAAGTTATTATTATGAAAGTCAATATATGACTAAATCAAAGTTTAAAGTCCCCCCTACAAGATCCTGAAGAAATTTTTGTCATTATTTTATTACTAAGCTGTTATTTTTAAGTAATAATAATAAGCGCCATGCACGTGTGCGACGTATGTAAATGCTGAGTGCGAGAGAGAAGCCATTCCAGCAGTCCAATTGTGCATCTTACTCGCACTCACATTTACAACCGCGTCAATACGATCTAATCGCTCATTGATATTAATTAAAAATAACAGCTTAGTAGTAAATTAATGACACAGATTTCTTCAGGATCATGTAGCGGAGACTTTAAATTTTGATTTAGTTACTTTCTGACTTTCATAATAATAATTTTTAACCGAGTTATTAAGTCTTAAAAATGGCCATTTTCGCGTTTTTCAAATTTTAGATTGCTTATAACTCGAAAAAGATCAACTTTGGAGAAAAATTATAAGAGACCTTTTTTGTCCAAAATGATCCAAAAAACCTAAAAAAAATTAGTCCGGGCCAAAAGTATTGATTTTTTGCAATTTGATTAAAAAAAATTGTTAAAAAAAAATTGGCCCACTTTTCACGTGGGCGACTTCTTGAACCTTATTCTGGGATGTCTCACGAATGTGATTATGCAAAAATATCTCATGGGAATATTTTTCCGAACGAACCCGCCGTTTCCGCCTTGTCTATTACGAATTATTATCAATCTGTATTGGAATCAAAAGGCCAATATAAAGATAGACGAACAAGAGTCCGAGAATATTGATATAAAGAGAGGGGTAAGACAGGGTTGTGTACTGTCGCCGCTACTGTTTAACGTGTACAGTGAAGCCATATTTCAGGAAGCGATAGCGGAACTAAGTGATGGAATCTCTATAAACGGAAGAACAGTAAATAACATAAGATTCGCTGATGACACCGTTATAATGGCAGACACCCTTGAGTCGCTACAAGAATTGTTAAATAGAATTAACGATTATTGCATTCGATATGGACTCAAAATAAACAAGAAAAAAACTAAATTTATGATTGTCTCAAAAACACAACATGGAAATGAAAGGTTAATACTAGAGCAAACCCAAATAGAAAAAGTAAAGACATATAAATATCTGGGAACCTGGGTTGATGACAAAAATGACCAAAGCAAAGAAATTAAAGTCCGAATTGAAACTGCAAGGCAAGCATTTATAAAAATGAAGACACTGCTTACAAACAAAGATCTTCAGTTGCCTCTCAGATTGAGGGCTCTAAGATGCTACATATTTTCTATTTTACTATACGGAATGGAAGCTTGGACATTGAAAAGGCAACATATAAGAAAAATAGTAGCGTTCGAAATGTGGTGTTACAGAAGAATGTTGAAAATTCAGTGGGTTCAAAGGATTACCAATGTTGAAGTGCTACGACGTTTAAATAAGGAGTTAGAAATTATGAACAGTATAAAAACAAGAAAACTAGAATATTTGGGTCACATTACCAGAGGAGAGAAATATGAGCTGCTGAGAGTTATTATGCAAGGAAGGATCCAAGGAAAAAGAAGCATAGGAAGAAGACGCATCTCCTGGCTAAGGAACCTTAGAGAATGGTTTAACTGTAGTTCATTACAACTGTTCAGAGCAGCAGCCAACAAAGTGACCATAGCCATTATGATATCCAACCTCCGCTAGGAGATGGAACTTTAAGAAGAAGAAGCCCTCCGCTACGCGTCAGGCAGTAAACTTCATTCTCGGGAGGAAAAGTAGCACTTTCCTCCCTTGTTATACAAATAGCTATAATGACGTTAGACGCGGTAACGCGTCCAACCTGCACTCTGAAAATTTTCGGAAAGTGGTAGACTCGCTCAAACGAAGCAGTTATGCCCATTTTTAAGACTTTCGTAATCATCTTCCAAAAAGGAAGGTGTACTGCGGACTACTCTTAAGGAGTTCAAGAAGAAAAAAATATACAGGGTGATCCATTTGAAATAAAAAAGTTCATTAAACTTCCAGAAAAAACGGAAGATCTGACAACAATGCAAATACCACCATAATATTGGCCGCATCACAGGACTCTTCTTACTCATAAAACTATACAGGGTGCGCCAAACCTCTGGTTTTCTTTGATTACGGCTAAATTATGGGATATACAAAAAAAAATGTTTTTTACAAAATTAATGTATATCGAAGCCGTCTATTATTTAAAATTATTTTCGATTATACAGGGTGAGTCAGAACGACGGTACGAACCAAAGTTGTGTTTTTTTAAATGGAACTTTTTACCTGGAATTTTTTTTATATTAAATCATTTTTGAATATATTTTTTAAAATTATTAAGAATTTATATAAGGTATTATAGGCCCAAAGTTAATAATTTTACAAATATTTACACTTTTATTGAGAAAAATGGTAATATTCAAAAAGCTATGGAGTAGGCTTTCAAGGTAATAAAAATTTAAATGACATGTCAAAGTTTTTTTAGTATACTGTTATTTTTTAAAAAATTAACATATTTGACATATAGCCATAAAATATACAGTGTGATCACTATTTTCAAATACAAAATTTTCTCATTTTTTTTTAAATGGGACACCCTGTATATTAGTATTGCTTTTTGTAGTAAATATTACAACCTTTCTTTTCGTATAAGGTTGTATGTACACTTCGCGTCAAAAAAAAACTGGTACAACTCTTATAACCGAAAATCGTGGTTTTCAAGTTGTGTAAGTTGATCTTGTCACAAGTGTCATTCTAATTTCTAGGGCAACGTTGCCAGTTCAAGGAAAATATGATATCAAACTAGCTAAAAACGGGGCTGTGCGACAGACCGCATTTTTTAATATACTAAAAACTAAAACAATTGTAATTTTCCGTCATCTCAATTAAGTATCCATACATTGATTCGTGTTTTATTATAATTTATGAAAATATTTCAATTCAAAAATGTTTATAGATAATAAATCTTGACATTACTTTAATTTATTATACTTAACGTCAAATCGAGAGGTGTGATTGGTTTCTCGTAAATTATAGGACAAAACTGCATTAAGTTGTGTAGAATAAGCAAAACACACTGGAAAAATTAAAAATTTAATTTGAAATTAATACAAAATGAATAACTTTTACAGTGAACAAGTGTGGAATTTAAATATAATATGTATTACAATTCGAAATATACATTTTAAACGTTATTTTTTTGTATTTAGATTTAGTGCAATTCCGTTATCTGTGATGGCAACAACGACGTGATTCACGAACAATAATTGTCAGTCTGAACACAGGTTTACATTGGGGAAAAAAAGTGTACCAGTTTTATATGACGCGAAGTGTACCTAGCATGTTTCGTTTTGTAGACATTTTAAAAAAAACTATAGATAATACGTTTTTGCGGATTTTTTATTAAACAATTTTTTTGCAAAAAAAAATAATTATAATCTGGTTTTAGGGTTTTACATCATCAATTATAATCTGGTTTTACATCAAAATATCAAATATGAAAATAAACACGTAATTAAAGATTAAAATAAATCGTATACTAAATAGTACAATTCAATTGAATTTAATAACTCAAAATTATTTTACAAAAACTATTTTACCATACTAATGAATGTATAAATTAGTTACTAAATTAAATAAAGAGCCAAATTTGATATCTACCCTAGTAATTTTTCTACCACAGCAACTTTCTTGTACCAAATTATTTGTTAGTTATACATATTGTACTTACGAGTAAGATCTGTTAAACTTTTAATTTAGCTTTTAAAGGGCCTAGCGGGTAAGATGATGAAAAGTGCCCTCAACTCGATTCGAATTCCATATAGGTCACCGTTTAGCATATTTAGTGAAATTCACTTTCTGAAATTTTTAGCCCCCTAGGTGGTCATGTAACCCACCTAGAGCATAATTAGGGTTTTTATGTTTTTATTTTTTATCTCAGCCGCATCGAGAACTAGAGAAAAACTTTAAATAAAAAAGTTGTAAGATTTAAAAAATTATGTCCGAAATTTTTTTTTTCAATTTTGGGCGGGAAATTAAAATTTTAGAACGATTTTAAAATTTTAAATGAGTATAAAAAATAACTAAGACATTCGTTCTCACGAAAAAAATATGTAACGTGTATTTTTGCATAATTATTCACCCTGAATTTTTTCAAATTTTTAAAATTGGTGAAACGCACCTTTAAAAATAAAAAACCGCATTTTTTTTTTCGTTTTTTGATACAATTTTATACATTATTTTTCAAAGAAGGTAACACCGTCACTAGAATAGGTAAAAAACTGAAGAATAATTGGGCCATGTTAAACAAAAAGCAACCAACCCTCAATTTGTAACTTAAGAGAAAATTAACTTTTTATGTTTTTCTAAATATTTAATTTTCCGTCATATTTTTTTAAACGATAACTTCACTAATCAATAGTTTAATTTTAGAGCAATTTTATCGTAGTAGTATCAAAATAATCCTAATAAATTTTTACAAAAAAAAATAGCCATATTGAGGGTTAGTTTCTTTTTGCTGTTGGAAATATATCTAATAAAATACAATCTGCAAAATCCAACCAACCGACAAAATCCATGAATAAAACCGAATAATTTCAGTCAACTCAGTAATACCATACAGTAGAATTTCTACTATTAAACATAATATCAATACAAATAAAAAATATGCGATAATCATTCAAAACAACAAACCATAATATTTAAAAAGTAAGATAAACATAGCCTTAATCCTAAAACTTACCATTTTCTGCAATTTCGCGAGCCGCTTTAATTATTAATTTTAACAGTTCTTGATTTAAACATATTTTTCGCATTAAAGATTCAAAGATTTCTTCATATAATAGATATAACACAACAAATATTTTAATATTTAAGCACGAACTAATATTGGTCAGTACCTACACGTAAAAACAAAAAGATGCAACATTCCAGGAACCGTAACCGGCATAACAATATCAACCCACTTGGCTGGTACTTTTCGACAGTGCAGTGTAATAATATGTTCAGTCACACAAACAATCCAAGTGGGTTGGTTGTCTTATGCGAAATCTTAAGTGAACTATTATTAAACAGAAATAATTTGGAGTAGTATTTTTCATGGTTTAATATTTAGAATGGCTTGGTTGCTTTTTACACAATGTAGAATACACATTTTTAAATCGATATGTGACATTATCTTGTTTTCCCCAAAAATGTGGGTTGGTTGCTTTTTGCATAACAAGGCCCAATTGGGGTTTGCTTAATAAAAATTTTTTGTAACGCCATCCGTTTTCAAGATACAGGGCGTTGAAGCAAACAAAATTTTACACATTTTTTACGATTTTGCCGAAACTACTGACAAAACAGCCCGGATTAACCCATAATAGTATAAAAGGCCCGGTTTCAGGTAAAATTTATTTTAGGCTTTATTATGGGAGTACCGTCTAGTCAGTGTTAATTGCAAAAGACCAACTCTGTCTACCTCGGTGGCTTATCGCTCCGAGTGGGTCTTAACAATGGGCCAGGTCAGATAAATTTAATAATATTTACGACCGCACTAAGTGAACTCAAACCATTTACTGTTGAACAAACCATAGTAATTGTGGATGTTTTGACATACAATTATGGATTTGATATTCATCATTGGCGCGCATAGAGGTAATGGTCTGAACTTTTCAAAGAAAAAAGATAGTACGCCACTGACATATTTCAAATTAACAATCAATTTTGAATTCCTCGTTCAATTTGCGATAAAAAACTATCTTCTCATTTTTTCATACGACGCGTCGTTTTGCTGTAAAAAATAAAATATCCTAACGCTTCCAAAGTATTCGAATTAGTTTTTATAATGGATGTACGAGTTTATGTAGATGTAGAAACTGCTAAAAGTTCGAATACTTTGTAAGGGTTAAGATGTTTAATTTTTTTAATAAAAATGGCGCGTCGTATGAAAAAATAGGAAGATAGATTTTTTGTCACAAATTGAACGAAGAATTAAAAAACGATTGTTAATTTAAAATATGTCAGTGGCGTACTATCTTTTTTCTTTAAAAAGTTCAGACCATTACTCCTATGCGCCCCAATGACAAATATAAAATTCTTAATTGTATGTCAAAAATTGCACAACAACTACCTCTTAATACTCGCCAAATTTTATTACAATGGTGCCAGTAGTTTCGGCAAAATCGTAAAAAATATGTAAAATTTTGTTTTCTTCAACGCCCTGTATCTTGAAAATGCATGACATTACAAAAATTTTTTATTAAACAAACCCCAATTATTTTTCAGTTTTTTACCTATTCTAGTGACGGTGTTACCTTTTTTGGAAAATATGTATAAAATTGTATAAAAAAACGAAAAAAAAAACCGAAAAAATGCGGTTTTTCATTTTTAAAGATGCGTTTCACCAATTTTAAAAATTTGAAAAAATTCAGGGTAAAATATTATGCAAAAATACACGTTATATATTTTTTTTCGTGAAAACGAATGTCTTAATTATTTCTTTATACTCATTTAAAATTTTAAAATCGTTCTAAAATTTAAATTTCCCGCCAAAAATTAAAAAAAAAAAATTTTCGGACATAACTTTTTAAAGCTTACAACTTTTTTATTTAAAGTTTTTCGCTAGTTCTCGATGCGGCTGAGATAAAAAATAAAAACATAAAAATCCTAATTAGGCTCTAGGTGGGTCACATGACCACCTAGGGTGCTAAAAATTTCATAAAGTGAATTTCACTACATATGGTAAACGGTGACCTATATGGAATTCGAATCGAGTTGGGGACACTTTTCATCATCTTACCCGGCTAGGCCCTTTACTTACATCTTGAGAACATAATTATAAAGTATGCTTTGAAACAAATGAATGTTAAATGTATTAGCCAAATTATTTATTAATATAAATAGTATTAACTGGTGTCACAAGAGCTGGTATGTAATAGTTTTGTAGTTGAAATTTTTGTAACAATTTTTTATATTTTAAATTTTAATTTTTCAACCGAACAATTGATGGATATGACATCTGTTTTTAGTGAAACCATTAGAAACTATTACCAGCTTTTGTGACATGACTACATACTATTTACTTCATAATATACTTCTATAACGTTCATTTGTTTCAAAGCATACTTTATACAAGATGTAGGTAAATTAAAAAGTTATTAACTGGTCTTACTGATTTAACTTACAAAATTGGGTACAATAAAGTTACTAGGGTAGAGAAATGTCTAAGGCAGATTTTAAAATTGGTTGTCTAATTTAATAATTAATTTATCCATATTAATTACTTATTAATATGGTAAAAGATTGTTAGTAACACAATTTTAAAGTTATTAAATTCAATTAAGTTGTTCTTGCATACGTTTAATTTTTTCTTTAATTACGTTTTTATTTTCATCTTTCATATTTTAGTGTATGTTTCTTAAATCAGATTATATTTTTTTGCAAAATAATTTAATTAAAATTATCGCGGATATAAAATATCCGCGAAACGTAAAATCTATAGTTTTTTTTTAAATATTTACAAAACCAAACATGCTATGTACATACAACGTTACAACAAAAGAAAGGTTGTAATATTTACTACAAAATGCAATACTAATATACAGGGTGCTCCATTCAAAAAAAATGAGAAAATTTTGAATTTGCAAATAGTGATCACACTGTATATTTTATGGCTATAAGTAAAAAATATTAAATTATTTAACAATGACACTGTATTATAAAAACTTTGACCTACCACTTAAATGTTTATTACCTTGGAAACATAATCCACGGGCCTATAAATATTACCATTTTTCTCAATAAAAATATAAATATTTCGAAAATTATTAACTTTAGGCCTGTAAGACCTTATACAAATTTTTCATATTTTTAAAAACTATATTCGAAAATGATTTAATATATAGGGTGTTCCATTTAAAAAAATAAAACTTTAGTTCATACCGTCGTTCTGACTCACTCTGTATAATCGAAAATAATTTTAAATTATAGACGGTTTTGATATACATTAGTTTTGTTAAAAACATTTTTTTGTATATCCCATAATTTAGCCGTAATCAAAGAAAACCAGAGGTTTGGCGCACCCTGTATAAAAATTGTGAAAGCCGTTTCCGAGATAATTGCGGCGTTCCAGACTACTTGGAGTGTATGGAGAGAGAGATGGCCTTAGACAAAGAATCTTTTTGCCACAGTATTCGTTCCATATAAAGTCACTCTGTACAGAATTCCGTAACTTATACGTACCTAATTAAAATAGAAATTTTCTTCTTTTAGAATTAAATAATATTCAATTTACAGAAAACTGACTATTTTACCACTTAGTATGCAATCTTGACCTTTGCACTGTAGACCTTATTAATTTATTTATTCGTAAGTTTGTCAGTTGGCTGGTATTTTCGCTAAACTTTCACATTGCAATTGCAACGCAGCGAAAGGAATCGATTTAGACGCAAAAAATAAGCAATCTGCTGCCTTCATCTTATTGAAGATGAAACATCTAATAGGCTAAAATTAGATGCAACGTAATAAGGAGAAAGGTTTATGCAACTGCTTAATGGTATTTTTGTAGTTTGAAATTTAATTATCAGCATCAGTTCTAATACAGGATGGATACAATGTTGAATATTTGTATTTTGACGCATTCCTTATAAATTATTTCTCATAGGACGTTACATAGTAGTTATGTTACATGTTCGTACAGTAAAGTTGGTCCAGTACAAATCCCATTGTACATCATTATCTACGTCAGAGATCTAAGTTGACATTGGTGCCAAATTACAAAAAAATTTTGAATTCATGTTAAATCAAATATTTATATCACATAATAATTGCAGAAGTGGATTTCTCAACAAAACAAATTAATATAGGTACAATATAAATAAATAAAAAAATCAGAAATAGAAAACAAGAATTAAGTAATAATCCTACGATAAAAACAATTTGAACTGCTTGTGTAGTGTGGAGAAGTAAAATAGAATAAAAATAAAACACTTTTCACTACTTATTTACCTTGAAATGTTTTGTTACAACTAGATTTTCAAATGTCAACCAATGTTTTTTTTTGTTCAGCTTTTTTTAAGTTTCAGTTTTCTGATCGATAGGTACGTTTAGCCCAGGCTGTATGCTCGCCCCCATAAGGTAGACTATTCCGATTCATTTTTTTTGCACAAACTTACTCAAAAAACGTCTGAGAATATTGATATAAAGAGAGGAGTAAGACAGGGTTGTGTACTGTCGCCTCTACTGTTTAACGTGTACAGTGAAGCCATATTTCAAGAAGCGATAGCGGAAATAAGTGATGGAATCTCTATAAACGGAAGAATGGAGTTACGGAAGAAGAATTGTTAAATATAATTTACGATTATTGCATTCGATATGGACTAAAAATAAACAAGAAAAAAAACTAAATTTATGATTGTCTCAAAAACACAACATGGAAATGAAAGGTTAATGATAGAGCAAACCCAAATAGAAAAAGTTAAGACATACAAATATCTGGGAACCTGGGTTGATGACAAAAATGACCAAAGCAAAGAAATTAAAGTCCGAATTGAAACTGCAAGGCAAGCATTTATAAAAATGAAGACACTGCTTACAAACAAAGACCTTCAGTTGCCTATCAGATTGAGGGCTCTAAGATGCTACATATTTTCTGTATTGCTTTACGGAATGGAAGCTTGGACATTGAAGAGACAACACTTAAGAAAAATAGAAGCGTTCGAAAGGTCGTGTTACAGAAGAATATTGAAAATTCAGTGGGTTCAAAGGATTGCCAATGTTGCAGTGCTACGAGGTTTAAATAAGGAGTTAGAAATTATGAAAAACAAGAAAACTGGAATATTTGGGTCACATTACCAGTGGAGAAAAATATGAGTTGCTGAAAATTATTATGCAAGGAAGGATCCAAGGAAGAAGAAGCATAGGAAGAAGACGCATCTCCTGGCTGAGGAACTTTAGATAATGGTTTAACTGTAGTTCATTACAACTCTTCAGAGCAGCAGCCAACAAAGTGACCATAGCCATTATGGTACCCAACCTCCGATAGGAGATGGAACTTTAAGAAGAAGAAGACTCAAACAGAGGTCCTTAGAACAAATCCACAGGATTTGTATTCAGGACCCTAAAATTTATCTCAACTTTCCCAAGATGCTTCTCGGGCATCGAGCTTTTTCAAATAACTTTTTCTGATATTTCTAACGCGTAACAAAATATCGAAAATTTACCCTGTTTTTGGAGTCGCCGTAGGCTGGGCTCAAAATTTAAATTTCAACCGAGTATCTTAAAAAATGTGAACATTAATAAATTTAACCTGTATGACTGCAAAACTTAAAATCTGTATTTATTTTGATGGTAGGGCTGTCTTCATCTTTAATGCGACACACTATATTATGTCACTTCCTTTTGTAAATAATTTGGTTGTTGAATCACACAAGGATAGCCCGTTCTTGGACAAAAATTTAATGGTTGCTATTATTCGTTGAAGAATGTTTCTCCAATGTTCCTTTTTTCTAAGTAACATTTTTCCATTCATGTTATAGCCAGGGAGGTAGTGTCAAATTTGACCGGAGTATTTTAGCATGGCTGGTTTCTTTTTATTTAGGTAGGTGTTCCAAAACTTATTAACAAATGATGTGTCAGCTGGCCCAAAACCGGAGATTTTAGGCAAGAAAAGGTAAAATGTGAAACTTGATGGACAAACGCTAGCTTAAATGTTAAATATTTATATACGTTACTCAGAACGTTTAATAGCTTTGCTTACTTGGCTCCTACGTTTCACTCAGGAGAACGGGGCTCAAATCCTGGCGCGGAAAATTCTTTTTGTTTTTTAAATTGACATTTTATTTTGAAAAATATTTATTTTTATAATACCACGTTTTTATTATTTATACGAGACAATAAAAAAAATCTGTATGTCTTTTATAGAATATAAATAGCATATTTATATATGTTACAGTGAAAGCTGAATATTAGTCAAGGTGTACCGTCGCTAGTGATTGTCGACCTTCACTGAAATGACCAGTGAATGTTGATAGTAGAAAATATATATCAGCTTTCACTAGGGAAGGTGAACCTTCACGGAATCAGCCTAGGGAATGTTGAACATCTGGCGGATGTGCACGGCGGGCGAACGACCTTGACCTGGTGCCAGTGATGTCTGGTGTCTGCAGCATTGTGCATATTACATTCCCGCCCAGCCGGCCGTCAGTGTTGGTGAGGTTATGTTATTGTGCAACTGTGTGTTATATCCTGATGTGGTATTTTAATTCTGAAGGTGGTGCGCTTATGTTTTAAAGTGGTTCAGTGTTAATGAACGATAATGTCTAAATCTGCGCAGTTTTACGAACTACTTAAAGATGAGCGTGAAAATTCCAAGTTGAATTGTGTTTCAGTGAATAAGGTGAAGTATGAGCTTCTTATTGATAAGGTTAAGACTGTAAAAATAAAATCTAATAAGGATGGCAATGACTACCGGTTTTTGAAAAGGTATGATGTTATTGAGGTGAATGGAATCACCAAATTAATATCCCCAGTAACTGAACAAGATAGCATCAAGTATTTTATATGCGATGAAGATCTTTTTCAGATATTAAATGATGCTCACATTACAACCGGACATGGTGGGCGAGATCGCATGGTGAAACATTTAAAAACAAAATACAAGAATATAACCTACAAGGATATATCAATCTTTCTAAGTCTCTGCGAGCCTTGCCTACAGAAACAAAAAAGCCTAAAGAAAGGTATTGTAGTTAAGCCGTTGCTTTTTAAAGAGTTGAATCATAGATGCCAAGTTGATTTAATCGATTTCCAATCGCAGCCAGACGGCGAGTATAAATTTATATTAGTGTACCAAGATCATCTCACAAAGTTTGTTGTTCTCAGAGCACTAAAGTCTAAAACAGCTGATGAGGTTTGTGAAAATATAATAGATATTTTTACTTTGCTAGGCGCCCCAACAGTATTGCAGTCAGATAATGGACGGGAATTTGTGAATAAAATTATTAATGGATTAGTTGATTTTTGGCCTAATTTTAAAATTGTCCATGGGAAACCAAGACATAGCCAAAGTCAGGGCAGTGTCGAAAGGGCTAACCAGGATGTGGAAAATATGCTTACCATATGGATGCATGACCACAAATCTTCTAATTGGAGCTACGGTCTGAAGTTTATTCAGTTGATGAAAAATAGTGCTTTACACAGCGGCATAAAAAGAACACCGTATGAAGCCATGTTTGGATGTCCACCTAAGCACGGATTAGCTACTTCCAGTATCCCTACTGAAGCTTTAACAAATGTAGAGTCTGAAGAAGATCTTGAAGCCGTTATTAGGGACATTACTGTTAGTGGTGAGCACGATACAGGTGAAAATATACAGGAAACCTCCAGTACACTTGAAAATGAGGGTGATTTGAGTGTTACAGAGAACAGCGAAGACCAACACTTAGAAGGTACTAGTTACCTTTTAACTGACCTGGACAAATCAACTATGGACATTAAAAGACAACGAGATGAAGCATTCAAATGCCTAACAGATCAAGCAAAACGTATGAAAAGTACATCTGACCATAAACTACAACCTGTTGACAAAGGTTGCACTGTGAGAGTTCCTGTTCCTGATGTGGACCGAGGCCGAGGGGATGCACGGTCAATTCTTGGCGTTGTGTTGGATGTAGTGGATAATGGATTTTACCGCATAGGAACCAGAGATGGTGTTCTGAAACAGCTGTATGCTCGGTAAGTTTTATTATTCTATTATAACAAGTAAAATCTTACCCTAAGTAGGCCACAGTCGTCAATTTAGTTTACATTTTTAATACTTTTATGAAGTTTAACTTGTTTGAACGTATTTAATACCGCATAGTATAATAATTAGTAATTTTACATTTAAGCCTACAAGTATCTTTTTATTTGCAGATCCCAGTTTAATACTTGTCCAGTAAACATTATAAAAGAAGATGAAATTCCAATAAAAATTCCATACTGAAATTCCATACTTTTATGAAGTTTAACTTGTTTGAACGTATTTAATACCGCATAGTATAATAATTAGTAATTTTACATTTAAGCCTACAAGTATCTTTTTATTTGCAGATCCCAGTTTAATACTTGTCCAGTAAACATTATAAAAGAAGATGAAATTCCAATCAAAATTCCATACTGAAATTCCATACTTTTATGAAGTTTAACTTGTTTGAACGTATTTAATACCGCATAGTATAATAATTAGTAATTTTACATTTAAGCCTACAAGTATCTTTTTATTTGCAGATCCCAGTTTAATACTTGTCCAGTAAACATTATAAAAGAAGATGAAATTCCAATAAAAATTCCATACTGAAATTCCATACTTTTATGAAGTTTAACTTGTTTGAACGTATTTAATACCGCATAGTATAATAATTAGTAATTTTACATTTAAGCCTGCAAGTATCTTTTTATTTGCAGATCCCAGTTTAATACTTGTCCAGTAAACATTATAAAAGAAGATGAAATTCCAATAAAAATTCCATACTGAAATTCCATACTTTTATGAAGTTTAACTTGTTTGAACGTATTTAATACCGCATAGTATAATAATTAGTAATTTTACATTTAAGCCTGCAAGTATCTTTTTATTTGCAGATCCCAGTTTAATACTTGTCCAGTAAACATTATAAAAGAAGATGAAATTCCAATGGAAAAGACACTTACTTTACGAACAGTTGCTACTACTCAGTCAACCGGAAGTGGGCAAGGATTTTTTAAGTGCAGTTGTAACAAGAAGTGCCAAACAAAGAAGTGTTACTGCATAAAAAACAATGTTTTATGCAATTCCAAATGCCATAAAGCATTATCATGTTGCAACAAATAATTTTATTATTGTTGACTATAGTATTTTCGTCTCTATTATAGTCTTTAAATTGTAGACTATAGTTTCACGTTTTATTTTGTTCTTATTTGTTCATCTTTCAAATTCTAAATTTACTTTTGTTATAAAAGTATACGTGATTTAAGATTAGTCTTTTATTTCTCTCTAACTTTCCCTAGACTGTTGTAGAGGAGGTTGTCATTCACTATAGGAATTGTCAACCTTCACTAGTGGATGTTGATCTTGTTTGTACGTCTGTGTAACTTTCCCTAGACTGCTGTAGGGGAGGTTGACGTTCACTAAGAATGGTCAACCTTCACTAGTGAAAGTTGATCTTGTTATTTCAGAATTCAACTTTCACTAAGATGCCCAGCGAGAGTCGACCGTGACTAGTAAAGGTTAACCTTCCCTGAAACGTCAACTTTCACTGTAACATATACATTTGATCATAAATATTATGATTGACCTTAGTAAGCAAAATTGTTGTACATGAACCCCTGAAGCTTCCTAAGTTAGTACGACAAATCTAAGTGAAAAAGCGGGTTGGCCTCCCCACCCCACTCCCGACATTTTTTTATCTTTTTAGACAAACTGTTTTTTGCATAATTTTATGTGATGTAAAGCCAAAAGATACATACAACCCTAATTTTTCACTTTTCTATCACCAACCCCCATTTTTTAATAGCAATCTAATTATTTCCCTGTTCTCTATAATATATAAAATGAATTTTTGTCTGTATGTCCCTTATAGAATCGTAAACTATGTATTTAATCATATGTCATATGATGACCTCAAGCAAAAATTTTGTACTTACATGAACCCAGGAAGGAGTTAATACGACCAACCTAAGTAATCATTATTTACGCAGACACCACAAAAATAATATGTATTGTTTATTAGAAAAAAGTAGACGCAATAATTTTGAGTATTTTTTGGCTTTCTGGTAATTTTTAGGTATATAACTTTTAAACATTATTTAGTTCTAAGGCGGTACGAAGTTTGCCTGGTCAGCTAGTTAATACTAAAAAAATATTCTTGGACTAGTTTGGTAAAGACTAAAAAGTATAAATCATTAATTTATGAATTTTAGATTGTAAGAAAAAAGCGTCCACGTGGAACAAGTGGAAGAAGGTCTGAAAACACTTGAGATTACCAATTGGAGGAACAAAGCGGAACTCGGCCCATGGAGAGTTAGAGCCATCTTCTCTAACACTCACATGGGTAATTCCTACCTGGCGCGTCCATGTCGCGGGGGTGGGCACCTCTCACTTCAGTAGGCCGGAGTGAACAGGTGGCGAAGTTCAGGTAGGGATCCAGTTCTGTGGGGTATAACGCGGACCCCTGCCCAGGGATACGGGTGAAGACCACAACGGCGGAGACGGCGTAGAAGAGGATCTTCGGTTCGGCGTCAATGGCGGAAGTGGCAGGCCTGTTTTTTCGGCATACCACTGCAGAATCGGATCTAAAATGGGCGGTTGTGGATTCTGGTTGGCGAAGAAACATCGACGGCGAAAGAAAAGGAGCAGATTGGGCTCTTTAGTCCTGTAAGACAACCAATCTAAAGGAAGAAAACCTTGATTACAAATTACCCGGTCCTCCTGGTAGGGGGTTAAGACGTCAGGCCGGTTCCCTGTCACTTGTAAAAATTAGAAAAATACCAAAAAGCCTAAAGATTGCCTCGGAATCTCGGACGGATTAAATAATAAACGACTTCGGCGACGGAAAAGGATTATGAACATTGGCACCTGGAATGTGCAGAGTATCAGCGGAAAGATGGAAGAAATAACTGAAGAAATTAAAAAACTAGATATGGATATAGTTGTCTTAACCGAAACAAAGAAGAAAGGGATAGGTATAGAAAAAGTAAACAATTATGTACACATCTTCAGCGGAGTTTCAAAACATGAGAGAGCGAAAAGAGGAGTATCCGTTCTAATACACAAAAAACATAAACATAAAATCACTGACTTTGAAGCAATAGACGAAAATATAATAAGAGTAAACATAACGATAAAAGAAACACCTATTACGATACTTGGGATTTATGCAATCAGTGATGATGAACCTTACACAAACAAAGATGAGTTCTTTGCTAAAGTTAACGACGAAATTACGAAAATTGGAAATAGAAGAGAATTGATAGTTATGGGAGACCTGAACAGTAGAGTAGGTCGTAAAGTAGATAATAAGGTGGTAGGTCCCTACGGAGAAATAAACCAGAATGATAATGGTGAGAGGCTAATTGAAATATGTGAAAACCATCAATTAAAAATAACCAATGGATTTTTTAAACATAGAGATGTACACAAGTACACCTGGACCCAAACTACAAGAAATTTAAAATCAATTATAGACTATATCATCACAAAACAAAATACTAATATGCAAGTACAGGACACAAGAGCATACAGAGGAATAACATGTGGTTCAGATCATTATGTCGTAAAATCAAAAGTAACCTGTCCATTTAGATATAAAATAACACATAATCAAACAAATTGTCAACCCCAACCAGAAGAAACTTTGGAAAAAAGAAGTTATAATTTGGATAGTTTGACCCAAGAGAGTACAAGAATACTATATCAACAAAGACTGGATGGCAAACTAATGAATATAACTGAAACATCAACAGTAGAGGAGGTATATGGAAACGTAGTCGTTAGCGTTAAAAAAGCTGCAGAAGAAGCACTCGGCTTTAACACTCAAAGAAAAAGTGAAAAACTATGGTGGAACAAAGAAATAGAAGCACTCGTAGAAGAGAAAAAGCAAGCGTATATCAGACGGCTGAGCAGTAAACAACAAAAAGATAGAGATAAATACCTGGAACTCAAAAGAATAACAAGAAGAACAACAGTAAAAGCAAAAAGAGAAATGTGGGATAAGAAGTGTCAGGAAATTAATACCTACCTGGGAGGCAGAAAATGTACAGAAACATGGAAGTTCCTCAATAAAATAAGAACTAACGAAAGGAAGAGCACAAACATTCAATTAATATCCACACAAAAATGGGAAAAGTACTATGGGGAACTACTGACAGAAAATAGGGACGAATACTTAACTCAATCACCAACAGAGGTTAATATTGAAGGAGAAGATATAACAATACAAGTGACAGAAATTATAAAAGCTATAAAAGAACTGAAAAACGGTAGGTCTCCAGGACCAGGCGATATCCCAGCCGAACTAATAAAATGTGGATCACAAAAATTGTTTGAAACCGTCACTTGGTGCATAGATCAATTTATAAATGGTTCTCCCATACCCGACGAGTGGAAAATTGCTTATATTTCGTCGATCCATAAGAAAGGAGATAAGCTTAAATGTGAAAACTATAGAGGGATATCAGTGACTAGTACATTCAGCCGTTTGTATGGACGAATAATTAGAGACCGCATTGAGAAGGAGTACAAAGACCAAGAGGAAGAAGAACAATCCGGTTTTCGAACAGGAAGAAGCTGTACTGATAATATCTTCTGCCTCAAACAACTAATAGAAAAAAAATTAAGCACAAATCAAGAAGCCCACCTCATGTTTATTGACTTGCAGAAGGCGTACGATACAGTTCCTGTAAACAAACTCTGGAACGTGTTACGACAGACGAATATTAGTGTCACCTTAATAAAAGCCTTAAGAAATTTGTATGAAGGGTCAACATCACAAATAAAAACTGGAAACAGATTATCGCAAAGCTTCCTGGTTAATAAAGGTCTACGTCAGGGGTGTTGTGTATCACCGACCTTATTTAAAATATATGTTGCAAAAGCATTGAAAGAGTGGAAACGAAAATGCAGAGGCATGGGCGTAGACCTTGGAGAGATTTGCTTATATACATTGCAGTTTGCTGATGACCAGGTTGTTATAGCAAACGATAAAGATGATTTAGAGTACATGGCAAGGAAATTACAAGAAGAATATAGAAAGTGGGGACTAGAAATTAATACAGAAAAAACAAAATACCTGCCAATAGGTACCGAACTATCGAACATCACATTAGAAAATAATGAAATCATCATGCCCTGCGACCATTACACATATCTAGGAATCGTTTTTGACACAACGGGGAAAGATGATGAAGAAATAAAGAGAAGAATAACACAATCCAGAAAAACAATAGGTTGTCTAAACAGCTTACTGTGGAATCATGAAATAGGAAAAAGAAGAAAACACAATATCTACGAATCTCTTATTAAAAGCAGTCTATTGTACGGAGCAGAAACTTGGCGGATAACCGAAAACAACAGAAGAAAACTGGAGGCAGTAGAAATGGACGCTTTTAGAAGATCAGTAGGAGTGTCACGCAGAGAGAGAATACGTAATGATGAGATAAGACAGCGAATGGGGGTTGACGGCTCTCTAACAACAGACATAGAAAGAAAACAGCTGATATGGTACGGACACGTCCAGAGGATGGATAACTCAAGACTCCCTAAAATAATTATGCAATGGGTACCACCAAACCGCAGAAAGAGAGGAAGACCCAAGAAATCTTGGAGAGAGGGAGTAACGAAGGCGATGAGCGCAAGAGATCTTAGAGAGGGCCAATGGGATGATAGAGTGTCATGGAAATTAGGCATCGGACAACGTCGCAAGACGTTTTAAAACCGATTGATAGATAGATAGGAACAAAGCAAGGAGCAGAACAGAATGGCGGAAAATCTTAGAACAAGCCAGGAGCCAAAAGGGTTGTCGAGCTACTGATGATGATGATGAAGAAAAAATCGTCAGCTGCATTATGTAGGTACATGGCAAAAAATGTTAGCTGGCCAAGTGAACGTGACAGAAAAATACGGAAATCCCGTATCATTTTGGCAAAGCTAAAAATTGTACAATTTACAATTTAATAATCTACAATTCAATAATTATTTTAATTTATGTCAGCTGGTATTTTAATGTGTCAAAACATGTTAGCTGGTTTTTCAAAGGGCAGAGTAGCGCTTAAACTCACGTAATAAGCACTATGCAGTAACATTTATGATTTAACTAATAGGCATCTTTTTTTTCATTTTTTGTGAGCCAGAGAGTTAGTGTCAAATTGGGTTGTATCTTTTGGTTCTACAACATATAAAATTAAGAAAAAACAGTTTGTCCACAAAATAACAAATAATATCTCCCTTTTCACTTAGCAATCATAATATTATGACCAAAAATGCATAGTTTGCGACTCTATAAAAGACATACAGATTTTTTTATATTGTCTCGTATAAATAAAAAAACATGGTCTTATAAAAATAATTATTTTTTAAAATAAAATGTCAATTTCAAAAACAAAAAGAATTTTCTCTGCCAGGATTTGAACCCCGATCTCATGAGTGAAAGGTAGGTGCCAAGTAAGCAAGGCTATTAACTGTTCTGAGTAACGTATATAAATATTTGACATTTAAGTTGTAACGTTTGTCCATCAAGTTTCACATTTTACCTTTTCTTGCCTAAAATCCCCGGTTTTGGGCCAGCTGACACATCATTTGTTAATAAGCTTTGGAACACCTACCTAAATAAAAAGAAACCAGCCATGCTAAAATGCTCCGGTCAAATTTGACACTACCTCCCTGGTTATTACAATTTGTCCTGCTGTACTACTTCTCTTGAATAACGTACCATTTATTGATGAAATATGTTCAGGAGATCGCTCATGTTGAGTAACTGTCCTATCGATATTTTTCCAGTCATATACCCATCGAAAGTTAGAAGAACAATAATTTTCGTGGAAATCAGTTTACAAGCGTAACAATAAACATGACTACATTTAGTTAGGACTGTACACTAACCACTCGCGAATAATTTTTTCCCATTAGCTTTCATTTTATAAAAAAATCGCACTTTGCAAATGTCTGTTTTTGGTACATTCCATGTCAAATCACTCAGGCAAAAAATTTTGGACCTCCGATTTGTCTGAAAATTGGTATATAGCTTCTGCGGGACGTAAAAAATAAGATATTTAAGGTCAAAAAATCTTCTTCTTCTTTTTGTCTCAAAATGTTATTTTATGCGATTTTACAGTGATTTGGTGTTTATTTAAACAAATTTGCATTTTCTGTCGTAAAGTATCAATGAAAAACATAATATTTTAATAGAAAGGACTCAAAAATGTCATTATATGGCATTATAACAAGTTATTTTGAATCAAAACAGGTTTTTGATCAAATTTTATAGTGTAAAAAACGTTAAAATACCGTTTTTTACATTTTCCTCCATTCCCAAAATACATCATCATCGATTTGGCTGAAAATTTGCCCACAGATAGCCAAAATATAGGACTTTAAGTGGTTAGAAGGATTTGAATTATATTACAATACCAAAAAAGTTACATGCAGTAATATCAGACTCAAAAGTATATATTAGTCCAGTCGGGATAGCATTTGGCCTTGAATGCCCAGCTGCCCAAAATTTTATTTTTCTGATCTTTAGGGGAGTCAATAGTAGCCTAAATTTAAATTCACGAATGAATTCCTCCGTTACGTTAGCAGCCATCTTGATTTTAAAGGAGAACCTGTTTTGCTCAAGATCTCCGCCTTTTTTAACTTTTCGGCAAAAATGGTAAGAACTGAAATTGTTTCAAATAAATCGTATTTACAATTATTACAATTTATTTTTAACAATTTTTGTCGTGAGGTCGATATTTTCGAGTTAATTGTACTTACAGTAGACGCCTATATTTTTGACTATAATATTGCATGTAACTTTTTTGGTATTGTAATATAATTCAAATCCTTCTCAGGAGGCCGATCCTGACTGTATGTCGGAACGGTGTGTTTATTTTGGCTCTACAAAATAGTTCAAATCAAGTGAGAATAAGTTTTCAAAATTTAACCAAACTTGGTGAAATTATTAGTGATCAATTGAATCTCAACTTTCCAAATTTGTAAGTACAGTTTTACTGTAATTTCCACAGAAAACATCTAATTAGTATTTAACATTATTGTAAATTTTTATATCGAAATCTGCTTGACGTTAAACAAAAACATTTAATTACCATCGACCTGTGTGTCCACTCGGCTTTTTTCCCAGCCGGGGACAGGTCCGTACTTAGAAATGTTTAAAAATCGATCAAGATGTCACAAAGCGGTGAAATAAATTTACCAGGAAATTCTCAAATGGATAATTCTACACCAAGAAGTTACTCTACCGCCCTTATTCAACAAAAACATCCCTCTAAGCGCCAGGCAATCATTTTTAATTCCATTGAAGATGCGAAAATACAAGATTACCTCCTCCCGCTGGGAAAAATCATTCATCCAAAAAATATACTATTCTGCTCTAGATTATCAAACAATAGAATATGTTTGTATTTATCATCTGAAAATATCGTAGAAAAATTCATGACTGAAAATAACGGCAACATTGTGGTTAATAATCAGATTATACAAGCTCGAAGGTATATAACTCCTTCCGAAAGAATTATTCTCTCTAATGTTTGTCCATCAATTCCTCATGATGTATTAATTAAAGAACTCGAGTCCATGGGACTTGTTATTCAATCTACAATGTCCTTTTTAAAAATTGGTGCACCGTTACCTGAATTTAGTCATATAATGAGCTTCAGAAGGCAAATCTTTATCAGCCCAACAGACCTCACAATTCCAGAATCGTTTTTAATCAACTACGATAATACTTCATACAGAATATTCTTATCGAGTGGCAACTTGACATGTTACAACTGTAAACAAAATGGTCATACGGCAACTAACTGCAAAAACCCTATCAATCCAAACTCAAATCCTATCGCTTCGACCTCGGTAGAAAACATCCCAACATTCACTCCTCCAGAAATATCAACCAGCATACCAGAACCTATCAATCCAAAACCAAATCCTATTGCTCCAACCACAGCAGAAAAAAACCCAATATTAAATCCTCCAGAAATATCAACCATCACACCAGCATCTGTTTCAATTCAATCAGCTACCCCAACTACAAACAATCAACTGAACCCCAAAGAAACTGAGAGCGAATCAACTACCTTACATATGAATATTGAGTCTTCACAAAATAGTTCAAAAAGAACGATTGACGATACCTTAAGTCCTCCCCCGCCCCCTAATGATACCACTGATAAACCGATGTTTACCAATCCAGCAGAAATAGCACTTAATCCCAAGAAAAAGAAAAAACAAAATAAAGGAAAATCTCTAGAAGCATTCATAAACCAGCAGTCGCCACCATTTGTTCTAAGCTATGTTCAGATAACAGACCTATTCGAAAACATAAAGAGTTCACCCGATCCACTTATTACCGTTGAAAATTATACAGATAACTTTACAGCTCTCATCGATATGTTAAACAAAATATATCCCTATACTCAAGACAGATCTACAAAGACCCGAAATACCAAATTAAGGAAAATTCTTCTAAAACACTTACAGATGCAAATCCCACAGGACCTAGTATCCGATACAGAAAGTGACTCCTCACAAACAAATCAATAAATAAATTTAATAAATTAAAATGGAATTTAATAAATTAATACAGTGGAATATAAATGGCTATTTCAATAATTTACCCATGCTACAGATCATTCTTTCAGAACAAAATCCAGATTTTGTATGTTTACAAGAGACCAATTTTAAACCAAATCAAAATATAATCTTAAGAAACTATGTTTGTCATAATCAAATAAGACTTAACCAAAACATTGCTAGTGGCGGTGTATCAATTTTAATTAATAATTCATATGACTCGATAAGAATACCTCTAAATACTAACTTAGAGGCCATTGCTGTCACCGTTATTGGGAAAACTAATATAAACATTTGCAACATATATCTACCTCCTGGAGCAGTAATTTCCAGAAACGAACTAGAGGATCTTTTTAAACAAATTCCTACTCCTCGAATCATTTTGGGTGACCTAAACGCATATAATCACATCTGGGGATCCACATATAAAGATCAACGGGGTACCGCCATTGAAGAAATTATAGATCATCTTAATTTGTCTCTCTTAAATGACGGAAGCCCGACTAGATTTAATATAAGAACTGGAGAAGCTACACCACTTGATCTAACAATATGTGACAGTGATCTTTACCCACATTTGTCTTGGTATCCAATGCAGTACACATACAACAGTGACCATTATCCATTAATTATAGAAAACAATCAACATAAACGCACAACCCATTTCTCTCCCAAATGGAAAATAGATAAAGCCGATTGGAAGCATTTCGCCCAACAGATAGAATCATATATAAACAAGTGCTCGACAACAATAATTAATGTCGAAGAATGTCTAGACAATTTGACCCAAATAATTATTAAGGTAGCTGAAAACTCGATCGGTAAAACAGCTCCAACGAAACATTCAACACCAGTTCCATGGTGGAACGAGTCTTGTAAAAAGGTCATTAGAGAAAGTAAAACTGCCTTTAATAAATATAAAAGAAATAAATCACTTGAAAACCAACTAGAATATAAGAGAACTCGAGCCATAACTAGATTGACAATAAAGACAGCTAAACGTCAATCCTGGATTGATTATGTTTCTAAAATAAACAGCTCTACTCCTATGAGTGACATATGGAAGAAGATAAAACGAATATCGGGAAAAAGTTTAAATTTAAAAATCAACTCACTAAATATTCAAGATAAGGTTATTACCTCCGACAACGAAATCGCAGAAGAAATGGCTAACACTTATAAACACAGATCTAGTAATACCCAGTATAACCAGAGCTTTATTACACTTAAGCAACATGAAGAACGTAATCTAATTAACTTCGATGAGATAGATAAAAGTCCTATAAACTCTCCTTTTTTAATGGAAGAATACAACGAAGCCCTTAACTCATTTAAAGATTCGGCAGCGGGACCTGATGATATTCCGGTAAAATTTATAAAAAATTTACCTTCGAACGCTCACCAGTACTTACTAAGGTTATTTAATTTAATCTGGACTCAACATAAATTTCCACCAAAATGGTCAGAATCTATTATTATACCAATTTTAAAACCAAACAATCCAAAAAGTAATCCAAATGCATATAGACCAATATCTTTGACATGTGCTATGGGTAAATTAATGGAAAAAATTGTAAATAAAAGGCTTTTATGGACTCTTGAGAATCGAAACCTAATCATTCCAAATCAAAGTGGTTTTCGTAGAAATCGATCAACAATAGACAATATTTTAGCATTAGAAAATGACATACTTGAAGCTTTTGCTGTCAATCAAAAATGCGTCGCTATATTTTTTGACATCAGGGGAGCCTATGATGTCACTTGGAAACACCTAATAGTCAAGAAACTACATAATTTAAATATCAGGGGACACTGCCTAGCGTTCATTAACAATTTCCTTACCAATAGATCATTCCAACTTAAAACTAATGGTATGCTATCACCAAAAACAAAACTAGAGAATGGTATTCCACAAGGATCAGTGTTAAGCCCTACACTTTTTTTAGTAGCAATAAATGATGTCCTAACCAATATGAACTTACCACTGAAAGGTCTCTTATACGCAGACGACCTTGTTATCTATGCGAGAAGTCAAAATATGGAAAACATCACGAATATGCTACAAACGTTCTTACATCAACTAGAGAAATGGTCGCAAAGTTGTGGGTTTCAATTTTCTACAGAAAAAACACAATTTATATTATTCTCAAAGAAAAGCTGCCCTAATCACCCTTCACTCTCACTATATAACAATTCGTTAGTTCGGAAAAATACTGTAAAATTTTTAGGAATGACATTCGACCAACATCTAAATTGGAAAGAACATATTAAGAAACTGGCAATCGAATGCCAAGGAAGACTTAATATCATTAAATCATTGTCAAAAAAAGACTGGGGAGCAGATAGACAAACTATGCTCTCTCTCTACAGAACTCTAATCAGATCTAAATTAGACTATGGCGCGATAGCATATTCATCGGCTACTGAGTCTTCTCTTAAAATTTTAGATTCAATCCACAATACTGCACTCCGCATTGTCTTGGGAGCTTTCAGAACCACACCAATAGAAAGCCTGTATTGTGAAGCAGCTGAACCATCACTGTATTACAGAAGAATGTACTTAAAGTTAACCTATGCAATTAAATCAAATGCAAATCCTAATAACCACACCTTCAAATATGATTACCTTAACCGATTATCAACATTTTTCTCCAATAAACCACGTCTACACAAACCTTTCTACCACCGAATCAAAATGGATCTCTCATCTCTTAACACCACCTTACCTCCTTGCTATCCTGTTAGTTTTGAACCTGCTACGCCATGGAATTTGGGAGTACCAAAAATAGTTACCACCTTAACTTCATTGGACAAACATACTACTAACCATAGTATAATACATCAAAATCTGCAAAACTTATTATCAAAGTATACAAACTTCTCTCAAATATATACAGATGCTTCAAAATCAACAGATGGCGTGGGAGCAGCAGTTATATCCTCGAATATGTGCCAAAAATATAAGTTGCCAATACACTGCAGTACTTTTAATGCAGAATTATATGCCATATACGGGGCACTGACATATATTATATCCTCACCAAATCAGAAATACATCATTTTGACTGATTCACTAAGCTCACTACAATCCATAGGAAAAATATACCCAGAGACTTACATTCTGGGAAAAATAAAACAAAATCTGATCGAGATACAAAATCGAAATAAGGAGGTAATCTTCATCTGGATCCCGTCACATATTGGTATAAGAGGCAATGAAGAAGCAGATAAGTGTGCGCGTGAAGCCGTCAACTCAGCTGACTCTACTATCGTGCAATATGTGACAACTAGTGATGTTTCAAGTGTTATCAAATCGCGTATCCTAAGTGAGTGGCAAAACCGGTGGCAATTTTCAGTGTCCAATCTTTGGAATATTAAACCAAACATTAAACCATGGACATGTTTCCCCACCAAAAGAAGGGATCAAGTGACAATAACCCGCCTTAGGTTAGGTCATACCAGTGCCACACACAAGTTCTTAATAACAAAAGAACCTGAACCGAAATGTGATCAGTGTAACGTTAAACTCTCGGTAAAACATATAATTGTAGACTGTCCAGTTTTCTCCACAGCAAGAAGAATTTACGGTATTCCAACAAACTTAGAGAAAGCACTTGGTGCAAATTGTTCGTTCACAAATATGTTAAACTATTTAAAAGCTATTAATTTTGTAAATATATAATATTTAATATTGTAAATCTGCTCCTCGCTAATAACCTTCGGGTTGATGCGAATTTCTCAATAAAAAAAAAAAAAAAAAAAATCCTTCTCACCACTTAAAGTCCTATGTTTTGTCTATCTGTGGGCAAATTTTCAGCCAAATCGATTATGATATATTTTGGGAATGGAGAAAAATGTAAAAAACGGTATTTTAACGTTTTCTACACTATAAAATTTGACCAAAAGCTTGTTTTGAATCAAAGTAACTTGTTATAATGCCATATAATGACATTTTTGTCCCTTCTATTAAAATATTATGTTTTCCATTGATACTTTACGATAGAAAATGCAAATTTGTATAAATAAACACCAAATCACTGTAAAACCGCATAAAATAACATTTTGAGAAAAAAAGAAGAAGAAGATTTTTTGACCTTAAATATCTTATTTTTACGTCCCGCAGAAGCTTTATACCAATTTTAAGACAAATCGGAGGTCCAAAATTTTTTTTGCTCCAAAATTGAGTGATTTGAAATGGAATGACCCTTTTATTATTATCCACTTGTGTAACACATTCACTAATTTTATCAATATATTGATTCGGTCGATTATTTATAAAATATTGTTGAAATTCCAGATTTAAATGTTTTGGCCAATCTCCAATATTGCTAGAAAAAGAGTTATTGACATTGTTATTTTCTATACGAGATGACGGAGATGTACTTGTGGCAGATGAAGTTGCTTGAAAATCAACAGTGGAGTCATCATCATCATTTATCATTTCCTGTTCGTAAAATGTAAGAATTTTGTGTAATGTAAGAATGGCGCCCGAAAATCGTGTTTTTTTCAATTATTGCTCTAGAACTCCGAAGATTTTAACTTTACAACAAAAATACTCGAATAAAAATTCACCGTGATTAAATTCTGCATAGAGAGGTGTTTTTCCCGATCTGCTCCGACGAAAATTTTCCTCGGAAAATGCGGGTTTTCCCAACAAAATCTTTAATTTTCAAATAAAGTTTTAGATAAGTAATTATTTACCAATAATTAAATAATTTGGTGACTTAAAAGCCTTCTTGGCTTAGATTATAGTTCCAGAATCTGGTGAAAATTAAACGAATATTTTAGCAACAATTCAATTGTTAATTAATAATTTACGGTCGCAATAATAACCAAAATAATTATGATACACTGATCAAACTTTGAAATCTTATAAAGATGAGATGCCTATTTAACATTTTGTCGACAAAATATAAATTTTTTATTTTTTGCATAATCTTTAAATGTTTAAAAAAATAGTTATAAACAAATTAACGTTTCTCAGAAAGTTTTTATTATATTATAATTTAAAAAAAATAGCTAAAATGCGCATTTCAAATATCTTGAAAATGAATGCTTTAAAACTTTTTTGCAACCATTTGCAAAAAGGTTATGAAACAGCAAAATAAACATACGATTACTACGGTGTTAATAATTTTTTTAAATTCTTTCAAAGCGTAGAAGTGAGTTTAAAGTACAAGCTAATTATTTATAAAACAATATCGATTATCAGCTTAATGCTTATATTTTAATTAAAGATTATAAATATATTTTTTTGTAATTTACACGCGCGAAAGTAGAATAATACAGTACCGTAGCTACCCGCCCACATACACAACTCGCGCGAGTTTAAGCGTGTCAGTCGCTTCGAGTGAACATTTTATCTCCGGCTCTGTATCAAGCCTACTTTCGCGCTAAAAATTACAAAAAAAAGTATTTTTAATCTTTGATTAAAATATAACCATTGCACTAATTTTTGACATTCTTTGTGAGTAATTAGATTGTACCATAGACTCACTTTTAAGCTTTGAAACAATTAAAACAAATTATAAACAATGGAGATATCGTATATTTATTTTGCTGTTTCCTAACTTTTTTGCAAATGGTTGGAAAATTTTTTTAAAGCATTCATTTTCAAGACCTATGAAATACGCATTTTAAGTATTTTTTAAAATTAGAATATAATAAACAATTTCTAAGGAATGTTAATTTGTTTATAACAATTTTTTTTAAACATTTAGAGATTATGCAAAAAAATTAAAAATTTATATTTTGTCGACAAAATACTAAATAGGCATCACACCTTTATAATCTTTCTAAGTTTGATCAATGTCTCATGATTATTTTGGTTGTTATTGCGACTGTAAATTGTTAATTAACAATTGAATTGTTGCTAAAATATTCGTTTCATTTTAACCGGCTTCTGAAATTATAATCTATACCAAGAAAGCTTTTATTTTACCAAGCTATATAATTATTGATAAATAATTACTGGCCCAAAAAATTTATTTGAAAATTCGAGATTTTGTTGGGAAAACCCACATTTTCCGAGGAAAATTTTCGTCGGAGCAAATCGGGAAAAACATGCCTCTATGTAGAATTAAATTGGGGTAAATTTTTATTTGAGTATTTTTGGTGTAAAGTTAAAATCTTCGGAGTTATAGAGCAATAATTGAAAAAAATACGATTTGTCGGCGCCATTTTGTTTATAAAAAAAGTACCACACTATCTGTGGACTTTACATACCTACATTAATAATATATAAGATCTTATAATTCGATTAAAGCAATAAAATTGCTGGTAAATAACCTTTATTTGTACTTTACTAATTAGACCAACGTATTATAACTATTTTTTTTTCAAAATTTAAACATTATGCAAAAAGAGAAAAATTTATATTTTGTCGATAAAATATTAAACAAGCATCTCATCTTTATAATCTTTATAAGTTTGATCAATGTATCATGATTATGTTGGTTATTATTGCGATCGTAAATTGTTAATTAACAATTGAATTGTTGCTAAAATATTCGTTTAATTTTCACCGGCTTCTGGAATTACAATCTATACCAAGAAATCTTTGATGTCACTAAGATATTTAATTATTGATTAATAATTACTTACCTAAAACTTTATTTGAAAATTATAGTTTTTGTTAGGAAAACCCGCATTTTCCGAGGAAAATTTTCGTCGGAGCAAATCGTGAAAAACATATCTCTATGCAGAATTTAATTGCGGTGAATTTTTATTTGAGTGTTTTTGTTGTAAAGTTAAAATCTTCGGAGTTATAGAGCAATAATTGAAAAAAATACGATTTGTCGGCGCCATTTTGTTTATAAAAAAAGTAGCACACTATCTGCGGACTTTGCATACCAATATTATTAATATAAAGGATCTTATAATTCGATTCCAGCAATAAAATTGCTGGTAAATAACTTTTCCATGAATTTTGATAATTAGCCCAGAGTAGTTATAAGCTCACATTCGACACCTCATGACACCTGTTACGGACTGACATGCAGATGGGGGCAAAGGTCTTCACATTTTAATGTTGTGAAATGGCTGAAAATAACTAGAGCGAAACACGTGTCTAACGGAACTTGAAACTATGGAGGCCAAATAATTGACAATGCAAAATAAATATAAATATAATGATGTACGGAATAGTAAAATCTTCATCAATAATTGTAGAGCCCGAAAACAGTTGTCCAAGATATAGTAAAACTAAGTGTAAGTCTCTTCTTTCTAGTTTTCTTCCTATCAACCTATCTACAATCTACTCATTTTTGGCACCTTTAAAAAATGAATAGGGGAATGCAATGTAATGTTGCTGAATAATGAGATAATTACAAGCAGATGAAATAATATGTATAATTATAACGAGATTAATGATAATTTACTTATAGTGTAACGTACACGTACACGAGCCTGGAGCTAATATGGTACAATGTGTATGTAATAAACCGACACAATGACGATACCGGTGGTAGAGTTCAATAGAGAAAAATGTATTAAAAAACCGACGATCTGCTAATATATACATACAGTGTTGGGATAAAGTATGGAACCAAGCAAATATCTTTGAAACGAAAAGACTAATATTTATGAAACTTTGCTTGCAAGTACAGTGCCGTAAATGCCATCTGATGCCATATTTTTTGTTACTACTTCACTTTCGGTTTCACCGGAAATACCCGTAACTTATTTACTTTAAATGGGACACCCTGTATATTTTTGCAGATTTTAAAAGAACTTGTTATTTTTAATTCATACATACCAAGTTTGGAAGAAAAAACTATTAAAACAAGAAATAAATCTCTTTACAGTTAAAAAATAGGTTAATTTATTTACGTTAGACCAATGATAATAAAAATTAAAAAAAAAATCATTTCAAATGTTGAAAATGTCCGCCGTTCACCTCCTCACAACGTGCAAGCCTATAAATAAATTCGTAAGTCACTCTGCAAGATTTCTCGTCGTATTAGTTCACATCCATCAATTATTATTCTGTGTCTCAAATCTTGCAAGCATGTTGGTCGCCTAACGTAAACACGTGATTTTAGATAACCCCAAAGAACAAAATCTAACGGGTTGAGGTACGGAGAGCGAGGGGGCCACTCTATGAATCCTCTACGTCCAATCCATCGATTTGGAAAATTCACCTACAAAAAATTAAAATTCACCATAACCGATTATCACTAATATTTCAATACGATCTTTTTCACTTAAATGAACCATTATTAATACAACTTATTTCTGTCAATTAGTTCAGTAACAGTTACCTACTATACTAAATTCAAAGAAGTCATGCAGTGCATGTAAACAACAATTTTAGTCTACAGTATAGATGGTACTCGTTTATTCCCTATTACGTTGTATTAATACAAAAAATTTTCTACAGACCCTTTTAAACAAATTTTATTTTCCAAATTTGGTATGTATGAATAAAAAATAACAAGTTCTTTTAAAATCCACAAACATATAGAGGGTATCCCATTTAAAGTAAATAAGTTAAGGGTATTTCCGGTGAAACCGGAGTGGAGCAGTAACAAAAAATATGGCCTTTTGCGTCACTGTATTTGCATGCAAAGTTTCATAAATATTGTTCTTTTTGTTTCAAAGATATTTGCTTGGTTCCATACTTTATCACAACCCAGTATGTATTATATATGTATATATACAGGGTGATTCATTAAGAATGTACAACAACCTCTAATTTGTATAAAATGTGACTCCTTACGCAGTTACAGTATGTTTTATTTAAAAAGTATTTGTAGCCAATACTTTAAAACTATTGGACATATTATTGTCGTACTTGGCAGAAAGTGTAGGTACTGTACACCCTACTAAATTATGATAAATAAACGTTTCTGGTTACTACCAGAGGCGTACGACAGGGGACAGTGAATGGTTGACCCTTCCCACATTCTACGCCACTGGCGGAATTACTATTCTAGCGAAATTTTTCGATTCTACAATACTCTCTATGTAAATAATATACTCTTTACTCGTAACGATAAAGTCATTAGTTTTCGAGATAATTTGAAGTTAAACATGTAACGACATAGTTATTTTAACTCATGTATTGTGCCGCTTAATGCTTAACTTCAAATATCTCGAAAACTAATGATTTTATCGTTAAGAATAAATATACTCTTTATTCGAAACGATGAAATCATCAGTTTTCGAAATATTTGAAGTTTACAATTAAGCGGCGCAATACATTAATTAAAATATCTGTGCCATTACATTTTTAACTTCAAATATATCGAAAACTAATGACTTTATCGTTACGAGCGAAGAGTATATTATTTACATAGAGAATATTGGAGAATCTAAAAATTTAGACAACGATAGCCAGAAACGTTTATTTAAGATAATTTCATAGGGTGTATTGTACCCACACTTTCTGCCACGTGTGAAACGGATACGTCGAATAGTTCTAAAATACTGAGCAAAAATAGTTTTTAAATTTTTAAATAAAACACCCTGTAACTCATTAACGAGCCGCACTTTATATACATAATTTGGGTTAAATCTTAATATTTTGAGGTCTAGAATCTACAACTCAGAGATTGGACATTCTTAATGAAACACCCTGTATACACGAGGTCGGTCATTAGTACGAGGAACTCCGATTAGTCGTTTGTCGTAAGAGATACGAAAAAAAGTTATTGAGGTAAAAGTTGGGGCACAGATAGGACCATAATTTAAAAATAATTTTTAGACACAAACTTATGCCTTTTTTAATAGAACTTTTTTAAATGTATATTTTTACATTTTTGGATTCTCCTCGATGTCTTCTTTCTTAAAATATAAGGTTTTACAATATTATACGAGTTACTTTAAAAGATAATCGTTTTTTTGCTATTTTGTAGCAACATTCACACCCTGTAGAATTGTAATGATTTGCCATCAAACTTTTTATGTCTGTTCAAACGATTTTTAATGTAGTCTACTATTGTTAAAAATTATATGATGAAATGTTTAATTTTAATATACAGGGTTGGTCGAAACTCGGAATGAGTATTTTCTAAACACGTTGACGGACAGTGCGTCAAATGTGTAAGCAAGTGTTGTGACACTATATGTATTTTGCAAAGTAGAATACGGAAATTGAGGGATATAATTGAGGAATAGTTTATGGAAATAATAAGTTTTTTAACATTTTTTGTAAACATGTGGACGACGACCATGGACATCGGTCGGTAACATTTTAATATACATCTGTATAATACCGGGTGGACCAAAAGTCAGTTAACGCTATCAAAAAAAGTCACGCGCAAGTTTGCGGCGTCTCCAAGAAAATATATCATGCTCTGTGAAGGGCCTTGCAAATAATCCACAGTTACAAGGTATTCGATATTTTAAGCAAGACGGTGCACCGCCTCATTACGGATTGCAAGTTCGTGAGTTTCTAAATGACCAGTTTAGTGATTGGATAGGGAGAAGAGACACAATTGAATGGCCCGCGCGTTCGCCAGATTTGACACCCTGTGATTTTGCCTTGTCGGTTGTACTTAAAGATAAAGTTTTTGCCAATTTGAAGTTCTCCGTGTCAACTTGGAAGTCTGTAGAAAGACTTGTTTCACTATTTATAAGCGTTGCCAAAAATACATTGATGAAAGTGGTTTACATTTTGAACATAAAATGTAAAGCATGCAGTTCTTTGTACCTATTTATTTACAATAAACAATAAACGTTTTTTACTTCAGTTATTTTTGCTTTTATTAATATACAAAACGGTTAACTGACTTTTGGTCCACCCGGTATGTAATATGACATTTTTGACACCGATTTTTGGTCAGAACTCGTTATTTTAAAAATGTCGTCTATTGACGTCGTGTCACATAACATCAATGGAAATTAGACGTCTATAGACGTTGTGTCCGTCAACGTGTTAAATAAAGGACTGAATGAAAATAGAGCAAACAGAGGCACAGGTTTCCCAAATGAAACAATATGGAGACATACAAATATCGGAAATAAAATGAAAGGCAGAATTTACAAAACAGTCATCAGACCAATAATGACATACGCGACAGAAACACGATCTGACACAGATAGGACAAAAGGAATGTTAGAAACAGTAGAAATGAAAACATTTCGAAAAATCGTAGGTATTCTTTTTCTCATGATCATCTTTCAGTGCGTCACAGTTTTTCGATTTCTTTCTAACGCATTAAATTGTATGTGACAGAAAAAAGGCACGTCGGTGATTACATTTCGTCGGTGACATTTATAACATTTATTCTAGTTATTCTAGTTGTCGATAGATGGCGCCATAATAAAAAAAATATTTTTTTTAATTAGATAATAATATTACAAATATATTCTGTATAATTTATAAGACTATACAAATCAAAGAAAATACCATTTTATAAATGCAAGAAACACATTTAATTTGTTTTTATTCCAAATTGAAAATAAAATGTGACCACTGTCAGATTTAACTAAAATGTCATGTTAGAATAAATGTCATAAATGTGTATTATCACGGACTTACCCTTTTTCCTATCAATTGTTACGCACTGAAAAATGCTCATGAAAAGGACAATAATACACTATGGGACAGAGCTAGAAGTTCATATATACGACGGAGATTCAAGATGGAGGATATTAATAACTGGGTAAAAAACAGAAGAGTAGAATGGTATGACCACAATAGGCCTTAGGCCTATTTCATACTTTACTACTTCGGTCGTAACGACAGTTAGTCGTACATTCCATTAGTCCAATACAGCAATGTACGGAGCCTTTCACACAGGACGACCACGACTTTTTGTCGTTCCGTTGCTCCTCGCCTGTCAATGTCACTCCAATGGACGACGGTCGTGTCGTGCCGTGCTATCAGTGAACCACGGGTATAAATTAGTGCTTCCATACTTAACGACAGTTAGTCGGGTAGTACCAGTGAATCCAGTGGCACGTACATAATGGCAAACAATATAGATGGGGAATTTTTAATCATAACATAATCATAACATTAGTATAAATAAACTAGTAACTAAATAACTGTTAATTAATAATTAAACATTGTAAGCACTTAAAATTTTATCATTAATAGAATAAATGTTTTTCAATATTTTCGGTCTTAAAACTATGTCTTCGATCACTTAAAATTAATTTGTACACTGAAAACGAACGTTCGACATCGACAGATGTAATTGGAGCATATTTCAGAGCGGATAATAAATCTGGCATAATTTGTAATTCCTCGGAAAATGTCCCATTCAAAACTTTAGCAACGTTAGATAAAAACGAAAAACCTTCATTCTTGTCGAAAACATATTTCATTTTTTTTTTAATTAATTGACCGTTACTTCCAGGTGCCGATTTAATTTTCGTCTTTAAATTATCTATTAATTTTACTGACTCACATAAATTTATCTCTTGTTTTTCTAATAAGGTAATTGTGGTAACTATTAATTTATAATTGTCATTGATATAAGCGAGTTCCTGTTCAATTTGTTATTTTTTAATATTTTTTTTTTGGCTTCTCGAATGGCTTCGGAAATATCATCATCAAATTCTGACATAACCAATTCTATTTCATTGCAGTGTTCAAAGTAAAAAAAACTGCTTCGAGCCAGGTTCCCCACCTTGTAATTACTGGTTTAGGTGGCAAAGGGACACCGGGAAGTCTTTCTTTATATATTTGCACTCTCAACGGAGCGTTTACAAAAACTTTTTTCATAAAATTTATAAAATTATTTACCAACGGAAACAGATTTCTTATTTCTTCAGCAATTCTATTTACCCCGTGGGCTACACAAGTGCAATGAATTAAATTAGGATAAAAAATCTTTAAATTAACAGCAGATTTTAACATATATGCCGCAGCATCTGAAAGCATTAAAACTATTTTATTCACTGGTATAGGGTTGGGTAAAAAGAGGTTTGTTAAACTGTCTTCTATAAATCGACTTATTGTTAAATTGTTTGTTTTTTCCAATTCTTTAACGGCAACTAAATAAGGTTTTCTCGCAAAGTTTTCGTTCAAAATTCCAATCATTAAATTAGCTATATACCTGCTGCATACATCTGTCGTTTCATCCACGATAATATACAAAAAATTGCCCTCTAACTCCCGCTTAATTTTTGAAATACATTCCATATAACATTTTTCCACAGTATGTTTTCTCAATGTACTCTCGTCCGGTAAGGATTTATTAAGATATTTTTCGAAAAAGCATTTAAAACTAGGGTTATTAACTTTATATAGAGGAATGTTGGATGCAATCATCATCTGGCATAAATCAAATTTAAATGCGTCTTCCTCCTTTTTTTGAACTGCTTAAACTATTCCTCAGAGATATTTGGGCTAACTTAGAGGAATTTAATTTTTTCAAATTACGTTTATGAAGTGGGGTTCCACAATGCTGGTCAATAAAGTACTTTTTTCTACTTGAAATCTGAGAATTAAAAAAAAATAATAAGAATTCTAAAACCGCTTTAGAATTTAGTTATGTTGTGGGACGAGAAAAAATAAAACTTACCGATTTGCCGCATGGTTTACAAAATGCTCCATCTCCTTCTAGAGAAAGTTCCGAATAAGGTGCGATCCATAGCCTTAATTTAGATGTCATCTTTTTACACAAATGTCTAAAACGTTTTAAAACGTGTTCTTTGCTTTTCGGTATACGCAACAAAACTAAAGTAGGATATAGCAATTTGTGACTAAACTCTGATACAGTAACCGACTGTACAACTGATAATAAACTAATAAAGCTTAAGGATTTCCAACTAGTTAACCCTCAAGTCTCGATCAGGTACATTTTCCTAGAAATCTGTTATATAAACAAACCATTGATATTTTATTATTGACCCAAAATTTTATTATAGAATGGTTTAGTAATAGAAAAATATCATGGGTAGTACCATGAAATTTTAAAAAAGTCACAAATAGGCGGAATTTACGAAAAAAGGCAAAAAGTGCAAAAAACAATTATTATAATAGGCAAAATAGGCAAAAAAGGCATTTTGCCTATAATCCGAGCTTTACTTCTTTCCTTATCATGAAGTAGTCTATTTGGGATTCATGTAGGTAAGGTCACTTTTGTAGGTAAGAAGTTGAGTTTCTCTCTTTTTAAAGAATGTGTTAACAATCGCCATATCCAATGCTGTTGCTAATTCAAGCATGTCATCTCCAGCTTCATTTCTAGTTCCAAAGCCTAATCCCGCATGTATTGTTTCATATCATGTCTTGGCTTGGCCCATATGTACGTCTTCTAATTGGTCATAGAAAGCTCTTCTTTCATTCTCACCCAGACCTGTTTGAGGAGCATACACACACAACATTCAATACCTCTTTATCAATTACAAATTTCACTGACATCATTCTAGCACTCGTTCTTACAACTTCTACTACGTTATCTTTCATTTCACTATCAGCAATTATACCAACTCCATTTCTAGTGTTACTACTCCCTACATACCACAATTTGTATCCTTCACCTAGTTCTTTCGCCCTTTGTCCTTTCCACCTAGTTTATTGAATACAAGCAATTAGAACTCTTCTTCGTTTGAGCGCATCCACTAACTCCAGACTCTTACCTGTAAGACTTCCAAGATTCCAAGACCCTATCCTGATTTTTCTAACCTGTAATGGTGGTCCCCCTGAGATAGTCCTCACCCGGAGATCCGAACGGAGGCTCATTTTACTTCCGGAACATTTTACCTCAGGAGATGCCATCATTTCAGTATAAGTTTTTATTGCGTTTGGAAAAGGTCTTTTTTTGGATTTTTGGAATCCAAAAGATTTTTGGATATTTGATGCCTGAATGCCTTTTCTATCAGCACCATATCCTGCCCTGCACGCTTAGCCAATACACCATCAATGCAACCAAAGTGCAGTATTACCCTACACCCGCCTGCATTTTTCTGTATAGGCCAGGATCCCTACTGTAAGGACTGCTCTATAAGCCAGTGTATTGTTGCCCGTATCCCGCCACTAGGAGGCACGTACTTTATTCGGGATACAACATTATATTTTCTTACACATTTTGCATAACTCTGTTATTGAGAACATCCCTTAAGTAAAGAAATTAAAGAGAGCAAACGATAAGGTTTCTAAAGCTGTAACTATTTTCGAAATAAATGGAAGTTACTGTCTCGTAATTCGTATTCATCTCTAATTTGACATGCTCGGAAAATCCAATACGAAATCGAATTTTCCGATGTGCAAATACAGCACGAAATCTCAACTTATTTCCCCGTAATAAAAGACAACCATAAACTCAGAACGAATTAACTCTTAGGAAATTCGAGGAAGGATATATGCGGGTTGCGTGTGTATTTAATTTAGTGTGCTATTTTTAAACTCGAATTTAATCCCAACTACATTTATAAAAGTCATGATGCCTACCTACGATAATATACCCTGAATTATTTTCGGTAATAAAACCGAAAGCGATGGTTTGAAATGTGAAATAAATCAAAATGTTTTAGTTCATTTTACTCGGTCGTATTAACATAATCTATTAGGAAGAATAAAAAGGTTACTTTAACGTTTAACCAGAGGCGTTTCTCGCTGAAATGAAAATTCCGCTTTGAGAAAAACTCTTGTGAATTTATTCAGATTTATTATAGTTCAGATCACTATCAGACAACTACAAAAACGACGAGGTTAAAGAATATCATAGAAATCTATTAGGTCCTTATTTAATTAATTATAATAAATACGACATCAAGCTGATAGATAACATTATACTTTATTTACTGGTATTCAAACTACGAGTATAAACATCAACAACAATTAGTAACGACCTAGCCCAAACATGTCGCAATCGTCTTTACATTAATAAATACTTACTACAATAATAATCTATATCGCCAGGGTTATTGCTTATATACAAGTTCAAATAATAACAAGCATGACATTTCAATGACTCGCAGTTACTTAATCCAAGAATTTATAATCTCCATTATTGACTTTGAGTGAGGTTTAAACTCTCCTGAGAAGAGTTGAGTACGAAAGCAATAAATCTGGTCTGAAAATCAATAAAGCTAAGACAATAATAATGGTGGTCGACAGATTCCACACTATTCAACTGACTAACATGTTACAAGAATACCAGATAGTAAACAGCTTTTTCTATCTCGGGTCTAGTATAACTAACGATGGTAACTGTGAAGCAGAAGTTCGGAGACGTATTGGTATGGCAAAAAATGCGATTAGTCTCCTAACTAAAGTTTGGAAAGACAGATCTATCTCTCAAACTATCAAGATGAGACTGGTGACTGCCCTTGTATTCTCAATATTTCTACACGGAGCCGAGACTTGGACCCTTCGCGCATGCGAGCGCCAAAAAATTGATGAATAAAAAATGATTGAATACCTTGAACAGCTCATAGGACAAACGTTTCCATTCTAAACCACCTCGAAATAAAAGAAGGCTGTCCACAATATGTCTGCAACGAATTCTGCAATTCTTCGGTCACGTAGTTCGCCGAGGTGACGATAGTTTGGAGAGATTAATTGTTTCTGGAAACGTTCCAACGTTCCGGGGAGAAGATCAAGAGGACGATCACCAACTAGATGGTCCGACAAAATAAAAAATTAAGCTGGAAACTCATTCTGCGAAGCTTTTAGAGCAGCTGAAGATAGAGACCAATGGAAAAAAAAAAGAATGTGTGTGTACTTTGTACGCACGTAAGAAGTTATACTTCTATTATATGATTTCAACGAAATAAATTTACTTTCAACAGGTTATTTATATTTTATTTAAAGATTAAATTAAATTTTACTTACTACTTTCCAAAAACTTTTATTAAAACAATACCAAAAATAAAAAAAATAGAAAACCCGCGGATTCGAACCGGGGACCTCTCGATCTCCGGTCACACGCTCTACCACTGAGCTATATTCCGTTTGCTGTGACAGGTTACAAGATTTCTCATACATACTGACAAATTTAATAGACCAAGTGAAGTATACAAAAATACTTTAAATATACTTACTATTATTTTTTATACCTAAACCTCATGTTAGCGTCTCGAAAGTTGAATGCCATCTTGTAGGCACATCTAATTTTGGCATAGTCATCTTACAATTTATGGCCTCGCAAGCAATGTTAGGTAAGTTTAAGTTGCATTTGCTCTGAGTTTTTGATTTTTTTACAAGGTATTTAATTTTACTTACAGGAGAGTTGAAATCTAAAGCAGTATCATTTATAGCATTTTCTATTTCGATTTCATCCTCCAGATAATCAAAATACTTTTCGATGTCCAAACTGCTTCGATTAGGTTTATCATCTTTTATGAAATCGTGGACAGCTAAGTTTAGAATATATGCGAAACATCTTCTTCTTCTTCTTCTTGTGCCACTCCTATCGGAGATTGGAAATCATTAAGGCTACCCTGACTTTGTTTACAGCTGACCTAAAAAGTTCATTAGTGGTGCAGCCAAACCACTCTCTCAAATTCCGCATCCACGACATTCTTCTACGGCCTGGATTCCGTTTTCCGTCTATTTTTCCTTGCATTATATTTTGAAGTAATGCGTATTTATGACCTCTCATCAGGTGACCCAAATACTCGAGTTTTCTTCGTTTTATCGTTAATAAAATTTCTGGGTCTCTTCCTATCCTTCGTATTACTTCAAGATTTGTGATTCTTTCAACCCAACTTATCTTCAGCCTTCGACGGTAGCACCACAGCACCATGCGAAACATAGAAAATGCTTATTTTTGTAGTAAAAACCGGGAACTAAAGTTTCCAGAGAACGTATCATTGTAAAGTTAACAGCCGCATTATCAGTTGTCACACCTTGAATGAAGTCCAGCGGATCATAAGATTTTAGCATCTCAAAGAGAATATGTATGGCTTCCCTTAGCAATCACAAAGTCTAAAACAATTGACTGAATTTAATAAAAAGGTCGCCGGAGAATCACCGGACCGGGTAATCAAGAAATTTCAAGATCTTGAAATTTCTTGAGTCAACACAAGATATAAATATGATGTCAAGAAAACGTCAAGACAAGATTTTTTTAAATTTCTTGATTTTTTCTCAAGACAAGACAAGAAGTTGTTATCAAGACGAGAATTCTTGTCTTGTCAACCCCTAGTTAGATACGACTTAGAAATTGCAACAGTAAAAAAATTAGTAACTTTGCTCAGAAATACGAAGAGAGATTGGCACAACATCCCAACGTATTAAGCAAGAAACCCATTAAGGCCCATTTATACATATCAGGGCCGTGTCCGTTCCGTGTTAAGACAGGGCCCGGTCTAAAAAAAAACAATATGTACTCTTATGAGCATGTTTATACATTGGCGTTTCCCGGACGGGGCCCGTCCGCGCCCGGTCTGAAATTAATCCCAGCCGATATTTTTGCTGTCGGCACTGGCGATGCACGAAAATGACACGGATCGCAGGGACTTGTATAAACACGATTTTATTGTTTTGTGAACGCGACTGCTGGAAAACAGACAAGCAATAGATATTGTGAGGTGAGATCTTCTATCCAAGCCGAAATATTTTCAACTATCTTTTACACAGAGATATGTAATAACATTTTCCTCTCTTATTCGGCCCGGTACGCACACTGCCACAACCCGGTTGTATGTGAATATCGCAATAAAAATACCCGGACTCGGCACTGACCCGGAACAGACACGGCCCGGGTATGTATAAATGGGCCTTTATGAACGCCCGGCACGGCACAGGCCGGCGCGTCCAAAAACCCATTTGTAACGGCCGGCACGGCACCAGAAAAATGATCATATATTTTAAAAACTATGGTAAAATAAAAGTTTTTAAAAGACATAAACTACACAATTTTAATGAAAATGCATCATGTAAAAAAAACGAATTCGTGGTTAAAAGATAATGTACGTACCTGTCCATTGATCAAAATTTTCGGATATTTGTACCTATGTATTGTCCTTTTTCTTACTATCATGATAACTTAAGTCCGATGCATCATACAAAAATGGGTATTCTCTGACACTCTCAATGAAAAGTTCTTCCATATAATTTTATTTCAAAAGAAACAACGCGCTTTCAATTAAAAAATCAACAATATATCTGCTTATTACCAACAATTATGACGCACTGGCGCCGACTGGCCGTTCAGGCCGTTCGACTTCAACGGATTTTATTCTCCTCGGAGAATTTTGGCCGTTCCGTTTGCGTGCTGGCCTGTGCCGGGCCGAGCCGGCCTCTCATAATGGGTTACGTTGCATTTAAAACTATACAAATGAATTTGAACTGTCCTGTGCCGGGCCGGGCTGTGCCGTGCCGGCCGTTCATAATGGGTTTCTTGCTTTAGCGAGAAACCTGACGAGACAACCAGTTAGACGCAGACTTACACCCAGTGATTTACAGAATACACCCAGTGATTTACCATCACGATTTTATTTATGTACTATAATTCCCAGAGTTCAACAATTTTATAGTGATGTGACATAATATACTGTAAATAAAATGGTTAAAGAATCATTTTCTCCAAGACACCTACATTAGTGGTCATAACATGGGAGGTTAAATAAAAAAAAGGTCACCATATTGTGGAGGTAAAATTAACTAATAAAAATAAAGAACATTGATTAGACCAGTAGTAACCTACGGTTGTGAAACCTGGGTAATGACGAAAAAAGATGAAACCCAACTTAGGACATTCGAGTCAAAGATACTGAAAAAAGTATATGGCCCGGTGCAAGAGAAAGACGGCACATGGAGAATCAGGAGAAACGACGAGGTTAATGATTTGAATGATGAAGGATATGGTATTGTAAAATTTGTATAAAGTCAAAGGCTGTCATGGCTGGGACAAGCCAAGAGACAAGAAGATTTAAAAACAGCAAAGAAAATATCACAATGGAATCCGACAGGAAGAATAAATGAAGGCACAGAACGAGATCGTTGAATGACGTGGAAGACGACGTGAAAAGCATTAATATAAGACAATGGAGGAGAAGAGCACAAGAAAGATCTGAATGGAAGCACATAGTCAGACAGGCAAGGACATATTTAGGGTTATGATGCTAAAAGAAGAAGAAGACATTTATAAAAGTCGAAAATTATTTTCAGCAATAAAACCTAAAGCGATGGTTTGAAATATGAAATAAATCAAAATGTTTCAGTTCATTTTACTCCGTCGTATTAACATAATCTATTAGGAAGAATAAAAAGGTTACTTTAACCAGAGGCGTTTCCCGCTGAAATGAAAATTTCGCTTTGAGAAAAACTCTTTGGAGCTTCATTTCAAATAAATTTTTTGTGGATTTATTTTCGAGAAACCGAATATAATATTTATCTTTTCTAACTTACATTTATTAAAACCCTAATTTAGAGCTCTGCCTTTAAGGAAATTATTTCTTGGTATTAGTATAAAAAATATTCGTTAGCCAATTATACAGTGTGTAACAAAAAGGTAGGTTATAAAAATTAAATCACATATTCTGGGACCAAAAATAGTTCGATTAAACCTAACTTACATCAGTACAAATGTACACATAAAAAAAGTTAAAGCCCTTTTGATGGTATAAAATGAAAATCGATTTTTTCCAATATAAGTATCGAGAACTGTTAGAGATTTTGTATTGAAAAAGGACATGTGGCTTTCTTATGGCAGGAACATCTATAAAAAAAATAACAGTGAAATTTGTGCACCTCATAAAAATTTTATGGAGATTTTGTTCCCTTAAATTCCTCCCAAACTTTTGTGTACGTTCCAATTAAATTATTATTGTAGTACCATTAGTTAAACACTTTTTCTCTGCTGACCGGTTTCGGACTCTAAAATTACTGTAAGGTCTTCTTTTGACCAGCACTGCCTTGTCAGAATACACGTGAAGAAGCAGACTACTTATGTTTTATTTTCCATTATCCGGTCTTCTCTTGAATTTACTGGAATTGCTGGAACCCTTCGTGATATCTTCGTGACATCACGTAGTTACCTACTCATCATTTGGAATAGTTTCGAATGGGTTGAATGCAAAGGTCAACTGTCATCAACACTCCTAACTTCACGTGCAACTTTGATACGAGAATTATAAAAAAATATGCATTAAAATCCAGATCCCGTAATTTTTTGAGCATTAAAAAGTGAGTACAAAGACATACATATTCACACAGTCTATCAAAATAAATACAGATTTGGAATTTTGCACAGCCATACAGATTGATGATTCACATTTTTTAAGTAATGTTAGTCAACTGAAATTTAAATTTTAAACGCGGCCTACTGCGATTCCACAAACCGGGTGAATTTTCGATATTTTGCTTCGCGTTAGAGATGTCAAAAAAAGTTATTTGGAAAAGTTGTTCCAAATATTATTATAACGCCACATACCCAATTTCATGACAAAATTCGCACTGTTAGTTTTTTCAGCATTTTTAGTCAGGATCCTAAAACCTACAGTTGGCTGTCCCGAGATGCATCTCGGCCGGCGAATTACCTCGGGACAATTATTTAATAATTATGTGGATTATTACTTTACACCGATTCTTCGCCTCCATTTCCAATTTCTCGTTGCCATCATTTATTCCTGTTTCGGAAGTCCAGTTCGTAACTCCAAAGGGTCGCCATATAAAGATGTGGGGTGGTTTTCACGGAATGGGACGTTTCGATGCCGCCGGTTCATCGCCGGCCGTTTCGATGCCGCCGGATCATCGCCAGTCCATTTCATCGCAGTCATATCTCGCATTTCCTAGAATTCCTAATTAATACTAAAAATAACTAATAATTGTAACTGTCGAAAATTCGGAAATATATCAGATAGCGATTAATTGACTGGCGATGAATCGGCCGGCATGGGCATCGAAATGGCGGCATCGAAACGGCGGCGATGAAACGTCCTAGACCCGGTTTTCATTTGATGGAGTTAACTAATCACGAGCACCATATTTCCCATTTAATACTGTATTGTTTTTCTAAGTACATTTATTAATGTTTGCTAGTACCCAGTTGACGATGAAAATGTACGTATTTTGTTCGAGGTGGAATTCTCTAAAGTAACCCAAACGTATACTGCCCCAAATATCTCTATATATCAGTCTTTTTTGATTACGTATGTTTTGTATATGTACTTCTTTTACTTTCGTATATCGATGTCAAGTTTAATAAGTGAATAATATAATACAGAAATGCAAGCTTGCACTAATACATCGTACGTTTGGTTTACAAGACCTTCACGGTCTACTTGCAACATTCGGGGTGCTTACTAATACATATTACAGTGGATTAATTTTATGTTAGTTGAAATTATCTGAAATATTGTTAAAATATTGTACATGGTGTCTTCATCTGAAATGCGACCCACTGTATATTTTTTACATTCTTTAAGTTTGTCGATTGTAAATACCAGACACTGTCAATCACGGTATACATATTTCTTATCAGAATAATTATTAAAATAACAGGAAGCTTTTTGAAATAAAAATGTAATTATCTGCGCTACGTATTTATTACCTATTAGACCAGGGCATTTAGCACTAAAAACACCCGAATAAATAATTTTTTAAATACAGCACCGAGACCTGCAGTTTTTTGCATTGCGTTCAGGATGACGCCAGGAAAAAAGTCTACTATTCAAAACTGGGTGGAAATGCATAATTGCACTGCAAAGTGCATAAAATGCATCCAAAATTGCATAAATACAAAAATAAAGTCAAAATCAGTATACTAAGGAACAAAATTTATTATTTAAGGGAGGTTTTTGGGGTCACCGAATACGATTACGCCATCAGAACTGACCTCCGGATCACCTGGTGCCCAAGTTCGCTGTAAGAGACGTCATCTTCTGGAGTTTCGATGGTTTTTGGCATTAAATCGATGCAAACGCGTTACTCGCCGGTTTTAGGGGTCGCTAAGTACGAATATGCCATCAGAATTGACCTCCGGAGTACCTGGTGCCCAGAGTCGCTACAAAGGCACGTCATCTTCTGGAGTTTCAAGGGATTTCGGCACTAAATTGATGCAACTGGACTATTCGGGGGTTTTTAAGGTGGTTAAACACGAATCTGCCATCAGAACAGACCACTGGATCACCTGGTGCCCAAGGTCACGGTAAGGGGCGTCATCTTCTGGGGTTTCGAGGGTCTTCGGTATCAAATTGGTGCAAACGGATTACTCGGGGTGTTTTTGAGGTCGCTAAACACGAATATACCATCAGAATAGACCACCGGATTACCTGGTGCGCAATGTCACTGCAAGGGACGTCGTCTTCTGGAGTTTTGAGGTCTTTCGGTATTAAATTAATGCAAATGGATTACTTACGGGTTTTTGGGGTCGCTAAACACGAATATGCGATCAGAATTGAACTCCGGAGAACTTGGTGCCCAAGATCGCTACTAAGGCACGTAATCTTTTGGAGTTTCGAGTGTTTGCGGCAATAAATTGATGTAAACGGATTACTCACTGGTTTTTTGGGGTCGGTAAACACGAATATGTCATCAAAACTGAGCTCCGGAGTACCTGGTGCCGAGGATCGCTACTAGGAAACGTCATCTTCTGGGGATTCGAAGATTTTCGGCATTTAATTGATGCAAATGGATTACTGGAGGGTTTTTGAGGTTGCTAAACACGAATATGCCATCAGAATCGACACCTTGTGCACCTGGTGCCCAAGGTCACTGCAAGAGACGTCATCTTCTGAAGTTTTGAGCGATTTCAGCATTAAATTGATGAAAATGGATTACTCGGGGTTTTTTAAAGTCGTTAAACATGAACATGTGATCAAAACAGACCATCGTAGCACCTGGTACCCGCGGTCACTGCAAGGGGCATCATCCTCTGGGAGAGGTTTTTCGGTACTATATTGACGCAAACCGATTACTTGGTTACCGAGTTACTAGGTTTTTGGGGTTGCTGAACACGAATATACGATCAGAACAGACACCGGACCAGCTGGTACTTGGGGCACGCCATCTTCTTGAGTTTAGAAAGTTTTCGGTACTAAATGAATTCAAACGGATTTCTAATGGCTTTTTGGGGTTGCTGAATATGAATACGCCGTTAGAACACACACTGGAGCACCCGGTGCCCAAGGCACGTTATCTTCTGAAGTTACGTGAGTTTTCGGTACCAAACTCATACAAACAAATTACTTTTGGGTTTTTGGGGTTGGTGAACACGAGTATGACTTAGATGAAGGATTCTGGAATATCTAGTGATTATGATGATCAATAATAACGCCAACGCATAATAACATTGTCATAATAGAATATAGTAAATCGATCTGGAAATAAATAAAGAAAAAATGTTGTCAGATATAAATAAAGTTTATATAAATTTTATATACAGTGAGCACGTAAAGGTTGGAATAAATTCATTTTCTCGAGAATGGACGATTTGGGAAAAAAATCCCGAAACAGGTCAATTTTTATTTTTAAATTACGACTTTTTGGCATATATGTCATACTAGTGACGTCACCCATCTGGGCGTGATGACGTCATCGATGATTTTTTTAAATAGGAATAGGGGTCGTGTAATAGTTCATTTGAAAGGTAATTTAATTCTCTATTCAGTAATATAAACATTTACATAACTATTTACACAGGGTGTCTAAAAAATTTTTTTAAATTAATTTTATTGACATAAAAAGAAGAATGCATGTAATTTTTATTTAGTCCAAAATACATTTTAAGGTTCTTAGAACACAGAAAAAAATGTTTATTTGAAAAATAATCATTGCTTTTCCCTTAAATCAAATGTTCAAATGTAAAAAAATTAAATGTTCAAAAAGAGGAAGGCGAGTGGGCGGCTAAAATGCTAAAACGATAATTATTTGTTAAATAAACTTTATTTCCTGTTTTCTGATAGCAATAAAATGTATTTTGAGTTAAATAAATTACACACATTCTTCTTTTTATGTCAATAAATTTAAATTAATAATTTTTTTTTGGACACGCTGTATAAATAATTATATTAATGTTTATATTACTGAATAGAGAATTAAATTACCTTTCAAATAAGCTATCACACGACCCCTATTCTCATTTAAAAAAATTATAGATGACGTCATCACGCCCAGATGGGTGACGTCACTAGTATGACACATATGTCAAAAAGTCGCAATTTAAAAATAAAAATTGACCTGTTTCGGGATGTTTTTCCAAAATCGTCCATTCTCGAGAAAATGAATTTATTCCAACCTTTACGTGCTCCCTGTATACATAAGTAAGAAAATTAAATAGCACAGTCAGTCCCTTGCAGTGACCATGGTCACCAGGTGCCCCATGGGTCTGTGACATATTCGTGTTTGGCGACCTCAAAAACCCCCTGTGTAAATCATTTGCATCCATTTTAAGCCGAAAACCCTCGAAAATCCAGAAGATGACGTCCATTGCAGTGACCTTGAGCACCAGGTGATCCGGTGGTCTGTTATGATGGCATATTCGTGTTTAACGACTCAAAAACCCCCCGAGTAATCAATTTTTATCAATTTAATGCTGAAATCTCTCAAACTCTAGAAGAGGACGCCCCTTGCAGTGAACTTGGGCTCCAGGTGCACAGGGAGTCGGTTTTGATGGCATATTCGTGTTTAACGACCTCAAAAACCCGTAAGTAATCCGTTTGCATCAATTTGATACCGAAAACCCTCGAAACTCCAGAAGATGACGTCCCTTGCAGTGACCTTGGGCACCAGGTGATCAAGAGGTCTGTTCTGATGGCATATTCGTGTTTAACCACCTCAAAAACCCCTTGAATAGTCCAGTTGCACCAATTTAGTGCCGAAATCCCTCGAAACTCCAAAAGATGACGTGCCTTAGTAGCGACCCTGGGCACTAGGTACTCCGGAGGTGAGTAATCCGTTTGCATCGATTTAATGCCGAAAATCATCGAAACTCCAGAGGATGACGTCTCTTGCCATGACCTTGAGTACCAGGTGATCCAGAGGTCAGTTCTGATGGCGTAATCGTATTTAGTGACCCCAAAAACCCCCCAGATAATAAATTTTGTTCCTTTAGTATACTGATTTTGACTTTATTTTTATATTTATGCAATTTTGGATGCAGTTTATGCACTTTACACTGCAGTTATGCATTTCCACCCATTTTTGAATAGTAGACTTTTTTCCTGACGTCATCCTGAACATAATGCAAAAAACTGCAAGTCTCTAGGTGATGTATTTAAAAAATTATTTATTTTGTGCTAAATGCCCTGGTCTATATGCTATTTTATAACTCTTATAGTAATCGCTGGTAACTCTATGACTAATAACTTTTTGTTGTTTTCAGTTAGTTTGTGTTTCTGGCCAGTGCATTTACCATTAGGCGGCTTAGCTTCAAAGTAAGTAATTAGATGGAGGTTTTATATTAAACCGTTAGATTCGTATTTGATAAACTAATTATTTAATGCATGATGATTAAATTATCTCGTTAAATTCTATACATGAACCATCAAGTTTAAATTTTACAATAGTTCTGAAAGTGATGTTTATGATAATGGAAAATTAAAATAAAAATAACTCTTCAAAAACTGAAAAAATATAATAACAGACGACAAAAAGAATATCCCGTAATATAATCTGGATTTGTATTTGCTATATTATGTAGATAGACCAGGGGCAGCTGTCATTTCTTCGAATTCAATCTAATTTTTTCGTATACGAGTTAACTCGAATGAAAAATTTCGTATACGAACCTAAATGTATATTTTTGAATGTCCTTCGAACTGTTATACGTATACAAGAAGAATTTTCAGCGGCGACACTGCAAATTCGAACAACGAAAACTCAAATAAAAAGAAGGAAGAATAATAAATAACAGTTTTACTTAACCTCTTTTATGGTGATTTTGTCATCTTTAAAACAATTTTTTTATTGTAAATTAGCCGAAAGCAGTAAAAAAGCATTAAATATGACGGTTCAGTATCGGTCGAACAAAAAAAGAGCTGATCGAATTTATTGAGACGAATTCAATGTTAAAATGTAAGTCCGAAAGCTTGTCTTACATACACGGGCCTAGTGACAACTGAAATGACAATTATTACATATTTCAATCATATACGAACATCGAAATTCGAATAGTTTAGACCCATTCGAGTCGTCGTCGTATACGAAAAAATTCGTACACGAAGTATTCGAAAATACAAGAAACTGGATTTCGAGCGAATTTCTTCCAATTTCGTATGCGAAATATGCTCGAATGAAATCTAAAATACGACCCCTGGGGTAACCCTCCGTATATCGAAAATGAAATATTTGCGGACATACGTTTATATAGCAAACGGTCATTATTTTTTCATGCATAATAATTACTCCCTGAAGTTTGGCGCACTTATTTGCTAACACCCTGTATATATTTTTTAAATACCTATACAATTAAGGTATTTACATTTATATTAATAATAATAATGATAAAGGTGTTCCCCGAAACGGAAGGTTCATTACTGGCCATTCAGGATCAGGTTATACCAACCAGAAATTACCTGAAATATATCATCAAAGACCCTCAGGTTAAAAACGACAGATGCCGATAAAGATGTCAAGCCCATGAAACCATCCAACATATTACCGGGGGCTGCCAGGCATTTGCTGCAACTGAATACAAGGAACGGAATGACTCAGTTGGAAAGATCCTTCACTGGGACTTCTCCAAGCGGACCATCTCCCATATTATCAATACGTCCCTGAGAGTATGCTTGAGAGTGACAACTATAAGCTATACTGGGACCGCACTCTGCTCACAGACCAAACAGTTGCACATAATAGACCGGATCTCGTATTAGTCAATGAATTAACGAGACAAACAACACTCATTGATGTGGCGATTCCTAACAACAATAATCTACGTACTAAATTTGCTGAAAAGATCGCCAAGTACAGAGATCTGGAAATTCAAATACGGGGACGATGGAGAATGCAAAGTACCCAGACAATACCGATTATTTTGTCTACTACTGGAGTCATTCCGAAGACCCTCCGCGAAAGCGTAAAAAAGCTGGATCTCAATGAACATCTTTATAAGACCATGCAGAAAGCTGTACTACTCGCGACGGCCAGAAGTGTACGAAAATTTTTGGGAGATACACCTGCATACCAAGTCACCTAGGGCTCGATAACATGGAAAGAGTCCGACCAGAGCTCAATCCTTTGATACCGTAGGTATCTGGATATCTTTGATAGTATCCGTATGGCTAAATCTGGATAATTTAATAATAGTCTCACTCCAATAGAGGGGTGTAGGCCGTATGGCTAAATCCGATCTCCCATTTTATACCGCTATCGCGACTTTGGGATTATAGCAGCTTAGTCTGCCATCTCTAGTGCCTACGGTATACAAAGAAGTTAACAGGACCAGTGCTACGCTTCAACCGCCTATTATTACCCCTGGTTTTACCCGTTTTATTCAGGCTGAGTCGACCTGGGACCCATAGACATTTTTTTAAAATGTCTAGACGTTCTCGTAGGTGCTGTGATTCGATCCCCGGCCTACCTGCGTGGAAGTCAGACATCCTAACGCCTTAGCTGTCCGGTCCTACATTTACATTTATAATATGAAACATTATTAATATAATTTTATTCTGTGGACTGTATGTTTTTAGATTGCTGGTTTAAGGTAGATTAGAGAGGAAGAATGATGATACAGGCAGTATTATAAGTTTATCATCATAATCATACATCTCCAAGTGGAGTAAACGGCACCTTGCGGTGTTTCAGGTAGCGTGAGGTATGATGGTGAGGTTGCTAGTCCCACGCATTATCTGTTGAGTCCCGTCCAAATTTGTTTACTAGTTTTCTCCATTCTCTTTTGTTTTTTGCTATCTTTTTTGCACCGTCCCATGTTAAATTATTTTTTTTAAGTTCTTTTTCTATTGTTCTTTTCCACGTATAATATCTTTCCCTTTCTTCTTTTGCCTTGATTGAGCATTGTAATGTGGAGCTTGTCTAGCAATATTTGTTACTGGTTTTCGTAAGGTGTGTCCTATCCTAATCTAATGGAATGTATATTGAGAAGACTGCATCTTATAAGTACTTGGGACATGAAATTCGGTTGGGAAGAGATAACCAGACGTGCGAGCTCCCACGTCGCATATAATTAGCCTGGGCAGAGCTTGGTAAACTGAACTATGTATTTAAATTGGACTTGCCCATATGCCTCAAAAGGAAAATCTTTGACCAGTGTGTGTTGCCTGTACTAATTATGGAGTCAAATCATTAACACTAACAAAAAAGGTAGTGAACAAGATTCGCTTAACTCAGAGGGCTGTGGAGCGCCAGATGTTGGGTGTCTCTCTAAGAGACCGAATCCCAAACGAAGAAATACGCCGTAGAACAAAAACAACAGATGCTGTCCAAAAAATCAGCGCCGCTAAAGTGGAATTGGGCAGGACACGTCGCCAGATTGTCAGACAACCGATGAACAAAACGTATTGTCGAGTGGAGGCCTCGAGAAGAAGCACTACGGAGCAGAGGACGCCCACGAACCAGATGGGTCGATGATCTGAAGCATGTTATCTGTAACTGGATGCAAGCCGCACAAAACAGAGACAGATGGAAAGAGCTGAGGGAGACCTATGTCCAGCAGTGGACGTATACGGGTTGATGATGATGGTGTCCTATCCCCTTCCATTTCCGTTTTTTTATTGCATGTTCTATCCTTTCTTCCTTTGTTAGTCTCCACAATTCGTCATTAGTGATTTTGTTTGGCCAAAATATTCTCAGTATAGTACGTAGGCACCTGTTAATGAAGGATTGTATTTTATGAAAGAATTGTTTATGGTGTTTCCACGTTTCTGCTTCATATAACAGGACAGACTTTACATTATAAGTTTATAACAAAGCTTATCCAAGTGACTGTTTGGTCACTGTTCACTCGCGTCTCGAACATTCAACACATATGCCATTTTCACACGCGGTTGCTTCTCGTACTAGGTCTATTTGTTTTTAGCGGATTAGCGTCTCATACTATTCATTATGATCGAGTAGTGTTACAGCCCTGGGTGGGTCGTGGCTGACTGTACAACTTTTTTCCAACTTTTTCGGTCTTCCATCAACCTACTCTAGAAGATGGTTGATTGGGTCCTCGGGTAGAGTTTCACCATGTTCCCAGAGGTTTAATCCCTGAACATCGGCGTTTAGCCTTTTTAATTTTATTTTAACGTAATGTAGATTTATTTATAATCACAACCATTGTTTGGCTCTGGGGCTATTTTGCAAGTATTCAAATTCACTGATGATGGACCGATATGTTTGAAAACGTTCTGATGAACTCATTTTATTGAATCCATTGGGATTCTAAAAATTTTTAGTAAATATACCTTTTACATAGAAGTGGTTTTTACTTCATGTTCCAGTTTGTTAAACCATTATTGGTAATTTTAAGGATCAGTCTGGATTTATATGTATTTATTTGGATGAAAAATTATTTGTGATTGAATATTTTCACGGCCAAACTAATGAAATTTTACGTATTTTTTGTTGCAATTAATGTTTAGCTTGAATCACCAATAACTCACAAATTAAAGCAGTTAGGTATAGGCAATACTTATAAAATAAAAAAGTACCATAAAATATCATTTCATTACAATACTAAAATACAGGGTGTTCCATTTAAGAAATCTGAGAAAATATTCATTCCGAGTTTCGACCAACCGTGTATACTAAAATTTCAAAATTATCTATACTAATGATTCTTAACAATAGTAGACTATATTAGAAATCACTTGAACGTAAGCAGAGTTTTTAATGTCAAACTATTACAAGTCTACAGGGTGTGAATCTTGCTACGAAATTAATAAAAAAACGTAAATATCTCTTGAAATACCCTGTATAATATTACAAAACCTCATATTTTAAGAAAGAAGATATAGAGCAGAATCCAAAAATGTAAAAATATATATGGTGCCCCATTAAAAAAAAACGAAATTATAAGCAACTTCCGGTGTAACCGGAAGTTTCAAAGAGACGAAAATATTTTCATTTAATAGATCATCCTTCAAAACCCCTTTATTTCAAATTTCATGATTATGTTACCTTTAGTTCTCCAGATACTTCTAATAGGCCAGTTATATGCCTCACCCTATATACCTAATATAAATTTAACTATTTTCAATGGGAAATAAGCCACAATTTTACCAGTTAATATAATTTTTAATATAATTTTTTAAGTGTTGCACTAATTGTGACGAGCGATGGGATGAATATGATAATTATGTGCTTGACCATTCGAATTAGTGAATATTTATAACAAATTATAATTTTGAGTAACTACAAAATCTGATTCACAAATATCAATATTTAATGTTGCCCAACATAATTATTATAGGTTAATTGAGCGAGATAATACCAAAATTGCTATTATAAGTTTATTTATGACATAATAATTATATAGGGTTTAATTTGTTTTTTTTTTTAAATAAAATTACACAATAATAATTAGTTAATGAAGAATAATATGAGGATTCCGAAGCTAATCAGTGTAAGTCATCAGATATATGTATTGGCAAGTAAAAAACGGGCTGTTTAATTTATGTTTAAAATAATTTTAATAATTAGCACAACTTAAATATGTAATATTTTGTTTAAAAAAAAAATAAAAACAGTTTGAGAGTAGTAGCACCAGCTGATATTATCTTTGTTCGTGTAAAGTAGTAAGACAGTCCCTGACTATCCGACTAGTTTCGGACCAATTAGGGATTAATATCGTGCGCTGGCGCGGTTAGTAATTAGTTTCCAGTTTACACGTGTTGATCCTCCGCGAACGATTTTCGGACATTTCTTACGGTTTCTAACCTCAAAATACACAAGATATAACAAAAATATAACTCAAACGTATAGACATATAATACCTAGACCGCGCGCTGCAATCTAAAATTGTGAGACCAGTGCGACAGAGAACAATGTTTGTATATGAAGGAGGCATCTCTTTCTAATCGGCGGGGTTTATCCAATAACGTTGGGTTTATCTACCACGTGACTTTCAAACTGCCGCCGATTAGATCAACATCATCATCATCATTATCTTTGCCTTATCCCTATACGGGGCCGGCTTCCCTAATTGCATTTAATTCCCACACAATTCTATCTTGGGTCATATCAATATTGATCCCCTTTGCCAACATGTCCTGCCTAATAGTCTCCCCCCAGGTCTTCTTTCGCCTTCCTCTCCTACTACTTCCAGGAATCTGCACTTCAGCAATTCTTTGTATTGGGTGATTAACGTCTCGAAGTTGAACATGACCAAACCATCTCAAACTATGCTCTCTCATTTTGGCACAAATTGGTCCACAACTAGACTTCCCCTAATATACTTATTTTTAATTTTATCATTTTTTGTCACTCCACTCATCCATCTAAGCATTCTCATTTCCGCCAGATGCATTCGTTGTTCCTTTTTCTTTTTCACTGTCCAACATTCAGTTCCGTACATCATAGCCGGTCTTATGGCTGTTTTATTGAATTTTTCCTTCAGCTTCACTGAAATTTTTCTATCACACAACAAACCACGCGCTTCCTTTCACTTAATCTATCCAGCCCTAATTCTACTGCATGCATCTCCATCTATTTCTCCATTACTCTGTAATACCGATCCCAGGTACTTAAAACTATTGCTTTTCACAATCATTTCACCATCCAAAGATACCATTTTATTTGTAGTAACTCATCTTTAAATCAGCATTCCAAATACTCTGATTTTGTCCTACTAAGTTTTAAACCTTTTTCCTCCAGAGCTTGTTTCCACTGTTCCAGTTTTTGTTCTAAGTATCTTTTACTATTTCCTACTAACACGACACCATCCACATACATTAAGCACCATTTAATGTTACCCTGCAGTTTCGCAGTTATCTGGTTCAAAACTAATGAGAATAAATCAGGACTAAGCACCGAGCATTGGTGCAATCTTACTTTCACATGAAATTTATCAGTCTCTCCCACACCTGTCCTAACACTAGTCGTTACTCCCTCATACATATCTCTCACAATCTTTACATATTCACCAGGGACTCATTTCTTATTGAGTGTCCACCACAGAATCTCTCGAGGAACTCTATAACATGCTTTTTCAAAATCGATGAATACCATATGAGGGTTTGTTTCTTTATTCCTGTAATTTTCCATCAACTGCCTTGATGAAGACTGCATCTGTTTTGATCTGCCCTGCATAAAGCCAATCGATTATCGGATATTTCGGTTTCTTCACGTATCCGTCTATCAATTAATCTCTCCCATATTTTCATGGTGTGACTAAGCAGTTTTATAGCCCTGTAGTTTGTACATTGTTGTATAATTCCCTTGTTTTTGTAGACAGGTACTACTATACTGCTTCTCCATTCGTCTGGCATTTGTCCAACTTCCATAATTCTATTAAATAAACCTGCTAGCCAACATGTTCCTGTCTCTCCCAAAGCTCTCCATACTTCCTCAGGAATATTATCTGGTCCGACTGATTTTCCTTTCTTTATTTTTTAAAGCGCTTGAGCCACTTCCTCGTTTGTTATTTTGGTGACCATTGCTGTTACTGTCTCCGTTAACTCCACAGGCTGTCTGTCAAATTCTTCATTTAATAAACTGTCAAAGTACTTTCTTCATCTCTTTTTGACATCCTCTTCGTGAATTAGTATTTTATTATTTTCATCTCTGATACATCTAATCTCATTAAAATCTTTTGCTTTCTTTGCTCTCTGTTTGGCTCTTTTATACATCTTTGTTTCGCCTTCCCTGGTATCAAGTTGATCGTATAGGTTTGAATACGCTTTTGTTTTAGCTTTTGCTACTGCTACTTTCGCTTCCTTTTTGGCCACCATATAGTTTTGAAGATCTCAGTCCGATCTATTTTCTTGCCACTTTTTATATAATTTTTCCTTCTCTTTTGTTTTTCCTTTTACTTCGTTGACCACCACAAAGTCTCTTTATGCTCAATTTTTTTTCCCGACGTTTTTTCAAATATTTCAATAGCAGTCTCTCTAATACTACGGTCCATTTTTCTACTTGGTCATCAATTGTATTAGGACTTCCTTTCATGATCCAACATTATTTCGTCTATTATTCTTTCCCTGAATATACCTTCTTTCTCATCTATTAGCATCCACCACTTGATTTTTTGTGGTCCTCTCCGATATTTTGGTTTAGTTTCACTTTTTACTTCGATGTCCAGAACAAGCAGCTTATGTTGTTGGCTTACTGTCTCACTAACTAACTCCTTGCATTCACGTATGTCTTGTTTCGTTATCATGAAATAGTCTATTTGAAATTGATGTTGTCCACTTTTGAACACCCCTGTTGAGCTACCCCCTCCCCACTTGCAAAAATTGAAAAACAAATAGCGCTGATTTATGAGCTTTCATATTCCGCAAATTAAAAGTTTTGAGCTCGTTATACTGGGCAGTAATTTAATATTTTAGCTCTACACTCTCGCGAAGTTACTCGACGAAGTACTAGGGAAAGTTGTCCGAAGTGCATCTCTACACACTCGTTCAACTTCGAGCAACACATTCGCGCGGGGAAAAACTAACTTCGAGTCCTTTGACTAGCTCGCAAAAACCGACACAGAATGGAAGTAGCCCGAGGAGAAGCGAAGTCGCACGAAGTACTTCTCTACACTTTCGTGCTCGCTGAACTTCGATCAACTTCGCGAGTAGTATAGTGGGTGCTTTAAGAACTGTCTAGCTTAAAGAGCGCCCATTATACCACTCGCGAAGTTGATCGAAGTTCAGCGAGCACTAGAGTATAGAGAGGTACTTCATGCGACTTCCCTTCGCCTCGGGCTATTTCCATTCTGTGTCGGTTTTTGCGACCGAGTCAAAGGACTCGGAAGTTAGTTTCTCCCCGCGCGAATGTGTTCTTCTTCTTCTTCTTAACTCAGGCGAGACTCGTTAGTCTCTGGCACTTGGTCATAAGACCTTTGTACCAAACCCTGTTCTTCTCCTTAAACTTTAATAAGTCCTGTGGCCTCAACGAAGGCCAATAGTTTTCTTATTGGTAGTTTTAGGATCTCTTCTGGTTCAAACCTCATTTAACCAGTGAAGTCCTGCCTTACATCACCTAGCACACTGCAATGGCATAGTATGTGTATGGCAGTTTCTTCTTCCATTTCGCACTTTCTGCACCATGGTTCATTCACTTTACCTAGTTTTTATAGGTGATTTCTTAAACGGCAATGTCCAGTCACCATTTCAGTGACCGTTTTGATCTCTCGTTTATTGAGGTTCATTAAACTGTTCGAGAGTTTTTTATCAATATTCTTGATTATTTTTTTAGTCTGGATTTGCCCTTGAGTGGTTCTCCATTTATTTTGATGATTCTTTATCAGCCATTTCTGAACCTCGTTTTTCATAGCATCTTTAGTGATGCCACAGAAAGGTTCTGGGCCTTCAAAAGTTTCTCTCGAGCCTTGTTTCGCTAACATATCTGCTCATTCGTTCCCATGCACCCCTTCATGACCCGGCACCCATATTAAAGACACTTTATTGTCTTTTGCCAGGTTATTGAGGAGATCTTTGCAGTTTCTCACCAGTTTTGATTTGGTGAGAGGGTTCTTGACAGCCAGAATAGCCGATTGGCTATCTGTGTAAATGTTGATTCTCTTAGCTTTAGGGTCTTCATCAATGACTTCATCAATGCAGGCCACCAAAGCAAAAACTTCAGCCTGGAACACCGTTGTATGTTGACCTAGGCTGTAAGATTTATTATCCCAAAGACTCCTGATCCAGTACCATGGGCAGTTTTAGATCCATCAGTGAACCATATTAAGTCCCCATTCATATTTGGGACTTTTTGTTCTCTAGATGGTATAATCGTGTTAATCTTCTTAGTTCTGGATTAGTTCTGGTGTCATCATATCTGAGTTCATCATAAAGATGGATTCCTCAAGTATAGTCCCAGTAATGTTTGTGTGGATATTCAATACATAATTTGGCCTCCAAGTATTGTTTGCTTTGAGTCTCAGGATGGTCATAAAGGCTACCGCCGAAATATATAATTCCAGCGGAGGGAGACCTGTGATAGCCTCTAATGAAGCCGTTCCTGTACTATTCAAGGCTGCTGTTATATTTAGAAGCGCTTGTCTTTGTAGGGTGGTCAGAGTGCTCACACAAGATTGCAAAGCCGTCTTTCTCCACCAGAGTACTGACCCATAAGTGACTGTCGGTGGTATCACTGATGTGTACAACCAACATATCACCTTTGGTTTCAATCCCCAGGTTTTACCTACAACTCGTCTGCAGTTTCAGAAGAGTCGCTTAGTCCTATTGGTTATATTGGTAATATGAGTATTCGAATTGAGTTTCGAATCCAGGGTTACCCCTAGATACTTAACCTCATTGGTTCTTTCCAGTACCTCTCCAAATAATTTCACCTCACTCAGTCTAGTAAGCTTCCTCTTATTTGTAAAGGCTACCAGTTTAGTTTTAGAAGGGTTCACGGAGAGGTTCTCTTTCAGACACCAGTTCTCGATGTAGTGAATGGCATATCGCATCTGATACGCAACAGTGCTGGGAAATTTTCCCCTAGTTACTATTACGATATCATCTGCGAAACCCTGGACCCAGATTCCTTAAGCGCTTAGCCCATGAATCAGATCATCGACAACTATGTTCCATAATGACGGTGACAATACACCGCCTTGAGGGCATTCCTTAGTTGCCCACAGATTTATGGTATCTTCATGCGTATCTCACGTATCTGTGGATATTATTCTGCTCTGACGCATCTGAATAATCCACTTGCATGTTGTGTTTTTGATTTTATTCCTCACCAGTGCGCTTTGTATAGACTCGATTGAGGTATTATCAAATGCACCTTCTATATCTAAAAATGCAGCAAGGGCGACTTCTTTCTGATGCAGACTTCTTTCGAGTTCCGACACTAGATTGTGCAGGGCGGCTTCACCTGATTTCCCTGTCTGATACGCCCATTGTCGTTGGTGCAGCGGATTTTCATTTAAATTGTTTTTCTTGATGTGTTCATTCAAGATTTTTTCCATGGTTTTTAACATGAATGAGGTCAGACTTATAGGCCTGTAGGATTTTGCTAAGGTGTAATCTGTTTTTCCTGGTTTGGGAATAAACGTCACCCTTGCCCTTCTCCAAGCTTTGGGAATGTATCCCAGAGCATGACTAGCTATAAATATTGTGATCAGGGGAACCATGATTATTTCCAGACCCTCCTGGAGAAGCTTAGGAAATATACTATCCGGTCCCGCAGTTTTATAAGGTTCAAAAGTTTCAATAGCCCATCTGACCTTGTGATAACCAAAGATCTTGTCAGAGGTCAGCCAGTCCCTTTTGGTTGGGCTATTGTTTGCTTGATGATTTTTATTACCAGTTAATTGCGTCGACCCTGGAAAGTGAACACTGAAAAGATGCTCTACAGCCTCCTTCTCTGTGTCCGTATACTTCCCATTGGGCAATTTCATTGACTTGGGTTTGTTAATGTTATCTCTTTTGAGGATTCTGTTAACCCTGGCGCTTTGAGGTACACTTTCAATGTTTTCACAGAATTCTCTCCAGGATTTTTCCTTATCGGATTGGATTTTATTATTATATGTTTTCAGTTTAGCCTTATATGCTTCCCAATCACCTGATTTCTTCGCCCTATTGAATGTGTTGCTCGAAGTTGAACGAGTGTGTAGCGATGCACTTCGGACAACTTTCCCTAGTACTTCGTCGAGTAACTTAGCGAGAGTGTAGACAACGCTTAAGATTTTTAGCCAAATTCTTGTTGGCTATAGAAAAATTATTGCACCATGACTCGAAAAAATTAGAGTTTTCCAATAATGTTTAATGTTAAATAAAATAATATGAAAAAGAATTTTTAAGAAACGCTTTTCTTTAGTTACAAGTGATTAAAATTAAAAATATAAAAAAATCAACTAAAAAGCAAAAAATAAAAAAATTCAAACTCGAAGGAATATTCGAAAAAATCTGTTAAACATTTAAATATATAAAAATCTCACACATTAGTTAATGAATTTAAAAAATCTAACACATTCGTTAAAGAAAAGCGTGGGGCGCGAAAAGTAAAAACGTATCTATCCTCAAACCGTTTATTCGATGAAGACGCGCCCCCACGCTTTTCTTTAAGGAATGTGTAAAATTTTTAAAATTTTTTAACGAATGTGTGAGATTTTTGTATATTTAATCTGTCTAACAGTTTTTTTTTTCGAATATTCCTTCGAGTTTTTTTTTATTTTTTATTTTCAGTTGATTTTTTTATAATATTTTTAATTTTAGTCACTTGTAACTAAAGAAAAGCGTTTCTGAAAAATTTTGTTTCATATTTTTTTATTTTTTACTCTTTAGTCTTACACTTTTCAAACATTAAAATCTGTCGTCATGTTTAAAAAAAGGATGTATACGGTAGACACATTTTTTGCATTTATTTCAACATTTGGTACATACATTGTACATTTTCTGTAATTTCTTGATACATTTCTTAAATCAAAATCATTGATTAATTATTTATATGGGAAATAAGCCACAATTAAAATGAAAAAAATAATTTTATTAACGTTTCGAAGCCCAAATCGGGTGCCGTTGTCAAAATACAAAATATTACTAAAATAAACAAAAGTGTTGTTGCTAAGCAAAACAATTCTTCTAATAATATATTTAATCTCACTCATTTATATTGGCAATTCAGACATATATTATACATTTTAAAGTAGAAGACTTTAAAATGATATTGCCGATATTTATGAGTTGCGTTCCTGGGACGACTTACTGAAAGATAGTTCATTCGATTACATGAAATCAACCCCAACTCAAGAATATCCGTCATAAAAAATTATAGCATGTGATCTGTCTTTAAAAAGACAACCAAATGCAACGACAGTAAAATTATCGCGTTAGAGACTTCATAGTAAATCACAAGGGAAAACCAGGAGAAAAACCCTATGATACTATCCCGACATCGTAAGTATTTGGTCTTACATTAATTTACTCTCAAAAAATTATACCAAATTCTGACTTGTAACATGTTTAAATTATAAATAATATTAATAATACTAGATATATAAGTAATACTAAAATATAAAATATGTACTAGCTCGATATTATTGACTTACTAATCTTGGTATTTTCTTTCTATTGACTTCCTCTTTCAGTATGGGTAACCACATCCTACTGCATTCTACCGAGGAATTTGCGACACAATTGGTTTCATTTAGCATAATTAGAGCCGCTTCTTTGATTTTTCTCTTTTTACTATCTGATTCTTTCAGGACTATACTTGAATCTCTCCACTGAACTCTATGTTCATTATCCCATGCGTGTTGACATATTTGAGATCTCTCAAATTCTATATTTTTAATATAAGATTGATGTTCACTTATTCTAACGTCTAATGGTCTTCATGTCTCACCTAAATAAAATTGTTCGCATTCACAAGGTATTTTATAAATGCAATTCTTTGTTCTTTCTTGATCATTGTTAGGTTTAGTTTTAGATAGAATAGATCTCAATGTGTTTGTTGTTTTGAATGTTGTTGAAATGTTGAATTTATTTCCTATTGTTTTAAGTTTCTCGGATAGTCCTTTTATATATGGTATTGATATTTTCCTCGTATTATTTCTGGTGAATGTTGTAGGATTCCTTTCTAAGTTGTTCTGTTCCATTCGATCCAATCTTGACAATTCCTTATTTATAAACGATAAAGGATAATCATTTTTTAATAAAACAGATGTTAACAATTGTTTTTCTGCTAAAAAGGAATTTTCGTTAGAACAAGTAGTTTTGGCTCTATCATATAAGGATTTAATGATTCCCTTTTTAACGTTGATGTTGTGATTTGACTTGTAATTGAGATATCTGTTGGTGTGTGTTGGTTTTCTATACACTTGAGTCTCATATCCAATATCCTTCTTTGAGATCAAAACATCGAGGAAAGGTAGGCTGTTATTGTATTCCTTTTCCATTGTAAATTTTATTGTCTCTTCTTGATCGTTTATAATATTCAGGAACGTATCCAACAATTCTGATCTATGAGGCCATATTGAAAACACATCATCTACATATCTCCACCATACTGTGGGTTTTAAATTTTGTTTAGAAATAATATTAGTTTCGAAATCCTTTTTATTTAATTTTTTTTCATTTTAATTGTGGCTTATTTCCCATATAAATAATTAATCATAAAAATGCCACAAGAAAATAGCTTCAGATCAAAATCATTATTTACATCTATTACAGTTTTCGCAGTCTATCCATCTCTTCTAATGCTTTACTATTGCACGGTGTAAACCCTGTTAATTTCTGGCGAATTACGAATTCTAATGTTAATTGTAGCACGAAACGTATCTGCCGGAGGTTTTTCTAAGAGTACGTTAAAAACACGAATTTTTTGAATTCGGGTTTTGGTTGAAGTTTTGATGTTTATATAAACAAAGATATGAGCGTTCAAAATCGTCGCCGCTTGGGATGTTTATAAACATGATGTACAAACATGAAAAGTAGTCGGAATCGGCAAAAAATTTGAAACTTTATTGTTTATTTATGAATCATAACGTAAACAATTAACGTAAAAAGTGAAATTATGTATAGTTCATATAATTATCTATAATCTGCAAAAGTTTCAAGTTTCTACATTGTAAAAAAACAAGAGCATGTAAGCATTTTCCATTAAAATTGTTTTTTTTATTTAAACAATTAATAAACATAAAAAAAAATAATTCACTATTCGTTTATTGTTCCCGCGAATGCGGGAAATTTATTTATGTTTGCAAATGTTCGTTCATTTGCATTGAAGAAAATACAGTCAAATTAACGTCTAAAGATTTGACCCAAATGATTAAACTAAAGAAAAGCGTTTAATAAAAAATATGTGTAATATCTGTTTTTTAAGCATCATTTTTTAATTTTTGTCTTATTTTTTCTAATTTGTTTATTTGTTTCCGTGATTTTTTTTGTATATTTATATTAGGTAATGTTTTCAGATTATTCCACGAACCATTTCGGTTGGTTCCTATCATCGGTTCATAAATTCCTGAAAATTATTATTGAAGCGAGTCTTCTTAACAGACATTGGCGATGACGACCGAAATATGAAAAATTGAAACAACACAGAAGTTTGGGACAGCTAACCTAATATTTACGTGCGTATTTTGGCATTGGATTCGAGCTTGATATGTAACATCGTTGCCATATCCTCTATTTTTCATACTATCACATTACATAAAGTTGCATTTAAAAAAGAGTTTTAAAACACCAATTAAGTAAAGCTTTTATGTTGTTGTTTTCGCCAATTTTGAAAAAATGTGAAAACGTTGAATTATATCCACGTCCATCTGTTCGTCCGTTCGTTTGTCTGTCTGTCTGTAAACTCAACTCCTCCGTCATTATACCAGGTAGAATGACAAACGAGGTGTCTAATGAAATCTTATAATAATTCAAGGATGGTACTAAGGTGAAAAATTTGACCTAGGCTGTCTGTCCGTCCGACCGCGAATATAACTCATCCGTCACTGTACCAGGTAAAATGACAAATGAGGTGTTAAATGCAAGCTTATAATCCAAGAATGGTATTAATGGTGAGAAATTTGACCTACGCTATATGTCCGTCTAACCTAGGACTTCCGGTTTTATTATATTATTCGACTTTATTATATTTCGATTTTTTTATATTTCATTATTCGACGCACCAAGACGAGAACAAATGTATACTCCCAGTTTCATGACTGTCTGTCCGTCTGTCCGTCCGTCCGCGAATACAACTCCTCCGTTATTAATATAGATAGAATGACAAATGAGGTGCTTTCATTTGACACCTTATTTGTGTTTCTGCCTGGTATAATGACGAAGGAGTTATATTCGCGGTTGGACGGACAGATGGACAGACAGTCTAGGTCAAATTTCTCACCTTTAGTACCATCCTTGCTTACATAGTACTCATAGTACTCATAGTACTTACATAGTTTCTCACCTTTAGTACCATAAGCTTACATTTGACATCTTATTTGTCATTCTACCTGGTATAATGACGGAGGAGTTATATTCTCAGTCGGACGTACCGACGAACAGACAACATAGATCAAATTTATCACCTTTAGTATCATCCTTGGATTACAGGCTTTCATTTGACACCTCATTTGTCACTCTACCTGGTATAATGATAGATGAGTTAAATTCGCGGTCGGACAGACAGATGGACAGACAGCCTAGGTCAAATTTCTCACCTTTAGTACCATCCTTGGATTATAAGCTTTCATTTGACACCGCATTTGTCATTCTACCTGGTATAATGACGGAGGAATGGTGTTTACGGACAGACAGACAGACGGACGGACGGACACACGGACGTGGATAATTCAAAGTTTTCACATTTTTCCAAAGTTGGGTTAAATTTTAACGTTCTTATAAAATTATTCTATTATTCTTGTAGGTACATTTAACATTGATTGAAATTATGAAAGAAATAAACAAAACAGTATAGCAACACTATGACGCAGAAACATAAGATTTAGATGTAGGTCACATAGGGTGCACTAATATACAACCTGTCCGAAGTTTGTAAGCAAAGTTGTTCCTTATCGTTGTATATGTTCCTTAGACATATAACTTCCCACATGTAAAGATTACTAGGAAAGATGGCACTAAAAAATTAAAATATAGTTAATTTAAAATAGTAAAAAAATTGTTTTCATTTGTATATACACAACTTTTATTTTGCTAATAAATAATTTAAAACAAAATTTGAAACACAATCTATTATTTATTTACCATCCCAAAATTATGGCATAAAATCCATTTTTTCGAGAATGGAAAATTTTGGAGACAAATCCCGAAACAGGAAACATTTTTATTTTTAAATTATGATTTTTTGGCATATACAATATCATACTAATGACATAACGTCATCCATCTGACCGCGATGACCTAGTCGATGATTTTTTTTAAATTAGAATAGTGGTTGTGTGATAGTTCATTTGAAAGGTTATTCAATTCTCTTTTGAGTAATATAAACATTACCATAATTATTTATACAGGGTGGCCAAAAAAATTATTTTTGAATTTAATTATGTCACACAAAAAGAATAATGTATGTATCTTATTTAATTCAAAATACATTTTACTGCTGACAGAAAATAGAAAAAAATGTTTATTTAATAAGTAAACCTTGTTTTTCACTTAAATTCAATGTTAAACCTGCCACCCCCTGCCTCTTGGCAGTTTGAAGATCTAATAATTTAAGAAAAAAGCAATGTTTATTTATAAACATTTTTTTATGTTTTTTTACAGCAGTAAAATGTATTTTGAGTTAAATAAATTACATACATTTTTCTTTTTGTGTAAATTAATTTAATTCAAAAATAATTTTTTTGGCCACCCTGTATAAATATTTATAGTAATGTCTATATTACTCAAAAGAGAATTGAATAACCTTTCAAGTGAACTATCACACGACCCCTATTCTCATTTAAAAAAATTATCGATTACGTCATCACGCTCAGATGGATGACGTCACTAGAATGATATATATGACAAAAAATCATAATATAAAAATAAAAATCGACCTATTGCGAGATTTATCCCCAGAACCTCCCATTCTCAAAAAAATGAATTTATTCCATAATTTTGCCCCTCACTATATTTTATGTACTGTTATATTTCTATTTGATATGAAAATTAAATTTTGATAATTATAAACAGAATTCAATTTAATATAAAATATTTTCAATTTTCTCAACCACGGGCATATAAATTTAGAACAACCTGTATACAACAAATTGTTATATGTAATTTTAAGAAGTGATTAGAAGAAGCTTACGAAACTCGGGACAATGCGCCGAGAATAAACAAAGTGAATGGCGCGTACCATTATCGTTGTTCGCGGAAGGTTCGATCATTAGCCTATGCTAAATAAGACTCAGTTGAAATATATAATAGGTCATTATCGTTGTTCGCGGAAGGTTCGATCATTAGCCTATGCTAAATAAGACTCAGTTGAAGTAGATAATAGGTCATTAAATTTTGTAAATACTAGAAAGTAATTTTAGAATGGGAATTAACTATTTTTTTTTGAAATCCATTAAGCATATTTAGAAAGATTAAAAATTGGTTTTGAGGAATACTGCGAATGAGAGTTGGTGGTGGAAGGTTGATTTGTGAATCTGGAAGGGATATTTAGAAAGTAGGGGAATGAATGAAAAATAGAGATCAGAATGTTTTGAGCTGTCGAGAAGTGAAGTCCAGTAGTAGACGGTAGTGTACGGAGAGTGAGAAAGCCGGTGTAGTTCCGTGAGTGTGGAGTATTTATCGTGGAACGAGAGGTAGGCCAGGTTGAGAGTAAAGAACCTCCTTGAGCCAAGAGTGTCCCGGTAGCTGATTGAAGTTTCGAAAAAGGTAGAACACAGCATCACGACAGAAGCAGGAACGAGAGCTATACGAGCTAGTTTTCAAAGGAGAACATTACTGAAAGCCAGGACGAGGTTTTGATCGCAGCCAAGGATAGCAGGAAACGGGTCTTGTGTGAAGACATTCTCAGTTCACCAGAAAAAGGTCAGTCTCATTTGTTTGGACATGAATGCATGGGTTTTTCGTATTAAATACCACATTATAAATTGAAGAACATAAACAATAATATCAGAAAAGCTTCATCAAACTTAAATAGAATTGTTGCTAATAAATCCTAATAGTTAAATGTTAATAAAAACTTTCAATTGGAAACCAAAAGGAAATAAGATTCCCATTTATAAATGTTATGTTTAAGAATAATAAGATCTAGCAAATATTAAGCAGTGATTGCCATTTAAATAAAATAAACAATACTTTGATTATAATTGTAACCCATATGTGTGTATTATTTTACTCTTTTCTTTCCTATCCCGATTAGGAACCATTGAGAAATACTTAGAAGCCACGTAAGTAAGTAATTAATTTATAATTCGCCCTGAGATTGAAAACATATTGATATGTGATCAGGTTAATTAATTAGATTATTATTAATGCATTGATTAAATTAAATGACATATAAGAATATTATCTCATATCAATAATCAAGATCACAACAGTACATTGGATTTAATATTTCAGCGGAAGATATATTATGTGCTTTCTCTAGTTTGTGGGATTTAAGGTTTTCGTGGAGGCTCTATGTTATGTAATTTATGTGGTTTTCCGGATTTCACACATCAAGTTTGGTTTTTAAAAATGTTATTATTTTGCTGACTTTTCAGTAAAGTTACACTTGTCATTCTTAAGTCAGATTAATTTCTCTCTTTCTACATGTTTGAAGAGAACTGATACAAGTTGAGTTCTTCACTTGACTACTTTAAGAATTGCGTGTTAAGTTTCTAAGATTTTTATATTAATCTCGTTGACTGACAATTAGTGCTGACAAGGGATCACTAGTAAACCCTATTTCTTCTACAGCCCCGGTTGCATCTATCTGTGGAATCCAGTCAAACGACAGTACACTTAGAGCCGGTTGTTCGAACGCTAATCAACAATGATCACTATCAAATATTTAATTACTGTCTCAACTGTCAAAGTCAACTTTGGTTGGGTTGCTGAAAACATAATTGATTATAATTATGAGATTAGTTAATTAATTAACATATCAATTATTAACTTAATTGATTAACTAATTTCATAATTGTAATCAATAATTATGTTTTCAGCAACCCAATCAAAGTTGACATTGACAGTTGTCACAGTAATTAAATATTTGATAATGATCATTTTTGATTAGCGTTCGAACAACCGGCCCTTAGTGTTGGCTCGGAACAAATTAAAATCTCTCTTTTTCCCTTAATGTAAATGTTAACACACATAATATGAGCTGTTGGAGTGACACAAATCTTCACGCCTTTAGTAAAAACTTCAATTTCCAAAAAAGTAAATGGGCAAACCACAAAATTGGGCCTGTTTTTCTAAAACTTACCCGGTGAAGTGTATCTGTAGATAATAAAATGCAATTGAGACGTTAATTCTTGAAATTCTGAAAGATAATCCAGATAAATTCGGCAACTTGGAAATAACGTTTCAACAAAATGGTGCTCCTGCACACTATTATGGTGCAGTAAGACTTTACGTATATGAGGAACATCGTGGTAGATGGATTGGACGACGAGGTTCGATAGAATGGCCAGATCGGTCACCAGACCTCACATCATTAGATTTTTTTTGGGGGTACTAGAAATCTAAGGTTTACGCTACAACACCCGACAGTATAAACATTTTGAAAGAACGAATTTTTGAAGAATCTAGAGCAACTTCTACCGACACATTTGAACGAGTACGACAAGAGTTTAGCAACAGGATGCATTACTATCAGGAAGTAGATGGAGCACATTTTGAACACTTAATAAACTGGTTCTTAAATCTTTATTAATTAAATGCGAAACTACAATTTTACCTGTCGTTTACTACTACCATGTCATATACAGGGTGATTGATTAGTAGGGTAAAGCTCAATAGCTCCGCTATAGTAATAGATAGCAATAAAAGTTAATATCAAAAATTTTAACCACCTTTGAGCTTCACATTACAAAATTAGTTAGAATGTTACAGGGTGTTTGATAACACAGTGGCAGACCTAACTTATGTTTTTTTTTAAATGGAACACCCTATATTTTATTTTATATTCGAAATCCTGTTAACTTCTCCATCACAAAAATATAAAGGTTTGTAATGTTATACAGGGTATTTACATAGTTATAACCAATTTTGTATGAAAATCGCTGTATAAATTCAACTCCCTGTATAAATAAAAATAAGCACAACAGCAATGGTTTATTAATGCCATATTTTTTTATTTATTGTCAAAATTTTTAAGAATTATTGATATTGCTAATTTTCTTTATATCAAATACAGGGTGAGTCAAAGCGCAAGTACATTATTTTCTCAGTAATGTTAAATGGAACACCCTGTATTTTATACCATTATTGAAAAGTAACATTAACGTACTTTAATTTTTATATAACATTCCCTATGCCCAAATTTATTAGTTTTCGAGTAATTTTCATTTTTCAGAGCAAATTATTTTAGGTGTTTAAATTTATCTAAATTTTAAGTAAGCCATGACTGAATTGGCAATTGAAGATTACCGATTATCAATCCGGTAATCAATGTAACACTGTAGCAAATAAGGAAAAAAAATTTATAGTTGAGGAAATGAAGCATTTTGGCTCGCAATTTTTTCGTGCAGCATGGATTTACTTGAAATTTTCACAGAAGGTAGGAAATAGTCCAAGGATCATTTTCTATATCATGCTGCTGTACGCTAAAACCTTGGGGGTAGTTGCCACCCCATCTCAGGGGTGGGAATTTTTTATTACATTTTAACCATGTAAATAGATGTAAAAAGTAATTTTAAGAAAAAAATGTTTTTTACATTTTCTTCGTAAAACTAATATTTTTCGAGTTATTCGTGGTTGAAAGTAACAGTTTTTCGACGGAAAAATCGACTTTTTTAGAATGTTTTTTGAGAATAACTCGAAAAATATGCATTTAATCAAAAAAACTGAAGATATCAAAATTGTATCTTTTAATACCACAAACGAAACTGTTTTTCTATAATATTCTCACGACCAATACAAACCGAGATACGGCATGTTAAAGGTTAGCTTTTTACGTCAAATGCATAATTTGAAATAATCAAAGCCAAATAGCGGGAAAACTTTGCATTTTTCCAAGAAAACTTATATGATGTTTTTTCAAGCATACAATAAGATCTTTCAAAAATTAATAATAAAAAGTTTCTAGCATAAAAATTGAGCAACTTATGATCAAAAAAAAGACGGTACCTGTTTTTCTTTACGCAAAAAACAGTGAAAACAATCCCCTAGCTACCCTTGTAACTAAAAATTCGTCTTTGCCTTTCTGTAATTCCTTTTATATTTATATTATCAATACACCCAAGAAGTTTGACCTATTTAAAAGGCCTAATTTTAGAAAAATTGGAGTTTAAAAAGAAAAATTGATTTTTTGCAATTTTGCATTTTTTATCATTTTCTTCAAAATATCTCCGAAAATACTGAAGATACGAAAAAAATGATAGACTACTAAATTGTATCTTTCTTAATAGCTAAAATTTCCTTATGCATAGATTTTCATTACAGTGAACAATTAACGAGATATAGCTGTTTAAAACATCTATTTACGAGCAAACATCCCCTTATTCGAGCCCTTTAAACCCACCTCCATTAAAAATTAAGGGATCTTGCGGAATTTAATTTACACAGTCATATTACTCTTTACAAATTCTACAAAACTATTATTGAAAAAACTTTTTATCGCCAAAAATGAAGGAGCTATGTTTATAAAAGTATTTTTTTTTTCGAAAAATTCGAATAGTCCCCTTATAGAAGTTTTTCAATGTACCTATATAATACCACAGAGCCGGTTCGTATACTGGATGACTAAAAGACTATTTGTATGTATATTTTTATATATTTGTAAATTCGTATTTTTGTGTAAATAAATGTTTTTGTAATTCTTTAATTCTACTTTTTTTTCTGTATAGATCTATTAAATTGTCTAATTATAAAAATTGTGATGTTATTAAGGGTGGTTTTTAAGGGTTGAAATATTATGATATTATATCCTAAAGCATAAAACAATCATTATTTAACCAGTCAAAACCAAATTTTACCTATACCAAAGTTTACAATGTTTTTATATAATTTTTGACAATAAGGGTAGTTTACACCCCTAAAAATAATCAACACCCTTGAGCATAATATACAATATGAAGTACAGGGTAAGATGATCCTAACCCCAAATTGTTATGTGAATTGATGCAAGCCAAAATTATTCTTTTAGGATAAGTAAACTTTTTATATATAGCTCCAACAAGGGTGGTTTTAAGGGTTGAAATATTGTGATAGTATATCTTAAAGCACAAAACAATCATTATTTTACTAATAAGAAGCAAATATTGACAATATTAAAGTTTAAAATGTTATTTTATGATTTTTTACAATTAGGGGTGGTTTTCACCCTTAAAAAACTAAAAGCGTACAACGGCTTAATATAGAAAATGAACTAGAGGGTGAAATGAGCCTAATCCGAAATTTTTGTACAAATCGATGTTGGACGAAAAAATTGCGAGGTTTTGCCATTTTTCCAGCTTCATTTCCTCGACTATTATTAGTAATACATTTTACAAACAAAAACACAACCAGTACATGCAACATTTTTGAAACAATTAAAAACTATCTTTTTATGTAAATGCAACAAATAAACAAATCAAATTAGTAATAAATTTTACAAAAAAAACACACAAACACAAAATACAATATTTTGTGAAGACAATTAAACACTACTTTTGTATATAAATGTAACAATGTAACAAATAAAGAACGAAACATAATTTATCAGTAATACATTTTGCAAAAATACATGTTTGAAAAAATTAGAAGCTACTTTTAATAAAATATTTTTAATATTTAATTACATAAGGTGTTCAAAATTATCTCCTAACACATTTATGTACGCCTAAAAACGATCATTGAATGAGCTACTTACTCTACGGAGTATTTGTAAATTAACACATCGAAATACACTTTATATTCTATTTTTCATCTCATCCCTTGTTGTTGGAGGTATTTTATAAACTTCATTATTAACGTAACCCCAAAAAAATCAGTCCAGTTTATTAAATTTTGGTGATTTGGGTGGCCACGCTACTGGTCCATTGAAAAATGAAAATATCTCGAAAATTAATAAATTTAGACATAGGGAATGTTATCTAAAAATTAAAGTACGGTAATGGTACTTTTCAATAGTGATATAAAATACAGGGTGTTCCATTTAAAATTACTGAGAAAATAATGTACTTGCGTTTGGACTCACCCTGTATTTTATATAAAGAAAATTAGCAGTGTCGACCATTCTTGAAAATTTTGACAATACGTTAAAAAATATGGCATTAATGAACCATTGTTGTTTTGCTTATTTTTATTTATACAGTGAGTTGAAGGGTTGTAGGGTTGTGTTATAGAGGTAGCACCTTTTATCGGAACGACCACATCAAGCGTCATAGACGGGAGATGGTTCTTGATAACTGGTCCTCATAAGACAACTAACTCTCACTTATGGCTCCACGTGCCACACCCCGGGCAACTGCATTGGTCTGCAGGCTAAACTAAGTGAGGGTAGCCAGATATGGCGATAATTTCACCGAGTGATTGCCGGTATAAGCAATCTCCCACTTACCGACCAACGGCTTCGGGCGGATGAGTTAGTAAGTGGTAGGGCACTCTTTTGTCCTGGGGTTGAGAAATCGGCCTCGAAGGCGGATGAACAAAAAAAAAACGGTCAACGGCATAAGGATGTAGAAGGCAAGGGGAAACCACTACATTAAAGATCATATACGGATATCCCTAGTACAATTGTCATGGCTGTACAAAAAAGTAACTCTGTTACTGATCATGGATATCGGAGACCAAGATCCGGCAGGGGAGGCAAATCACAGATAGACCACAGGGCCTCTCAGGTCGATATCAAACGAAATCCCTGTGAAATACCCATCAGTAACACATCGTCCAAAAAGAAGACTAAAATCGACAAAAAGTGCATGAAGGTAGGCACGTGGAATGTTAAGTCAATATACCAAGCAGGTAAAGTCCATAATGTCATTCAGGAAATGGAAAGACTTAACATAAAAATATTAGGATTAAGTGAGACCAGATGGCCCAATTCAGGTGACATATTAGTAGGCCAAACAAAGATATACTACTCTGGTAATGACAATGACCCAAATCACTGGAACGGGGTAGCGATATTAGTTGATAAAACCACCCAGAAATTTGTAATTGGCTTCTTACCCATCTCGGATAGAGTTATGATGGTAAAACTCAAAACAGCCCAGTCTAGAGTCAATATAATTCAAGTATATGCTCCCACAGCAGATAAATCGGATGAAGAACTCGAACAGTTTTATAACGAATTACAACAAGCTTTAGAAGTAACCAAGTCTAGAGACGTTACAATAGTAATGGGAGATCTAAATGCAAAAATCGGTAGAGGAAGTCAAGGTGATTTTATTGGAAACTTTGGACTGGGCACTCGTAACGAGAGAGGAGAAAGATTGGCTCAATTCTGCCAAGAGACCGATTTTATTGTCACGAATACTTATTATGATCTGCCGACCAGGAGACTCTATACATGGAAATCACCAGCAGACAACCAACATAACGTCATCAGAAACCAAATTGACTACCTTCTCATCTGCAAACGAAATTCCATAAAATCAGTAAAATCATACCCTGGAGCTGATGTGAGATCAGATCACAACCCAGTTGTAGGAAGGTTTAAAATTAATCTAAAGAAGCCTGTGGTTAAAACTAAAGTAGAGACGATACAAGTATCTCGTTTGAGAGATCCATCAACAAAAGAGCAAGTCACACTAAAAATTAAAGAAGAGCTCACCAAAATAGAAATTATTCCTACTGAAGATGCGAACAGGAAATGGCACATGTTAAAAGATGCTCTTATCCGCACATGTGAGACAACACTTACACCTAAACTAATTAAGAATAAAAATGAATGGATGACCGAGGAGATTCTAGATCTCATGGAAGCAAGGCGATCTTATAAAACCAAAGACAAAAACATGTATAATATTATACACACAGAAATAAGGAGAAAGATCAGAGAGGCAAAGGGAAGATGGTATAGTGACAGATGCGCAGAGATTGAACAGTTGGTAGAGAAACATGATAACTTAAACCTTCATAAGAAAATTAGTGAAATAACAGGCACTAATATTAAGAAAAAATCAAACATACTGCTGGATAAAAACGGAAAAATAATTATAGACGTCGGTGAAAGGCTTAAAAGATGGCAGGAATATATTCAAGAGCTATTTAAAGACGAACGGACTGAAATAGTACTAGAGCAGGAAAAGTTCGACAACGGCCCAGACATAACAGAAGATGAGGTACTAGAGGCGATAAAGCGAACAAAGAACAACAAGGCAACAGGTCCTGACCAAATACCTGTAGACATAATACGGTTAATAGAGGACCAGCAAATTGGAATATTGGTCGACTTATTTAATACAATATACAGTACAGGAATCATTCCCAGAGATTGGCTGCTGTCAACGTTCATAACACTGCCAAAAAAACCAAATGCAAAAGAATGCCAAGACCACCGGATAATAAGTTTAATGAGTCATACACTCAAAATATTTTTAAAAATTATACACCGGAGAATACATAACAAACTTGAGCAGGACATAAGCGACACGCAATTTGGATTTAGAAATGCAATGGGAACGAGGGAAGCCTTGTTCGCTGTAAATGTACTTGTGCAAAGGTGCATGGATGTTAATCAGCCAGTATATATGTGTTTCTTGGATTACAACAAAGCCTTCGATAAGGTCAGACATAACCGCCTTATCGAATTACTTGAAAAGAAAAACTTAGATATGAGGGACATCAGGATCATTAGTGCTATCTATTATAATCAGATCGCTGTGGTAAAAGAGAACAACGCCTTTTCAAATGAAATACGTATTGAGAGGGGCGTCAGACAGGGCTGTGTCCTGTCTCCTACTTTGTTCAATTTGTATTCAGAGGAAATAATCCAGGAAGCACTAGAAGACCTAACCACGGGAATAAAAGTAAATGGTCGACCAATCAATAATATACGGTTTGCCGACGACACTATTTTATTAGCCGAATGTCTTGAGGATTTACAACAAATGGTTGACAGAGTGGTAGAAGTCAGCCAAGAAAACGGACTGTCCCTAAACACAAAAAAGACACAATTTATGGTAATCACAAAAGTTCAACAGCGCCAAGAAAGCATAACAATACATGGAGAACAAATTAAAAAGGTTGAAAAATATAAATATTTGGGTACAATAATTAATGAAACTAATGAGTACACAGAAGAGATTAAAGCAAGAATAGGACAGGCAAGAAATGCTTTCAACAAACTAAAAAAAGTACTCTGTAGCAGGGACATTACAATTTCTTTAAAGATAAGACTTCTGAGATGCTACGTGTTCTCTGTATTATTCTATGGGTTGGAGGCTTGGACATTAAAGAAGGATGTTTCGGACAGATTAGAAGCCTTCGAGTTATGGGCCTACAGAAGAATATTAAGAATAAGTTGGGTGGATAGAGTCACGAATATCGAGGTGTTGAGAAGAATGGGAAAAGATAAAGAGGTTTTAAATACAATTAAAGTCAGAAAACTGCAATATCTGGGACATGTTATGAGGGGTGAGCGTTATAACTTGTTACAATTGATAATGCAAGGAAGAATACAGGGTAGAAGGAGTCGCGGAAGAAGACGCATCTCCTGGTTAAACAATTTGAGAGCTTGGTTTAATTGCACTTCTGCTGATCTCTTTAGAGCAGCGGTATCGAAAGTGCGAATTGCCGTGATGGTTGCCAACCTTCTTAGAGGAGATGGCACATGAAGAAGAAGAAGTGAGTTGAACTTGTTACGATTTTCATATAAAATTGGTTATAACTTTGTAAATACCCTGTATGATAACAAACCTTTATATTTTTGTGATGGAGAAGTTAACAGGATTTCGAATTTAAAATAAAATATAGGGTGTTCCATTTAAAAAAACATAAGTTTGGTCTGCCACTGTGTTATAGAACACCCTGTAACATTCTAGCTAATTTTGTAATGTGAAGCTCAAAGGTGGCTAAAATTTTTGTTGGTAACTTTTATTGCTATCTATTACTATAGCGGAGCTATTGAGCTTTACCCTACTAATCAATCACCCTGTATACCCCATTCCAAGAATATACGACCCTGTTGGATTATCGCGACAACGAATATTTTACTGTACAAAATATGAAGAACGAAAGTAAATTGCAAATTATATTGTTGTTTATTGGAGTAATTATTAGAGCAAAATACTTTCGTACTTCTTATGTTGCACACTAAAATACTAAAATATTCGTTGTCGCGATAATCCAAAACAGTCGTATATTCGTGGAATATACCATAAATACAAATGTTAAACCGGTTTTATAGCGTTCTACGCCTTTCCGTTCCTAATCGCCACTCCTTTCTATTGTGGCAGTCTTCCTCTCTTATATTTCTTTTAGACATCGCCTTGGAGATGCCCTATATCCATGTAGTTGCTGGTCTTCCTCGTTTTCGTTTTTCTGTGGGGGTCCATTCTAACACTTTTTGGGGATTCTCCTTTCGTCCATTCGTCTTACGTGTCCGTACCAAACTAGCTGTTGTCTTTCAATGTCATCTATGATTGTTCTTTCTATCTCCATTTGTTGTCTAATGTCGTCGTTTCTTATGTGTTCTAGTCTAGATCTTCTTGCTGACCTTCAAAAAATCCATCTATGTGGCTAGTAATTTCTACTTTGTACTTGTTGGTTAATTGCCAGGCTTCAGCTCCAGAGGTTAACACTGGTTTTAATATTGTGTTTTAAATCCGGTTTTTATTTTCTGTTCTTATATTTTTTTGCCACAGTACCGAATTTAGGACACCTTTCACCTGTTTTCTTCGTTTTGTCCTGTATTCGTTAGTTTTATTCCCAGATATATCTATACACTGCAGCTTGCAATTGTCTCCTGTTCCAGGTTCAGTTTCTCAGTTTCTTCCCTTTCTACGCATAGATATTGTGTTTTTTTTTGGTATTTACCACCAGACCCCTTTTTCTATATTCCTCTATTAGTGTTCATGCCATATATTCAAGATCTTCCTTATCCTGTGCATTGACAGTTTGGTCATCTGCATAATGCAGCGTGTAGAGTATTGTATCTCCTATCGGTAGTTCTATTCCATTGCACTTCTTCTTCCATTGTTTAAGTTTTAGGGCTTCATCAATATACGCTTTTAATTTTGGATGTCGAGTTTCTATACATATAGTTCTTTTATTGCAGTTTAATTTTAGTATTTATTTAATTTATTTATTAAAATCAAACCCAAACAAAATTAATATCATTGAATAGGTATTTTTAACACCTTCCACACGAGATATCACTTTCCATAAGGTCCCATTTAAAATTATCATTGTCACTATTACGTCACCTTGTTGACTAGTTAGTTATTTAGCACTGTAGGTATAATATTAGTGGCTATGACAGGAACGTCCTTTATTTAATTAACGAACGATGAACTTCCTTTTAAATTTATATCGAAAACCCGTCTGTTATCGGAAAATACAATTTACTGGATCGTAGTTCTATAAAAAAAGGCAACGATAATTTTCTCTTGCTGCAGACATCGACAATCAAATTAGTCGAAGCAGGTGCTGTCGACTAGCGCCTAATTTTTCTCTAACTACGCCACTGCCTGCATTGCAGAAAAACGTTCCAAGAATGTACGTGACCTCCCCTAGGGACCGAATAACTTCAACAAAAGCTTCAACTGTTTTTCTGCCAATTTGGCAACGGATGACCTCCCAAATTTTTTCTCGTTCTCGCATGTGAAGTTGAAGTACAACTTAACGCTACATATATTTTACAATTTGTATAAAAGTTGCGATTTTGCCAGAAATAATGTTACAACTGAATTATGAGTTGCAATATTACGACTAATGTCGCTACGTTATGCGATAATTCGTCCCTGTGCTGCGGATATGTTACCTCCAAATTATACAGGGTCCCAAATGTAGCGGTACGGTCGAACATTTCGCGAAATGAATATCCGATCGAAAAACTGGAAAATACGTGTTTAATATTTTTCAAAAATCTATCAAATAATACCAAACACGATCCCTCACTCCACCCCCTGGAGGTGGGGTGGGGGTAACTTTAAAATCTTAAATAGGAATTCTCAGTTTTTATTGCAGATTGAGATTTCTTGCGTAAAAATAAGTAACTTTTATTCGAGACATTTTTTTGAATTATGGATAGAAGGCGCTGTAATCGGAAAAAACGATTGTTGGAAATGGAAAACTAATTTAAAAAATGGAAAGTCCCCCACTTTATGAAACACTTTACTTAACTTTTTTTGAATTTAGGACCTAATCTTTACACCCAATTAAAAGGCCCCCATAACGCTCGAGTAACTTTTAGCATACTTTTAGTGGATTTGCTGTTATAACCATGCATTTTGTCTTTTTTGGGAAATTAAAAGGTTAAATTTGTGTGACGGGGTAGTGCATCGTCTACGTACATTTTTTCTAATTGTCGATGGATGGCGCTATAAGCGTAAAAAACGATTTATCCTGATACACTAAGTAAATTATAGAAACGGTCTAATATCTCGAGAAATACTCTTCCAAATGAAAAACCAATAAACACGTATTTAGTATTTTTCAAAAACCTATCGAATAACACTAAACTCTGCCCCCACTCCATCCCATGGAGGTGGGGTGGGGTAACTTTAAAATTTTAAATAGGAACCCCCTTTTTTTTCGCAGATTTGGATTCCTCATGAAAAAATAAGGAATATTTTTTTAGAATTGTTGATAGGTGGCGCTGTAATTGGAAAAATACGATTTATTAGCGCCATCTATCAACAAAAAAATGTCTCGAATAAATGATACTTACTATTTTATTAGGTATTCAAATCTACAATAAAAATGGGGGTTCCTATTTAAAATTTTAAAGTTCCACACCTCCATGGGATAGTGTGGATGGGTCTTGTTTAGTGTTATTCGTAGGTTTTTGAAAAATATCAAACACGTATTACTTTATCGTACTACATACGCAGTATGAGTATAATAGATAAAGTTATAGAATCGTGCAAAAATTTTTTTTTCAGATTTCACTTTTTTTCGACGTTTTGAGTCTAAAAAGCAAATAAAAAAAACATGTCGGAAGTATGTACGTATGTACGTACGTACGTATGTAAGTACGTATGTCGCCACCGCCCAGCAAAAACTACTGGATCGATTTCGATGAAATTCGGTATGAGTAAGTTTAAGAGAATTTTGTCGAGAAACTAAGCTTTTGCAAAAACTCTCAAAGGGGGGCCGAAATAGGGGGGTTATTTGGGGCCCATTTTTGCAAATTTTGACCGAAACGAATGAAATTTAACTTAAAGTTAGCTCATCGATAAGTAAATAGAAATACGGAATTTGACATTTCCAAATCCAAAATGGCGGCCAGCATGGCCGACCGCCCACCCGATACATTTCCCTACCAATCTAAAAACTTGTTTAAGATAAATGTAATTAGAAAAAACATTTCTATAGCCTAAAGATGGGGCTATAACAAGAATATTATCGTTTTTCAGAAAAAGTTATGGGTTGCCTATATTTAAGGGGTCAAAATTTTACATAAATTTGAACTAAATTTTCTCAAAAATGACTCCAAGGAATTTGTTTATTTTTTGACATATTTTTGATATCCTATCAGTAAATTGAATAACATTGGTCAGATTTCTTAACTCCTCATAGGAGGGGAGTTATGAATTTTTTATAAAAAAATATTCGAGTGCCCGTAACTACCTCTGTAATAGAAACTAAAATTTGAAATTTGGTAGACATATATAGTACTTTGTTATCTATTAGCACAAAAAATTTTACCCACAATATGGCTTCCGGTTTAACCGGAAATAAAAAAAAATCTTAATTTTTTACATACATTTTTACATATTTTGAAAGAATGTAAAATTATTTTTCCAATGACATAAAACTCGTTGCTGTAACTTAAAAACTCGAAAAGTTACAGAAAATTGAAATTTTGCTAGAATCGTGTGTGTCACCTCTCACGCGATCTTAGCAGAGCATTATTATAGGGCAGTCAATGAGGGTATTTGGCTCCGAATTCCATCCTACTACATCGATGTACTTGATATTTTCACAGTAAGTAGGGAATAGCTCAAGAAACAAAATCTACCCTATATACTATGGCGCTTTTATCTTGGGGCAATTCCCACCCCTTCAAGGGGGTGGAAAATTTATTGGTCAAAATAAGCATGGAAGTGGCTAGAGAATCTATTTTTAAGCAGAAACTGATCTATACTTTTTTTTGAGAACTCAATACTTTTTGAGTTATGCGTAGTTGAAAATTGGCCATTTTCATTTAAAAATGACACGTTTTCGGACGGTTTTTTGTGAATACCTTAAAAACTATGCATCAAACTAAAAACACTATATAATTTTTTTTTTATAAATAACAAAGAGATTCGTTCCTTCGTAAATTTTCTATTTATAATACAAAAAGAGATATGGTAGGTAAAAAGAGTTTGTTTTTTGGTGCATGCTCACAGTGCTCATGCTTTTGTAGTGTTTGAAAAGGCCTTTAAAACGAGCACCGTTAAATGTCGGTTACATTCAAACTAAGCGAGATATGGTGCAAAAAAAATATATGACTAATGTACTTTAAGGAAAAATGAGAAGTACATACATTTAACCCCTCATTCACCAGAATTTAAATGCATTGTTTTTCTTTTGCAATACCTCTTAATATAGTGTTATTTCTACTTTCAAAAAGTTGGACGGGTGAAAAAAATAACAAATTATAGAGCGCATTTTTAAATTTTCTTAAAATTCTTCCTTTTGCTCCATGCAATTCGAAAATAAAAATGTTCTATCCCCGAGAAGTGATGAGAACCGCCCCCATGATAAAAGCGCCATAGTATATAGGATAGACTTTGAATTAGGAGATTGGGCTTTGGGCTACTCCCAAAATTTCATTACAATCCATGCAGTAAAATGCAAATATTGTAAACTATTAATTTCTCAGAAAAATGGACTAATTTGAAATGAAAGTATGACTAAAATTCTATTGATTTATGCAATAATCTATAGTGTGTCCCCGAACATTTTCTCAAATGCGGGAATTAATGATGCGTAGAACCATAAAATATTTTCAAGTATACAAGGTGTTTCTAAAATATCAAAATAACGAGTAACTTTGTTATTTTTATAGAATGCCAGTATCTAGTACGATAACGATAATAGATCGGTACAATAAAGTTCTCGGGCGGCCCTTCCGTCCAGCGTTTTTTTGGTTTTTCGACTAATTGACAAAAATTTTGATGTGTGTGACCGTGCGTCCAATAGAATTGTTACAATTTTATCATAGAGAAACTGGTTTCTATACTGCAGTACTGCAGAATTGATATCATCGACGATTTTGTCGAACGACACCGTAGTATCGTGAGTGGCCGGCTTAACGGTGTCTAGTCGGACAAACTTTGATTTATGGGAACACTGGAATAAGGGAAGCTTTAATTGTGGAACGTGTCATCCTGACGGTTTATGATTGTGAAAACTAGCAGGTTGTTTTTAAGTTTATTCAATAGCAAACTTTATATAATATATGAAAAAATGTTTGTCCGACAAATATGTTGGACATTTTAATAAGTCCGACACTTGGAACATGTCAAATGACAGGAATTATGTTGGTGGTAAATAATAGCAGTCTGATTTTTGCATGAGAGTTTAATGGAAGGGCAACAAATCAATTGGAAGTTATGTCCGACAAAATACATGGGACGTTTTCTTAGTATGACGTTCGAAACCTGTAACCTATTCCACAAATAAATCTTCCCTTGTTCCAGTGTTCCCGTACATCAAAGTTTGTCCGACTAGACACCGTTAAGCTATTAACAAATTTGCAGCTTGCTATTAATAAACTTTTTTGGTACGCGGGATCCAGGTCTAATAGGTATAGTAGCATTTAAAAATAATCCTAACTTCGAATAGAATATATTCTGGAAATTCGTTGTCTCAATAAACTTACATGATGCCAGTTATTTATTCCCTTCCCTTTCTCATATCCACGTGAGTTTACGATATATCCACATCCGAGTGCCAAAAGGGCTTAAACAAGGGATATACACATACCTGAGCTACATGCGGAAGTTAGCAAATTACGGTAATTGGATTAGACAAAGAGCGGTATATCTCGATATGACAAAGGCCGTTTGGTCACTGGTGTGACAAAGCATTACTGGCAGCCGGTGCGGTATATCCTTCACATCATTGTTCTATCTCTTAAAGGTAAATCGTCATGAGCGCTAGTAGGATTTGTTGATTAACCATATAATATCTGATTTATGAATTTTACGAAAACAAGCTGAAATAAATAAGATAAAATGTTTTTAATTCATCATATTGTAAAATTATGTGATTTCACAAAACACATTTCCGTTTGATAGTCTTTTGAGGAGTTTTAAATACTAAATCATACTACAACGATATCTACAAGAATAGTTAATTCACTGGAGAACACTTTGAAAAAAAAATTTGGTTGAATTTGATTTTTGAGGTGTTCTATGTATATTTAGGAATTCTAGTCTCAAAACAATAATATGCATAAAACGGTTAAACAAGGCTTCAGAAATCCAACACAGTTAGCAAACTGCGAGATCAACAGCGGAACATATAGTCCATGTGGTGAGACCGCACCCGTCTGGAAAAATTTCTGATTCGGTTTCTTTGCGGATTCCTATTCAAAAATGTCCCTTTTAAACAAATCTGAAGGGTTCCGGGCGGAATTTTTGGGCAGAAATTGTTTAAACAATTTTTTTAAACAAATACAAAAGATCACTTTTTTTTGCTCCGGGGCATATATTTTTAAGTTTTGTGGGTTATTCTAAACAAGAAAGGTATCTAGTAAATTTTCTCAAAAATTGATAGTTTTCGAGTTATAAAAGATTTAAAATCTGAAAAATGCGAAAATACCCATTTTCGAGGCCTAAAAATTCATATTAGTTCAGAGAAATAAGGAAAAAAAATATCGTGTTGGTGACACATCCCCCTCCAGGCTGAAACCAAATTTTTCGAGTAATATGGTCATCTATAATAATAACCTATATGTTTCCTGCAGCCGATTTTGATGATAGTTATAAACAAATGAAGATCAAAAAACGGTAAATTTTCGCTTTTTTCGTCTCTTACTAAAAAATTGAGCATTTTAAACAAATTTGAGAGTAATAAACTCATAAACCGTATAAAAAACTTCAATATAGCGTTCGCTGAATATGTCTATCCTTATTGGTTACTTAGAAAATTGCCAAATAAATCATAAATTTTGAGTTTTTATAAATATTCATAACTTATGTAAAAATTAACGTAGAACCTTCTTATTACATGGAATGCTGAGACTTATGGTGCTTAAATTACACCCTAAATTCCAAAGCAATTGGTCAAAGAGTTTAAAGGTTATTTAATTTGTTTATCCAAAATTAATTTTTTTTGCAACACTGTAAGTCAGAAAATGATGAAGTTACAGTAATATTTTGGATAGTTTATGAAAGAAGAAAATTTACAGTATTAATTTAATTTAAAAAAAATGACAAAAAATAATTATAGATATTGCAAAATAATTTTGCAAAAACATGTGAATTAAAAAAATGGGGGGGCTAACTTTGTCCCTAAATGTCCTAGAACAGTTGTTTTTCTTTCTAAATGTGTATAAAAATTCAGTCTTTCTAAATATGAAAAAATAATTTTTCTACGGGTAACGGTTAAAAAGTTATTCTAATTGTTTATAAGTAAGCAAAAAATGGACATGTTTTTGCAAAATAATTTTACACTGTTTAAAATTATTTTTTGTCATTTATTTTAATTAAAGTAATAGTATAAATGTTCTTCTTTCATAAACTGTCCGAAGTATTATTGTAACCTCATAATTTTCTGACTTATAGTGTTGCAAAAAAAATGAATTTGGGAAAAATAAATTAAATAACTTTTAAACTATTTGACCAATTGCTTTGAAATTTAAAATATAATTTAAGTACAAGAAGTCTCGGCATTCCGCGTAATAAGAAGATTCTAAGTTAATTTTTACCTAAGTTACGAATATTTATAAAAACTCAATATTTATGATTTATTTTGCCAATTTTCTAAGCAACCAATAAGGTTGGACATATTCAGCGAATGCCATATTGAAATTTTTTATACGATTTAGGAGTTTCTTACTCTCAAATTTGTTTAAAGTGCTTAACTTTTTGGTAATAGACGAAAAAAGCGATAATTTACCGTTTTTCGATCTTCATTTGTTTATAACTATGTATGTCATCAAAATCGGCTGCAGGAAACATATAGGTTAATAATATAGATGTCCATACTACTCAAAAAATTTGGTTTCGGCCTGGAGGGGGATGTGTCACGAGAAAAACCTTATTTCTCTGGACTATATTTAAATTAGTATTTCTGAGGTTGCCAGATATTTAGATTGAAGTTTAAACAATGAGCTTCAAGATTCTGAAGAGTAATTGCGTTTACCCTTAATTTAAATCGTTGTTTTTTAGTTCTAAATGACATTCTAAATAAAATAAGTTTCTCGAGATTTTTCTCAAAAGTTAACAGTTTTAAAAGTGCGTTTTTTGGCATTTTTCGGATTTTAAATCGCTTATACCTTTAAAACTATTAACTTTTGAGAAAAATTTCAAGAAACCTTTTTTTATTTAGAATATCCCAAAGAATCTAGAAAAAATATTTTTAAAAATAAATAGGAGATTTTTGAAATAGAACGCGCCGCACCGGCAAAAAAATCGGATGGACATGCATATTTAACAACTAAAAAACAACGATTTAAATTAAGGCTAGACGCAATTACTCTTCAGAATCTTGAAGCTGAATGTTTAATCTTGAATTTAAGTATCTGGCAACCTCAGAAATACTAATTTAAATATGAGTTTTTAAGCCTCTAAAATGCGTATTTTCGCATTTTTCAGATATTAAATCGCCTATAACTCGAAAGCTATCAATTTTCAAGAAAAATTACAAGATACCTTTCTTGTTTAGAATGACCGAAAAAATATATGTTCCAGAGTAAAAAAACGTGATCTTCTGTATTTGTTTAAAAAAATTGTTTAAACAATTTCTGCCCAAAAATTCCGCTCGGCACCCTTCAGATTTGTTTAAAGGTGACATTTTTGAATAGGAATCCACAAAGAAAGTGTATCAGAATTTTTTTCAGACGGGAGCGGTCTCACCACATGGACTAATAATCACAGATAAAAATCAAGAAATTAGAATATGGATCAAATACGTACAAGAACTCTTTGATGATAATAGGTCCGAACAACCTCCATCCTACATCACATCTGTGATGTCACTTACCAGAATTTATATATATTGACTATACACCCCGATATGGGGCTAAGTCGCGAAAGCTTTCTAGATCCTATTTCTTGGAAGGATCAGTCCCTTTTGCTTATGTTATTTTCTTTACGATTTCTCTCCATTTTTTCTTGCCTCCAGGTTTTCCCCGCCATTCTCTGACTCTTGCGTTTTTTAGGTCTTCTTCAACTGCTTGCAACCATTTTGATCTTGGTCTTCCTCTTTTCTTTCTTCCTCCTGGATTCCATTCTATCATAGCATATGTCACTGCTTCGTCTCCTGCCCGCCAGATGTGACCTAACCATCCAACTCTGCATTGCTTTACTTTGGTCACGATGTCTTCCTTCAGTACTTTCCTAATCTCTCCATTTGTTCGGCTGCTATATTCATTTTGCTCTGTTCTGATTGGTACCAGTATGGATCTCATGATCTTTCTCTCCACTATTTTTAAGTTTTCTTCATCTTTTTTAGTCATCGTCATTGTTTCTGCTGCGTATAATAATATTGGTCTAATTATGGTGTTATACATTGTCATCTTGGTTTTAATAGTCAGTATTTTGCATTTAAGTAGTGTTTTACAGTACAACCTGCCATATCCGGACCTGTCATATCCGGACCTCCCCATATCCGAACGGTTCTGCGCCGTCCGGATCTACCGAAATCTACCAAGAAAGGCAGTCCTGCTGTTGGACAACGCACTAAAAGAAGAACTAAAAGATGGCGAAATAATGTATTATATAATCTATAAAACGTGTCTATCGACAAAAGTTATTGACGGCGTTGATTACTGAAATGTATGAAGGAGAAAACCTTTCAGAGACTGTAAAAGAAGTAGTGGTCTTGTTATCCGGATTTTTTCATATCCGGATCGGTCTGTCGCCACATTGATCCGGATATGGCAGGTTTGACTGTATTTACAAAATAAGCTATATTCGCTGTCAATATTTTTTCTTTTATTTCTGGTATTCTTTCACCCGTTTTGCTTATTGTCACTCCCAGGTATTTGAAATGTTCTACATCTTCAAACTCTGAATTTCCTATTTTGATTTTTTATTGCTGTTTTCCCTAGTCTTAATATTTTTGTCTTTACTTCATTTAATCTTAGTCCCATTGTCTCCCCTTTCTCCTTTATTTCTTCTAGCATTTCTTTCATTATGTTTCTATTCTTTGCAATACTAACAATGTCGTCTGCGTACGCGATTATTAGTCCACCTCTTGTTCTTAGGTTCCCTTTGTTTATATTTCGTAGTACATATTCTAAAGCTAGATTAAACAGTGTCGTGGATAAGGCATCTCCTTGTTTCACTCCTTTATTTATAATTAATTCATCTGTCTCGCCTCTTTGCGTCTTTATGCTAATTTTGGTAGTTCTCATTGTCATATTTATTAATTTTCTGAGTTTATGTGTTATTTTAAAATTTTTCAGGGCAATCATTAGTTCTTTTCTTCTCTTAATCGAATCAAATGCCTGTTGAAGTCGATGAATAGCATTTATAATTCTAGTTTGTATTCATTTGCTTTTTCCATTATTTGTTTTATCCTGTGTATATTATCTATTGTCGATCTTTCTTATGTGAATCCACATTGGTATTGTCCCACTTTCTTCGTCGTGATCTTTGACAATCTTTTTCTTATTATTAAAGTCAATATTTTAGTGCTTAGTAATGATATTCCTCTATAATTTTCGCAAAGGACCCCGCAGAAACCTTATGGGAAATGGCTATCTGTCAAATGCTCTGAAACTTTGGGTTCTGGTAGTTCTTGAGGTGTAGAACAAAAGACTCACTGGGCGCGTAGCTCCAAAAAATCATGGTTTTAAGGTATAAGCCTCTGAAGTTATAGGTACAGTGAGGACGTTTGAGTTGGAATAAATTTATTTTCTCGAGAATGGGTGACTCTGGAGATAAATTACCAATCAGGTCGATTTTTATTTTTAAATTATAATTTTGTGGCATCTATACAATACTAGTGACGTCATTCATCTGGGCGTGATGACGCAATCGATGATTTTTTTTTAATAAGAATAGGGTCGTGTGATAGTGCATTTGAAAGGTAATTCAATTCTCTATTCAATAATATAAACATTAACATAATTATTTATAGAGGCTGCCCAAAATTTTTTTTAATTAAATTAATTGAGACAAAAAGAAAAATGTATATAATTTATTTAATTCTAAATACATTTTGCTGGTGTCCGAAAACAGCAAAAAATGTTTATTTCATAAATAAGTATTGTTTTTCGCTTAAATTCAATGTTAAAGCTGCCACCCACCTGCCTTTTAACATTTTGAACATTTAATTTAAGCGAAAAGCAATGTTTATTTTTTAAATTACCATTTTATTCTGCTTTCTGACATCAGTAAAATGTATTTCAAATTAAATAAATTATATACATTCTATAGAATATAGACAACGATAGTACTAGAGAATTGTATAAAAAAAGATTAGAGCAACAACTACCACAGGAATTCAAACATAAAACAACAGAAGAGCTACATAGAATAATAAAAAAAGGAATACATCAAGCCGCCAAAGAAGCCTTAGGTATAAGAGAAAATAAACCCAGAAAGACAAATAATTGGTGGAATGATGAACTACAGGAAATGAAAGAACAAAAGCAAAAATTATATCACAGATGGCTGGGAACAAAAGATCAAGAACATAAAAGAGAATATAGAGAAATGGTAAATAAATTTAAATCAACGGTAATAGAGTCAAAAAATCAAAGCTGGGAAAGAAAATGTCAGGAATTAGATACGTACATCGGCGGCCGCAAATCAAGAGAATCCTGGAGGTTTATAAAAAACATCAGATCCAACAAAACAGAACAAATAGCCATACACTCCATAGAACCTGAAAAATGGGAAAAACACTATAAAACACTGTTAGTAGAAGAAAGACCGGAATACAAAAACATAGAACAACATGAAGTCCTGATTCAAGGGGAGCCATTAGCAATCAACGTAGAAGACACTAAAAAAGCTGTATCACTGCTGAAAAATGGACGTGCTCCTGGTCCAGAAGGGATATATGCAGAGTTAATAAAAAATGGAACCAACAAACTATTCGAGATTCTAACAGAAGTTTTCAATAGGCACTTGCATGGAGAACCAGTGCCACAAAGTTGGAAAGAAGGATGTATTACATCTATCCATAAGAAAGGAAATAAGGAAGATTGCAATAACTATCGGGGTATAACTGTTACGAGTACGCTTAGCAGATTATATGGAAGAATTATAAAAGAACGCATATGCGAAGAATACCGCCCTTTTGAGTCAGAAGAACAAAACGGATTCAGAGCAGGACGATCCACAATAGATAGTATTTTCTGCTTATCCCAAATACTTGAGAAAAGAACACTGAGATCTCGAGAAGTGCATTTACTCTTAGTCGATTTAACAAAAGCATATGACACCGTGCCTGTTGCGAAGTTGTGGAAAGTATTGGAGAAAACCAGTATCAGCGTTACACTAATCGATGCTATTAAAGAGCTTTATAAGAACACAATAGCAAAAGTTAAAATAGGAAAAGAGGTGTCTAATGGTTTTCAGGTAACAAAAGGACTTAAGCAAGGTTGTTGTTTATCTCCCATACTGTTCAACATATATATCGATGAAGCACTCAGGCACTGGAAGAAGAAGTGTAAAGGGATGGGGCTATCTATTGGGGATGAAACGTTATATACGTTGCACTATGCAGATGACCAGGTAGTTATTGCCCAAGACAAAGAAGACTTGGAGTATATGGCTAGAAAACTAATGGAAGAGTACAAAAAATGGGGCCTCGAAGTAAATGTCCAAAAAACACAATATCTTTGCGTAGGAGGAGAAAATAATCCAGATGACCTCGACTTAGAAGATGAAACTATTAAGAAATGTGACCAATGTACATATTTGGGGGTAAAACTGACAAAGACAGGACGAAGTGATGAAGCCATAAAAGACAGAATAACCAAAGGAAAACAAGTTATAGGTGCGTTGAATTCAGTATTATGGCAAAAAAATATAAGACCGGAAACGAAAAAACGAATATATAATACCATATTAAAACCAGTAATCGTCTATGGCTCAGAAGTGTGGCAGTTATCACAAAAACTTAAAAGGTAACCTATTGGTAGTTGAAATGGATTTTTGGAGGAGAGCAGCGGGAAAGTCTAGATTAGAACATGTGAAAAATGAGGACATCAGGAGACAAATGAAAGTACAAAGATCAATTATAGAAGACATCGAAAAACAACAACTAATATGGTACGGACATGTTAGACGTATGGGGGAAGAAAGACTACCCAAAAAGATATTAGAATGGGTACCACCAGAGAAAAGAAAACGAGGACGACCACCAACAACATGGATCCAAGGAATCTCAAAAGCAATGTCAGCAAGAAATCTATCTGAAGAAGACTGGCAGAATAGACAGGCTTGGCGAACGGGAACCCAAAGGCGTATTACGCTGTGAACGGGATATATATATATATATATATATATATATATATATATATATATATATATATATATACATTCTTCTTTTTGTCTCAATTAATTTAATTCAAAAAAATTTTTGGGCACCCTGTATAAATAATTATTTTAATGTTTACATTAGTGAATAGAGAATTAAATAACCTTTCAAATGAGCTATCACACAACCCCTATTCTTATTTAAAAAATTCATCGATTGCGTCATCACTCTCATATGGATGACGTTACTAGTATGATATGTATGCCAAAGAATAATAATTTAAAAATACAAATCGACCTGATTCGTAATTTATCTCCAGATTCGCCCATTCTCGAGAAATTGAATTTATTCCAACTCAAACGTCCTCACTGTACCTATAACTTCAGAGGCTTATATCTTAAAACCATGATTTTTTTAAGATACGCGCCCATTGAGACTTGTGTTCTACACATCCAGGACTACCAGAACCCAAAGTTTCAGAGCATTTGACACAGAGCCATTTCTCCAAAGGGTTTCTCCCTTTTTATGTATTGCTATTACCCTCCCTATCTCCCAGTCCGCCGGCATCTTCTCTTCCTTCCATATATTTTTCAAAAATTTTTTAGAAATTTTCAAAAATTTCCCACTGTTTGTTAACATCCCTACCATTCAACATATCTGCCCAATTTGCAGTAGATACATCTAAGTTTACACGATGATAGTTTATTCTTTTATATGGCATTAGCATATTATTTTGTAATATTTCCGACTTGAGGATCTGTATGGAAGTTGAAATAACTGCGTGGTCCGACTTTCCAATTGGAGATGTAACCGAAATATTAGTTAAAAGATTAACATCAGAGGTTAAAGTAAGATCTGGCTGAGAAGGTTGTTGATTCAGACGAAAACGAGTCGGTTCATTGATTATTTGTTCTATTCCAGAATTTTCTAAGAAATTAATAAAAAGCTGAGATTGAGTATCATGAGTTGCTTAGATTGAAATCACCAAAAACAATTAAGGTTTTATGTTTGGCTATGAGCGTTTCCAATTGACTGTATAATTCTTGATCACTTTGAACGGAACTGTAACCAGGTCTATATATACAAGCTGTAGCAAAATTTATTTTTAACTTTTTAGAAGAAAAATTAAGCGTCAACCCTTCACGCCCCACAACTAAAAAGTATTTTTGAAAAATTTAAACGCAGAATGAAAAATTACATTATAACTGAGGGCTGAAAGTCCCTGAAAATTTTATAATGTTTCTTTTAATAAGATACAGAGGTGAAAATAAAAGAGAAAATTTAGTGTGATTTTTAATTGCAAATATTTCATTCAAAAGAAAGCTTTTATTTATTCTAAAGGACTTTCGGCCCTCGATAATATCGCAATCTTTCATTCTGCGTTTAAATTTTTGAAAAATACTGTATTTTCAGGATTCGAAAAAAATTAATACTTTTAAAACACATTGAAAATTTTGACAGGCGACATTTTGCGCCTTTCCCCTTAAGTAACTCAATATGATAATATTATCTAATGTCGTAATATTTACAATCAAGATGCAGTAAAAATAAACAAACCAAGACATAGACGAAGCAACGAAGCACTAAAAAGCCCAAATCCTAGAAATTTTGTGCAGTAAGTTGAATCGTCATGGAACTTTTTGCATTCGATTAGAGAGAGTGTCAGGCAACTTTGTGAACTAAATTCATCTAGGGCAAAAATTTTTGTGCATAAGAAAATGCATTTTAAAAGTGCATCTCGAAGAGGTGAAAATGAAATATTTAGAACTTGGGAAATATTGACGGAAATGAGTTGAATTTTTATACTCGGGGGTTTTGGGGATCGCTGAGCACGAATTTCATATCGGCGATGGTCTCCAAGGTACCTGGTGCCCACGGTGGAACTCGTCACCTACAGTTTTATGTTATAATTATTAAAAATCAGTAAATATCCATTAGTCGGGGGGTTTTTGGGGTCGCCGGCCACGAATTTAATGTTAGCGATGGCATCCAAGATACCTGGTGCTCAGGGTGGAACTCGTCGCCTAGAGTTTTAGTTATAATTATCCAAAATCAGCCAAAAACTATTACCCTGGGAGTTTTGGGGGTCACTGAGTACGAATTTCATATCGGCGAAGGTCTCCAAGGTACCTGGTGCCCAGTGTGGAACTCGTCGCCTGGAGTCTTATGCTATAATAATTAAAAATCAGTCAATATTCGTTACACGGCGGTTCTTGGAGTCGCTGACCACGAATTTATTGTCGGCGATGGTCTCCAAGACCTGGTGCCTAAAGTGGAACTCGTCGTCAGGAGTTTTTAGTTATAATTATTCAAAATTGGTCAAAAACTATTACCCTGGTGGTTCTAAGGGTCCCTGAGTATGAATTTCATGTCGGCGATGGTGCCCAAGGTACCTGGTGCCAAGGGTTGGAACTCGTTGCCTAGCGTTTTATGTTATAACCATTCAAAATCAGTCAATAACCATAACTCGGGGGGTTTTTGGAGTCGGTAAACACAATTTAATGTTGGCGGTGGTCTCCAAGGTACCTGGTTCCCAGGGTGCAACTCGTCGCCTGGAGTTTTATGTCATAATTATTCAAAATCAGTGAAAAACAATCTGGGGGTTTTGATGGTCGCTTAGTACGAATTTCATGTCGGCGATGGTTTCTAAGTTACCTGGTGTCTAGGGTGGAACTCGTCGGCTACAGTTTTATGTTATATTCATTCAAAATCAGTCAATATCCATTACTTCGGTGTTTTGGAGGTCGGTAAATATATTTTTCATTAATAATTTTTCTTAAGACACTTTTATATTATATCCTAAAAATTACCTATTTAAAAATTATTTTAAAATTTTTTCGCTTTTAAAGCAGTTGTCGTTAAATTTTGACACTAATGATATTTATGAAATTTTGATATAATTGGCACTTCAAGGGTAATTAAGTTATATCAGCGATTTTTTTTTTGTTTTCTGCGGTATTATTTTAATTTTTAGATTTCTAGTCTGCTTTTATATAAAAAACAGTGGTTTTTAGAGATCTTTAGCGACTGATTAGTATAATATAATGTTGATGGATTACCGTCGACGGCCGATATGATCAACCAAAAAAGAAGATGTATAAGGTGATTTTTCTATTGAATTTCTTGGGTGTGAATCTGTCTTTTTATTTTACTGCTCCTGGTTTAAAAACAAAGCATAGTATATATGTGAATACCTCCAAGCTATACTTTTATTTAAAAATTTTTAATTAATAATAAAAAAAACATCTAAAAGAGATCGTATTTAAAGCAAAGTAAGTTTTTAATGTTGGTGTTTTGAAAAAATCATATATTTTATACTTATTAGTTTTGTTAATTACAGAATAAATAATAATATTATAATATTAAGCCGTTTAAGATTGGTATTAAAGGAATTTTCATTATCTACAGTCTATAGCTGCGCTGTTTTATAATTTTGGTTTTCGAAATTGCGGAAGAGAGAAATTTGTGTAACTTCTAGTAAATATATATTTTTTTTATTTTATTTTACTTTTTTATTAATTTTTTCATTATATTATACAAATAAATTGATTATGATTACGTGCACTAACATTTAATTTTACACGTATTTTTTAGATTATTGTATACCTACCTTGAAGACCATCGCCAACATGAAATTGGTGCCCAGCGGCCCCTAAAACCTTTATAGTAATGGTTATTGACTGATTTTGTATGATTATACCATAAAACTCCAGGCGACGTGTTCCTCCCTGGGCACCAGGTACCTTGGAGACCATCATCGTCATGAAATTCATGTTCAGCGACCCCCAAAACTCCCCGACTAATGGTATTAAATGATTTGTAATAATTATAACATAAAACTCCAGACGACGAGTTCTACTTTGGGCACCAGGTACCTTGGAGACAATCGAACACATGAAATTATTGTTCAGCGACCCCCAAAATCCTCAGAGTAATAGTTATTGACTGATTTTGAATGATTATAACATAAAACTCCAGGCGACGAGTTACACCCTGGTCACCAGGTATACAGGAGACCATCGCCGTCATGAAATTTGTACTCAGCGACCCCCCAAAATCCCTTGCGTAATTGTTTTAAATGATTTGGAATAATTATAACATAATACTCCAGACGACGAGCTCCACCCTGGGCACCAGGTATCTTGGAGACCATCGACCACATGAAACTCTTGTTCAGCGACCCCCAAAACCCTCAGAGTAATGGTTATTGACTGATTTTGAATGATTATAACATAAAACTCCAGGTGACGAGTTCATCCTTGGGCACCAGGTACCTTGGAGACCATCGCCGATATAAAATTCGTGCTCAGCGATCCCCAAAACCCCCGATTATAAAAATTCAACTCATTTTCATCAATATTGCCCGAGTTCTAAATTTTTAATTTTCAACTCTTCGAGATGCACTTTTAAAATGCATTTTCTTATGCACAAAAATTTTTGCCCTAGATGAATTTAGTTCACAAAGTTGCCTGACACTCTCTCTAATCGAATGCAAAAAGTTGCATGACGATTCATCTTACTGTACAAAATTCCTAGTTTTAATGCTTCGTTGCTTCGTCTAACACGTTAAATGCTACTCGGAGCACTCCCGTATCATAATTTACAATGTATAAAGTTTGGAAATCATGATTTGGGATTTATAATGTACAGTGGAACGTGGAACCTCGATAAGTCGGATTAGTCGGGACCGCGGCCGATCCGGGTTATCGAAAATCCGGCTTAGCTGGAGAATATGGTACAAATTAATAAAATACTGTAAAATTAATAAAGTACTTACAGATAAACTCCATTTAGTCGAGGCATTGAAGCACAAAAATAGGCCTTACTGTCGATTTTTGGCGCAGTAAGACGAATTTTAATGCAGTTTGGTGCGTTGGATTCGTGAGAATGTCAGGAAATTTTGTGAACTAATGTAATGAATAAGAAATGTCAAATTGCATTTGTGCATAAGAAAAATGCATTTCAAAAATGCATTTCGGTAAATAGTGGGAGAAATTGACTCAATTTTCTTACTCGGGGGTTTTTGGGGTCGCTGAAAACGAATATGAGGTCGGCGAGAGTGTGCAAACTACCTGGTGCCTGCAGCGGGTGTAATAAACGTCTTCCTCTGGAGTATTGTGGTAATTTATCATAAAATTGGCTTAAACTCATTACTCGGGGGGTTTTTGGGGTCGCTGAAAATGAATATGAGGTCGGCGAGAGTGTGCAAACTACCTGGTGCCTGCAGCAGGTGTAATAAACGTCTTCCGCTGGACTACTATGGTAATTTGTTCAATATTTGGCCCAAACTTGATACTCGGGGGTCTTTGGGGTCGCTGAAAATAAATATCGCAACGACTAAATTCTAATTTCATATCATTTAAACCAGTTTGAATTAAGGCGCAAGTGGATAATGTGGTTTTGCCTTGAGAGAAAATTACTAGATACAGAATGCACTTAACGGCTATTGCCAAAAATAAAAAGATTGTCATTGGAAAAATTCTTTCATCTGTTGATGCATTTAAAAACGGTATATTTACAAACACAAATTTGGCTGCATGGAGAGAACAGTAACATGAACCCAACCGATTGGGGATGGGAATTACAAAATAATATATTTATTCCAGTAATTCCTAGAATGACTCAGCCACCTGGTCCTCCAAACATTTTAAATTTAATATTCTGTAGTTGTAAGTCAGACTGCGGCAACTCATGCGGGTGCAGGAAGCATGGGTTAGTTTGTAATTTAGCCTGCAAAAATTGTGCAGGCTCTGATTGCACAAATGTTGCATTGGACTCGAGAGAGGAAGGCAATAATGAAGGAGAAGATGATAATGATGAAGAAAATGAATTTTAAAGATAAATTACGATAAATTTTGTGTAATGAACTTTTTTAACCATAAATATATTATAATAATAAAAATTTATGTTTATTTATAATAAAAATACCACCCTTTTCGATCACTATAGTTACATCGAAGAAAATAGATTAAGTACTTCAAAAACCCCCGAGTAAAGAGTTTAAACTAATTATATGATAAATTACCATCATACTCCAGAGGAAGACGTTTATTACACCCGCTGCAAGCACCAGGTTATTTGCACACTCTCGCTGACCTCATGTTCGTTTTCAGCGACCCCAAAAACCCCCGTGTAATTAGTTTAAGCCAATTATATGATAAATTACCACAATACTCCAGAGTAAGACGTTTATTACACCCGCTGCAGACACCAGGTAGTTTGCACACTCTCGCCGACCTCATATTCGTTTTCAGCGACCCCAAAAACACCTGAGTAAGAAAATTGAGTCAATTGTTCACACTATTTACCGAAATGCATTTTTGAAATGCATTTTTTTATGCACAAATGCAATTTGAGATTTCTTATTCATTACATTAGTTCACAAAATTTCCTGACATTCTCACGAATCCAACACACCAATCCGCATTAAAATCCGTCTTACTGCAAAAAAATCGACACTTCAATCCTTCAATGCCTCGACTAATTATAATTGCGACAACATGAAGTACATAATATGGACAATACATCTAAATTACGTACAGTTGTAAACAGTATTGTTCATTTCTTGGTAAAAAACTCAGTCAAACTGAAAAAATGTTTGTTTTGTCTGATGAAAATCGATCCGGGTTAGCCGGATTTCCGGGTTATCAGAGGATGAGTTATCGGGGTTCCACTGTATATACATTGTAAATTATGATTCAGGAGTGCTCCTAGTAGCATTTAACGTGTCTTGGTTTGTTTATTTCTACTGCATCTTGCTTTTTAGTATAGATATATTGCTTTATTTAATTAATAATGTCGCAGTTCTTCAGAATCCATAAATAATAAAAAAGTTGCATTAAAAGTCAAACCAATTTATTTCACAACAGCACTGTTTACTTAACTTTATTATTTATCTCAGCTTGCAGTCGCAGATAAATTATAACCTCGTTTTTCTTTTTGAATATGAATTTAAATTTGGCTAATAGTAGTTCAAATATTTTTAACAAATGTAGGACAATTCAAACTTCCGCGACAATGAGTCTATTGCTACAAAGTAAAATGAGTGACTCACTAAAAATTATTAGTTTGTAATTGCTGATGACTAGCCAAGATGGCGGAATTTACGATTCAGTAATGAAACGTTAGCAACAAACACAATAATAGACAAGGTTGGCCTAAGGTCGTTAATAAAGAATAAAAGGGCATACATAAAAGCAAGAACGATAAGGATAAATCCGGTCGGTTTGCGAGGAGGCATGTGGCGTCTGGATGGCTGGCGTCTGGACGCTCTAGGCATCGGCACGGCGGTAGTGGTATATAGGGTGGCTTTTACGTAAGTGGTACTTGTATGAGTGTCTCTCTGTCCTTAAGAGCTATCTAATGTTAAAAGGGATAAACGGTTTTTTAATTATTTTTTACGGGATCTTGTTTATTTCCCTAATAACACGTGTAACGCAAAATTTAATATCCAATACAACACAGATAGTAGGGGAGCGTTATGGGGACCTCTTGGGTTGTGAAAAGTAGGTCCTAAAACAAAAAAAAGTTTTCCGTAAAGTGGGGGACTTTCAATTTTTTAATTTAATTTTCCATTTCCAACAATCGTTTTTCCCGATTATAGCACCATCTATCCATAATTCGAAAAATATGTCTCTAATAAAAGTTACTTATTTTTACGTAATGACGCCTGCTGCCTGCCGACCTGTCTACAGGACTCAGATAAGTTTTAGCTTCTAAGGACATATAGATCATATAGATACCAATAAGTACTCTCATTGTCAAAAAAAAAACACTAAACTTAAATTTAGCTAGTTCTTTAAAGGAGATTAAACGGACGAAATGGCAGGAACAATACAACAATTCAGACACAAGAAATTATTACAAAAAAATCCAGCCTACTCTCCCCATCAAGACATGGTTTAATTAAGTTTCCAACAGAGGTTTTATCAAAACTATTTGTCGAATAAGAAGCAATCACTGTCTGACTCCAGTCTACAAAAGAGAAATAGGACTTATACATAAAGGCGGGTATACATATGCGCTCTGCTCGGTGTGCGAGCCGCTCGCGCGCAGCATATTTGTTAGATTTGTACGTGTTTTCAAGTGGCACACAAACGGCTCGCACACGGCGCACCACGATCTAACTTCTGTCGGCTTTTCAACAAATGCTTTGATGGTTCGCAATACGTATTTGGACGGGTTTGCGAGTGGTTTGTTGGTTTTGAGGCGATTGAGTTGAATATTTGTTAATAATGGAGTGTTACGAAGGAAATATCAAACTTGTTGATGTTTACCATGGAAAGTGAAAATGAGATGATGACATTGAATATATTTAAACATGTTACCTTGCAACCCCCAACTTGTAACCAACTTGCAACCATCTTGTAACCAATTTGCAACCAATTTGCAACCAATTTGCAACCAACTTGCAACCAATTTGCAACCAACTTGCAACCAACTTGCAACCAACTTGCAACTCAACTTGCAACCAATCGGAATGAAACCAAACACTTCTCAAGATGAGAATCGGAGAAGCTACTCCCGACGTCGGCCGATATCGGATCTGATCTGATCGGAGAAAAACGGATCCAGTGGGATTTTTCATCGATTGTCATTTGCTTCGAGCTTCGGTCATGTGTCACATAATATTAATATATCTACGCCATACGTCTTTGGTTTCTATCATTGTTATTACCAATAACGTATGACGTACATATATTAATATTATGTGACACATGACAGAAGCTCGAAACAAATGACTGTGAATGAAAAGCCCTATGTAGGCACCCACAATTACTAATTATCTACAGTTACTAAATGTTCGTGAGTTTCCTCTGGGTCGCGGAAGGTTCAGCGGCGCAAGGTGGAACGCGCGGCGCGGAGTTCGCGGCGCGGATATGTATTTCCGCCTTAATGATGAATGTTTATGTGGAGAGCTAGCTGAACTACAACATATGTTGTTAGAATGTCCTTTATATTTTATTGAAATATCAAATTTCTATACCAATATATTTCAAGTTAATGTACAATTTCCTTTTAATCTTATATACCTTTTACAATCAAACAATCTAGATGTTTATAAAATTTTATACAACCATGTTAATTGTTTAAAATTAAAGTTCTGATAAAAAAAATTATAAAAAAATAAAATAAAAAGTTACTAAGAAGATCTAAACCTCCGAGTTGTTGAATCGGGTTTAGGTCTTAGCGTAGTAAAAAAAATATACAAAAAAATACATAAAAAACAAAAGAAAAAAAAACAAAAAAATAAATAACAAAAATATAATAAAAAAAATAAAAAAAATTGTTCAAAAATATAATACAAAAAATAATAAAAAAAACAGAGTAAAAAACTTGTAGTAGTAATAGTTTTAAATTTAGATACTAAGCATATATTTTGTAAAAGAGAGAATTCAAAACACATTGACTGGCCAGTTGGTTGCATAAACCAGTGCCAATAAAAGACAAACACACACACATTTAAAGGAGATTTGTCAAAGCAAACGCTTGTTGCCCTTTCGGCAAATTGCAGAATCCATTAAGGGTTCTGGGTATAAGGGTATACAGTGCGGTGGAATAAGTGTTGCCCCCCCCCCCCCCTATTAACTTGTTTTTTTTTTAAGAATATAAGCAAAACGCTCGGACAGGTCGATTTTTAAACTAACCATAGTATATTATAGCATCAACGTTTCGAACTTTACGCGATCCCTCTTCAGGTGACAGCCATAACTTTGATTTTTTTAACTGGGAAAGTACATCATGTGAGACCTCATTTAAAAGCTCTTAATATACTGAGTTCAAAAATGTATAATACTTTAATCCTGTTTGAGAGCGTAGGCGAAAAATTTCGGTCGAGTTCTTTCTAAATGCAATAATTTTTTTCGAATCCTGAAAAAACCAATAAATATTTTTGAAAAATTTAAACGCAGAATGAAATATTACAGTATTCTCGATGGTCCAAAGTCCCTGAGAACTCCTATAATGTTTATTTTAATAAGTCACAGTGGTGGAAAAAAGAGAAAATTTAGTGTGATTTTTAATTTCAAATATATCATTCAAAAGAAACTTTTTGTTTATTCTAAGGGACTGTCAGCCCTCGGTAATAATCTAGTCTCTCATTCTGCGCTTAAATTTTTCAAAAACACTTATTAGTTTTCTCAGAATTCGAACAAAATTAATGCGTTTAAAAAGAGTTCGACCGAAATTTCGGGCCTGCGATCTCAAAAAGGATTAAAGTATTATACATTTTTGAAATCAGTATTTTAAAATATGTTAAATGATGTGTCACATGATGTACTTTACCATTTAAAAAAATCAAAGTTATAATATACTATGGTTAGTTTAAAAATCGACCTGCCCGAGCGTTTTGCTTATATTCTTAAAATAAAGAAGCGTAAGGAATCCAAATTTCCAATAAAAAATCTTTTTTCCAATAAAAATCAATAAAAAATCCTTTTTAAGATTTTAAGGTAACCCCCCACCCCACCTCCATGGGGGGTCGTGTTTGGTGTCATTCGATAGATTCTTCAAAAATATTGAATACATGTATTTTCCAGTTTTTCGATCTGATCTTTATTTCGCGAAATATCGCGGGGTTCGTATTTAAAATTTTAAATTTACCCCCAGCCCTCTCCGTGAGGGTCGTGTTTGGTATCATTCGATAGATTATATCTCCAACAAAAATCAACAGTACGATTCGAAAATAAACTGTTCGAGATCTTCACAGCAGGGAAAGGTGTTATGCCTCCTCTACACATCGGCAGACGTGTCTGCGGATGCATCTGCCGATGTATCATCACGAGCTGACCACACATCTGTCGGCACACATCTGTAAATCGTTCAATCTGTCTTAATTCTCGGGTGACGCAATATCTACTTTGAATTCACTGAGAAAACTAATGCGTCGTAGATGTTAGAGGTCAGATGTGTGGAGAGACATCGGGCGTTCACACCGAAACCCTTTAATCTGTGCTAGGAAAACCGACAACAATCGGATATTTTACTTCCTCTTCACATCGTCAGACGCGTCTGCGGATGCATCTGCCGATGTTTCATCACGAGCTGACCACACACCTGTCGGTACACATCTGTAAATCATTCAGTCTGTGTTAATTCTCGAGTGACGCAATATCTACTTTGAATTTACTGCGAAAACTAATGCGTCACAGAGGTCAGAGGTCAGATGAGTGGAGAGGCATCAGGCGTTCGCACCGAAACCCTTTGATCTGTGCTAAAAAAACCGATAACAATCGGATATTTCGCAGACGCGTCCGCCAACGTGATATATAAACAACAAATGATCAAATTACCCCATCTACACATCTGCGGATGCATACGCAGATGCCGTCCGCGGACGCGTCTGCCGATGTGTAGAGGAGGCATTAGATATGGTTTCATACTGTCACCAGAATTATTGAACGTAAACTCTGAAAATATATTTACGAAGTCTTGACCAAATCAGAAGATATTATTGCAGTAAATGGCCGACTTATAAACAATATTAGTTACGCAGACGATACGATTTTGCGGCAGATAGTGCGGTCTAAAACTAAATTGTAAGAAGACAAAAACAATGATCATTATTATATTATTTGGACTGCAATATTAAGGTTATCTGGGATCATAACTATGAAATAAAAACTCGGATTGAAAAAGACCGAAGCTCTTTTAACGAAAGATTTTCTGCAGTTTAGTCTTAAGTATTAATATACGCATAAGGATTCTTGGATGTTACGTCTTTAGTGTCCTACTCTACAGAGTAGAAAGCATCTTACATCTTACCGAAAGCGATTAGAGGCATTTTAAATGTGGTGCTACCGACAAATGTTAAGGGTCTCTACACATCACACATCTAACATAATAATTATGCTTCAGACGCTAAGAAAAGACAAAGAAATTATTAACATCGTAAAGGCACAAAATTGGCTCACTTCGATCACATTATGCGTAATAGTAAATACTGACTTCTACAGTTGATTCTACAATGCAAGAGAGGCCCTAAACGTAGACTTATATCCTGGCTGGTCAATATTAGGAAATGGTCTGGTTTAACCTCAGCTGATCTATTTAGAGCTGCTGTGAATAGAATAAGTTGGGTCAATGTGGTCGCCAATATCACTGAAGACTTTAGAAGGTTTAAAGAACAACTAGCAGTAGGTACGTACATATGCGATAAAATAAAGCGTTCTCTGATATTATTTTTTAAGAATACATGTTTTCAAGCTTTTAATATGGTGTTATAACAACCACAAACCATACATACTCTAGACGTTCCACGACAATGTTATTCTTTCGGATCGAATTAACGTCATCTCTTGATTGGAAAGATAACTAAATTGACAGATTTTATTTAAGCGGGAATTTCAAACTATAAATTTTGGGGGAATTTTGATGAAATTTCGCAGGAAATTAAAACCACAGAAAGACAATTCAATGTTTTATTCAATAATTATACGCTAACTTAAAATTACCTTAAAAGTTCCCATCCATACATAAAAATACTAAAAGTCTTAAGTTTTGCCTAAAGTTATGGTAGTAGGTATAGACCAGTAAGAATCTGTGGAAAAACGTCTATTTTTGGATGTGAAAGGTGGCATTCGGATTTTTGCAGATAAAGTTAGGTGACACCTTCAGTAATAATAATTGACTTATGCTCCTTCTCAAATCTGCCCGGAACATTAATAAAAAAATTAAAATATTTAAAAATTTCGAAAACGTCGATTTTTTTCTGCTTTCTTTGCTTATAACTTTAAAACGATTCGTTTTGGAACCAAGTCGTACGGAAATAAAATAAAGATAATTGAATTTTGTATGATATACGACTGGTCAAAAATGTCTTAACTTATTACCTTTTCTGCAATATAGCAATAAATACAAAATAAGGGGGCAAAATACGCCTGTTATTATTCACTGTTTTAACCACTTTGGTGGCACTTAGAACCTTAGTAATTCACTTAGGAAATTCTTTGTAACATACTTAAACCGCATACCAAATTTAATTAAAATCGACCTAATATATTTTGCATAATAAATTTGCAATCTAAATGTTTTTAAAAAAGTTCAAATTTTTTAAAATCTTTCTGAACAAAAAGTAGACCATTTAGAAGTTGTCTATTTTTTTTACATATAAAGAGGTGCTCTATCTATCTAATAAACTTTACAGAATTAAAATCGGATTATTTAAGGGGCCTGAGCAAGGTTTTAAACTTTTAAACAATTTTTTGGCTTATAAACAAATAGCTTTGTTTAATAATAAAAAAATTAATTTTTAGCAATGCAAATAATTAAAACCAGTATAATTTGACTTAAACTTTCAAATGCTGTTAGCAGAATTGCTATTTTATTTTTTAAGCAAAAGTTATTCGCGTTCAAAAATTGCAATTTTTCGAATTTTTGAAAGTTCCACTGCGTTTATCTCGAAAACTATGCATCCTACGAAAAAACTTGTAAGAACATTTTTTGCTTAGAATTACCCAAGTCCGATGTTATTTAATTCCTCAAGTTCTTTGTTTATAACAATCTTATCGATATCCGGATCAACTGTTACCCAAAAAAATCGTGTTTTACAGGTCAAAAGGTACATAAAAATCTTGGGTAAGTCCATCTAAATAAAGGAGCCCGTAGCACCCCCTCCTGGCCACAGGACTAATTTGTTTATAAGCCAAAAATTGTTTATAACTTTAAAACATTGCTGAGTCTGCCTTAACAATCCGATTTCAATTATGTAAATTGCATTAGGTAGGTGAAGTGCTTCTTTATATGTAAAAAAATTGACAAATCTTTGTATGTTCTAGTTTTTGTTGTGCAAGATTTAAAAAAATTTATTTTTTTAAAAAAAGTTTAGATTGCAAAATTATTATTCAAAATCTAGTAAGTCAATTTTAATGAAATTTGGCGTTCGGTTTTGGCACATTACAAAAATTTTCTAAGCGAATTAGGAAGGTTCCAAGTGTAACCTAAGTGATGGAAAATCATTGAATAAGGACAGGCTTGTTTTGCCCCTTATTTTATATTTATTGCTATTTTGCAGCAAGGGTGATAAATTAAGACATTTTTAACCAATCGAATCTGATAGAAAATTTAATTATCTTTGTTTTATTCCTATACGACTTTGTTCCAAAATGAATCGTTTTAAAGTTATAAGCAAAAAAAGTAGAAAAAAAAAACCGAAATTTTTTGAAATTTTTAAATATTTTATTTTTTTTATTAATGTTCCGGGCATATGTATTTGAGAAGGAGCATAAATCAGTTATTATTAACGAAGTTATCACCTAACTTTATCCGCAAAAATCTGAATGCCACCTCTCACATCCACCTAAAAACAGATCCTTACTGGTCTAGTAGTGTTGTAATCGGGACTGAAATACCAATATTAGACCAGGACTAATGTGTAAAAAAACGTGTATTTTTGGATGTGAGAGGTGGCATTCGGATTTTTGCAGATAAAGTTAGGTGACACCTTCAGTAATAATAATTGACTTATGCTCCTTCTCAAATATGTCCTGAACAATAATAAAAAAATTTAAATATTAAAAAATTTCGAGAAACATCGATTTTTTTCTGCTTTCTTTGCTTATAACTTTAAAGCGGATCGTTTTGGAACAAAGTCGTAGAGAAATAAGATAAAGATAATTGAATTTTGTATGATATACGACTGGTCAAAAATGTCTTAAGATATTACCTTTTCTGCAATATAGCAATAAATATAAAATAAGAGGGCAAAATACGCCTGTTGTTATTCAATATTTCTTAACCACTTTGGTGGCACTTAGAACCTTAGTAATTCGCTTAGAAAATTCTTGTAACTTACTTAAATGGTCTACCAAATTTCATTAGAATCGAACCAATAGATTTTGCATAAGAAATTTGCAATGTAAATGTTTTTAAAAAAGTTCAAATTTTTTAAAATCTTTCTGAACAAAAAGTAGACCATTTAGAAGTTGGCTAATTTTTTACATATAAAGAGCTGCTCTACCTATCTAATACACTTTACAGAATTAAAATCGGATTATTTAAGCGGCCTCAGCAATGTTCTAAAATTGTAAACAATTTTTTGGCTTATAAACAAATAGCTTTGTTTAATAATAAAAAAATAAATTTTTAGCAATGCAAATAATGAAAACCGGTATAATTTGACTTAAACTTTCAAATGCTGTCAGCAAAATTGCTATTTTATTTTTTCACCAAAAATTATTCTCGTTCAAAAATTGCAATTTTTCGATTTTTTGAATGTTCCACCGCGTTTATCTCGAAAACTATGCATCCTACGAAAAAACTTGTAAGAACATTTTTTGCTTAGAATTACCCAAGAAATATAAAAAAATGTTTTATTTTGCGAAAGATCGATGTTATGTTATTCCTCAAGTTCTTTGTTTATAACAATCTTATCGACATCCGGATCAACTGTTACCCAAAAAATTCGTGTTCTACGATTCAATATACATAAAAAAAACTTGGGTAAGTCCTTCTAAATAAAGGAGCCCGTAGCACCCCTTCCTTAACACAGCACTAATTTGTTTATAAGCCAAAAAATTGTTTATAAATTTAAAACATTGCTGAGGCTGCTTGAATAATCCGATTTCAATTATGTAAAGTACATTAGATAGGCCGAGTGCTTCTTTATATGTAAATAAATTGACAAATCTTTCTAGTTTTTGTTGTGCAAGATTTTAAAAATTTTAATTTTTTAAAAAAAGTTTAAATTGCAAAATTATTATGCAAAATCTAGTAAGTCAATTTTAATGAAATTTGGTGGACGGTTTTAGCATATTACAAAAATTTTCTGAGCGAATTAGGAAGGTTCCAAGTGTAACCTAAGTGTTGGAAAAACATTGAATAAAGACAGGCTTATTTTGCCCTCTTATTTTATATTTATTGCTATTTTGCAGCAAGGGTGTTAAATTAAGACATTTTTAACCAACCGTATCTGATATAAAATTTAATTGTCTTTGTTTTATTTATATACGACTTTGTTCCAAATTGAATCGTTTTAAAGTTATAAGCAAAGAAAGTAGAAAAAAATCGAAATTTTTTGAAATTTTTAAATATTTTATTTTTTTTATTAATGTTCCGGGCATATTTGACATGGAGCATAAGTCAATTATTATTAACGAAGTTATCGCCTAACTTTATCCGCAAAAATCAGAATGCCACCTCTCACATCCACCTAAAAACAGATCCTTCCTGGTCTATATGTATAAGTAAACAAAAATCATAGTTTTACTTAAAACTTCAAATATTCTAATTTGTTTTCAAAATGCTAAACACTACTGCTAGCGGTCATATATGAAAGCACTGTTTTTGTAATAAATCAATGTTTAATATTTAGTTGAATGAAAATTTTTGAAAGAATATTTTGTTGGAAGATTTTTTAAATAAATACGTTATATTCTTTTACAAACTTTCGAAAAATATACACACCCGAAATGTTGATGACACACTCGTCTATTGGAATAAACTGTTTCAGGATCCATTATATTAGTCTAAGATCCGAATATAAGTCGATCTGTACCCATCTACTTTCCGGATGAAACATTTTTTTTTATTAAATTTCATACACAGACAAATATTTCTAGCATGGGTTGCCTATCAAAATCGTGTCATAACTATCTTTAAGGGGGGCCCGTAGGGGTTGAAATCAATATTTCAAGCACATTTTTTTGAGTACGGTAGAATTATTTTATTTTTAAATTAAATAGGCAAATTTAGTACAATTCATAGATTATTCAAAAAAAATAAAAAAAAATATTGAAAAATATGCCAACGGTGGCAAATTTTTGAAGACACCTCAAAATATAATGAATTTTGCGGTGGACATCAGAACTTATCATTAGTTTATAGTAAACAAAAAATTCAAAAATATTTTATTAGCTTATGAGTTTTTCGAGGTAACGCTATTGAGTTTTTTTAGTTTTATCGATTTTGACTTTTTGATATCACTCGGAAGTCAAAACAACGATTTTTTTTTGCAAAAAAGAGTAAAAATCAACATATTTATTATTATTAAACAAAAAATAAGCATAAAACAAAAAATGTCTCGACAGCGTTACCTCAAGGAATGTCTCAAGAAAATATATACAAAATTCCAGGTTAGTCGGCCAAGTAGTTTTTAGGTTACAATGTCTACAGCCTTTGAAAAAAGCATTTTTGAGGAAAAAGCGTTTAAAGTATTGTCAACTTTTATTTTCAATTTCATTTTTGTCTGTCAAATTGTAGAGTGATGCATACCGGAATATCTTTTTGTATCGCGGAGTAATTTACAAAAGAAAATAAGAACATCTGTTGACCGTTGTTCACTACGTTCAAGCGTGATGGTGCGAACCTGCTGCAAAGCGAGTCGAAGGTAGGGATATTCAACACTATCTCCCTACCTCCCTATCTTCGACTCGCTTTGCAGCATGTTCGCGACAGCGCGCTTGAGCGTAGTGAGAAACCCTCAACAGCTGTTCTCATTTTCGTTTGTAAATTACTCCGCGATTCAAGAACATATTCCGGTGTGCATCACTTTACGATTTGACAGCCAAAAAAATTGAAACTTAAAGTTGAGAATACTTTAAACGAGTTTTTCAACTGCTTTTTTCAAAGGCTGTAGACATTGTAACTCAAATCTAGTTGACCAACCAACCTGGAATATTGTCTATATTTTCTTTAAACATTACTTGAGGTAACGCTGTCGAGATATTTCTTGTTTTATGCTTATTTTTTGATTAGCAATAATAAATATGTTGATTTTCACCCTTTTTGCAAAAAAAATCGTTGTTTTGATTTCTTGGTCATATCATCGATAAAACTAGAAGAACTCGATAGCGTTACTTCGAAACACTCATAAGCTAATAAAATCTTTTTGAATTGTTTGTTTACCATGATCCAATAATGAGTTCTGATGTCCACCGCAAAATTCATTGTTTTTTGAGGTGTCTTTAAAAATTTGACACCGTTGAATTTTTTTGAATAATCAATGAAATTTAACTGAATATGCCTATTTAATTTAAAAATAAATTTATTCTACCATAATGTTAGAACTTTTCTACCAGATAGACATTACCAAGAAAACCAGTGCAGTGCGGCAACATAGCGCCTGTTACATCCCTGTGTTTTGTATTCGAACAGCTAAAGGTGGCGCTAGAAAATTACTATAGCAACCAAGTAATACATTGATTACAACAAAAAAGAAAAAAGACTCCACGTCAGAATTAATTTTAGAATTGTCAATTTTGTAATAGTTATAAATTTGTTCTATTTTATTCACATAAAAATATTGTACAGTCCACACCACAAGTTTAATTTATCTGCCATAAGATAATCCACCACATACTTTCAAAAAAAAATGTGCTTGAAATATTGATTTCAACCCCTACGGCCCCCCTTAAGGATAGCTATGACACGATTTTGATATGAAACCCATGCTAGAAATATTTGTCTATGTATGAAATTTAATAAAAAAAAATGTTTCATCCGGCAAGCAGATGGGTACAGATCGACCGATATTCGGATCCCGTACTATATTGCTTTTTTAAATATGTGGAGAAACATAGTACGGGATGATCCTACGCTTAGTGTAAACTAAAAATTCTGCTTATAAAAACGGAGAGAAGGTTAATAAAATAGATTAAAATTGTGATTAAATCTGATTAAAAACGTAACATCACTATAATAATGAACCCATAAATTGTAAAATAAATACAAAAATAACCCATTCATTTACTTGTCAAAAATGTGACAAGAATATTGACTGATGGCGATATCTCTGGATTGGAAGGGAAACTAATTTGCTGTCTTGAACTTGACCATTTACGTGAAAGGTCTAAAGTATGTATGGTTTGTGATAACAACCGTTAAAAAATGGTATATCAAAACACGGGTGCTGGAAACTGGGGTGCGACAGGGAAGGGAAAAAGGAATAGAACGGAAGGTAAGACAAAATACAATTCGACCCTATTGAAGAGTGAAGAAGTAAAAAATAAATATAAAGAGAAAATAGAAATAGAACTGGCAACATACGCACAAGGCATGGAAATCGAAGAAAGATGGGGGAAAGTAAAAACTTCAATAAGGAAGACAAACGAGGCAGTTTTAGATAGTACAGTGAGGAAAGGAAAATTAAATGACTGGTATGATAAAGAGTGTAAAAAAAGAGCTGAAGCAGTGAGAAGAGCTAGACAAATAATGCTATTAAAAGAAAATGAGAATAACAGAGAAGTGTATAGGGAAGCAAGAAGGGAAATGAAAAGCCAATGTAGGAGAAAGAGGAGAATATCCAAAGAAGATAAGCTAAAAGAAATTGAAGGAAAATTTCAAACTAAAGAAATAAGGTCATTTTACCAGGAGGTTAAAAAAATGGGCAAAGGATATCAAAGCCGAAGCATCTATATTAAGAATGAAGAAGGTTTACTAATAAGTGAAACAGCGCAGGCGCTAGAAAGATAGAAAAATTATTTCGAACAGCTATTAAATAACGTTGAAGAGGATGAGATGGATATAATACAGAACAGGGAAGAAAACGATCGAATAGTGGAGATGCCAACAAAACAAGGGGTAATGAATATAATCAACCAACTTAAAAACAAAAGCCCAGGAGCGACAGAAATAATAGCTGAACTGTTAAAGGCAGGAAGAGAACTACTGTACGAGCAACTATATGGGTTGATGAAAAAGATATGGGAAGAGGAAAAAATGCCAAATGACTGGATGCTGGCTAGAATCTGCCCCAAACATAAAAAAGGAGATAAACAAACATGGGAAAATTATAGGAGAATATCACTCCTAGAGACAGGGTATTATACATATATTAGCACAATGCATACGTAGAAGACTGAACGAATACATGGAGGATACTGTGCGGAAGTACCAGGCAGGCTTTCGATCAAACCGTTCGGTAACAGACCAGATTTTCACGCTAAAAGAATTCCAAGCAAATTGCTATGAGTACAAAACGCCCCTTTATGCGCTGTTCGTAGATTTCAAGCAGGCATATGACCATATAAACAGAAAAGAAATGTACCGTGCTCTGAAAGAATTAAAAATTCCCAAAAAATTGATTAGCTTGATTAAAATGACGTTGGCAAAAAGAAAAAATGAAGTAGTGTGGAAAGGCGTCTCAGAGGACTCAGGTAAGGTTACCCAATGTCAACCACGTTGTTCAATCTTGTTCTTGAAGTAATAATGAGAAATGGCAGCATAAAAATGGAAGAAACCATATTAAAAAATAAACATCAATGTATAGCTTTCGCGGATGATCTAAGAATATTAGCAAGAACAAAAATAGAATTGAAACGAATTGTGAGAAAGATAGAAAAGGAAGCAAATAGGTTTGGCCTAAAGATACATGAAAAGAAAACGAAATACATGATCATGGGAGATACACAGCAAGACAATGAAGAGTTTATAAAAATACAAGGGAAAAAAGACTACATAGTACATATGCAGTTTTAACAGAGTGGAAGAGTTTGCCTACCTTGGTGTGAAAGTAAAGGAAAATGGACATGAAGATAAAGAAATAGAGTCCAGAATTACAAAAGGCAACCAGAAATACGGAATGCTGAGATCACTAATGAAGTCTAAGTATGTTTCAAGAGAAGCAAAAGAAAGAATTTACAATACAGTGATTAGAGCTACGGTAGTATTCCTCTTAACGTGCCCTATCAAGTCCCCTTGACGTTGGCGATTAACATGGCGAAACGGTCTCTGTCTTGAGGTCTCGGATTCTGAATAGTTGCTCTGCTTTCATTAGTCCTGTCCACTCCCTGATATTCTTCAACAAAGAGGCCTCTGCTTTCTACCGATTCCTCTGCGTCCTTCGATTTTACGCATCATTATAAGTTGAAGAATATTAACCGGTCTCCCCTCACTACGTGTCCAAAACAGGCCATCTTTCTATATTTGATGTTATCAAGCAGCTCACGGGCAGCATTTGCTCTCTTAAGGACTGCCACATTTGTCAGCATAGCCGTCCATGGTGTTTTCAATGTACGTCTGTGCAGTCACATTTCAAAGGCCTCCAATCGATTAATGGTGGTATGGTAGTATATGGAGCTCAATTATGGGTTTTGAGAAATAGTCCTGTCGCCAGGGGGGTTACAACGGCCTCCTGTATTCAGATGGACTTACCCAAGTTTTTTTTATGTATTTTGACCCGTAGAACACGAATTTTTTGGGTAACAGTTGATCCGGATGTCGATAAGATTGTTATAAACAAAGAAGTTGAGGAATTACATAACAGCGATTTCTCGCAAAACAAAACATGTTTTTGTATTTTTTGGGCCATTCTAACCAAAAAGTGTTCCTACAAATTTTTTCGTAGGATGCATAGTTTTTGAGATAAACGCGGTGGAACTTTCAAAAAATCGAAAAATTGCAATTTTTGTACCCGAATAACTTTTGATTAAAAAATAAAATAGCAATTCTGCTTACCGCATTTGAAAGTTCAAGTCAAAGTATATCGGTTTTAGTTATTTGCATTGCTAAAAAGTTATTATTTTATTGTTAAACAAAAGTATAAACACCTAGTGCTGGAGTGATGTTTTCAATGATTTCTCATTTAAAATCGAACGAGTAAGTAGAGTAGGTACAAGTGCAAGCGAGGCTATTTCTACGTGGCATGCATGTAAACGCATGTATTAGGCACGGGAAACACTATGTGTTTATAGCTTTTTTTTAGCAATAAACACATAAATTTTTAGCAATGTATATATTCGAAATCGATAGAATTTGACTTGAACTTTTAAATACGGTAAGCAGAATTGCTATTTTATTTTTTAATCAAAAGTTATTCGGGTTCAAAAATTGCAATTTTTCGATTTTTTGAAAGTTCAACCGCGTTTATCTCGAAAACTATGCATCCTACGAAAAAACTTGTAGAAACATTTTTTGGTTAGAATGGCCCAAAAAATACAAAAACATGTTTTTTTTTGCGAGAAATCGCTTTTATGTAATTCCTCAACTTCTTTGTTTATAACAATCTTATCGACATCCGGATCAACTGTTACCCAAAAAATTCGTGTTCTACGGGCCAAAATACATAATAAAAACTTGGGTAAGTCCATCTGAATACAGGAGGCCGTTGTACCCCCCCTGGCGACAGGACTAAAAGGCAGGTTAAGAAAGATTAGAAAGATGGGGGAGGAAAATTCTCCGATCAATTTACGGAGACATAAATACACAAATGGAATGGAGAAGAAAAACAAACAAAGTGTTGGAAGAGCTGTATACGGAACCAAAAATCACCGTATTAATAAAAGCGCATAGAATAAGATGGCTAGGAGATGTGCAAAAATTGGAAAATCATAGAATGACCAGGATGATCTTGAACAGGAAACCAGTTGGGAAAAAAGGAAAGAAGACCTCGTAAAAGATGGTTTGACAGCAGAGTTACGAGAATTAAAAATATGTATGTAACTGGAGAAACAAGGTACTAGACAGAAGAGAATGGGGAGGAGTGGTAAAAAGAGCGCAAGAGAAATTGTAACACAAGAATGTGCCATGAACTGCAAAATGATAGCTGTATACAGGGTGTCCCGAAAAGATTGGTCATAAATTATACCACAGATTCTGGGGTCAAAAATAGGTTGATTGAACCTCACTTACCTATATACAATAGTGCACACAAAAAAAGGTACAGCCCTTTGAAGTTACAAAATGAAAATCGATTTTTTTTCATATATCGAAAACTCCTAGAGGTTTTTTATTGAAAATGGACATGAGAAATTTTTATCGCAGCAACATCTTAAAAAAAAATTATAGTGAAATTTGTGCACCCCATAAAAATTTTATGGGGGTTTTGTTCCGTTAAACCCCTCCAAACTTTTATGTACGTTCCAATTAAATTATTATTGTGGCACCATTAGTTAAACACAATATTTTTAAAACTTTCTTGCCTCTTAGTACTTTTTTGATAAGCCAGTGTTTATCGAGATATTTTGAATATTTGTCGTATCCACCACATATTTGTATATGGTTAAGTATGATTATAGACACCTGTTAATAATCTGAAAATTTATTTATAACAAATTTTTTGGTATATTTTGAAAAAGAAGCCATATCTCGATAAAAGTTGACTTATCAAAAAAAGACTAAGAGACAAAAAAGTTTTAAAAACACTGTGTTTAACTAATGGTACCACAATAATAGCTTAATTGGAACGTACACAAACATTTGGGGGGTTTAAAGGAACAAAACCCCCATAAATTTTTTATGTAAATATAGTAAAAAAGAAGCCGCATCTCGATAAAAACTGGCTTATTGAAAAAATACTAAGAGGCAAAAAAGTTTTAAAAACGTTGTGTTCAATTAATGGTACCACAATAATGAATTAATTGGAACGTACACAAAAGTTTGGGGGGTTTAAGGGAACAAAATCCCCATAAATTTTTTATGGGGTGGACAAATTTCACTATAATTTTGTTTTAAGGTGGTCCTGCCATAAGAATGATACATGCCCGTTTTCAATAAAAAATCTCTGAGAGTTTTCGATATATTGAAAAAAATCGATTTTCATTTTGTAACTTCGGAGGGCTGTAACTGTTTTTATGAGCACATTTGTACTAAGGTAAGTTAGGTTCAACCGAACTATTCTTGACCCCAGAATGTGTGGTATAATTTATGACCATTCTTTTCGGGACACCCTGTATATTTATTTATATAATGTGTTTTTAATAAACAAATATTGTATATTTTAAGTATAGTAAAAAAATGTAATTGTGTATTTCATGCCTAGGGCCTACATGGCCTGTTGAGCAAAATAAATAAAATCAAAACACTGGGAAAGTCCGAAAGTCGTACGATTTCTTAAAGTCCTCCTGTATAGTGTTTCCCGACGGCTAGGACGCCGACGACGCGTTCGGCGCGGTGCTCAGCTGCGACAAATGCACCAGAAAACGATTACATTGTAATACACACAAACACACAACCTACAAATAGGTCGTCGGTGGAAAGACCTTAGAGGGAAAAAATATCACGTACATGCTGTAGCAGACACTTATTTCTTGGAAGTCATTTACTGACTACGATTTTTTACTGGTTACTGTAAAGTGGATCGGGTATTTATGTATTTTTCGTTTTTATTATAAATATAAATTGCTTTATCTTATTATTTCAAGGCTCTTGTCGGGATATTTATCTTTATTGCACTTTATGGACTATAATGTGACGAAAAAAAAATTAAAATTAACTTTTTGTAAGATGAAATTTAAAATTTCGTATTATTTCTTAATTTTTCTTTAAAATTATGTTTCAGTTTTAATTTTTTATGAAGAAAAGAGGACCTTTAGTGAGATGCACAATACAGGGTAGGACTATGTCATTTGGATCGCTCTGGAAAATTAGAGTTGCACAAGTTTGACTTGAATGTTTGAAATTGACTTGAGTTTGACTTAATTTTAAGTCAAACACTCAAGTCAATCCTACTGACAAATAATTCAAGTCAAGTCAGACAGGTCAATGGTTACAGGTTTGAAAATTCAAACTGTTTGTCAAACTAGTTTGAAACAGTTTGAAAAATAATTTATTTAGTAGATATTCTTTTTTTCGGGATAAAAATGTAATTAAGATGACCACTAAGATAACAAAATTAAAAATACAATGAGTCCCATATGAAAATAATTTGATACAATGAGCGACTCAGGTCAACATAGAGTAGTAAATTTAAGAAAATTATTCTTTTATCTATGTTAATCTTAATATTTAATCTATCTTTTACTCTGTCAATGATAACACTTTTTTATTTGAGTGTTATATTACAACAAAAAATCTGTTGGAGGGATTTTTTATAATACCAAGTGTAATTACTTCATAAAAAATTTATGAAGGAACAACAAAATATAATATTTATATCGTTGGTGTTACTAAATACTAACACAAACACTACTTGTCTTAGAAGTTGTTGCTTCATACGAAAATTCTTCTTCATAAAATTTTTTGGGTTTTCGTCAGATGTCGTTTTAAAGAAGTAGTTTCACTAAGTATGTTATTTTTATAACGCTGTTCTGATTACTACATAATGTACACTTTGCAATTTTCATTGTTTTTCAATCGCCTGCCGGAACATTAAATAAATCAGTATACCTATTTCTTTTTCTTGTTAATTAATTCTGCCTCGTCTACAGATTTTTTTCTCTTAATTTTTGCAGTGGAGATATTTTCAAAATCAGACTCACTTTGTTCTGGTACGTATTCTGAGCCGAAAAAGGTTCAGTTTCAGACATTATCGCACAAAGCACATACTTAAAAACGGAAGTATTACAACAAACAAGCAAAGCGTATACTTCTAATTATGAATATGACCTATAACTAATTTGCGGAGTAGGAGAATACAGGTTCAGACCTGTCCAAATTAGTCAAAACAAAGGCGGTATGCTCTCACTTCATGTCAAACCTAAAGATATCGAAATCAAGTCAGGTCAAACTTTTTTACAAAAAAAATTTGGTTTTCAAGTCAAGTCAAGTTTGTTGAGTAAAATCAAACCAGTTTAACTTGTTGCATCTCTATCGAAAATAATGAATGTACTCTTTAGCTTTAGACCATCTCTTTTAAGAGTCTCTTCGTATCCTTTGGATTTGTTGCCAACGATTCAGACGGTTAATCTTTAAAGGGCTTAGATCTGGATCGAGAACTGAATCGACTATGGGTTCAAGAATCAATAAGTGACCATTAGTCAGTGCTTAAAAGTTATTATCATCAGATCTTGCTGCACACAAAGGACGAGAGTTAAGAACTGCCTCTATTTGAGTCATAAGGGTATAGAACTTAAAGCCTATAGAAGTTAAAACCTGTGTACTCAAAAACACGATACATATGGCTCTTAAACGATTTTAGCTCAGCCCCGGCTAACCCGCTAAAATGATAAGCCTATGTTGTAACAGAGTAAGCTAATTTAATATTTTCGTTACTAGCTCCTTTACAATTTGTACCTTAATCACTCCTAATAGGCATTTACCACATCGAGATACAAATCTACGAAAGGCGGCAAAAAAGACTCAAAAAAAAGGCTTAACGTTACTTCCAAATGAATGGTCTTTGTGCTAGTACACAGCAATACACAAACATATCCTCTATATGCTTTTTCACTTCAAAATTTGGACATTAATAATGAAAATGGCGAAATACACACAGCAAAGCACGGCAAGCAAATAACGAGAATAACTCGGACAGTTGGAAAATTTGCCATAAAGGAATGCAACATTTGGGTCGGAACCAAAAGCAACGAATGTACTCAACAAACAGCGAAAAATGGTATTTTTCGTTATACAGAACCGAAAAGCGTTGAAGTAGTAAATAATGCATAGCCTTTAATCCAGGATCCAGGTTAGTTTGATGAGTCATATCAAAAGACAACTGCGACTTTTGTATTGAGACTCTGAAGAGAGAATATTCATCAATAATAGGTGTGGCCATATTCATGGAATAAATGTTCGGTTAATACACTGGGGTGCAAAATTAACCGGACACCTTAAAAATGGGTCATTTTTGATGTCTTGAATATCCTAAACCTGTTGCCCGATTTAAGTGATTTTTTTAATATATTATAGCCTTATTCTTTAGCAATATTGCTGTAATAGTATTGTTGCTAAAAAGTTAAATTTTCATTGTATACCGGGTGTATCAATCAAACTGTGTTTTTTCTCAAAGTTCGCATCACCCTGTGGAATATTCTAGCATATATAAAATACTGAAATTAAAATCCAACTATAGCCTCATATTTTATCAACATTTTGTTTCTTGATTCATTTGGTTATGTTGGATAATGAAAAAATTAGGTACTTTAACAACTAGCCATGTTTTTCATCAATACAGCGTGTTTTTAAATAATAATTGGCAAACTTTAAGGGGTAATTCTGCATGAAAAAATAATGACAATTTGCTTTATCAACGATATGTCTGCAAATGCTTCGTTTCCGAGATAGGGGATGTTGAAAGTTTTCTTACAAACTGACGATTTAATTATTGTTTTAAAACCGGTTGAGGTATGCAAATGAAATTTGGTGAGTTTTAAGAAGTAGTTATTGCACATTATTTGACATACAATTAAGAATTTAATATTCACCATTGGCGCGCATACGGGTCATATGAGTGCTTATATTACCCGTATGCGCGCCAATGGTGAATATTAAATTCTTACTTGTATGTCAAAAAATGTACAATAACTACGTCTTAACACCCGCCAAATTTCATTCGCATATCTCAACTGGTTTTTAAACAATAAATAAATCGTCAGTTTGTAAGAAAAATTTCAACGCCCTCTATCTCAGAAATGAAGCATTTGCGGACATAGGTTTATAAAGCAAACTGTCATTATTTTTTCATGTAGAATTATCCCTTAAAGTTTGTCGCACTTATTTAGAAACAACCTGTATTGATAAAGAACATGGCTAGTTGTTAAATTTCCTAACTTTTTTATGGTCCTATCAAGCGAATGTATCAAAAAACAGAATATTGAGAAAACATAAGGCTACAGTTGGCTTTTAATTTGAGTATTTTATAAATGCTAGAATATTCCACAGGGTGATGCGAAGTTTAAGAAAAAAACACAGTTTCATTGGTACACCCGGTATGCAATGAAAATTTACCTGTTTAGTCACAATATTATTACAGCGATAATGATAAAGAATAAGGCTATAACATATTAAAAAATCATTTAAATCGGACAACAGGTTTAGGAAATTCGAGACCTCAAAAATTACCTATTTTTAAGGTGTCCGGTTAATTTTGCACCCCAGTGTAGTTTATGTTCAAGACTGTCAGTATTTTACTATATGAAGGGTACAAACAAAGAAGGCGCTATGTCAATTTTTGCAGAAAATGAGTTTCTACTCCCCTCTGTTAGCCAGCGATCTATACTACCATGCTATAAATCAATCATCGCTATAGACGTGTTCAGTTAGGTGCTAGGTCATGTTGTACACTCGGCTGATGCCATCGCTGTAATTCCAGCAAATTTAGCAAAAAAAAAACGGAATACAGAACAAAAATTACATTATGTTTGTTTTCTAGACTATGTAGTGCATGGAGAAAAAAGACTGGATTTTACTAAAATTACCTTTCCCATTAGAGGTCATTGGTACATGGAGTGCGATAAGGATTTTGAATTTTTAAATAATATAATGACATAAGAAAACACGAGCGTAACTCCCAGAACAATGGCAGAAACCATCTCCTTTTCAAGTGGAAAACGTTTACCAAATATACTTCAGAACCTAGAAAACATTCTTGAATATATGTTAGAGACGAACATGTCCATTTCCTTCTAGACCTATTAGGAAAATGAAAATAGTAAAAGAACATCCACAGATAATTCTTCACCGAGAGAGCTACAATGGTACGTTGGAAAATACTGCTGTTACTTATCCCAAATTTACAACTAAAATCAAATTAGAGGACAACCAACTTGAACTTCCCGATCACTTATACAGTATGTCCCTGTAAGTTGTATCTATATGAAAAACTTTTTTATTATTAATTTTACGAAAAAAAGTTATTCTTCATAAAAAGCTCGGCTTGGTCCAAAACCTAAGATCAAATATCAAGCCCATCAAATATCAAATTTTTTGAATAATATACGAGGTATGTCAAAAAGTTTGAATTTCACTCAAGAGTAAAGTAGCTTTATTTTTCACAATATTGAAAATTGCTATTATGAAAAGTTGTTTGGAATTAAAAACTATATGCAATTACATCCTTCTAATTGAAAAATTTTTTTTTTGAAAAATTATGGATAACTTACATTATTTTCAATTATTTCAATTCAGATAACTCCTTTATTATTAATTTTACGAAAAAAAGTGATTCTTAATAAAAAGTTCTGCATGGTCTAATACCTAAAATACAACTATCTTGTCAAATTTTATCAATTTTATACGAGGTATGTCAAAAAATATGAATTTCGCTCAAGAGAATACGTTTATTTTTCACAATATCGAAAATTGTTATTATGAAAAGTTATTTAGAATTAACAACTATGTTTCAGTATGTAATTATATCCTTAAAATTGAAATATTCTGAACTATAAAGGTACTTTAGTTTTGATCTAAATTCATCTTTTTTGACATACCTCGTATAAAATTCATAAAATTTGATATAAGATGGTTGTATTTTAGGTTTTAGACCATCCAGAACTTTTTATTAAGAATCACTTTTTTTCGTAAAATTAATAATAAAAGAGTTATCAGAATTGAAATAACTGAAAATAATGTTAGTTATCCATAATTTTTCAAAAAATTAATTTTTTTTTCAATTAGTAGAATGTACTTAATTGCATATTAGAATATAGTTTCTAATTTCACACACCTTTTCATAATAGCAATTTTCAATATTGTGAAAAATAAAGCTAATTTACTCTTGAGTGAAATTCATACTCTTTGACATACCTCGTATAACATTCATAAAATTTGATATCTGATAGTTGAATCTTGGGTTTTGGATCATGCAGAGCTTTTTATAAAGAATAACTTTCTTTCGTAAAATTAATAATAAAAAAGTTTTCCATATGGATAAAACTTACAGGGACATACTGTAGATAGATAGATAGAATTTATTCATCCACAAAGTTTACACAATTCTTACAAAAAATGTATAAATCTTATCGGACTAGTCAAAGTTTTAGTACAATAGAGTACAATATATACATAGTAAAAATACATATGATTAAAATAAAACATACAGTACATACATTTACATACAGTAAAACATACTGTATACAAGTAAGATACGCATTTTTATCTTAAGAATATTCCTGCAACAGCAAAAATTTGTTTTCTTTTAAAGTTTTTACCCATAAGTAATAAGAAATGGGAAAATCTTCAAGAATTGAAGATACTTTGTGGCTCAAAGGCTCAAGACTACTTTAATCATGTGCCATATCTGTAGAAGACAAACTGATGCATTACCTTTGAGCTTTATGATTATTTATTACCGTAAGCTTGATAACCTCATCTATACACGAACTCAGTAAAAGTTATTTTTTTTTGGTACTAGGATCAATAAAAGACTCAACATCTTTTTTTTTTTTTTTTCCCATAATCATCACTACGATGATGATTATTACAATTACAATCTGGTCATACTTGACCAATGAGCAATTTTAATCTAACCTAAATTATTACTGTTCCTTAAAATTAAGAGCTTGCCCCATAGCGTCTCTTATCTAACCTAACAAGATAGTGCACTATTCTAGCATACACACTAACGCGCACAAGCACTATGCTCTGCTTTTCACTATCACCTATCACTTAAACTAGTTCATAAGGTTTTGTCCTCTTCAGTCTTCTAACTTGCCCAGTAGTATCGAGGAGCTGGATTGCCTCAATATTCTCGTGCATGTGAAGTCGTTGCTCGTGACTTCCTGCCATCTTCTTGATGATTATTTCCACAGTTTCCATTCCTAGGTCCTTATGGAGATCACTGTTTGTAACATACCAAGGAGCATCTACAATATTTCTTAGTATTTTGTTCTGGAATCTTTGTATTACTGTTATATTACTTGGTCTAGTACACCCCCATAGTGGGCATCCATAAGTCCATACAGGTCTCAATATTTGTTTGTAAATTAGTAACTTATTATGCATCGACAGTGTGGAGTTTCTTCCAATTAGCCAATACATTTTTTTATATCTTATATTTAGTTCTTCCCTTTTTTTCTTAACGTGCACCTTCCAGCGTAGTTTTGCATCTAATGTTATACCCAAATACTTAGCAGTATCTGAATATGGTACTTGGATATTGCTGATTATAACTGGTATATATTGTATTTTTTTGTTGGTGAAATTAACATGGACAGATTTAGCTTCATTTAGCCTGATTCTCCATTTTTGTGTCCACTTATAGATTTGGTTAACTGCTATTTGGACCTTGTTGGTCGCCTCTTCACTTGTCGTCCCTACTGCTTGAATAGCTGTATCATCAGCAAAGGTGGCAACTGTGTTGTTTTCCAGTACAGGTATATCACACGTGTATAGTAGGTATAGGACCGGACCCAACACACTGCCTTGTGGAACACCTGCTCTAATTTCTTTTAAGTCTGAAAAACAGTCTTCTTGCTTAATTCTAAAATGTCGTCCTTTTATGTATGACTGTAAAAGTTTTGAGTACTGTATAGGTAAAAAACATTTTAGTTTGTATGTTAAACCTTCATGCCAGACTTTATCAAAAGCCTGTGCAGCATCAAGAAATACAGTTGAACAGACTTTCTTTTCTTCTAGGGATCTTTCGATAACATTTGTGATTCTGTGCACCTGGTCAATTGTTGAATGCTTATTTCTAAATCCGAATTGATGTGTCGGTATCAAATTCCTTGCTTCAATAATTGGTTTTATTCGCTTAAGGATCAGTTTCTCAAACAGCTTCGATATTACAGGAAGCAGAGATATCGGTCTGTATGACGAAACATCATGTGCTGGTTTTCCTGGTTTAGGAATCATAATGACTTCCGCCATCTTCCATATCATTGGTACATATTTTAATCTGAATGCACCGTTAAAGAGGTTTGTTAATTTTACGATAGCTCTTCGGGGAAGATTTTTCAACAGCTCACCCGTAATTAGATCATAGCCCGGAGCTTTCTTCGGATTAATATTTTCCCTTATTTCTTCAAGTACTTCTTTTGGTGTAGTTAGCCTAATTTCTTCCTCTAATTGAACAGGTTCCTCCCATCTTTCTTCATCCCCTTGAGGTTCATTTGGTTTGAATGTATTTTCAAGATGTATGGCAAATAGCTCTGCTTTTTGTGCACTACTTCTGGCCCAGTTACCATTTTCTAGTTTAATAGGAGGAGAGTGCATAATAGGTCTTTTCAGTCTTTTAGTAGCTTTCCATAAGGAATAATCTGTACTACCGTCATCTGTTAGCTCCTGTAAGTAAGAATTAATCGAGTCATTCTTTAATTGTAGGATAGTTCTTTTGAGTTGTTGACTTGCACGATTTAGTTTAGTCTTATCTTGAGGAGACCTTGTTTGTTGCCAGATTCTTCTCAGTTTTCTTTTTTCAATTATCATGTTCCTTATTTCCTTTGGATAATTATTTCCTTTTAGCCTAGGTTTCAGCGTAGGAGTGTTTTCCCATGCTGCTTGCTGGATATTGTTCACCAACAATTCTGCTTCTTTATCTAATTGCTCTGCGTTTTGTATTGGTACACTTAGATTTATTCTGTCTTCAAGGCTTAGCTTAAAACTATCCCAATCCGTCCATTTATTTGTTAATGTGGGGTTACTTTGTTTTTTAATAATCCTGTCACTCATGGTTAGTACTATAGGGGAATGATCAGAATTTAAGTCCCAACAGTCATCAATGTCTATGAAATTAGTTGAAATATTCTTAATAATAAAGAAGTCTATTAAATCAGGGGTCTTGTTTCTATCCGTAGGCCAGTAGGTTGGTCTACCAGTTGATAGTGCTTCACACCTCTGTTCTTTAATGGCTAACAAAAGCTCCTTTCCCTTAGTAGTAGTGATTCTAGAGCCCCAGTGTGTGTTCTTTGCATTGAAGTCACCTCCAATAATGAACCTTTCCCCTAAGCTTTTCAAGAATTCATTATACTGCTCTTTTTTAATGGAATGTTTAGGTGGGCAGTATATTGAACTTATATTTATTTTAAAAGTTTTAGTTTTTATGTGTACTGTAGTGGCTTGAATATGTTCAGTTTTATATTCCAACTCTTCATGATGACATATATTATCCTTTATGATGATTGCACTGCCTCCTTTGGCCGCATTGTCAGGGTGTATTGTATGATATACCTTATATCCTTTAAATTTGATGTAGGATTGATTTGTGAAATGCGTTTCAGAGACAAGAAACAAATCAATTTTTTCGATGTCAAGGATTGCTTGTAGTTCTTGTTGATGATTAAGCAACCCGTTGGCATTCCATGCGACAATTCTAAGATCATTAGCCATTTCTTACCTTTGGAATAGCACCTTGAGCTCTATATTCCAGGGAAGTGACCCTTTCATTTAATTTTTTCAACTCCTGTAATATCATTTGTAAGGTTTGTTCTGTTTCTTTTTCAATCTCTGTTGTTTTTTGGTATTTATCATTCTGATAATTTTCATTGTGACCTTTTGTTACCGCACTATATGTCTTATTACTAGTAACTTTCTGTGCTTGTTTTCTTTCACCAGCATTTGACTTGGTTTCAGTTGACCTTCTGTCTGGAGGGTGTGGCAAATTCGTCTTTTTCAGACCTCTGTTTTTTATTTTCTGCATTTCCTTTGCGACGATACATCCTCGGTAGTTGGCAGGATGGTTTTCGCCACAATGGACACATTTTGGTTTAACATTTTCAGGTTTGTCGCAATCTTTAGTAAGATGTTTCTTTGTGCATTTAACACACCTTGGCCCTCTAGCACAGAACTTCCATGTGTGACCATATGCTTGACATCGTTTGCATTGCGGTATTAGTTTGGAATTTTTAAAAGGCTGAATTTCAACTTTTGTTCCTAGGATGTCCGTTATCCCATATATTTTGTTGATATCTTCGTCTGGTCTGAAGGTTAACATAAACATGTCTAATGGCTGTTTGGTTTGCCACTTTAGCTTTTTAACTGCGTCTATGGCTTTAGACTCAACATCTGAAAACATTTAAAAGATCCTCTTTTATATCAGAAAACGCTTTTACTTTTTTCATATAGATTTTAAGTTTACTGTTATAATCACAATATCAAGTTTAGTAGGTAGTGTTTAATATTAAGAAGTTGTTTGACAAAACACCTTGGTGCTCTGTAAAAATTGCAATTTTGTACAAAATGTTGATTTACATCTTTCGCATTTGCGTTTTGACGCCCCAATACATTATTAGATAATTTGTCACCTTTTATTTTCTCATAATAAACAAACACCACAGAGCTCTAACCTTTAAAACCGTTTTTCTCGAAAACTTATTATTTTGACGTTGCACCTGTACATTTCTTTGCCTGTACCCTTCATAATATGTAATATTTCCTTTCAGAAAGAACAATTTCCTTTTCATTAATCTTTTAATGAACTTTAAGCTGATATTAACAGTCTTCTAGGTTATTAGTTTCTTGACAACTTTACCAAGTAAATAATATATAGCACACAACTATATTTGGAAATAAAAATAAACGGGAGAATAAAATCATAAGTCGGTAAACCGGGAGAAAGGAACCAGGAAACATTCCGTTCATTCCGATACGTCACTATACTCTGTAAAATGTCTCTAAATAGCTTTTTCGATGTTAAATATAAACTCTAACTCCCGAAACCAAAACCGAGGAAGAGAAATAGTAAAACAACGTTTCATGTCGTTGACCCTCCGGAATGCCCAAATTAAAGTCTATTGACAAGTATTTGACCTTCCCATTTTAACTTTTTTGGTATTTAAAAAACATTCAACGCACTAATAAAAATTATACAAAAGTTATTTTATGTGAATAATTACAGTTTTAATACTTTATTGGGTACATTCCATGTCAAATTACTCGACAAAAACTTTTGGATCTCCGATTTGTCTGAAACTTTGTCTGGTTTAAAGCTTCTGCGGAACGTAAAAATAAGCTCAAGCTGAAGCGTTTAGCCCGAATAGTCTTCTTTTTTTCTCAGAATATCATTTTTAGCGATTTTACAGTGATTTTGTGTTTATTTAAACAAATTTGTGTCATATCATAAAGTATCAATGAAAAAAATAATTTCTTAATAGAAGGGACTCAAAAATGTCATCGTAAGGCATTATAAGAAGTTATTTTGATTCAAAAATTAGTTTTTGATCAAATTTTAGTGTAGAAAACGTTATACGTTTTTTATATTTTCTTCCATTCCCAAAATATATCATCTTCGATTTGGCTGAAAATTTGTTCACATATAGCCAAAAACACAGGATTTTAAGTGGTTAAAAAGATTTTTATAGTTTTACAATACAAAAAAAGTTACATGCAATAATATCAGACTCAAAAATATACAGGGTGAGGCAGATAAATGGCCTCTTAGAAATATCTCGATAAAATTCGTTAAAAAATTGAAAAAATGTTCACATTCGTTAAAGAAAAGCGTGGAGCGCGTCTTCATCGAATGTGTTAGATTTTTTCAATTTTTTAACGAATGTGTGAGATTTTTGTATATTTAATTTGTCTAACAGTTTTTTTCGAATAATCCTTCGAGTTTGAATTTTTTTTATTTTTTGCTTTTTAATTGATTTTTTTATATTTTTAATTTTAGTCACTCGTAATTAAAGAAAGCGTTTCTCAAAATTTGTTTTCATATTTTTTATTTTTTACTTTTTAGCCTTACACTTTTCAAACATTAAAATATATAGTCATGTTTAAAAATGGGATATATAGGGTGTCAATTTGAAAAGTTGCCACCCCCTATAATTTGGTCCTTATAGAAAATCTAAAAATATACAAAAACACGTCAAACTTATTTGTGAGGGGGACATTTTATAGACCAGTTTTTAACTAAATTACACTAACCCTCTAGGGGGGGGGGCCGACACAACCCCCAAAATCTTTAATGGAAAGGGGGGTTGAGTGATACCTCATTTTAAAGATTGTTCGATTACCTTTTCAAAAATACAACATACATTATATTTCTTTCCAGTAATTTTGGAAAAATCAGGTGAAACCGTACAGATATTAAATAGATATCGAGTTCAGAACTCCAAAAATTTCTTTGGAGTATTGAACTCGAAATTGAATTTTTTGAAGTTATACTTCTTTAGGCGCGATTGAGAGTAAAATTTAATAATACTGCGCGCATGCGCACACAGACAGTATGGCGTTTAGTTGCTAAATCTTTCAAGTTATGTATAAATATATCAGTGAGTGCAAGAAAAGGTGTGAAAAGAATTTATTAGTGTTTTTAGTAAATATATTTATTATAATTTTTGTGTCTTTGGATTTGTCTTCCTCACGAGTAAGATGAGTATTATTAAAACATTTTAGTGTATATTTATTATACTTCACCTTCCAGACTGTTTGTTACCATGAATTGTCATTACGTACGTCCGAACCGATACAGACACAGTCCTCGTAGCGTATTTGGTATAGCATTCAGCCAGAGATCAAGAGGTCTTGAGTTCGAGTCCGGAGCAATCCTATACTTTTTTTTTTATTTTTTTGAAAGTGGTAAGCACAAAATTAGTTTGGTGTTTAAAAAAATTAAAATAAACTGTTTAAAGTATATTTATTTTTAAGAAATCATATAATAGAAGTATAACTTCTTACGTGCGTACAAAGTACACACACATTCTTTTTTGGGTGTTGAAGTATTTAGAGTATTTTTTTGAAGTATTTTTGGAAAAATTAAGTTAAACCGTAAAGATATTAAGTATCGAGTTCAGAACTCCAAAATTTTTTAGAGTATTGAGTCCAAGATTTTTCCAAAAGCACTGAAAAGAAATATAAGGCATGTGGTATTTATAAAAAGGTAATTTAATGACCTTCAAAATGAAGTATCACTCAGCCCCCCTTCCATTAAAGATTTTGGGGGTTGTGTCCGCCCCCGCTATAGCGTTGATGTAATTTAGTTGAAAACTGGTCTACAACATGTCTGCCTCACAAATAAATTTGACGTTTTTTTGCATATTTTTAGATTTATAACCAAATTATAGGGGGTGGCACTTTTCAAATTGACACACTGTATATGATCGTCGGGGCTTAGGATGTTTATAAACATGATATACAAACATGAAAAGTAGTCGGAATCGGCAAAAAATTTGAAACTTTATTTTTTATTTATGAAACAACGTAAACAATTAACGTAAAAAGTGAAATTATTAAGTTAATGCAGTCAAATTAACGTCTAACGACTTGAGCCAAACGATTGAACTAAAGAAAAGCCTTTAAAAAAAAAGCATAATTTTTTGAAACACGTTAAATTTGATTTTATCCGATGTTGATTTCAGAAAAATATTATAGATTTGCAGTGTCACGGTTGTCCGATGTCAGCAAGTCCATTGTCATTTAGGAGTGATACAGACCGTTTTTCTATTTTATAGATAAGACCACACCGGAATACTAATGAAACATATTAAATTTTTGTGTACACAATGCAGTTTTTCTTTATGCTGATCAAACCACTCGTCTTGTTTTTCTTATGCTAAACATACGGCTAGCTACAAATGTAAAATCTATTCATGTCACGAAAGCATAAAACTGCAAACATTTTGATTCGGTGAATTTATAGTTATTTCTTTTCTTACTCTTTAAAAGTTGGTAAACCAGTTTTGAGTGTGGCAAATTTCATGATTATAGGTCATCCTTTTCGTACACACGTACATAAAAGGACAAAGTAAAGGCTGATTCACATTATAGCTCAGGTCACGGTTCGCTCACGCTCAGCTCAAGGTTCGGTCAACTATTCTTACACGCATCTTAATCATGCTGTCCGCACTAAACACGACGGTCAAGTTCCGGCCCTTTTTTTTGACTGCGTGGTTTCTCCGAGAGAATATTTTGATCGTGGCTTGAGCTGACCGTGAGCGGAGCGTGACCTGAGCTATTATGTGAATCAGCCTTAAGGGGTAGGAGATTTATGTATACTGTTGTTGTTCCTTGAAAGAGAAAGACTGCGGGAAAAGAGATGAGATTCAGGGTACCAAGAGTTCCTCGGTTGTCTGAAATGTGGCCATAAATTCGCATTCACGCTGTATAAACCGGTTAGTAATCTACACAATATACTAGTCTTAAAACGAAAATATGTAATTTGCAGATGTGGTGTTATTGTCAGATATTGAATATTTCATATCTATCCAAATGATACATATGACTATCCAAATAAACTGTTTATACATAATACACTCACCGGCACAAAATTCCGTCATAAAAATTTTTTGATTAAGTATGACAATTTATACCTACTTTTATTATTTGTAATCCGATTTTTAAGATTCATACATCAGTTTCTAGGTATATGTATTGACAGGGCCGCCGCTAAAGTGTTGGCCGCCCGTGTGCAACTTAATATTTGCCGCTCCCTTTCAACACTTTAGTCGTTTCAACATAGGTACAGTGGAACCTCGATAACTCGGATTAATCGGGACCGCGGCCGATCCGGGTTATCGAAAATCCGGGTTAGCCGGAGAATATAGTAAAAATTAATAAATAACCTCCATTACAATTACAAAAACATGAAACACATATGCACAGTACACATCTAAATTACGTATAGTTGTATAGAGTGTAGAGTTTTGTTCATTTCTTGGTAAAAAACTCAGTCATACTGTAGAGATGTACCGACACCATAATATGGTAGGTCTGGATCCTGCGTACAAAAAAAAATTGATAAATAGCAAGCTGAAAATTTGTTATTAGCTTAAGGGTGTCTAGTCGGACAAACATTAATATATGGGAACACTGGAACAGGGGAAGTTTTAACTGTGGAACAGGTTAAAAATTTGGAACGGTCAGACCACGAAAACGGCACATGTATTTTTTCCGACAGAACAGACTTAAACTCTCCGAACAGAGATTAAACTCTCATGCAAAAATCAGACTGCTATTTATCACCAAATTGGCGTTTTAATGAGTGGAACATGTAGAATATGTCAAATGACAGGAATTATGACAGGTGATAAATAGCAGTCTGATTTTTGCATGAGAGTTTAATCTCTGTTCGGAGAGTTTAAGTCTGTTCTGTCGGACAAAACAAATGTGCCATTTTCGTGTTCTGACCGTTCCAAATTTTTGACCTGTTCCACAATTAAAACTGCCCCTGTTCCAGTGTTCTCATATATCAAAGTTTATCCGACTAGACACCCTTAAGCTATTAATAAATTTTTAGCTTGCTATTAATCAACTTTTTTTTCATACGCGGGATCCAGACCTATGGTAACATAATATCATATTATGATGCTGCAATAAATTTATTTTAAAGATTCGTCTTTATCAATCCTACCTAATGTTTCTAGTTTCTTTTCCATTGTCACTGCAACATTTTTACGTTTTGTTACCATTACGTAGACAAAGCAAACACAATCTGAAGCATGATGACATTACAGAAAGGAAGTGATTAATAGGCTGTACTACACACAATACAAGAATTTTTAAATAGTCACGTCTTTTTTAAACAATGCTAAGACAGTTTGACATAAATAAAGAAAAAGGAATACAGACAGGTGTCTGTTCTTTCCGATAAGCTGAGACGGTCGCTCTGGCTGCCGCCGTGTGCATGAATCATTTTTACTATTGTACTTATGTGTTCAAATTACACAAATACACATTATCTCTGAAATATTATTTGGCCTACATACATTTTTATTTGATAAAATTGTTAAATTGTTTATTTGTTAAATTTTTGTCTGATGAAAATCGGTCCGGGTTAGCCGGACTTCCGGGTTATCGGGGGCCGACTTATCGGGGTTCCACTGTACTAGTATTTAAAGAAACGTGCAGGAGATACATAACAATAATAATTTGTAAAATTTACATATTCTATTTAACAGATATTATCTAAGGCCTCCTACAAATGCAGGCGGTTACGCCGCGATTTACCAGTTTAAACGCTGGTAAATCGCGTAAAACTCGCCGTTGCATGTGTACGATGTTGAGCGGTTGTATTTGTTTCTATGTTAACTTCAACCGCGGCAGTTGGGTTTTTTAACTTAGGGCTTGTCCTGTTTGCAAACGTCGACTGCGCGGTTTACCTGTTTTACTTGATCTCACCATAATGCCGCCTTTGAAGTTTCACCCTAATACCAAGAAAAGCAGGGGGAAAACAGGTAAACCGCGCAGTCGACGTTGGCAAACCGCCCGCATGGACAAGCCCTTTTAGTCCATGTGGTGAGACCGCTCCCGTCTGAAAAAAATTCTGATTTGGTTTCTTTGCGGATTTCTATTCAAAAATGACCCTTTTAAACAAATCTGAAGGGTGCCGGGCGGAATTTTTGGGCAGAAATTGTTTAAACAATTTTTTTAAACAAATACAGAAGATCGTCTTTTTTGCTCCCAAAAATATTTTTTTAGGTTTTTTGTGTCATTCTAAACAAGAAACGTATCTTGTAAAAATTTATAGTTTTCGAGTTATAGTAAAGTATCAGTAAAAACGCATATCTAAATTAGTATTTTTGAGGTTGCCAAGTAGTTAAATTGAAGTTGAAACATTCATTTTCAATATTCTGAAGAGAGATCGGGTCTAACTTCAATGTAGGCCATTGTTTTTTAATTGTTAATTATGCGTAAAATCGCAAATGGACCACGTAGATAAAAATATCTTAAAGTCCGAAGGCCGCTAGCGACTTTGAAAAGGTACTAGTACACTTTAGAAGACCAAAAATAAGCATTTTTTCAAGATTTTTTTTCACAGAATCTTTATTAAAAATTAACATAAAACTTTTTACATATTAATGTCTAACTCTTAAAGAATACAAAAAATATATCTTTTTTCAGTTATGTACGTACACTAATATTGTAGAGGGCGCCAAAGTCGAGGTCTCGAAAAAAAGTAGTTCCGATGGCGGACAGTTAATCTCAGGATTTTTATCTCTGAAACAAAAAGATCGTACGGCATTTGAAAAAGGAAGGTTTCTTACGTGACAATTTATCACCGTTAGTGAAAAAATCCGTAAAAAAAAGATTTTAGGGAAATTTGAAAAAAATTTGTAAAAAAATTTCTTCAGTTTTTCATGGTTAAAAAATATTCATTTTTTATTTTTTGGTCAAATTGTGGTAAATCGTCAAGTAAGAAACGTTCCTTTTTCAAATGCAGTACAATTTTTTTGTTTCAAATATCCCAATCCTGAGATTAACTGTCCGCCATCATTTTTCGAGGCCTCGAGTTTTGCGCCCGCTACAATATTAGCGTACGTGCATAAATGAAAACGATATATTTTTTGTAATTTGTAAGAGTTAAATATTAATATGAAACAATTTTTATGTCCAGTTTTAATAAAGGTCCTGAGAAAAAAATTCTTGAAAAAAATGATTATTTTTGGTCTTCTAAAGTGTACTAGTACCAAAAAGCATTCCCGGAACTATATGACTACAGCTGCAAAAGGGCAGTTGATATAATAAATAACATTTTCTGGCATTTTTGTTTAGATTGTGTGGAATATTAGAGTTTATAGAATTATCTCAATCTTTACTATTTAATTTTTTGAATTTATTTTCGTTTTAAAAAAGGTATTATCATCAGTGGCCTGCTTTTGGTCGCCCCTATAATCGGCCGCCCGTGTGCGATGCACACTTTGCACACATGGTAGCGGCGGCCCTGTGTATTGATATCATGTTTTGATATTATTCCAACAACAAAAATTGCTTAGATGGCATTATACGTTGCTGAATGGAAACGTGCTATTTTCTGCTAACTTCGGCCACGAAAATTTTGTGGAAAATTGAAGAACTGAGATTTTGTTTCATAGTCCTTTCGTTTTATCCCGGAGACATCACTAAGATTTTGTTTTGTGGAATTATCCGAATATCCCTTTTCTTGTAAGAGCTGCACAATTTTTTGTAAATAAAAACACTGATTGGCTCATAAACATAAATATCTTAAATAGAGGTTGGATTGATAAGATTATAATGGCCCTCATGCAGCCCAGCTCTCAATCCAGTCGAGAATTTATGGTATGAATTGAAAATAGCTAGTCACCGTCATCCTAGGCCTCCAGAAAATGTATTACAGTTATGGCCCTGGTAGAGGAATATCGGGCTATTCCCCAGACAAGGATAAAGGAGGCCGCGCACTGAATCCGCTCGGCTAAGAGCAATCGGCAGATTTTGCTATACATGGAAATAAATGAGCCACCGCGCACCGCAAGAACGTTTGACTTAGAACGGCCAGATCGTCTCGGCTTCGGCGGAGAATGATAGCAGAGGCAAAAACCGCGGAACGGTCCGATGCCGTTGTGTATGTTTTAGTAGTATTTTATGCATTGCAAGGTACACGTCTAATTTTTAATAAACGCACTATGGTTGACGAACTTCTTATAGAAAGTGTGCGGAAATATGTAATATTACATGATCCCCAAAATAGATATTATCATGACACCAATAGAAAAGAAAACGCTTGATTTGATTTCAATGCCATTTCCTTCAGTATAAATACAATGTACTAACTAAATAGAATAGAATATTTTATTTATATTCATAGTCTGGGCTGATTATCGGAGAATAGGCCATTTTTGGGAAAAGTTATTTACCAGCAATTTTATTGCTGGAATCTAATCTTATGATTGTATATATTAATAATATAGGTATGCAAAGTCCGCAGATAATGTGCTACTTTTTTTATAAACAAAATGGCGCCCGAAAATCGTGTTTTTTTTTCAATTTTTGCTCTATAACTCCAAAGATTTTAACTTTACACCAAAAACACTCAAATACAAATTCACCGTAATTAAATTCTGCATAGAGAAGTGTTTTTTCCGATTTACTGCGACGAAAACTTTCCCCGGAAAAAGTGGGTTTTTCCAACAAAATCTTTAATTTTCAACTAAAGTTTTAGATAAGTAATTGTTAATCAATAATTAAATAACTTGGTAATGCAAAATCCCCTTTCGTATAGATTATAATTCCAGAAGCCGATGGAAATTGAATGAACAGTTTAGCAACAATTGAATTGTTAATTAAAAATTTACGGTCGCTATAATAACGACAATAATTATGATGCATAAGAAACTATGATTTTTTCATAAAAAGACACTATGCCTATCTAATGAACTTTACAGAATTGAAATTGGACTATTTAAGCGGCCTCAGGAGTATTTTAAAATTATAAACAATTTTTTGGCTTCTAAACAAATATAATATCTCGGGAAATATTAAACCAAATTAAATTGTAAAAACGGTATTCGAAAAACAGCGGCAAAACGCTTCTTTTAAAAGAAAAAAACGTTTAATTATGATGAGTAGTTCCTGAGATACAACCGGTCAAACTTGACCGGAATTTACGGCAAAGATATAAACAATAGGATCATAATTTTCAAACCACCACCTTTTTATTTCTGTTATCTTTCTCCACACCAATTTTCATATCCTTAAAGTACTTATAACATATATTATTATAATAAAAACTATCGATAATACGTGTGAAAATTGCCAAAAATAGCAAAATTCCAATCAAAAATTAGGTTGGAGAAAATGTAACCCTCAAAGTTCAAAATCGGTATACGTTAAAAAAATACATTTTCTCGGCTTTCCATGGAGCAATTTCCTTCATTCTTTTTTTGTTCCCAAGCAACTCGAGTAGAGCCATCGAAATAATGCATCATTAAATGTCAAACTTGCTTTTGTTTTGTTATAATAAATTAATTTATTTATTATAACACAAAATTTTAATTTGTTTAAATAAAAATTGTTTAAATAATTATACAACTTTCAAATGAGAATATTTATGTTTTTAACTTTAAAAGGTACACTTATAGTAAGTTTATCTAAAAAAAGCCTACAACTGGAAAAAATATGTAGTTTTCTGTTCTTATAAATAAATTAATCCATTATAACAAAACAAAAGCAAGTTTGACATTTAATAATGCGTTAGTTCGATGGCTCTACTCGAGTTATTAGGGAACAAAAAAAGAATGAAGGAAATTGCTCCATGCAAAGCCGAGAAAATGTATTTTTTTAACGTATACCGATTTTGAACTTTGAGGGTTACATTTTCTCCAACCTAATTTTTCATTGGAATTTTGCTATTTTTGGCAACTTTCACACGTATTATTGATAGTTTTTATTATAATAATATATATTATGAGTATTTTAAAGATATGAAAATTGGTGTGGAGAAAGAGGACAAAAATAAAAAGGTGATGGTTTGAAAATAATGATCCTATTGTTTATATCTTTACCGTAAATTCCGGTCAAATTTGACCGGTTGTATCTTAGGAACCACTCGTCATAATTAAACGTTTTTTCTTTTAGAAGAAGCGCCCTGCCGCTGTTTTTCGAATACCGTTTTCACGATTTAATTTAGTTTAATACTTACCGAGATATTCTATTTGGTTATAAGCCAAAAAATTGTTTATAATTTTAAAATATTCCTGAGGCCGCTTAAATAGTCTAATTTTAATTCTGTAAAATACATTAGATAGGTATAGTGTCTTTTTATGAAAAAATTATAGTTATTCTTATGCATCAAAATTATTGCCGTTATTATAGCGACCGTAAATTTTTAATTAACAATTCAATTGTTGCTAAACTGTTCATTCAATTTCCATCGGCTTCTGGAATTATAATCTATACGAAAAGTGATTTTGCATTACCAAGTAATTTAATTATTGATTAACAATTACTTATCTGAAATTTTAGTTGAAAATTAAATGTTTTGTTGGAAAAACCCGCTTTTTCCGGGGAAAGTTTTCGTCGAAGTGAATCGGGGAAAACACGTCTCTATGCAGAATTTAATTGCGATGAATTTTTATTTGGGTGTTTTTGGTGTAAAGTTAAAATCTTTGGAGTTATAGAGCAAAAATTGAAAAAAAACACGATTTTCGGGAGCCATTTTGTTTATAAAAAAAGTAGCACATTATCTGCGGACTTTGCATACCTATATTATTAATATATACAATCATAAGATTAGATTCCAGCAATAAAATTGCTGGTAAATAACTTTTCCCTATCTGCGGACTTTGCATACCTATATTATTAATACATAGGACAGAGGCACCACTTATGGCCACTTTAAGAACTTTCTTTATTATTTTTCTCTTGAGAAACATGAAGGATTCGAATAAAATCTTTCCGCTCAATTTTTACTTTCGAATTAGTTCTACTAGGAAATCAAATGATCATAAGGATTCAATTTAGATTGAAAATATGATATCGTTTTATATTTTGAACAACAAAAATCCCCACTTTTGGTCATGTGTTTCTACATTTGGCCATACAGTTCCACCCAAAAAATAGGTACAAATAAAGATATAAGTTGATATTTATATGTTTAAATATTTATTGAACTACAAAAATAGGTAAAACAAAATAAATTTCTGGTAATACAAATAGGTAAAAAATATTGAAAAATGTTGTAAATAGTGTTTATGATTTTATATTTGTTCATAAATGTTTAGTTTTCCTGGAAAAATAGTCTTAAATTTTCTTCCTTGTTCCTGGACAATGGGATCGGGTAGTTTTCCTAAAATATCGTTTTTATCTATACTGCAAACATTATTTTCTATAGGACAAAACACAGTTTTCTCTTCATTAGCACTTTTGAAACATTGTATCTCATACTCTTCTGATGAAAGGACATCTATAATTTTGGGCAACATATTTATATGTTGTCGTCGATCTTTTACCCAGTTGCTTAAATCTTGCAAGCACAAAGTCTCCCAATTTGAGATCATCGGTATCGAACATTTTAATATTTTCTTGTTCTGGTTCCACGAAGTCAACATCGTCTTCACTGCTACCAGTTTCCTCCCAGTCTTCATGTTCTTCCGAAGAAGAGTCTGAATATAGATCTTTAGAGACCCCTTTAAGTAGGGTACAAAAACGTTCGAAAAATACTCAAAAAAACATTCTGCTGTCATCCAGCCTCTTTGACTTTTCCCTAAACCCCAACCTTTAGGAGCTGCTTTATACATAGCAGACGGGATCCGGTCATATTTAAATATTGTTAAAGGTGGAGCGAATTTTCCTTCTGCATTAACTGTGAAAGCGTAGTTACATTTCCCTTATCTGAGGAAGTTCGTTCATCATAGATGTGTTTTCCTCGCGGTCCAATTACAGTACCACATTTTGGGGCTAAACAGAAATATGTTTCATCCATATTATAAATCCTTTTTGGATAATCTAATATACTGGTAGCACTCATATCACTTTAATTCATACGAACCTCGTCGAACCATTTACCTATTTTCTCTTCAGTTACTGCACCTCTACCACCGTGAATGTATTCTGCTTTCTTCTGGGAAAGTTGCTTGTGCCTGTTAAGGAAGCTGTAATACCATTTTCTTCCTGGTCGATCATTGGCAAAAGGAGTTTTAATATTTGCCTCTCGAACAAGTTTTTGTACTGAACTCAATAACCAATCTTTATCAATTGGAAACCCCATCTTCGCAGAAGTTAATGTCCATTCAACTAGGAGGTCTTCAGTCTCTTTTCCCAAGTGAGAGTCGAATTCACAGTGCACTGAATCTCTTGGAGACTTTCCGGATATTTTATTACGCAAAGTAATTCTCGGAACTTTAAATTCACGACTGGCTGTGGCCACAGGCATCCCTTCGGATGTCATTTAATGCTAAATTTACTTTTGAAGGTGAGTACTGGAATTTAGGTATTTTTACCTTTTCTACTCTGCTCTTATTATTCTTCAGTGCGTTTGGCATTTTCACTGAAAGAAATAAAGTAGGTATACCTATGTAAACATGCTACATTAGTAGAAAAGTAAACTGGCCATAAGTGGATTTCGTTTACCTACTTGTGGCCAGCAGGTTGGCCATAAGCCGGTAAATAGTAATTTTTCGGTTTCCACTTATGGCCTCCGCCATTTTTTCAAATTTCATACTATTAATTATAATGAAAAATAAATAATATCAAATAAAAAGGGTCTATTTACCTTATCTAGCACTTCCAGTGCAGAAAAAATATCATATAGTATTGTATTGAAAAGGATGATTTCAGATATGTTTCTTATGAAAATTCGTTAGTTAGCTTGGCACGTGCAACACACTACCACTCAAACATCAACAATAAAATAAACTTATCAGTTAGGTAGGTTTTTGTCACTGTTCCCACTTCCTATAGAATTATTTGACGTTTTAGCAGGTTCAAGGTTATTGGTTGATGGACGCCATGCTTATTATCTTCAAATCACAGCGATATGGCCATAGGCGGGGTAGTGGCCATAAGTGGTGCCTCTGCCTACAATAATAAGATTCAATTCCAGCAATAAAATTGATGGTAAATAACTTTTCCTTGTATTTTGCTAATTAGCCCAGAGTATCAATATTTTAAGAATTGTTTCACACAGAATATTCAGTAAATAAATGAAAAATAGTTTAATATTTATTGCTACGAGATGTTTTTCTGTATAGAACCGTTTGTTTAAACTCAAAGAACAATGTTTTATTGTTTGTTGTTCGGTATAAAAGTGCTAGTAACATTATGATTGTGACTGATAAAAGGAAATATGAAACGCAAGGAAAAGTATGCGAGAAAAGTAATAAAAATAAATATAACTTCTTTTTTATTCTAAAATAGGGTATAATTATATTCGTGAATCTTTTGTTTAAATTAAATTAAATATACCAAACAATACCACAAATAATAAAAATATACGACGTACACCGTCGTAATAAACAAAGTGCCCCTTTTTCCAGTTTATGGATGTTTCCTTAGTACTAGATACATATATTTATCTATAAAAATATTAATACTTCAAAGTTTGACTGATTAATTGAAAATGTGCCATAAAATTTGGCACTAGACATTCGAAAATATTTGAAAAATTGTTCGTCATCTTCGAGTAGGTCGGGAAACAAATGATAAAACTCTCGCTTTATCAGTATATTATGCAACGAGCACTTCGTGATGGTCATTTTGAAGCGAGTATGAGGGATAAGAAACGAGCCGTATGCGGCGAGTTTCTTATAGAGTACGAGCTTCATAATGATAATTAAATGCAAGTTGTATACACTATTTTTTCTATGATCATTTACAACAAAAAATATATTCAAATTTATTAATTTTGTAACGCAAACAAATTAAGTAGTTTGCTAGTTTGTTTTCATATTGAGAACTGTCAAAGCGTATGTATTTGACTCGCCATTGGTCACTGCGCGTGTACCACCTTTATCGCGAATGCCATATCACGATTCTATTGGTTAAAAATCTGTATCTTAATGAAAATCTGTATCATAATGAAGTTCATTATGATACACGTAGTGACATCATAATTGATGTATTATGAGAATAGAAAAATTAATATTATGAATCAGATATCCTGGTTTTTGTTTTTATAATTGATTGCACGCTAAGGCAATCATAACATCTTCTTCAGAATCTGATGAACTAGAACTCATTTTTAAAATGATTGAAGTCTATTTCACACTGATGCTGACACGAAACTGCCGACGTGCCGATGCCGAGGACGCCGAGGAGACCGAGTCAGTGCGCGGGCACACTTTGCCGATCATATCGTTCCGAGCCGACCGGTCCGAGCCGATTCAGTGCGCGGCCTCCTTTACACATCTTATTAATTCGATGCCAAACATATTGCGATCAGTCATTGCTGCGAGAAATGGACATACCCGCTATTCAATTGTTTTGTTTTGTTAATTTTATTTTGTTTTCTTAATTTTAGTGCGTTTGATATTTTTAATTAAAGAAACCTTCAAAGCAGTGATTTTATTTACTGCTTTTATAAGAAAAGAGATATTCGGATCATTCAAAAAACAAACTCTTTAGTTAGGAGAAAATAAAAAAAAAACGCTTAAATTCACTTCCGTATAATGCCATCTAAGCAAAAAACTTTTGTTACCGGAATAATAACAAATGATATCAATACATGTATTACCTACAAACTGATGCAAAAATCAGTATTTTTAAAGACAAAACCGTTAATGCTTGACTAAATATTCAGTCACGGTTTTGCCTTTAAAAATAGTTTGATAATTTTGATAGTTTTGATAGACCTGTCATATCCGGACCTCCCCATATCCGGACGGTTCTGCGCCGTCCGGATCTACCGAAATCTACCGAGAAAGGCAGTCCTGCTGTTGGACAACGCACTAAAAGATGGCGAAATAATGTATTATAGAACCTATAAAACGTGTCTATCGACGGAAGTTATTGACGGCGTTGATTACTGGAATGTATGAAGGAGAAAACGTTTCAGAGACTATAAAAGAAGTAGTGGTCTTGATATCCGGATTTTTTCATATTCGGATCGGTCTGTCGCCACATTGATCCGGATAGGGCAGGTTTGACTGTATTAACTTCACTTGACTGCATTTCACTTACACATGACAACTTAGTAATTTTAGTACTAGTACTAGTTCTAGTTCTAGTTACAATGTGGTAGCCATATTGCCTTTAAACACATCGATGTGATATTATATGTATATGTTTTTAAGGGTTTTTACCCAAGATCAGAAGCCTTGCCCTGAACCAATTTTAAATTTATTATGCTGTTTGTCAAAAATTTCTCCTCAATGAAGTGTTTATACATATAAGAAGTAAGTTTTTTCTATCTTTCTATTTTTTATGATTAAGTCTCTTAACTTAATGTTTTTATAGGAAGCATTTGCTATGCTGAAAGTACTTAGCTGATTTTTAATAAATATTTTACACACTATCAGTTTTTGAAAACATGCACCTCTTGCCGTTTTGACTTATATAGAAGTGTGTACGAGTGATACAGTCATTTTCTAATAATAATTAAGCCAAATTTTGGTACAAATCCGTGCAAGTTCAGAAAATTAAAAAGTTAGGCTGTATTTTATCTTCGTTGACTGGACTAAAAGTGAATCGTGGATCATATGCAAAGAACCAACGACCTGGGTACAGCACATAGGTTAATTAAAGCGAAGCTTTGTAGTGACGTAGTATTCATTTTTCTCTTTACTAAAACGAAGAATTGTGACGACCGACAGCGACACGTAAAATAGATGGAAGTGTCAATTTACTCAACAAGGGGAGTCCATTATACAAATGTAATATATTTTGTACATTTAATTTACTTATAAAAGAAAGCTATATATTTCTATTAAACTTTTATTTTTATTTATAATTTTTATTAGAATACTGGATTATAATGAAATTGTACTTGATATGCACCAAAATAATCAATTTTGCTTTTGCTGTCTTTATTATGATATTTGCATTGAATATTACAGCCTCTGTGCGGGGTTTACAATTTTTGTTGAAGGTTTCACACATTTTAAATGACGTACAAATTTTCACAATGCGAAACAAAAATTTAAAGCAAGTGTAGTATATGTTTTGCTTTCACTCTTATAGAATGGCAGTGTTTTTTTATTATTGATTACACAAACGATGTGGAATTAATGTAATATTTGAAAAATGTTAGATTAATTGAAGGACACATTAAATGTAAACTTCGAAATTGTTGATATTTATGTGCAGTCAGGCAAAAAGGTACAAACCGTGGTTTTTTATTTTTGTGCAGTAAATGTAAGAATATATACAGCGTGTCTACTTGAGTTGGAAACATATGGGAAACTTTTTTATTATTAATTTACGAAAAAAAGTTATTCTTTATAAAAAGTTCTGCATGCCCCAAAACCTAAGATTCAATCATCAGATATCAAATTTTCTGAATATTATACGAGGTATGTCAAAAAATATGAACTTCGTTCAAGAGTAAAGTACCTTTATTTCTCTCAATATCGAAAATGCTTATTCTGAAAAGTTGTTTGGAAATAAAAACTAAGCTCAAATATGCAATTACATGCTTCTAATTGGAAAAAAATATTTTCCAAATTTTTCTCAAATTTATTGATACTAACTTCGTTTTGATTCATTACACATACGATAACTCTTTTATTATTACTTTTACGAAAAAAAGGTATTCTTTATAAAAAGCTCTGTAGGTCATAAGGCCGAAGATGCAACAACAGATATCACATTTTATTAATTTTATACGAGTTATGTCAAAAAATATGAATTTCACTCAAGAGTAAAGTACCTTTATTTTTCGCAATATTGAAAACAGTTATTAAAAAAGTTGTTTAGAACTAAAAACTATGTGTCAATATGCAATTACATCCTTCTAATTGAAATACTGTGAAATATAAAGGTGCTATAATATTGAGCGAATTTCATATTTTTTGACACACCTCGTATAAAATTAATAAAAGTTGATATATCATGGTTGTGTCTTAGATTTTAGACCATGCAAAGCTTTTTACGAAGAATAACTTTTTTTCGTAAAATGAATAATAAACGAGTTATCATATTTGTAATAATTAAAAACAATGTTGGGTATTCTTAAATTTGAGAAAAAATTTTTTTTTCAATAAGAAGCATGTAATTGCATATTTGATCTTAGTTTTTAATTCCAAACAACTTTTTATCATAAGAATTTTCGATATTGAGAGAAATAAAGGTACTTTACCCTTGACCGAAATTCATATTTTTTGACATACCTCGTATAATATTCAGAAAATTTGATATCTGATGATTGAATCTTAGGTTTTGGGGCATGCAGAACTTTTTATAAAGCATAACTTTTTTTCGTAAAATTAATAATAAAAAAGTTTCCCATATGTTTCCAACTCAAGTAGACACGCTGTATATTATTATATCCCATATGTATCGGTACATTTTTTGAAGAATTGCGAGTACCCGTCAGAACAGTATTTAGTATAATGTGTTTTTGGGCAGATCAAGTGCCAGTGAAAATAGCCGCAGAATTAATTAAAACAAAATGAAATAAACAGTAAAATTACTTCATTTAATTTTAAAAATATTATTGGATTTTTAAAAATGCAGAAAATAGATGAAATTATTCACGAATTACTTTTTATACTAGGTCTCTTTTTTACTCACACAAGCTAGTATCGCAAAATTAAGCCGCTTGTCCGTAGAAACCACAATAAGTTAAACAAGGATAAACAATATGGCATGTCGCTGATATCTTGTTTACTATGAATTTTGACGTTTGTGATTTTAAGTAACAGTGACATTAGCACATTTTGTCGTGTTTGGTTTATTTGCATTTATTGTTTATTTGGTTTTATAAATCAATAAAGTTTTATTTATTTATCAATACAGTATATTTTGTTTTATATTTATAAAAAATAAATATAATATTTCAGTTAAATAAAGGGAAAGTTGCAATTTTGACTTTTGGGTCCCCAGACAAAGACGAGTTATCGTAGTGTTGATAACTCAATTTGTGAAAAATTTGCAATTGTATCACTGTTTCCCCAAAGGTTTGATGTATTAAAAATATTAATTGTTTTTAATGTAATTCACTTGGTAGTTTTGTATTTCTCAACCATAGGTAATATTAAATCTTCTTAACAATAGTAACTTTGTTGTTGTGACTTTTTTTTACTTATTTGTTACCGTTATATATTTATATTTATATTCGTAATAGTCTATATGGTGATCAAGCTGTTTAATGTTGAGTCCATCAATATCCTCAATAGTGAAAAAAGATTAAACACTTCAATAAATTAACTTTATAAAATACGTTCATGGGATAATAGCCATGTCCTAATTATTACCCCTGACGCTCTGACAATACGTATCAATATTACATCGACGTACGTTTCACTTTATTTCGAAAAGTTAGAGTGGAATAACTATAGGTACCGTCTACTTTAGAATATTTTTAATTCTAGAAGTTTCAATTATTCCCCAGTAGGGTGGTTCGAAAAAAACTTTTTTTTTATTTCAGATCGCTACAGTGCACAAAAGTTGCTATTGGTATAGACGTGAAAAACGCACTAACTATTATTTTTTTATTAATTTGTCTTCCGGTCGCGCAATGCCATCGAAGTTAGCAAAAATTGTGAAAAACCTTAATTTTTCATATTTTTTTAAGCGGGCCAGATAGTTTTAATTGCGTTCCTATACCATGAATTAACTACTAAAAGTATGTAAAATTAATATAAATGCATTATTGTCTTCTCCGTTACAACGAACTGCCATTTCGCCACCTTTTCCAACACTTATATGAAGATACAACAGGCCAAATAGGATATTCCTGACCAGTTGGAAAGGTCCTTCCTAATTGTGAAAGACTACCAGTTATTGATTTTAATCCTATTGATTGTGAGATTCCAAAAGTTGACAAGCGTATTCTTAGCAAGGACCAGTTGTACTTGCTTGAGATATCAGAAGTCATCAAGTCAGGACATTGTTCAGAAGACTTTGTAGTACCTGATCCTGGCCCAATGTCACATTCAAGATGCAAACCGAGTTTTGCGTTTCTACATCAGTGTGTCCAGCCCTTCTGAAAATGTGAGAGAGATTGTCACATTCATTCTCAAATGTTATATGCCTATGGGTTTGCCATAAAAATAAACCACAAATTCACAAATGGACCTATACATGATTACAAAATCATTGAATCTACAAGGTACTTACCAGAAGAGCTTCTTCAAGTTGTTGATCCCTTTTTACAAGGGAATGCTTATCTCGAACTAATTTGCCGATCCCGAAAATTTACTTTTGGCTATGGTAACTGATACCATATCCGAGAGCTGGGTTTCAGGCGTATCATACAGCAAGCAATATCTGAAAGTGACTCGTATCAGAATCTTTAAACCACCACACTTAAACTTTGAAGCTAAATAGTATTACGAAATTATTAAATGGAACACCAGTATACTGACTCCCCTCCACTGTTAAGAACATTGATTAATTAAGAGATTAGACAGTATGTGAGCAATGACTTCAAGCCTGTTATGAGTATAGATACTTTCCCATGCTATACACAGGCAGTTGAAAGATGCGTTAAGCTAGTGACCGAAACTTCAAGTAAAGTGTGTGGACACAGTTTCAGAGACGACTATATTAGAACCACAGTATTGAACCACTCAGCGATGCCAACTTTGACATTGGGCCAGGATCACGTACTACAAAGTCTTCTGAACAATGTCGTCCTAACTTGACGACTTCTGATATCTCAAGCAAGTACAATCGGTCCTTGCTATGAATACTCTTGTCAAGTTCTTGAATCTCACAATCGATAGGATTAAAATCAACAACTGGTAGTCTTTCACAATCAGGTAGGGCCTTTCCAATTGTTCCGGATATCCTATTGTGCCTGTTGTATTTCCTTCTAAGTGTTGGAAAAGGTAGCGGGATGGCAATTCGTTGTAATGGAGAAGGCAAATACTCCATTGTAGATTTGTCGTCCCACATGTATCTCTATTTGTTTCTGCGCGCGCTTCGTAGGCATTCGTCACTTTTACCTCGCCTCTCGGTAGTCTGCTGTTTTTGACGAAGCTGCGCGACCGAATTCCACTTGAATATCAAAATTTATCTTATATGCTTGGATTTTAAATATATTATTGATATAGTATCTCTAAAAGTCGTATGATTAAATTGTACTAACCAGTCAAACTTTGAAATTTTGCAAACACTACTAATTTTACTCATTTTGTATTATGTTGCGCGACCCTAAGATATGACACCAATGTATAATAAGTGCATTTATATTGATTTTACATACTTTTAGTAGTTAATTCATGGTATAAGAACGCAATTAAAATCATCTGGCCTGCTTAAAAAATATATACAAAAAATTAAGGTTTTTCACAATTTTTGCTAACTTCTATGGCATTGCGCGACCGAAAGACAAATTAATAAAAAAATAATAATTAGTGCTTTTTCAAGTCTATACCAATGGCAACTTTTGTGCACTATAGCAATCTGCAATAAAAAAAAAAAGTTTTTTTCGAACCGCCCTATTCCCCAGTAATCTGTTTTGGCACGCGTGTAATATTATTGGTGTCTAAAACAAAGACATTTATTTGTTAGAAATGTAAAACTACGTAGTCATTTATCATGCATTTATTAAAAATTTATTCTTTTTGCAGGCACCATTTGGCCATAGATACGTAGGTGAGTTATTATTACTAATAAAATATTCAATATAAAACGATCCAATTTTACAATGACAATAACAGCAGTAAACGAGGTAGTTATTCTGATTCCTGGAAACTCAACAATAGAAAGCACCTTGTCATTATTTCAATTTTGCAGAACTATTCACCATTAAAACTTATGTGAATTAAATATTGTGTTTATATGGCATTAAGTCACAATTGATTAAAATTATTACTTCCTTCATAGAGATTCTGACCAATAGAAACCTACAAAAATAAAAATTTCAGCGATTATTTCATTCATAGGAGATTCTGACCAATAGAAAGCAAAATAAATCTAAATTAAACTGATAATTTTTGATAATTTCCCGTCGTCAAGTATATTACGTCAGATGCCCTCCTTTGCTACGAAAAAATACATTCAGTGACATTAATAACAATTAATGTTTTAAAAACTATAAAAGTGATGACTTTCAACCGTCAAATTAATATTTATAACAACTGTGTGTTTAATCGTACTAATTTGTACTTACATAAATAAATTACAATAAAATTTTGGTTTTGAACAGTTTTATTCATGAAATAATCGCAACAAATTGCACTCGATCTCTAAAATGAATATAGAATTTTAGAGCTCTGGTGCAATTACTACTGATTATTTTTTAATGATTTTAATTTCCAATCATGTAGTAAGATTTTTCATCACGTGTTTAATTCTGTCCAATCAGATTATTATTATACTGGGACTAATCTACTTACATTATTATACTCTTTTAAAATAATTAGAATAAATATTTGGAATAATGTTTAAGTATTTTGTTTCTGTTTAATTACAACGAGTTTTATAGTTTTGACAACTGTCATATTTAAGAAAATTAGCCAAAATAAACTTTTAGTTCTCCATCTAAATTCAAATTGTCACGAGGGAAAAACTGCAAGTTGGTAAGATTATTTCATGAATAAAACTGTATTCATAAATAATTTTAACTAATATTTTATTGATATCTTCGTCTAAATATTTGCTAAACCGGCTCATGCTGGTGACTTTGATATTTATAGAAGTAGCTGTGAATTAAATAAAAAAGTGGCTAACGTTGATCGTAATTAACATAGGCAACAAATTTGTTTTCAATAATTCTTGTAAAAATACCATCTTTTCCAATCCCAAAGTAGATTTAGTCTACAGGGTGACTGATTAGTAGGGTAAAGCTCAATAGCTCCGCTATAGTAATAGATAGCAATAAAAGTTAATAACAAAAATTTTAGCCACCTTTGAGCTTCACATTACAAAATTAAGTAGAATGTTACAGGGTGTTCGATAACACGATAACAGGGTGAGTCAAAACGCAAGTACATTATTTTCTCAGTAATGTTAAATGGAACACCCTGTATTTTATATCATTATTGAAAAGTAACATTAACGTACTTTAATTTTTATGTAACATTCCCTATGCCCAAATTTATCAGTTTTCGAGAATAAATTTTCATTTTTCAGAGCAATTTATTTTAGGTGTTTAAATTTATCTAAATTTTAAGTAAGCCATGACTGAATTGACAATTGAAGATTACCGATTATCAGTCCGGTAATCAATGTAACACTGTAGCAAATAAAGAAATAAAAATAATTTATTAGTAATACATTTTACAAACAAAAACACAACCACTACATGCAACATTTTTGAAACAATTAAAAACTATCTTTTTATGTAGACCGGGTAGTATCGTCGCCCCCGCTAGCGCAATTATTCCGATTCGATTTTTTTGCACAAACCTACTCAAAAAGAGGTCCTTATAACATATCCACAGGGTGCCGAGCGGTGCCGTGGTCGAAAAATTTTTTAAACAATTTTTTTTAAACAAATTCACAAAAATAATTTTTTTATTTCCAAAATTTTTTTTTTAGATAATTTGGGTCATTCTGAGTAAAAAAGGTCTCCTGTCATTTTTCTCTAAAATTGACTGTTGTCGAGTTATATGCGATTAAAAATTTGAAAAATGCGAAAATGGCCATTTTAAAGGCTTCATAACCCGATTAAAAATGATTATTATGAAATTCAAAAAGTGACAAAATCAAGACTGAAATACCTTCTTCAACGTTCTGAAGAGATTTTTGTCACTATTTTATTACAAAGCTGTTATTTTTAGTTATTAACAATTAGCGGTATAGTCCAACTGCATCGTCGCCCCCGTTAGCTGAACTATTTCGATTCGATTTTTTTGCACAAACTTACTCAAAAAGAGGTCTTTATAACATACCCACAGGGTGCCGGGCGGTGCCGTGGTCGAAAAATGTTTTAAACAATTTTTTTTAACAAATTCACAAAAATAATTTTTTCATTTCCGACAATTTTTTTTTTAGATAACTTGGGTCATTATGAGTAAAAAAGGTCTCTGTTCATTTTTCTGTAAACTTGACTGTTGTCGAGTTATACGCGATTAAAGATTTGAAAAATGCGAAAATGGCCATTTTCAAGGCTTCATAACTCGATTAAAAATTATTATTATGAAATTCAAAAAGTGACAAAATCAAGATTCAAATATCTTCTTCAACGTCTTGAAGAGATTTTTGGCATTATTTTATTACAAAGCTGTTACTTTTACTTATTAACAATTAGCGCTATAGTCCAACTGTATCGTCACCCCCGTCAGCGGAACTATTTCGATTAGATTTTTTTTGCACAAACTTACTCAAAAAGAGGTCCTTATAACATATCCACAGGGTGCCGGCCGGTGCCGTGGTCTAAAAATAGTTTAAACAATTTTTCGACCACCGGCCGGCACTCTGTGGATATGTTATAAGGACCTATTTTTGAGTAAGTTTGTGCAAAAAAATCTAATCGAAATAGTTCCGCTAACGGGGGCGACGATACAGTTGGACTATACCGCTAATTGTTAATAACTAAAAATAACAGCTTTGTAATAAAATAATGACAAAAATCTCTTCAGGATGCTGAAGAAGGTATTTCAATCTTGATTTTGTCACTTTTTGAATTTCATAATAATCATTTTTAATCGAGTTATGAAGCCTTGAAATGGCCATTTTCGCATTTTTATTCGACCACAGCACCGCCCGGCACCCTGTGGATATGTTATAAGGACCTCTTTTTGAGTAAGTTTGTGCAAAAAAATCGAATCGGAATAATTGGGCTAGCGGGGGCTGTAACGGTCACGTTACAAAATTAGCTCTTTAATTATTATTATAATTATTTTCCCTCGGTCTCCATTTAAATTCTCTAATTTCTCGTACAGGACTACTGGGGTGACGTCATACCTCGGTGATGGAACATACTCCACTTTTCGAGAATGATTTCGTTTTCTGAGAGAATTTGACGTTTACCTTGGGGGAGAAGCGCCTCTCGTTCTTTACTTGACTGTTGGCTGTTGTGTCGAATAGAGGTACCATATAGAATGGCGGATGATTTCATCCAACTTATTTTATAACACCAAGCAATTTAAAGTAAAGTAAAAAGTTACCACCAAGGATTGTCTGGAGTGAGGAGACATGTGAGTGACAACTCCTGTTGGAGTCTAAATAGGAATCATTCGGTGAGATCTACTTTTTCATAATAATTTTTTTATGTATAGCCTTGTTTTTTGTTATGGAACATTTCATATACTAGGTTCATTTTTAAACTTTCTTAGTCAATCTATTAAGGGAAGGATGTAGATTATTTCGATCTTTATATCGACCTTTTATATTAACGTGGGTTTTGGTTTTACATAACCAAACATTTTTGAAGTCCTCAAGTTAATATTGGAAATAATTACCATTTCTCTGTAGGTTTTAAATGATTCAACATCCAATATTTTATAAATTCAATATATTTTTACAGATATTTCCTCAAATAAATCATTTTAATGTCATTTGTCCATGTATTCACATTCAAAACAGTTCAAGGTTACCTGAGATTGGTTTTTGTTCCAGTTTTAATGGTCGGTTTTTCTATACTATTGCTTCTAAAAAGTTCCTCAATTATTTCTTCTTCCCTTTACTTTTGCTCATGTTTAAAATGAGAAATAAAACTGGGAATGTTTTTTAGCCATTTAGGAGAAACCCTACCATGAAGTCGTAGACCTTATTTGACCACCTAGGGAAACCACTACAGCCACAGTCAAGTCATCATGGGGATACGTCTTTTTGGGAACAAGCTATGGGAGCGTTCCAGCTCAATTTTCGTCTTGGCACCTGGGCCTACAGGAGTCATGGGGTCGCACCATCCTGGTGCATCATTTTCTAGGATGCAACCGCAACCTTGTTTGGGAACATTTAGTGAGGTGTTGTAGTAACTATTGGTTTTTTTTTTATATTACAGACTACCTATTAAATACACTATGTTTTTTTTCCAGATTTAGGTTACCTCTGGTTTTTTTTGACATATTTGTATATTAGATTATTTGGTTCCCAAACTTTGTATCTACGGTAACTTCTTGTGCACAGGAATAAGCCTAGAGAAAATTAGGTTTTTAATACTTTAATATTGGTTTATGTAATTCGGGTAAATTTATTTTTTAATATTACTAGCTTGTTTCCCAAATATTTTCCTGTTATTCACTTTATTCCATTTTGTTCGGTTAATTTAGGTCATCGTCGGTATTTATCTCAACTTCATTTCTACTTTAGTCAATTGTATATTTAACTTTATTTATTCATTACTGTATTTTCCCTTAGTGAGGCTTGGGCCTATTTATTTGTAGTATTTTCATCTTTGTCAGTTTCCTTTAGTTGTACGTAGCAGGCGTACTATAACCATTTGGTAGAAGACTTATGTAATTTTGTACCCTATATATATGTAAGAGGTATTTAAGTTTATAACAGATAACATTATCGTTGTTATCTTTAAAAAATATATAACTTTTTGTATAACTTATTGTAACAACTAGCTGATGATTTTCTGTTGGAGTGAATGAAAAGGGAGTGGTAAACTCCAACAGAAGTAGTAAAAAGAAGAAGATCTACTTAATGTAGCCAAAGGACAAAAATGTGTGGCTTCTCCGTTGAAGAAGCTGGAGTAACTAAAATACAACTTTGTAGTAGTATTTGTATGGAAGGATGCCAAGACAAAGAATATCGAATTGATACAGGACTAGAGATGAGAAATCATTAATAGATAGATATAACTTGAATGGCTAGCTAAATATGTATGAGAAGGGCCACTTGACACTCAAGGAAGGATTCGGCCAATTTGCACGGCTATTTTTGGCCAGACAATAGATTAAAGGAAGTGACAATGATGGCTCGAAAAGAAGATATGAAGATAATGTTCAGAAAATAGATAGAGTAAATATAATAATATACTGAAAATAGAATGAATTTTTGGGCGCCAGAAGAAGGATAACTAGGTTAACGCTCTTCCAGGTATTCTACGCTGCTATAGAGTATGTTAAATTTGTAGTACAAGTATGTGAAAAGTTATTAAAGATTATTAAATTATAAAATATACTACTAAAAATAAAGGAGTAATAAGAAAAAAAAAATCACAATAAATGTATATTTATTGAATGTAACTACTAGATCTTTTTAACAATCTCTGAGTTAGGACAAGTAACTAGTGTGTAACTCTAACATGACAGGAAAAAGTGATACTAGTGAAAGTCAATTACAAAATCATCATACAACTATGAGCTAAGAATACTCTTTATAAGGTTAGAAAACTGACTACGGGTACCTCTAATACAGGAAGTACAACTTACAACTAGGTTAGTAGAACCCTCACCAAATAATAATTGTACGTTTATAATACGTACACCTTAATTAAATACTACCTGATACTATATATAACATATAAATACCTCACTGTGAGTGGGACAGGCACAAGCCTTATTGAATAAATAAACCTACGAGTGGATACACAGATCCTTTTCCTAACTCGTGGTTTATAATAGTAATAATAACAAGTGAAACCAAAAACTAATCTGAGGGATTAGAATCCAGAAGTTCATATGAATTTAATAAATTAAAGTTAAAGTTAAATAAAGTTAATAAGTTAAAGTTAAGTAAAGTTAATAAGTTCAAGTTAAATAAAGTTAATAATTACAATTTTGACTAATATGTGAAGTTAATTTTTAAAAATTTAATTAAACATATACTAAAATAATGGAATGAGTTTAAATAATTATACAAAAGTGGAACACAGCCTAAAAATAATCAAGATAAGAGTACCGACTACTATTATCAGGGAAAATATCTGAGCTCAGAAATTTATACCTTTATAGATTGCAGAGTGTTGGGGAACGCTATCAATTAAATATTATGTTGTAAAGAGAAAAAAAAAACCTATAAAAAATATAAAGCAGGAAAAATGTGTGTGCAATTGAACTATAAAAAAAAATGTACTAAATATCACAAAACCAGTCTGTCTTTAATAAGAGCACAGTAAATGTTCCCAAACAAACCACTCTTTCCTAATCTTGAAGTTGATGTAATGAGCACCCAAGGGTGCTAACTCTCGCTAGCAGCTGTCCTGCTGGAGGTACAGGAGAGGAAGACTGGTAGAAAGCAGCTGAAGGTACTCAAAACTGTTGGAAAGCAGCTGGAGGTACTCAAAAAAAAAAAAATGTGGAAATAATCCAGGCTGGTCGCCTATTGATTGTTTCTCTCTGTGTGGTCTGGCCTTGGTGTTGTTGTAGGGTGGCTTTAAGATTTCATGGTAGGTGCTAAAAAAAACACAGTGTGGTGTTACTACCAATCTACCAATGTCAAAAAAAGAAGCAAGAGATACGAGGAGGTGTTTTTATTCCTATGGGAATAAGAAGAAATAGGTCATTAAGTCCAAAAACTTGAATGACTAGACAGCTTGACCTTTTATCAGGTTGCTATCAGATGACCTTGGTCAAATAACACAAGTAATTTCCAATTGAAATACAAAATATAATTACTGTGAAAGAATATTTTATTATAATATATACACCGGTATATAGATATATTATACAAGGATGAAATATAGTAAGACTAAGCGATGGATACTTATTTGATCATCGTTCAAAAGATAGGAGTTCTGTAGACTTGAAAGGAATATAAAAAATGGAGTTTAAATTAGCTCTATTTTCCAACTGGAAGCACAAATTAACAACGAATATTGAGTTATCTCTAGATGAGTTTGATCCATGAAAATAAAACATAAAAACCATGAAAATAGACTATGTGAAACTTAGTTAGCAAATGTCAAGGACTTCCAAAATGGCTGAATAAAATACTTAATAAAATGTGTATTTACCGGGGTAGAACTCATTGGATATAGTATGCTCTAAAATTCTTCAAATCCACTGCTGCTGGATAACTTCACTATACTTTTATTGTAATATTTAATCAATTTGGAACTGAGAATTAGAGGTGAATAATTGAGTCTAATGACCCCGCACACTACGATTCAGACCGAACACTCGAGAAACAATCGCAATCCAAGGCTCACGTTCACAGCTGAATCCTTCGTACCCCTCTACTAAGCATTGGCTGTCAAAGTGGGGAAACCAATGTTGCCACGTTTTAAATGTGACGTCATCAAGCATTTAAAAATTCTGAGATGGGTTTAAGTTCTATTTGAATAAACATTGAAAGAAAATAATTCTGAAAATAATTAAATAATATTTTGGATAGTTAAATAATATCTTCCCATCAATAATCGATTCTATAAGGGGCGGAACGTCACATTCCCTTTCAATCACCAGAAAAAAAATTTTATTTAAAAAAATTTTTTTTTTTTTTTTTTTCAAAATATTAAACTAGAGTAGTAGTGCTTAGTGTATCATTCCCCGTTGATTCGCAAGATTACAAATAATCACCACTAATAATCAAGGGAAAGTAGGATGGTCACTGCAGCAAATAACGGAAATTGCAACATATGACCCGAAGTCCTAGTAAAAGTGCTAAAGATGAGACATAATTTATAATGACAAATAAGTGTCGAATTGGCAGTAAATCCAAAGTTGAACTATCCATGGACATCAGATTTATAAGGAGTATATCCAAGGACGAACAACCAGGCAAAGGTGAGAGCCAATTCATACCATAACGCAAGTACATATACTAAAGTCACCAATGAAATCAATAACTATAATAAGTGAAGAATCAAACACTCAATCCTAAATTGGACTAGCAATGGACACCAGATTCGTAATAGCATATCCAGAGAAGAACAACTAGGAATATTTATAGAATAATTTTCACCAATACCAACTAATATAAATAGTGAACATACCAAAGGAATGCAAACACATTAACCAAAATAAATGTGGAATCAGACACTCAATCCAAAGTCAGACTATCAATGGACAACAGATTCACAAAAGCATATCCAATGAAGAACGACCAGGAAGATTTATGGACCAATTCACATCCATACTAAATCATATAAATAAATTAGGTCTACGTACACCCACATCCGGTAATACGAACCTATACAACCAAATAAACAAAATAAGTGAAGAATCGGACACTTAATCCAAAATCGGACTAGCAATGGACACCAGATTTATAGGAGCATATCCAAAGAAGAACGATCAGGAAGATTTATGGACCAATTCTCACTAATACTAAATAACTAACTAAATTAGCTCTAGATCTACCCTCATCCGGTAATATGAGCCTATCGAAACTAAATAGTAAAAATAAAGGATGAACTTATAAGTTCTATGACTCCATGGTAAATACAAAATATGACGGGAACGAGCTCCCAATCTTTCATAAGACTGTATATTCATGTGAACATACATAGGATTATCCAGGAGATATTCCTGAATCTAAGCAACAATTAATGCCTAAGGAAAGAAGAGGGAATCTACTAAAAAGAAAATCAATAATTTGTCCCAGTGGGTTAATCACTAACATTACGACTCTACGTCTATGGAAAGTCAAGCATCTATATACTATGAACTAAGAGACATAAAATAAGCAAACTAGACTTCCCTATTATCGTGTGAAAATGTGCCTGGAATATTTGGAACAATTGCACAAGAATGGTTAGGAAGTGTTGTACACCATTTCCCAACCAGAAATATTATCATGGATAAACATCTGCCTACTCTGACAAGAAAGACATGGATTACGAAATCGGATAGCAGTGATCAGTTGCTGAACTTCGAACCCACGTATTCACCAACTTTGAGCATTAACAGACTAGTTCATAAGAAGAAATATGAAGGACTCAAGAATTCATTTATAAATCAAAATTCCAAATTCATTCCAGAATCATCCTGTGGAGGAAGTAAGAATCCGAATTAATATAAAGTATTTAAGGTACCTGTGACAAATATCAATAAAGTAACCCAATAACAAATTAACAACCACAACTTCTTTCCAATATGGCAAATCCAATGACATGATATAAAAACAATAAAAAAAAATAATAGGTATGTAATCAAATATCCAAGATATAACACATAATCTAAGATATGGTAGTGTAACATAGCTCCATCTATATTAAGCAAGAATACTTGTATGAGCCCACACATCCAAATATCTTAATATATAATAATCAACAGCCCTTTTATTCTGAGAGGTTGAGTACAAAACTAAGAGTACAAGTGGAGGTTATTAACTTGGTAATACTACTGGCTGGATTAGTATTTGAGAATATTTGTCGATAATGACTCAAATGCAATCTATAATACAAAAAAAATAATAATAAACTCATACAAGCGGTATTACACAAGAATTCGGTACCTAATAACTAATACGTGAGAAATCATCAAGCCATGCCGAAGGATAAAAATTGCTATGGTCAGGCATTATCTGGTGATTAACAATTTAAACTAAAATACTATACCATAATAAAACTAATTAAAGGCAAACACAGGAAGATATTAGCTTAAACAACCCTGTTAAGCTAATCTTCTTCCGATGAAGTTGAAGAATCCACATCGTCCATGGTGTTGTCAGGCAGTAAATCCTTTACATGAAATTGACCAATTCGCTTATTAGTCGAATTGTCCTTTAATTCATAAATCAAAGGAGATATTACCCTTGAGACAGTACATGGGACATATTTCTGGCAAAACTTTGCAGAAATGGCATCACCCTTATTGGATTTGACAAAATTGCGCTTTAAGACTCGATCACCAACAAAGAATCGCAGATCTCGTTTCCTCAAATTATAGTGCTGCTGGTTCCTTAGGTAAGAAGTTTTTAACTTCTTCCTAATGTCTGCGAAAATATGAGGTAACGTCTGGAGATCATCTAAGCGATGAAGTTTCTCAGATATTTGAGGAAGATTTTCGGAATTGTCTGAAATTACACCAAAATAATCACCTGATAAAGCCACATTCCTACCAAAATTCAAATATGCTGGAGAGCACTGGGTAACTTCATGGACAGAAGTCCTTATGGCTTGAGCTATGGAATGAATATATTGATCCCAAGCTCTGTGATCAGGGTAAGTATAGGACCTTAGAGCTGTGACAATACTGCGATTTACTCTCTCAGTATGATTTGCTTGTGGATGGTAGGCAGCATTATAAAAGGTCTTTTGAACCTTATATTTAGCTAGAAGATCTTTAAAGGCCTTCGATACAAACTGAGGACCGTTGTCACATGACACAATTTGAGGAACACCATACACCAAAAAGACTTGTTCCTCCAAATATTTTAAAATTGCTGGAGTTGTGGCCTGGCGAAGGGGACAAACTAAAGGAAATTTAGTGAAATAATCCACAACTACCAGGCAATAGGTATTACCCTTGTAACTCCGAGGATAAGGTCCAATGAGATCCATTGAGATCATCTGCCAAGGAAAATTTATGTTCCTGAAGGAACCCATAAGTCCAGCCTGTGGTAGGTTACTTGGTTTACAAGTAGCACAAACCATGCATTTAGAAATGTACCTTTTTATAGACTTCCGCATACCAGGCCAATAATATAATTCGGCAATACGGTGATAAGTCTTATAAAAACCAAAATGACCCGCCGTAACTTCATCATGAAACATATGCAGAATATTTTCCCTATTTGGCGTAGGTACAACTATTTTCCACTCCGACATATTGGATAAGGACTCTATCGGACTTAAGATGTGTTTGTACAGAATATTATTCTCTACCTTAAAATCAGGATATTTTTGTGGGTCTTGAGTGACCCTATCAATCATATTCTGATACCACATATCAGGACTTAAAGAGGACAGATCTAGGACATTAATATCATGGACACGTGAAAGAGCATCTGCGACCACTACCCCGTTTGCCTTTCTATGGACAATCTTATATGAATAGGCAGCCAGTTTGCATATCCATCGAGAAAGCCTCTGTGAAGGGTTTTTCATACTATGAAGCCATACTAAGGAACTATGATCAGTAATTATAGTGAAATTACGACCTTCCAGATAATAACGAAAAGCTTCTAACCCATGGATGATAGCTAAGAGTTCTTTCTCCGTAGTTGAATAGTTTTTCTGGGCCTTGTTCAACTTCTTACTAGTGTACGCTATGGGGTGTTCGGAGCCATCTTTCAACTGAAATAATACGCCTCCAGAAGCTGTATTAGAGCAATCTGTCATTAGATAAAAATGCTCATCAAAATTAGGTGACATCATAACCGGAGCGCTCGTTAAAGCATCTTTAACGCGCCTAAAAGCTTCGTCAGCCTCAGGAGTCCAAGTAATGGTCTGTCCCTTTTTCCTGTTCTTCAAAAGATCAGTAAGAGGTGACAACAAAGTAGAGTAGGACGGTACAAATCGCCGATAATAGCCACACATTCCCAATATCCTACGGACTTGGGTGGTGGTCTTTGGTATAGGAAAATTTTTGATAGCAACTATTTTCTCAGGATCAGTCCTCAGCCCCTGGTTATCCACAACATAACCCAAGAACTTAAGACTAGGGCGACAAAACTGACATTTATCCAGATTGACCGTTAGATTAGCTTCCTTAAGACGTAAAAATAACTTATCTAAAATTTCCATATGAAGGGAAAAATCAGGAGTGACAACCAAAATATCGTCTAAATAATAGAAAACATAGGGCTCTAACGGTGGACCAATGACTAAATCCATCAGACGACACATTGTCTGAGGAGCAGAAACAAGACCGAAAGGCATGGTGACAAACTGGAATAATCCTTTACCACTGACAGCAAAAGCAGTATACTTCTTGCTCTCTTCACTCAGTGGGATCTGTAGGAAGGCCTTAGACAAATCAATAGAAGAGATGTATTTGGCATTCTGAAGTTTGCTCAAAATCACATCTATTCTGGGGATAGGATAAGCATCCCTGTTAGTTGTGATACTGTTTAGTTTTCGACCGTCAAAGCAGATCCTGAAGGATCCATCCTTCTTCTTCGTTAACCAGAGCGGAGAACAGTAGGACGATGTTGAAGGTTCTATGATATTTAAAGCAAGCATCGAATCTACTTCCTTTTCTAAATCTGCCTGCCAGGCTTGAGGTATGGGGTACTGATATAATCTGAACGGAGTGGGATTTCCCACTTCGATAGTGTGAGAGATTAACGACGTACGACCTAGTTTGTCTTTTGAAGAAAGAGTAGTAAATTTAGAGATCATACTCTCTAATTGCCTTTGTTCAGAGCTTGATAAACTAGCAAAATCGTGAATAGCACTAAGGGTAGATAAATTAAATTCAGATATGGAAAAAGAAAAATCAGAACAACTTAAGGTACTATTGAAAGCATTGAAAAAGTCCATACCTAAAATTATAGAATTCTGCACGGAAGGAATAACATAAAATGTAATTTCCCTACATAAATCTGCCACTGTGATTTTAATTTGGAGTTTGCCCGTAATGGACTGAACTGTACCATCTGCAGTAGATACTTGCAAAGATGAAATGGGCATAATGGGAATACTAGAATTTTTCAATAAATTTAACGAATGTGCCCCTATCAATGAAATATTAGAGCCACTATCTAACAAAGCTAAACACGATTGTCCTAAAATTTGAATAGGAAGATATGGCCTATTATCATTTTGTTTCCTAACTAATAACGAATTAATATCTAGATCTAAAGTATTTGGTTGTCTACAACCGTTATATGGAACTAACCCAGACGTATCATCATCATTAACAAAACTAGAATCTAATATAGATAATGGAACCACATTACTATCACAATTATTATTGTTACGTTGAACACTACCAATCAAAGAAGCGTTTGTAAATGACCATCTGTGATCATTTGAATCAAGCGAATCTAACGTATTATCTATAGAAATAAATTTCTGGTTTAATTTTGTTTTGTGGTGTGTGCTGCTTTCTTGAACGACACCCCTTTCCCTTTTCGTGAAGATGGGTTTGGGTTGCTGGATGTGCTTGGTCCAGCAGTTTCGTTTGACGATGGGGTTTGATTCCCTGATTGGATGTTGGACGGAGAAACGTTCAGGGGACGGACCTCCGACGTGTCGTTTCCCGAACACTTAGAACAGTTTCTTTTAAGGGTGTTCTCTCGGCCACAACCATGGCAGAAAATACGATTTTGAGGAATCCCACAATTGTAAAATGGGTGACCAGGCTGATCACAATTCCAGCAGACAAGAGAACTAACAACCGAAACATTATGTTCATGACCCTTATTTAGCCAAGAACGTTGCCTAAAGGAAGTTGGCTGAGAAGAAGAGTTAGAAGAGGATCGAGATGTGGATGGAGGTTGAGAAGACCAGGATAACGTTTCCTCCAAACGTTTGCATTTTATAGTAAGGTCATCAATGTTCTGAATGTCCATAAGAGCTAATTGTTGATGATAAAAGGGCAATAGACATTTAAGGATGATTTTAATTTTAGCTAAATCTGACAAAGGAGTGTCTAAACGACTACACATACCTAATATAGTATTAATAAACATAGTAACAGATTCCCCAGGTTTCTGCTTATGATTCTTAATTTGATCTAATAAATCATCCTGGAATGAATACGGAAGAAAATCCGACTTCAACTTTTTAATCAGATCAGACCAACAAGAAAAATTACCCCTGTTATTCATAAACCATGTAAAAGCGGTCCCGGTGAACAACTCAGCAGAAGCAGCAAACAAATCCTCTTCAGAAACACCTCTAGATATTCGAAGACATTCAACCCTTTCTAAAAATGACATCACATCAGTGTGCTGTTTTTCACCTGAAAATGAAATACCCCATTTGTGTACTTGAACAGGTTTGGAGTACGTAAAGCTAGGTACATTGACTGAAGCATTAGGAGTAGAGGTAGCAATGGGGTTAACTCTAGAATCAAGTTCACCCTCTAGTGTTAATATTTTAAGAGAAACAGACCTCTTGAACGGTTCCTGTTCTTCAGAAGGACAGTGTAGCAAGTGTACACGGGCAGAAATATGGCCTAGACGAGATGTTAATCGCGCATACTCTGTATCCTTTACAGTTCCCCTAAACTTTTCGATTTTTTTAGACAAGCTGTCCAATGTTTCAGTGATTCCTTTTTGTTGTTCCTCAAAAGGAAGGGATACAGCTGAAATTTGGAGAAAACTTCTATTGCCAGCTTCTTGTTTCAAAGCACCTCTCAAAAGATTGCGTTTTTTATCGACAGTTGTCGACTCCTCTGGCATTATGTCCCGAATCTTTAATTCATAATCCAATTCATCCACCAGAAGATGTTCAGCTTTAAAAGCACACATGATGAGAGCAAAGTTATTGACAAATAGTCCAAAGAACAGAAATATGAAAAATATGAAAATATGAAAGTTTGCACGCAAAATATATATAATATAAACCGAGAAAATATCAGCAACACACCAACAAAATCAAAATAGCCAGCAAAAAAAAAAATATATATATAATGCAGTATATAATCTAATAAATAAGATCAAATAAATATATAAGATCAAATAAATGGATAAATAATCCAATAAATATTGTATACTCAAGTAAACCTACTACCTAAATACTGGAAGTAAATTTTTTTATTTATATGTAACTTACCACCACTCTAGAAAAAATATATATCTATAATAATAATAATAATAATCAACACTTAGTTGTACCTCCAACTATACCACTATTGACTGAAGAAATAAAATTGTTATATGAATTATATTATTAATAGCAATATTAAATATAAGTTCCCAATAAAAATTCAAAATCTAACCCAGAATGTAAGCTGCACAAACATATACTATAATGAGGTCCCAAAATATAAACAAAAATCAAAACAGCGTTTAAGAATACCTGATATGTATCAGAAATTAAAAATAAAATAAATAAGTAACAATATGTGTATAGGATACCAAACGGAAATAACAAAGAGATTTCAGATAAAAGAGAAGAATTGACCTAAATGAATACTGTCTCAGACCAAAAATAAAGCCACCACGTTGGAAAGCCGATGTAACAACTAGCTGATGATTTTCTGTTGGAGTGAATGAAAAGGGAGTGGTAAACTCCAACAGAAGTAGTAAAAAGAAGAAGATCTACTTAATGTAGCCAAAGGACAAAAATGTGTGGCTTCTCCGTTGAAGAAGCTGGAGTAACTAAAATACAACTTTGTAGTAGTATTTGTATGGAAGGATGCCAAGACAAAGAATATCGAATTGATACAGGACTAGAGATGAGAAATCATTAATAGATAGATATAACTTGAATGGCTAGCTAAATATGTATGAGAAGGGCCACTTGACACTCAAGGAAGGATTCGGCCAATTTGCACGGCTATTTTTGGCCAGACAATAGATTAAAGGAAGTGACAATGATGGCTCGAAAAGAAGATATGAAGATAATGTTCAGAAAATAGATAGAGTAAATATAATAATATACTGAAAATAGAATGAATTTTTGGGCGCCAGAAGAAGGATAACTAGGTTAACGCTCTTCCAGGTATTCTACGCTGCTATAGAGTATGTTAAATTTGTAGTACAAGTATGTGAAAAGTTATTAAAGATTATTAAATTATAAAATATACTACTAAAAATAAAGGAGTAATAAGAAAAAAAAAATCACAATAAATGTATATTTATTGAATGTAACTACTAGATCTTTTTAACAATCTCTGAGTTAGGACAAGTAACTAGTGTGTAACTCTAACATGACAGGAAAAAGTGATACTAGTGAAAGTCAATTACAAAATCATCATACAACTATGAGCTAAGAATACTCTTTATAAGGTTAGAAAACTGACTACGGGTACCTCTAATACAGGAAGTACAACTTACAACTAGGTTAGTAGAACCCTCACCAAATAATAATTGTACGTTTATAATACGTACACCTTAATTAAATACTACCTGATACTATATATAACATATAAATACCTCACTGTGAGTGGGACAGGCACAAGCCTTATTGAATAAATAAACCTACGAGTGGATACACAGATCCTTTTCCTAACTCGTGGTTTATAATAGTAATAATAACAAGTGAAACCAAAAACTAATCTGAGGGATTAGAATCCAGAAGTTCATATGAATTTAATAAATTAAAGTTAAAGTTAAATAAAGTTAATAAGTTCAAGTTAAATAAAGTTAATAATTACAATTTTGACTAATATGTGAAGTTAATTTTTAAAAATTTAATTAAACATATACTAAAATAATGGAATGAGTTTAAATAATTATACAAAAGTGGAACACAGCCTAAAAATAATCAAGATAAGAGTACCGACTACTATTATCAGGGAAAATATCTGAGCTCAGAAATTTATACCTTTATAGATTGCAGAGTGTTGGGGAACGCTATCAATTAAATATTATGTTGTAAAGAGAAAAAAAAAACCTATAAAAAATATAAAGCAGGAAAAATGTGTGTGCAATTGAACTATAAAAAAAAATGTACTAAATATCACAAAACCAGTCTGTCTTTAATAAGAGCACAGTAAATGTTCCCAAACAAACCACTCTTTCCTAATCTTGAAGTTGATGTAATGAGCACCCAAGGGTGCTAACTCTCGCTAGCAGCTGTCCTGCTGGAGGTACAGGAGAGGAAGACTGGTAGAAAGCAGCTGAAGGTACTCAAAACTGTTGGAAAGCAGCTGGAGGTACTCAAAAAAAAAAAAATGTGGAAATAATCCAGGCTGGTCGCCTATTGATTGTTTCTCTCTGTGTGGTCTGGCCTTGGTGTTGTTGTAGGGTGGCTTTAAGATTTCATGGTAGGTGCTAAAAAAAACACAGTGTGGTGTTACTACCAATCTACCAATGTCAAAAAAAGAAGCAAGAGATACGAGGAGGTGTTTTTATTCCTATGGGAATAAGAAGAAATAGGTCATTAAGTCCAAAAACTTGAATGACTAGACAGCTTGACCTTTTATCAGGTTGCTATCAGATGACCTTGGTCAAATAACACAAGTAATTTGTAATATATACACCGGTATATAGATATATTATACAAGGATGAAATATAGTAAGACTAAGCGATGGATACTTATTTGATCATCGTTCAAAAGATAGGAGTTCTGTAGACTTGAAAGGAATATAAAAAATGGAGTTTAAATTAGCTCTATTTTCCAACTGGAAGCACAAATTAACAACGAATATTGAGTTATCTCTAGATGAGTTTGATCCATGAAAATAAAACATAAAAACCATGAAAATAGACTATGTGAAACTTAGTTAGCAAATGTCAAGGACTTCCAAAATGGCTGAATAAAATACTTAATAAAATGTGTATTTACCGGGGTAGAACTCATTGGATATAGTATGCTCTAAAATTCTTCAAATCCACTGCTGCTGGATAACTTCACTATACTTTTATTGTAATATTTAATCAATTTGGAACTGAGAATTAGAGGTGAATAATTGAGTCTAATGACCCCGCACACTACGATTCAGACCGAACACTCGAGAAACAATCGCAATCCAAGGCTCACGTTCACAGCTGAATCCTTCGTACCCCTCTACTAAGCATTGGCTGTCAAAGTGGGGAAACCAATGTTGCCACGTTTTAAATGTGACGTCATCAAGCATTTAAAAATTCTGAGATGGGTTTAAGTTCTATTTGAATAAACATTGAAAGAAAATAATTCTGAAAATAATTAAATAATATTTTGGATAGTTAAATAATATCTTCCCATCAATAATCGATTCTATAAGGGGCGGAACGTCACATTATGTCATTTTAGAGTCCCATGATATACACTGTGTGTAACTCAGAGATTGTCAAAAATCTAGTAGTTATTTTTAATAAATATGTATTTATTTTGTATATCAATTATTTTATTATTCCTTTATGTTCATTATTACAGGTTTAATATATTTAATATTTGAAAGCAGTGTAAGATACCTGGGAAAATGATCGAAGATCATTTTCATGGCGCCCATGATTAGTTAGTTTTATTTATTTTGTTCGTCTTTAGCAATTATCCATCTTCATTCAGTTTCAGTACATTATTCTTATTTTATTATTTCATCTTTTAGTCATCATTACTATCTATATAGAGCTACTGTTCTTCGACAGGCATGCAAACGAGCCGTATCCATCCTTGAGTGTCAAGTGGTTTTCTTGCATCTCTTGCTAGCCAACTCTATTCAGTTTGCCTCTGTCTCTTCCCACTTCTACTTCTATCCCTTCTCATTCCCCTTTCTTCAGTACTACTGCACTTTAGTAGTATTTTTCCTATTGCGGCTTCTCAACGTAGAAGCCACTTCTAATCACCCTTTTCTTTACACATCCCACTCTCTCTCTTCATTTTTATTCCTATAGTTTATTATTTTTTCCTTACTTCTGTTGGAGTATATCTTTCTTTTTACTTTCACTCCAACAGAAGTTTTCCCGTTTTTGTTACACTGGCTGCCCAATGCGTGGTGCCAACCGTTTTTGGTTCTAAGACAGTAGTTCTTTTAGTTCAATTTTCTTTTATTGGAATTTTCTGTTTTATTAACTTTTTGATATCTTTGTATACATGTTACTTCTGATTTATTTTTGGTCTTTAAAACTTTACGAATACTAAACAGGTAGACTTATACTGCTCTTGGTTTTGATTAGTTTATTTTTGATACCTCATTTTTAGTTTTAGTGGTACAGCTCATATTTTAGTTTGAATTTTGTATTTTTATTGGAAACTTATTTGTGTATTTAGAATGAGTATACATGACTGACATTATGTTCTATTATTATGGATTTTTAGTCCTTCTACCAATGGTAGTATGTTTGCACGTACAATTAATTATTGACTATATGCATATATTTTTTTTCTAGTGTGGTTATATTTTACACCTAACTAGAAATTATTTTCAGTATTTAGGTATTTTATTTACTTTATTGATTTGATTATTTATATATTTTGCTGGCATTATTGATTTGTTGGTGTGTCACTAATATTTTCTCCATATGTATATTTGTCTTACAAACTTAGATTATATTTTATATTTTTTATTTTTGATATTTGGGTTGTTTGGTAAGACAGGCACACACCACAAAGCAATATCAGTCCAGACATTAGTTTCTATACATGATACGTTGAATTCGCATGGTTCGGATGGTTACAGATGGTCATCCAAACTATTTTTCTTTAATTGGTAGTGTTAAACATAACAATTATAATTATTGTATAGTAAAGTAGTTCCATTATCCATCTCAGTTTCTAGTTTTATTATTGTTGATAATAATATTATATCAATGTGGGTACCATAATATAATGCTCATAGAAATCAGATACTTTAGGTTGAGATTTAAACATAAATCTTTTATTAGTTAGAAACATTGGTACTTTTTCTATTAAGTTTAGAACAATCCTAAGAAGAAGATTAACTTAACGGTGTCGTTCAAGCTAATCTCTTCTTCTGTTTGTCTTTAGCTTAGCTCAATCGTTAGTATGGTTAGAAATTTTAGTCTGATTTTTTTTTACCATCTGATAATGCAGGTACCTACATACATTGCTTGATTTCATCTTTGGCTTTGTTGTTGATGACTTTTAATTTATTACTTATTAATTTAATTATTATGTAGTACTTTATGTATGAGTTTAATTTTTTTTTGGTATTAGGCATGGTGCATTGTAATTATTATTATGAGTCAATGTTGTTAATTGCTAATCCTGTCAGTAGGATTATACAATTAATCAGAACTTCCCTTGTATTTTTGTTTAGTTTTTGCACACCTAACCCCTTAAGTTAGAAGGGTTGTTGAATCATTATATATTTATATACTTATTTGGACAGGTAAGCTCATACAAGTACTCTTGTTTAATATGGATATTATTATGGAACTGTATGTTATGCACTACTTATCTCAGGTTATGTGTTATATTATTTGGAATATTTGATTACTTACTAATTTTTTTTGATCATATTTATATCTTATTATTGAATTTGCCATATTGGAAAGATGTGGTTTTTTAATTTGTTATTGGGTTACTCTATTAACATTATTTGTCTCCAATATCTTAAACACGTTATAATAATTTATATCCTTCTATCCTACACAGTATGATTCTGGAATTAGTTTGGAATTTTGATGTAAGTATGTATGAATTCTTGAGTCTTTCATATTTCTTCTTAGAAACTACTTAGTCTGTTGATGCTCAAAGTTGGTGAATACGTGGGTTCGAAGTTCAGCAAGGCGCCATTGCTATCCGATTTCGCAATCTATGTCTTTCATTGCAGAGTAGACAGATGTTTATCTATCATAATATTTCTGGTCAGGAAATGCCTGCAGGATGTCCTAACTATTCTTGTCTAATTAGTCCAATTATTCCAGTTACATATTTACAATTTGATAGGGAAGTATTTAGTTTATATTTTATCTCGTACTTCATAGTATGTTTGTTGTTGACTATCCCTATACGCAGTAGGTTTGTTAAGTCAGTATTTGGAGTGTTTAGACAGATGAGTTGTTCATTTGAGTATATTCCCACTTCTTTCCTTAAGCATTAGTTTTGCTATTCAGATTCTGGAATATTTCCTGAATAATTCCACGTATGTGAGAACGCATGAATTTGCAGTTTTATTTAAAATTGTGCTCGTTCTCGTCAATTTTTTTTTCCTATCACTTATCATATTTTTTTTTCTTCCTATTATTTATCATAGTGTCATAGACCTTGTAAGTTCACCATTCATTCTGTTTTCTTCCTTACTTATTCTTATATTAGTACCTTATCTGAGTCTGGTTATTCTCATACATCTGTTGTAGCAACATGCTATAGTTCGCGAATACCAGCATGAATTAAGTTATGTATTTTCTAGAATACTTTAGTCAATACACTTTAGGTATTTATCTTACCTTTGATTTAGTTTGGTTACCTCTCTGTTACTTAGTCTGTTAGTAATTTTTTTTTCTGACTTACTTTGGATTACTTAGTTTAGATAGGTTCATATTACCGGATGATGGTGTATGTAGACCTAATTTATTTATTTGTTCAGTATTAGTTACCATTGGATCCAATAATTTAGTTTATTTAGTATTAGTAAGAATTGGTCCATAAATTTGCCTGATCGTTCTTCTTTGGATATACTCCTATATAAATCTGGTGTCCATTGATAGTCCGATTCTGGATAAGTGTCCGATTCTTCATTTATTTTGTGTATTTGGTTGGATAGGTTCGTATTACCGGATGTGGGTGTACGTAGACCTGATCTGTTTATGTGGATTAGTATTGGTGTGAATTGGTCCATAAATTTGCCTGGTCGTTCTTCTTTGGATATGCCTTTTATGAATCTGGTGTCCACTGATAGTCCGACTTTGGATTAAGTGTCCGATTCCACATTTATTTTGGTTATTGAGTTTTGGATTCCTTTGGTATGTTTATTATTGGTATTATTTGGCATTAGTGAGAGTTGTTCCATAAATCTTCCTGATTGTTCTTCTCTGGATATACTATTATGAATCTGGTGTCCATTGTTAGTTCAATTTTGGATTAAGTGTTCAATTCTTTACTTATTTTAGTTACTGCTTTTTTTATTCACTTTGATATATTTACTTGTGATATGGTTCGAATTGGCTCACACCTTTTCCTGGTTGTTCCGTCCTTGGATATATCCTTTATAAATCTGATGTCCATGGATAGTTCAATTTTGGTTTGGTGCCCAATTCGACACTTAGCATTATTATGAACTTTAGTACAATATTTAGTTTGTTTGGTTTTTGAAGCAATATTAATATTGGTAACAGAGAGTAACATAGTAACATTTTAGTATGAATTTGAGTCATATATTTATTTTTCCTTGATCATTAGTTTATATTTAGAAGTAATCTTGCGAATCAACGTGGATTGTTAGACTATTGTAAATTTAGTTGTTAATATTTTGAAGTTTAGAAAAAAAAAATTTTATGGATAAAATTTTTTTTCCCGAGTAGAAGGGGATTGTAACGGTCACGTTACAAAATTAGCTCTTTAATTATTATTATAATTATTTTCCCTCGGTCTCCATTTAAATTCTCTAATTTCTCGTACAGGACTACTGGGGTGACGTCATACCTCGGTGATGGAACGTACTCCACTTTTCGAGAATGATTTCGTTTTCTGAGAGAATTTGACGTTTACCTTGGGGGAGAAGCGCCTCTCGTTCTTTACTTGACTGTTGGCTGTTGTGTCGAATAGAGGTACCATATAGAATGGCGGATGATTTCATCCAACTTATTTTATAACACCAAGCAATTTAAAGTAAAGTAAAAAGTTACCACCAAGGATTGTCTGGAGTGAGGAGACATGTGAGTGACAACTCCTGTTGGAGTCTAAATAGGAATCATTCGGTGAGATCTACTTTTTCATAATAATTTTTTTATGTATAGCCTTGTTTTTTGTTATGGAACATTTGATATACTAGGTTCATTTTTAAACTTTCTTAGTCAATCTATTAAGGGAAGGATGTAGATTATTTCGATCTTTATATCGACCTTTTATATTAACGTGGGTTTTGGTTTTACATAACCAAACATTTTTGAAGTCCTCAAGTTAATATTGGAAATAATTACCATTTCTCTGTAGGTTTTAAATGATTCAACATCCAATATTTTATAAATTCAATATATTTTTACAGATATTTCCTCAAATAAATCATTTTAATGTCATTTGTCCATGTATTCACATTCAAAACAGTTCAAGGTTACCTGAGATTGGTTTTTGTTCCAGTTTTAATGGTCGGTTTTTCTATACTATTGCTTCTAAAAAGTTCCTCAATTATTTCTTCTTCCCTTTACTTTTTGCTCATGTTTAAAATGAGAAATAAAACTGGGAATGTTTTTTAGCCATTTAGGAGAAACCCTACCATGAAGTCGTAGACCTTATTTGACCACCTAGGGAAACCACTACAGCCACAGTCAAGTCATCATGGGGATACGTCTTTTTGGGAACAAGCTATGGGAGCGTTCCAGCTCAATTTTCGTCTTGGCACCTGGGCCTACAGGAGTCATGGGGTCGCACCATCCTGGTGCATCATTTTCTAGGATGCAACCGCAACCTTGTTTGGGAACATTTAGTGAGGTGTTGTAGTAACTATTGGTTTTTTTTTTATATTACAGACTACCTATTAAATACACTATGTTTTTTTTCCAGATTTAGGTTACCTCTGGTTTTTTTTGACATATTTGTATATTAGATTATTTGGTTCCCAAACTTTGTATCTACGGTAACTTCTTGTGCACAGGAATAAGCCTAGAGAAAATTAGGTTTTTAATACTTTAATATTGGTTTATGTAATTCCGGTAAATTTATTTTTTAATATTACTAGCTTGTTTCCCAAATATTTTACTGTTATTCGCTTTATTCCATTTTGTTCGGTTAATTTAGGTCATCGTCGGTATTTATCTCAACTTCATTTCTACTTTAGTCAATTGTATATTTAACTTTATTTATTCATTACTGTATTTTCCCTTAGTGAGGCTTGGGCCTATTTATTTGTAGTATTTTCATCTTTGTCAGTTTCCTTTAGTTGTACGTAGCAGGCGTACTATAACCATTTGGTAGAAGACTTATGTAATTTTGTACCCTATATATATGTAAGAGGTATTTAAGTTTATAACAGATAACATTATCGTTGTTATCTTTAAAAAATATATAACTTTTTGTATAACTTATGTCATTTTAGAGTCACATGATATACACTTTGTGTAACTCAGAGATTGTCAAAAATCTAGTAGTTATTTTTAATAAATATGTATTTATTTTGTATATCAATTATTTTATTATTCCTTTATGTTCATTATTACAGGTTTAATATATTTAATATTTGAAAGCAGTGTAAGATACCTGGGAAAATGATCGAAGATCATTTTCATGGCGCCCATGATTAGTTAGTTTTATTTATTTTGTTCGTCTTTAGCAATTATCCATCTTCATTCAGTTTCAGTACATTATTCTTATTTTATTATTTCATCTTTTAGTCATCATTACTATCTATATAGAGCTACTGTTCTTCGACAGGCATGCAAACGAGCCGTATCCATCCTTGAGTGTCAAGTGGTTTTCTTGCATCTCTTGCTAGCCAACTCTATTCAGTTTGCCTCTGTCTCTTCCCACTTCTACTTCTATCCCTTCTCATTCCCCTTTCTTCAGTACTACTGCACTTTAGTAGTATTTTTCCTATTGCGGCTTCTCAACGTAGAAGCCACTTCTAATCACCCTTTTCTTTACACATCCCACTCTCTCTCTTCATTTTTATTCCTATAGTTTATTATTTTTTCCTTACTTCTGTTGGAGTATATCTTTCTTTTTACTTTCACTCCAACAGAAGTTTTGCAGTTTTTGTTACAGGGCGACGATACTGCCCGGTCTAATGCAAATGCAACAAATAAACAAAGAAAAATAGTAATAAATTTTACACACAAACACAAAATACAATATTTTGTGAAGACAATTAAACACTACTTCTGTATGTAAATGTAACAATGTAACAAATAAAGAACGAAACATAATTTATCAGTAATACATTTTGCAAAAAAACATGTTTGAAAAAATTAGAAGCTACTTTTAATAATAGTTATTTATGTACCACGTCAGTAACGTTACTCTTTATCGCACGAGTCTGATATTATGAGCAGAGCGAGTGTAGCGAGCGAGGCGAATAACAGACGAGTTCGATAAAGAGTCTTTACTGACGTGGTACATACAAAATTTTATCGCCAACAATTTGATATTGGCTTTAACACTTACATACTTGCAATTTACAATTTAAGAACTTTTTAAATTTTAGACGTCATAATAATTTCATGACAGTGATGACAGATGACTTTTGCATGATGGCCGCTTTCGATTTTTAATCGATAGTTATCAATATTGAATAATTACTAAATCGGTAAAGTTTTGATTTATTTTATATGAATATAATTACAAAATACTACAGAATTTCACTTTTTGACATAAATTTAATTAGCAATGTCGTAAATTTGGTACAATATTTTTAATAATTGAAGTAAATAAATTGTAAGTTAACTCAAATAAATAATCGATTACTGCCATCGATCACTTACATTCAATCTCGATTAATCGCGGCAGGTAAAGTAAAATTCTTCTTTCAGTACAATAAAGTGTTACTTTACTGCCGCAAATGAGGGCAAATGAGTACAATAATGAATGACTTTAGTGACGGTTGGCGACAAAATATTTTTAATATTTAGTTACATAAGGTGTTCAAAATTATCTCCTAAGGCTACTGCTCCACGGGCGAGAAATTGACGCTAGCAGTAGCAGTAAAATGAACTTAAGGTTCCGCGGAACGGAATGGGAATAGCCGAACTGAACCGACTACGCACAAGTCCTGTAGTCGGTACAGTTCGTCTATTCCTATTCCGTTCCGCGGAACCTTAAGTTCATTTTACTGCTACTGCTAGCGTCAATTTCTCGCCCGTGGAGTCGTAGCCTAACACACTTATGTACGCCTAAAAATGATCATTGAATGAGCTACTTACTCTACGGAGCATTTGTAAATTAACACATCGAAATACACTTTGTATTCAATTTTTCATCTCATCCCTTGTTGTTGGAGGTATTTTATAAACTTCATTATTAACGTAACCCCAAAAACTCAGTCCAGTTTATTAAATTCTGGTGATTTGGGTGGCCACGCTACTGGTCCATTGAAAAATGGAAATATCTCGAAAACTAATAAATTTAGACATAGTGAATGTTATCTAAAAATTAAAGTACGGTAATGGTACTTTTCAAGAGTGATATAAAATACAGGGTGTTTCATTTAAAATTACTGAGAAAATAATGTACTTGCGTTTTGACTCCCCCTGTATTTGATATAAAGACAATTAGCAATATCGACCATTCTTGAAAATTTTGACGATACGTTAAAAAATAAGGCATTAATAAACCATTGTTGTTTTGCTTATTTTTATTTATACAGGGAGTTGAACTTGTTACAATTTTCATATAAAATTGGTTATAACTTTGTAAATACCCTGTATAACATAACAAACCTTTATATTTTTGTGATGGAGAAGTTAACAGGATTTCGAATTTAAAATAAAATATAGGGTGTTCCATTTAAAAAACATAAGTTTGGTCTGCCACTGTGTTATCGAACACCCTGTAACATTCTAACTAATTTTGTAATGTGAAGCTCAAAGCAGGCTAAAATTTTTGTTATTAACTTTTATTGCTATCTATTACTATAGCGGAGCTGTTGAGCTTTACCCTACTAATCAATCACCCTGTATAGTCAATATTAACAAATTTATTCAAATTATTTATAAGCCCTAAAATGACTCTAATTTTGTAAAATATTTTCTAAATGGTAAAAATGGCTTTTTATTGTTTTCTTTTTAAACACGTTGAAAAATATAAGTATTCTTCTTTCATGTGGTTTTCACAGAATTACTGTATCGTTATTATTTTCTGAGCAATAACATTGCAAAGAAAGCTGTGTGGGATAAACAAATGTAATAAAATTTAAGCTAATTGACGAATCGTCTTGAAATTTTTTGACCCATATTAAGCTGCACCCCCCACCATGGCGAATAAAGTTCGGACTAGGCAAAAAATTTAGTGCTATTTATGTGCTAATTAGTTGCTCTATTCCGAATTTTGTTGCTCAAACCGTTTACCAGGAAATCGCGTTTGAGAGTGGGGGGGTGCAGGTTAATGTAAAGCTGCACCCACCCACACCGAAAAAAGCTCAAACTTCTTGATTTTTTTTGGTGATAAATTTAGTGCTATTTATGTGCTAATTAGTTGCTCTATTCCGAATTTTGTTGCTCAAACCGTTTACCAGGAAATCGCGTTGAAAGTGGGGGGGTGCAGGTTAATGTAAAGCTGCACCCACCCACACCGAAAAAAGCTCAAACTTCTTGATTTTTTTTGGTGATAAATTTAGTGCTATTTATGTACTAATTAGTTGCTCTATTCCGAATTTTGTTGCTCAAACCGTTTACCAGGAAATCGCGTTGAAAATGGGGGGGTGCAGGTTAATGTAAAGCTGCACCCACCCACACCGAAAAAAGCTCAAACTTCTTGATTTTTTTGGTGATAAATTTAGTGCTATTTATGTGCTAATTAGTTGCTCTATTCCGAATTTTGTTGCTCAAACCGTTTACCAGGAAATCGCGTTGAAAGTGGGGGGGTGCAGGTTAATGTAAAGCTGCACCCACCCACACCGAAAAAAGCTCAAACTTTTTGATTTTTTTTGGTGATAAATTTAGTGCTATTTATGTGCTAATTAGTTGCTCTATTCCGAATTTTGTTGCTCAAACCGTTGACCAGGAAATCGCGTTCAAATTGGGGGGTCCAGCTTAATGGCAAGCTGCACCCACACCGAAAAGAGTTCATACTTATTGATTTTTTTTGGTGATAAATTTAGTGCTATTTATGTGCTAATTAGTTGCTCTAATCCGAATTTTGTTGCTCAAACCGTTGACCAGGAAATCGCGTTGAAATTGGGGGGTGCAGTTTAATGGCCATCCTGACCCACCCACACCGAAACAAACTCAAATTTCTTGATTTTTTTGGTGAAAAATTTAGTGCTATTTATGTGCTAATTAATTGCTCTATTCCGAATTTTGTTGCTCAAACCGTTGACTAGGAAATCGCGTCGAAAATGGGGGGGGGGTGCAAGTTAATGGCAAGCCTGCATCCACCCACACCGAAACAAGCTCAAACTTCTTGATTTTTTTGGTGAAAAATTTAGTGCTATTTATGTGCTAATTAGTTGCACTAGTCTAAATTTTGTTGCTCAAACCGTTGACCAGGAAATCGCGTTCAAAGTGGGGCGGTGCCAGCTTCTCATTAGACGCACAACGAAACACTTGTATGTTCACTAAAACAATGAGAAATAAAATCAGATAGAAGTATAGTTTGATGGTACGTGTTCCCTAAATTATTTTAGTACCAAATAATATGTACGAGTAACTTATTTATTTAACATAGAACAGAGACACATATGTATAGCGCGGAGCCAGGTCGGGTGGGATTAACTAATGCATTTGCAAGTTCTACGGTTAGCAACAAAATCGGATACCGATATATTTCGATAGTACGTATCATTATCATCATCATACAGCCCTTTTCGTTCACCGCTGAACATAGGCCTCCCTCATTTTTGTCCATTGTGCTCTATTTTGAGCACTTTGCATCCAATTTCTTGACATTTTCTTGAGTTCATCAGTCCAACGAGTAGATGGTCTTCCTCTACTTCTTTTGTCTAATCTCGGCCTTTACTCTTCGTCCACTCCCCATCACTGATTCGGGCGACGTGTCCGGCCAAGTTCCATTTCAGGGTGGCAATTCGGGAAATTACATCGGTAACTCTTGTTCTTCGCCTTAAGTCTTCATTTCTAACTCGGTCACGAAGCGACATACTCAGCATTGACCTTTCCATTTTCCTCTGGGCTATTTGCAGCATTTTAGAAGCTGTGGCTGTCAATGTCAAAGTTTCGGCACTATAAGGTCATCATAGGCAACACAAATTGGTCAAATGTTTTACGTTTTAGAGAAATTGGTATGTCGCTTTTAAATAGGTCTTTGAGTTTTCCATAGGCTACCTATGGTAGGTTTAGTCTTCTTCGTAGTTTGCATATTTGTTTGTCTCTTGTGATCTTTATTTCGTGTCCAAGGTATATGTATTTTTCCACTAGCTCTACTTCGTTTTCTGCAATATTGATATTTCCGCTAGGTACTAGGTTTGTCATGAATTTTGTTTTGGAGATGTTTATTTTGAGACACCTACACTGGCGTACACTAACTAAAGTTCATGTAGCATGGTACATATCTTCTTGAGGTTGTCAGAGAACAAAACTATGTCGTCTGCGAATTTCAAATTTGTTAATCTTCTACCGTCAATATTCAGGCCTCGCTCTTCCCAGTTAAGTTATTTACAAGCATATTCTAGTACTGCGGTAAAGAGTTTAGGCGATAAGTTATCGTCCTGTCGGACTCCTCTGCCGATTGGGATATGGTCCGTGTTTTTATGTAGTTTCACCGACATAGTTGCGTTCTTTTATGTATTGTAAATTAACCTTGTGTATCGGTAGTCAATGCGGCATGCTTGTAGTACTTCCAGAATTTTGTCACATTCTACCGTGTCAAAGGCTTTATGGAAATCTACAAAAGCCAAAACGAGTGGTCGATTGTATTCGATAGTCTTTTCTATTACCGTTTTAATGCTCTGTGGGTGATCATTTGTTCCAAATTGGCTGGTAGAAATCAAGTTTTTTCTCAAGACGATTCGTTACTATTCTTGTAAGGAGTTTGTATAAGTGACTAAGAAGACTTATAGGTCTGTAATTTTCTAATTCATGGGGATCTCCTTTTTTGTACAATAGAATTACTTGAGCATTATGCCATTTGTCGGGTATATTGCTATCTAAAAGGCACATATTAAAAAGGTCTTTTATTTTCTTAAGAAGACAAGTGCCTCCGATGTTTATTGCATCAGTAATTACACAATCTTCGCCTGGAGATTTTTTATTCTTATCTTTTCTTAGGGCTAGTTTACAATCTAGAAATATATGTTCCAGGGCAAAAAAGGTGGTCTTTTGTATTTGTTTAAAAAAATTGTTTAAACAATTTCTGCCCAAAAATTCCGCCATATATCCTTCTTCTCCTTCTTAAAGTGCCTATCCGTTTCGGATGTTGGCGATCATCATGGCTATCTTGACTTTGTTTACCGCAACGCGGAACAGTTCAGTGGTAGTGGTGTTATACCACTTTCGTAAATTTTGAAGCCAGGAAATGCGTCTTCTTCCCGGCCCTCTTTTACCATTTACCTTCCCTTGGAGAATCAGTTGGAGAAGGCCGTAACGTTCTTGATTTCTCATTACATGTCCTAGATATTCTAATTTTTTTGTTTTGATGGTTATGAGAATTTCACAGTCTTTCCCCATTCTACGCAGCACTTTTACATTATTAATTCGTTCAACCCAGGATATACGTAAGATGCGCCTATAACACCACATTTCGAAAGCTTCGATCCGATTCATAGATGCAACAGTTAGTGTCCACCTTCCATTCCGTAGAGCAGAACTGTGAATATGTAGCTTTTCAACAGACGGTATTTTATTTTTAATGATATGTCTCGACTGTTGAAAATTGGTCTCATTCTAAAGTATGCTGCTTTCGCTTTTATTATTCGCTGTTTAATTTCTGTCGAGTGGTCCCATTGGCTATTTAAATTCGTACCCAGATATGTATATTGCTCAACTCTTTCGATATTCTGTTGGTTGACTGTAAGTTGAGCGTTTAATATTGTTTTTTTACTAATTGTCATAAATTTGGTCTTCTTCTGTTGCTGACTTCTGTTATACGATTTGTTAATATCTGTAAATCATTCAGATTATCGTCGAAAACTATGGTGTCATCTGCATATCTAATGTTATTCAACCATTCACCATTTATTAATACTCCCTTCGCACAACCGTCTAAAGCTTTAGTCCTGTCGCCAGGGGGGGTACAACGGCCTCCTGTATTCAGATGGACTTACCCAAGTTTTTTTTATGTATTTTGACTTGTAGAACACGAATTTTTTGGGTAACAGTTGATCCGGATGTCGATAAGATTGTTATAAACCAAGAAGTTGAGGAATCACATAACAGCGATTTCTCGCAAAACAAAACATTTTTTTTGTATTTTTTGGGCCATTCTTACCAAAAAATGATCCTACAAATTTTTTCGTAGGATGCATAGTTTTCGAGATAAACGCGGTTGAACTTTCAAAAAATCGAAAAATTACAATTTTTGAACCCGAATAACTTTTGATTATAAAATAAAATAGCAATTCTGTTTACCGCATTTGAAAGTTCAAGTCAAATTATATCGGTTTTAATTATTTGTATTGCTAAAAATTTATTATTTTATTGTTAAAACAAAGCTATAAACACCTAGTGCTTGAGTGATGTTTTCAATGATTTCTCATTTAAAATCGAACGAGTAGATAGAGGAGATAAAAGTGCAAGCGGGGCTATTTCTACGTAGCATGCGTTAAAATGCATGTATTAGGCACGGGAAACACTATGTGTGTTTATAGATTTTTTTAGCAATCAAAAAATAAATTTTTAGCAATCAAAAAATAAATTTTTAGCAATGCAAATATTCAAAACGGATATAATTTTACTCAAACTTTTAAAGGCGGTAAGCAGAATTACTATTTTATTTTTTATTCAAAGGTTATTCGGGTTCAAAAATTGCAATTTTTCGATTTTTTGAAAGTTCAACCGCATTTATCTCGAAAACTATGCATCATACGAAAAAACTTGCAGGAACATTTTTTGGTAAGAATGGCCCAAAAAATACAAAAAAATGTTTTGTTTTGCGAGAAATCGCTGTTATGTGATTCCTCAACTTCTTGGTTTATAACAATCTTATCGACATCCGGATCAACTGTTACCCAAAAAATTCGTGTTCTACGGGCCAAAATACATAAAAAAAACTTGGCTAAGTCCATCTGAATTAAGAAGGCCGTTGTACCCCCCCTGGCGACAGGACTACTTCTTTAAATATCCATTCAGAGTAAATATTGAATAGTAGTGGAGATAAAATACAGCCCTGTCGTACTCCTCGTTCTGTTGCAATTTTATCAGTTAACTGGTCTTCTATTTTGATTTCTGCCGTTTGATTGTAATATTTGTTTCTGATAATCGATACCCTTCAGATTTGTTTAAAGGGGACATTTTTTAATAGGAATCCCCAAAGAAACCGAATCAGAAATGTTTTCAGACTCACCATATGGACTATATGGAACGGTCTCACCATATGGACTATATACATACTTCCACATTTTGTAATAAACATACAAACTTTCACCAAGTAACCATCATGTTGATGTAAGATACGAATACGAGTGTGAATTATAAATTTCTAAAAAAAATACAAAATCTTTGTGGCTTGTGAATGTTTTAAAAATAAAACAATTGAATATTAGTCTTAAAGGTGGTGTTGAAGCGGCTGAAGTTTCATTCTTCGGTGAGGTATCTTACAGTCTGACCAGATTCACTTTGTATTTGAGATTTGGATGCGCATTGTTGTTGACTTTCGGATTTTCCAAATTTTGTGATTTTTATTTTGATAACATCTCGTCAAGTAAAATACCTGCACCGTACCAAAATAAAATTCAGAAAATGTGGAAAACCCGAACGCCAAACATTAGTGCACATCCAAAATCTCAAATACACACTGAATCTGGCCCGACTGTACACTGGTGAGTGTTTTATAGAAATCACTAATATAGTTTTAAAAAATTTTATTACAAAATCTAATACAATATTTTACATTTATTAATTATTATATTAACAGAAATAAAATACATTTTGATACAGCACAAATTATTTGCGGTAAAACTCAAGCAAATCTATTAAATTTTTTCTACAATCACTTGATAAAGAAGAGTTTTTCGCTTGTCAATGGCAACGAAAAGTTAACGTTTACTGAGTACCGTCACTTTATAGCGCTAGCGCGTTAAAGTTTGATTATCGCGCGTCGTCCGTAGCAACCGTACAACCATACAATACTCGTACAATTTGAAAATTCAAATTGAATAGTTATTTATGTATTAAGAACGAAAAGTGATACATTATTCCTTGAGAGTAAGAGTTACCACTCGACCGTAGCGGAGAGCGGTAATTACTCGAAAGAAATAATGTCACTTTGCGCTTGTAATACATACAACATTTTTTCTACAATCACTTAATAAAATGAAACTATTTTTAAATCACTAACTTTATTGTAACTATTTTATATCTGTCGTTATAATGTCATAACATTAACTTTTATATCTTTCAGTTTGAATGTTCAATGTGATTGTATTGTATGGTTGTACGGTTGCTACGGACGACGAGCGTAAAATCAAACTACGCGCTAGAGCAGCGTTTCCCAAATGGTGGGTCGCGACCCGGTACCGGGCCACGAAAGCAAAATGCCGGGTCGCCTCGCCGTTTCACATGAACATCTTCTTTTAGACTGCGAAGTGCGTTGACTATCAAAAAGGAATGTTTAAAGAAAACTTTTTTTGAATTAATTGAATAATTCAAGGAAGAAATTTCAATATTCTTAGAACAACATCCACCAACGGCTAGGGATGCAATATTTCAATTTAAAGACAGTTTTCATGATGCCAATCGGTTAATCAAGGTAGCGTATATTTGTTATATTTTTGACTTCTTCAAGAATTTAAATATGACATTACAAGGTAGCAATGTAGTACAAGAGAAGCTGGAAGCTGCAATAAAGTTTGCAAGTTTGCCATACTTATTTAAAAACACCCTGTATCGATGAAAAATAAGGCGAGTTGTTAAATTATTACCTAACTTTTTTACTATCCAACATAAGCGAATGAATCGAAAAACAGAATGTTAAGAACACATGAGGCTATAGTTGGGTTTTAATTTCAGTATTTTATAAATGCAAGAATATTCCACAGGGTGTGGTGACTTTGAGAAAAAATTACTTTTTGATTGGTACACTACCTGTCTAGCAACAATATTATTAAACGAAAATGTTCAAAAATATATCGAAAACAGCTTTAGGAAATATGAGACATAAAAAATGACCAATTTTTAAGGTGATACGTTAATTTCTTTTGGAGAAATGTAGATATACATAAATACAATAAAGACAAAGACAGATTATACGAACATACATAATAATATACCCGAACAATACATACTGTTTCAAATATTCAAAGATAAAGCGATTACAAAAATTGCAATTCGGCATTCTTCAATATACATTATACAATAACTCACACACAGCCAACGGAATTGACAATGAGAGATACCTTGAAAACAATAAAGCTCTGTTGTTATGGGGCAGAGAATAGATAATAGGTAAATATGATTTATATAGGTATATATAAAGAATCCACTACACCAAAATGTTGATATCCAAACAACATACACTGTTTCAAAGCGTTTTAATAGTGAAATACCTGTAGAATATTTAGTTCAATCTTTGCAAATGGAATTTTGTTTCGACATGTCGCGATGGGACCCTTGAATGTCGGGGGCCCCTTGAATGTCGGGGGCCCCGTATAATTGATACGGCTGATACGACGGTAGCTACGCCCCTGGCGTTAAGTAACAATGTATTTTAAATGGGATTTACTTTTTCGCACTGTTTGTAACTTTCGAGTTGTCATGGTGACAATCCTTAATTTTCGCGTTGTCATGGTGATGACAATATGAGCAATGAATTATAACAAGAGTTTTGACAGCTTTGTGGTGTGAAAGTAGTTGTAATTTTTAAATTTCAAAGTTCTAAAAATTGTAGAATAGAAGAGTTACAGCTTTTTTTATTTATTTATCGTAGATAAAATATTGTATAAAACTGTGCGTGAAGTACTTTTTGCGAACTCGCTCCGTTGTCGCTCGTACTCTAAAAATCGCGTGCGATCGCAAAAAGCATACTTCACGAACTGTTTCATTAATAACTATTTTAGCACTCCATTGGAGCGTTAAAAATGCTACTTTATAGCACTAGTGCTTTAAAATTTTTAAGGCACTGCAGTTAAAAGTGAATTGTCAAATTGTGAAAAGTCAAAATATTTATATTTCATTTACTAACATTAATATTCATAGTAAAACTTGCACAATTTGAAAACGGTGGTTTAAAAGGTTTTTTAAAATTTAATTTAAACTCTATTATTGCATTTTTAACACGTTTGTAGAAAAAACAAGTTTATATAACGGTATAATATTTTCGCTAAGAATTTTTAGATATTCCCCTCGAGTGTAGACAACCAGTTCTATCTTTTACGGGTGATAGGTTTCATGGTTTCAGCAATTAACAAAAATATTGTATTTTATATATTTATAACGTTTGTAGAAAAAATATTGTATGATATACGTGTTAAAAAGTACATTTTTAAGGCACTCATGTGAATTTCAGAATTCGCTTCGCTCATTCCGACTAAATATATTCTTTATATGCAAAAAATTTGAATGAATTTTGAATTAATTCGTTTTCAAGTAAGTACATTTATCAGCAATAGTCGTAAAGTAAGTGTTGTAAACCATAGTTTTATTACTAATTAGCTAATTAGCACATAAATGACACTAAATTCTTCACCAAAAAAATCAAGCAGTTTGAGCTTTTTTCGGTTTGGGTGGGTGCAGCTTGCCATTAACCTGCACCCCCCACTTTCAACGCGATTTCTTGGTCAACGGTTTGAGCAACAAAATTCGGATTAGAGCAACTAATTAGCACATAAATAACACTAAATTTATCACCACAAAAAAATCAATAAGATTGAACTTTTTTCGGTGTGGGTGGGTGCAGCTTGCCATTAAGCTGGACGCCCCCATTTTGACCGAGATTTCCTGGTCAACGGTTTGAGCAACAAAATTCGGAATAGAGCAACTAATTAGCACATAAACAGCACTAAATTTTGCATCAAAAAATCAAGAAATTTGAGCTTTTTTCGGTGTGAGTGTGTGCCGCTTGCCATTAAGCTGGACCCCCCACTTTGAACGCGATTTCCTGGTCAACGGTTTGAGCAACAAAATTCGGAATAGAGCAACTAATTAGCACATGAATAGCACTAAATTTATCATAAGAAAAAATCAAGAAATTTGAGCTTTTTTCGGTGTGGGTGGGTGCAGCTTGCCATTAACCTGCACCCCCCCTCACTTTCAATGCGATTTCCTGGTAAATGGTTTGAGCAACAAATTTAGGAATAGAGCAACTAATTAGCACATAAATAGCACTAAATTTATCACCAAAAAAATCAAGAAGTTTGAGCTTTCTTCGGTGTGAGTGAGTGCAGCTTGCCATTAACTTGCACCCCCCCACTTTCAACGCGATTTCTTGGTCAACGGTTTGAGCAACAAAATTCGAATTAGAGCAACTAATTAGCACATAAATAGCACTAAATCACTAAATTTTTCACCAAAAAAACCAAGAAGTTTGAGCTTTTTTCGGTGTGAGTGGGTGCAGTTTGCCATTAAGCTGGACACCCCAGTTTGAACGCGATATCCTGGTAAACGGTTTGAGCAACAAAATTCGAAATAGAGCAAGTAATTAGCACATAAATAGCACTAAATTTTTCACCAAAAAAATCAAGAAGTTTGAGCTTTTTTCGGTGTGGGTGGGTGCAACTTGCCATTAACTTGCACCGCCCCAATTTCAACGCGATTTCTTGGTCAACGGTTTGAGCAACAAAATTTGGATTGTAGCAGCTAATTAGCACATAAATAGCACTAAATTTATCACCAAAAAAAATCAATAAGTTTGAACTTTTTTCGGTGTGAGCGGGTGCAGCTTGCCATTAAGCTGGACCCCCCCACTTTGAACGCGATTTCCTGGTCAACTGTTTCAGCAACAAAATTCGGAATAGAGCAACTAATTAGCACATAAATAGCACTAAATTTTCACCAAAAAAATCAAGAAGTTTGAGATTTTTTCGGTGTGGGTAGGTGCAACTTGCCATTAACTTGCACCCTCCAATTTCAACGCGATTTCTTGGTCAACGGTTTGAGCAACAAAATTCGGATTAGAGCAACTAATCAGCATATAAATAGCACTAAATTTATCACCAAAAAAATCAATAAGTTTGAAGTTTTTTCGGTGTGGGTGGGTGCAGTTTGCCATTAAGCTTGACCCCCCCAATTTGAACGCGATTTCCTGGTAAGCGGTTTGAGCAACAAAATTCGGAATAGAGCAACTAATTAGCACATAAATAGCACTAAATTTTCACCAAAAAAATCAAGAAGTTTGAGCTTTTTTCGGTGTGGGTGGGTGCAACTTGCCATTAACTTGCACCCTCCACTTTCAACGCGATTTCTTGGTCAACGGTTTGAGCAACAAAATTCGGATTAGAGCAACTAATTAGCATATAAATAGCACTAAATTTATCACCAAAAAAATCAATAAGTTTGAAGTTTTTTCGGTGTGGGTGGGTGCAGTTTGCCATTAAGCTTGACCCCCCCAATTTGAACGCGATTTCCTGGTAAGCGGTTTGAGCAACAAAATTCGGAATAGAGCAACTAATTAGCACATAAATAGCACTAAATTTTCACTAAAAAAATCAAGAAGTTTGAGCTTTTTTCGGTGTGGGTGGGTGCAACTTGCCATTAACTTGCACCCTCCACTTTCAACGCGATTTCTTGGTCAACGGTTTGAGCAACAAAATTCGGATTAGAGCAACTAATTAGCACATAAATAGCACTAAATTTATCACCAAAAAAAATCAAGAAGTTTGAGCTTTTTTCGTTGTGGGTGGGTGCAGCTTGCCATTAACCTGCACCCCCCCACTTTCAACGCGATTTCCTGGTAAACGGTTTGAGCAACAAAATTCAGAATAGAGCAACTAATTAGCACATAAATAGCACTAAATTTATCACCAAAAAAATCAAGAAGTTTGAGCTTTTTTCGGTGTGGGTGGGTGCAGCTTTCCATTAACCTGCACCCCCCCATTTTTAACGCGATTTCCTGGTAAACGGTTTGAGCAACAAAATTCGGAATAGAGCAACTAATTAGCACATAAATAGCACTAAATTTATCACCAAAAAAAATCAAGAAGTTTGAGCTTTTTTCGGTGTGGGTGGGTGCAGCTTTACATTAACCTGCACCCCCCCACTTTCAACGCGATTTCCTGGTAAACGGTTTGAGCAACAAAATTCGGAATAGAGCAACTAATTAGCACATAAATAGCACTAAATTTATCACCAAAAAAATCAAGAAGTTTGAGCTTTTTTCGGTGTGGGTGGGTGCAGCTTTACATTAACCTGCACCCCCCCACTTTCAACGCGATTTCCTGGTAAACGGTTTGAGCAACAAAATTCGGAATAGAGCAACTAATTAGCACATAAATAGCACTAAATTTTTTGCCTAGTCCGAACTTTATTCGCGATGGTGGGGGGTGCAGCTTAATATGGGTAATTTTTTGTGTATTATATGGACTGTTTGTCTCTACTTTTCATGTAATCAAAGTTCATCTTCACAATAGTTATAGCAAATTTTTGATTTTCGAAATTTTAGTCTTATTTTCCAATTTCCAAAGCAAAAAATGATTGTACCAAAATTCAAAAATTGCCATTTTAAACCTTTGCTCATCTACTAAAAGATGAATACTCTAAATAAGATGTTTTACTCTATTTACCCTATTTTTACCTATAGCGATTTAAACAAAAAAACTGCCACTTTTGACCCTTTTTTGTTAATAACTAAAATTTTCGTCCGAACTGTGACGGACATTTTTGTATTTATAATGTGTTAGGTATATTGTACCCAAAAAACCCATTTGCAACCTGGCTGGTCAAGTGTCAACTTGTAGTGTTACTTCCTTACTGTAAGGAAATATTTTTCCACCTATCTCTACCGAAAGTATACTTTTCCGGACCTGATTGTAGGGAGCAAAGTTGTACTTTTCCTCCCTAGGGAGGAAAAATATTTTTCCTCCCTAGGGAGGAAAAGTAAAAGTGACGTCATGGTATTTCATTCATGAAATATAACTTATTGACGCCCTGTACAATATCTATTTTCTATTACGTAAGTATCTATACATTTTAACGTTTATTTAAAAACACTCTCTATTTTGCAGAATGGTAAAAAACAGTAAATTGTTATTCTGATTTAATAATGTTTACATTAATAATTTGACTTATATTTGACAGTTGACAGTTATATTGTACCTACTTGTTAGTTTAAGTTCTAATAAATTTTGTTGGTTAGTTACATATATAAATTAAGTAAAAATGAAAAAATGACTTGTTATTTGAGGAAGGTTGAAAAACCATATGTATAACATGGGAGTAAAGTGCTTTTTCCTCCCTTGAATGATTACTGCCCTCCGCTACGCGTCGGGCAGTAAACTTCACTCTCGGGAGGAAAAGTAGCACTTTCCTCCCTTGTTATACAAATAGCTATTTCCTTACAGCAGATTCAGGATAAGTATAAGTATGCCTTTACAACATTATCTGAGAAAGAACTTGCATTTTTATTCTTACGATTGATAGTCCATGAAACGGTTGTATGAATATATTTTTTGTCTCTGAATTTTGTTGACAATAAATCTAATGAAGCATTATTCACTGCTTCCATCAGTTCTGGAGGGGTACCAGGAATCGGACACTCATCAGCACTCAAGAATAAATTCGGTAATTTTGTTTTTAAAATGATTACAATCACGTGGCAAAAAGTTCATCTAATGCCATTCCCTCTTTGTGAACACACACATACAGATAACACGAGAAAACACCAAAAATACTGCCAAAAATAAGCAAATGCGTAAAATTTGACAATTCAATATTTTTGTTTTTATAGTTACAAAAACCTGTATTTGGTGGTATCACGAATATTTGAGTCAAAATAATAGTATGTCTATTTGAAAATTTTAACATGTTTTTTTAATACAATTTAAATGTTCGATTTTCGGAAAAATAGTATGTAAATACCTGGTAGGAAAAGCCACATTTCCGGACTCTGTATTGCCTTGTCTCGGCTTGCGCCTCGAGGTAATCTTTACATTGTCCGGGTATGTTAAGCTTTTCCTACTAGGTACACAATGTACTATTATCCTACTTATAATCTTAACCATTCAAAAATATATGTTGGATTTCTATAATAAATTTGATCTCGATAAAAACTGGTTTACCAAAAAAGTACTAAGAGGCAAAAAAGTTTTAAAAACATTGTGTTTAACTAATGGTACCACAATAATGATTGGAACGTACACAAACATTTAGAGGGGGGGGTCTAAGAGAACAAATGCCTGATAAATTTTTTATGGGGTGTACAAATTTCACTGTTTTTTTTAAGACATTCCTGTCAAGAATGCCACATCACCATTTTCAATAAAAAATCTCTAATAGTTTTCGATATATTGGAAAACATCGATTTTCATTTTGTAATTTAAAAGGGCTGTAACTTTTTTACGTGAACATACAGTATGGTGCAAATGAAAGGAATAAATTCGTTATTTTGTAAACCGGCGACATTAAGGAAAAATCCCGAAACAGGTCGATTTTTATTTTTAGATTATGATATTTTAGCATAATATATGTATATCACATGCGTGACGTCATCTATCTGGGCGTGATGACGTAATCGATAATTTTTTTAAATGATAATAGGGTGCGAGTGCTAGCGCATTTGAAAGGTTATTCAATTCTCTATTCAGTAATGTAAACATTAACATAATTATTTATACAGGGTGTCGCAAAACAATTTTTTTAAATTAAATTAATTGACAAAAAAGAAGAATGTATGTAATTTATTTAATACAAAATACTTTTTACTGTTATCAGAAAACAGAAAAAAATGATTATTTCAAAAATAAACATTGCTTTTCGCTTAAATTCAATGTTCAAGCCAGCTCCCGCTAGGCACCAGCTTTTTGGAAATTTTAGCAATTAATTTAAGCGAAAAGCAATGTTACTTTTTCGAATAAACATTTTTTCCTCTTTTATGATGGTAGTAGATGTATTTTGAATTAAATAAATTACATATATTCTTCTTTTTTTGTCAATTAATTTAATATAAAAAAATTGTTTTTGGACACCTTGTATAAATAACGCTGTTAATGTTTATATTACTGAATAGAGAATTGAATAACCTTTCAAATGAGCTAGCACACGACCCCTATTCTCATTTAAAAAAATATCGATTACGTCATCTCGCCCAGATGGATGACGTCACTTGTGTGATATATATGCTAAAATATCGTAATTTAAAAATAAAAATCGACCTGTTTCGGGATTGTTCCGTAAAGTCGCCGGTTTACGAAATAACGAATTTATTCCTTTCATTTGCACCAGACTGTATATGTTCTAATGTAAGTTAGGTTCAATCGAATTATTGTTGGTCCCAGAATATGTGATTTAATTTATGACTTTTTGATACACGCTGTATTTTATATCCTATATGTAGGATATTAGGTTTAAGAGAAATGGTTAAAAATTATATAAAACCTTTTAGTTAAATTGCTGAACATGATATTAACTTAAAAATCTTCTTAAAAAGATTCTTGATTTCTGTCATCAATTTCATTAACTTTATCTGGGAAGGTACGAACAAAATTATTGATATTGCTGTGGGAGACCACCGAACCCAGTCTGTCTCTGGCGAGTGTAATGAAAATGAGACTAAAGGCCACAGAACTAGCTAGAAAATAGCTGACCAACGAAGTACGGTGTAGTATGGCGTCGTTTTCCTTTGGGATAAAAATAATTTCCCCTTAGACTTGGGCTATCGATTTAGATTATTGTCCACCGATATAATATATCAGATTTGTTGTAGATATTGCTTTTCTTATTTACTTAGTTAGTTTTGATTTTGATATGGAATATATGCAGCAATAATAAAGAAAAAAACGCGTATTTCTATCTTTTTTATTCCTCATGAATTAAAGGAAATATGAGGAAGTAAAAATACCTGATACTCCACGTATCTCCAATATCATATATAATGTTAATTATATTTCACACGAAGTACGTGCCTCCTATTGGCGCGATACTGACAGTACACTGGCTCACCGATTATTTCTTAAAGTAGGGATCCTAGCTTGTATAGAAAAAGCATTTAGGTAGAAGTATAAAATAATGGATTTTGACAAGAGCTATGAGTCATGCCGATGCAGTACACAAGTTTACGTGTTATTCATAGTACATTACTTCACGGTTTTTGCTCCAAATTTTAAAGAACCGCTTGGATTGACATGAAATTTGGCATAAGCATCGATAACATGTCAAAGAAAAAAAATGATAGTGTGCCGATGCTTTTGTGCTTTTGCCCTGGGGGTGCGTTTCACCCCCTCCCCGAGGTGAAAAAACGTATGTTCAAAATAAGTCCGAAAATGGATAAACTGACTAATGTTAAGCAACTTTTGTTCTATGTAGTTTTTTCGCAAAGTCAATACTTTTCGTGTCATTGGCGAGTGAATATGTTCATTTTTTAACAAAATAACCACGTTTTTAGACGGTTTTTCGCAAATAACTCAAAAATTAAGTATTTGATCAAAAAAAGAGACATTCTTACCAAAAATGTAGCCTGTAAAAAAGTGAAAAAAAAATGGTGCATTAGGTCTCAATACCTAGCAGAAGCAGAGTTATAGCTAATGAAAAATAGGTTCATAGTCGTCAAATTCCAAATCAAATATATTAACTTAAAATAACCAAAAAATGAAGAACTTTTTGGGGAAAACTCATTACAACTTTTTTAAAGTGTTTAAAAAAAGCTTTATTTTTGTTTTATAAAAAAAATTCTAGCATCAAAAGTAAACAAGTTAGGCTCAAAATGAAGTTGATCTCTTTTGTTTTGCCAAAAAAATCGGGAAGATCACCCCCTAATTAGCACCTTAAATGAAACTGATTGTTACCGCTTCACAAATTACTTTACTTATGTTGTGTTTATGATCTGTAAGTTTCACCGATTCAAAGTGCTCATCTTTGAAAAAATTTGGTTTTAAAATAAAATTTTTAATCTTAAAAAAAATCCTTTTTTTTCAAAATAACTTAAAAATGACTTAATTCACAAAATTATTAGAGATACCAAAAATCTCAAACACTAAAAAAAAAGTCGGCTTTGCTTTTCTAAATATTTTATATATTTTTTTTTGTTTTCTGTAAGACAAATACTGGTTTAAGATTTGGCGTTTCTAAATTTGCATTCACTCGTGATTAGTGACTCGTTCAAGCCCTTTTAACTACAGCCCTTTCAAAAATAAGGTCTTTGAACCGATGAAACTTGCAGATTATATAAACAATACATACACGAATAAAAAAACTTATGAAGTGGTAACGATTAAGTTCATTTAAGATGCTAATTAGGGGGTGATTAACCCAATTTTTAACAAAAAAATGGACCAACTTTATTTTGAGCGTAACTTGTTTACTTTTGAAGCTAGAATTTTTTTTTATAAAACAATAATAAACCTTTTTTTAAACACTTAAAAAGTTGTAATGAGTTTTCCCTAAAAAGTGTTGTAATGAGCTTTTTTCACGTTAAAATATTCGATTTGGAATTTGACGAATATGAACCTTTTTATATTAGCTACAACTCTGCTTCTACTAGGTAGAGAGACCTAATATATACACCATTTTTTTCACTTTTTTACAGGCTACATTTTTGCTTAGAATGTTTTGTTCAACACTTCTTGAGGGTGAACAAATATACGTTCAAAATAAGTCCGGAAATGAATAAACTGATTAATTCCAAGCAACTTTTGTTCTATAGTGTTTTTTCACTAAGTTAATACTTTCCGAGTTATTTGCGAGTGAATATGTTCCTTTTTCAACAAAGGAACCACGTTGTTGCCAGTTTTTCGCAAATAACTCAAAAATTAAGTATTTTGTCGAAAAAAACATTCTTATCAAAAGTATAGCCTGTAAAAAGTGAGAAGTCTCTACACCTAGTAGGAGCAGAGTTATATCTAATGAATAATAGGTTCATATTCTTTAAATTCCAAATCGAATATTTTAACGTAAAATAACCAAAAAATTAAGCACTTTTTGGGGAAAACTCATTACAACTTTTTCAGTGCTTAAAAAAGCTTTTTTTTTGTTGTGTAAAAAAAATTTCTAGCATCAAAAGTAAGCAAGGTACGCTCAAAATAAAGTTGGTCTCTTTTTTTTTGGTAAAAAATCGGGAAAATCTCCCCCTAATTAGCATCTCAAAGTAATTTAATCATTACCACTTCACAAGTTGCTTTACTCGTGTATGTATTGTTTATTAGATCTGTAAGTCTCATCGGTTATTTTTGAAAAGGCTGTAGTTGAAAGGGCTTGGACGAGTCACTAATCACGAGTGTATGCAAATTTAGAAACACTAAATCTTAACCAATGTTTGTCTTACAGAAAAACAAAAAATCCAAAATATTCAGAAAAGCAACGCCGACTTTTTTTTTACTCTTTGATATTTTTGGTAGGTAGCACTAATAATTTTGAAGTTATTTTGAAAAAAATATTTTTTTCAAAATTGAAAATTTTAAAAATTTTACTTTAAAACCAAATGTTTTCAAATGTTTTTCTTTGAACCATTGAAATTTGCAGATCATATTTATAAACACTATAAGTTACGAAACTTATGAAGCGGTAACGATTAATTTAATTTAAGATGCTAATTGGGGGGGCTAACATTATTTTGAGCGTACCTTGCTTACATTTGATACTAGAAACTAAAAAAGAAACAAAAATAAAGTTTTTTATCACTTCAAAAAAGTTGTAATGAGTTTTCCCTAAAAAGTGCTTTATTTTTTGTTTATTTCACGTTGAAATATTTTGTTTGGAATTTGACGAATATGAACCTATTTTTAATTAGCTATAACTCTGCTTCATCTAGTTCTAGAGACCTTAATCATACACAATCTTTTTACAGTCTATATTTTTACTAGGAAAGTTTTTTTCGATAAACTAACAAGATTTTTCGATTTTTCTTCTAAGGGGGACACATTTTGACGATACATACATCTGTCATTTGTCAACCCCCTCCCATCCACTTCAACCACTTATTTTTAAATAGGAAGTATACCATGTGCGGTACATTATTAGAAAGGCATTGAGATGGAGTATTCAGACATAATGATGGTTCATGATTTTTTTTTCATAAAACTGTCAATCAATTCTTCTAATAATTTATTTAATTTGACTCATTTATATCGGCAATTCAGATACATATGATACATTTTAAAGTAGAAGACTTTAAAATGATATTGCCAATATTTATGAGTTGCGTTCCTGGGACGACTTTACTGAAAGATAGTTCATTCGATTACATGAAATCAACCCCAACTCAAGAATATCCTTACAAATACTTATTATCAAGAATATCAACAAATACTTACGATGTCGGGATAGTATCACGAGGTTTTTCCTGGTTTTCCCTCGTGATTTACTATGAGATCTATAACACTAGAATTTTAATGTCACCGTTGCATGTGGTTGTCTTTTTAAAGACAGATCACATGCTATGATTTTTTTTTTGTGACGGATATTCTTGAGTTGGGGTTGATTTCATGTAATCGAATGAACTATCTTTCAGTAAAGTCGTCCCAGGAACGCAACTCATAAATATTGGCAATATCATTTTAAAGTCTTCTACTTTAAAATGTATCATATGTATCTGAATTGCCGATATAAATGAGTCAAATTAAATAAATTATTAGAAGAATTTTTTTACTAAGCAACAACATTTTTGTTTCCATTAGTAGTATTTTGTAAACTGTCAATATATTTTAAGGACAACACCTATTAAAAAGTAACGTAACGTCTATGGTTTGCTAACATGTAATTTTTCCTATTACCTCACATTTACTTTTGATGTGACAAAAAAAATGACATATTGGCAAACCATAGACGTTACGTTTCATTTTTAAGAGGTGTTGTACTTCAAATGAATTAACAGTTTTTTTTGCAAAGACGATGCAAATGTCGAAAAAAAATCTTGGACAATTGGTATGTCTGAATACTCCATCGAAATGCCTTTTTAATAATATGCCGCACATGGTATCGTCATAAGGGCTTTTCATTCCGGATGGAATGTTTGCCGCTGTTACTTAGAGCTCTCTGATTCGCTTATCACGGTGAATCATTCCGCATTCCAGTTATGTGTTCTCAAAGTTTGTTGTATGACTTGGCTTTCGTTACAGATTTCTTCCACTCATTTCGATATGTGCATAGTTCCCTCCAGTTTCTCTCTTTAATTTCTTCACCAGAATTTTGATATCTCTCCTGGTCCTCCCATCTCAATCTGAGTCTTCCCCTTGGTCTTTCAGTTTCTGGTTTCTATCTGGTGATCTTCTTAATCAGTAGTTCGGTTTTCCTTCTCTCTATGTGTCCCAGCCATCTCAGCCTCTGCGCTTTAATAAATCTAACTATATCTTCTCCCTTCATTATGTCCCTTAGTTCATGGTTCATTTTTCTTCTCATTTCTCCGTTGTCCATTCTTATCGGGACCATAATCCGTCTGAGGATTTTCTTTTCGAATATTCTCAAATGTTCTTCATATTTTTCGTGAGGCACATTGTCTCAGGGCAAAAAAGCGGTAAACATTCTAAGCTCTCTACTGTGGTCTAAAGATATAAGGCAAGAAACGAAATTGACAATCTATCGTACCTTGGTAGAGCCTATTATGACTTATGGGGCAGAAGTTTGGCAGATGACAAAAAAAGATAGGAAAAGATTAGAAGTAGTAGAAATGGATTATCTAAGGAGAGCGTGTGGTATATCTAAAAAAGATCACATCAGGAATGAAGATATTAGAAGGAGGACACATACTGTATATTCCAGTGTAGATAAAATTGAAACTAGACAACTAGTGTGGTATGGTCACATGAAACGAATGAATGAAGATAGATGGCCAAAGAAAGCTTTAAATTACATACCACACCAAAGAAGAAGAAGGGGAAGACCTTCAGTTGCCTGGGAAGAAAATGTACGGCACATCATGAAAGATAGAGCCATCAAAGGAGACGAATGGATGGACAGAAAACGATGGCGGTCGAAATGCGAGAAGCGGCAGAGGCTGTAGGAACCTCGCTGATAGATAGACATTGTCTCAGCTGCGTACGTAACTGCTGGTCTGATTGCAACTCTGTATATTTCCAGTTTTGTATTTCTGGATAAGTTCTTGTCCTTGGTATATTCCCTATTTAAAAATAAGGGGTTGGGAAAGTGAAAGGGAGGGGGTTGACAAATATCAGATGTATGTATCGTAAAAATGTATCCCCTTTAGAACAAAAATCGACCTGTTTCGCCATTTCCTTAAAATCTAATAACTACTGCTAAATATCGATGTGGACTGTTTTCTTGGGCCCACCCTATATGTAATATATGCATGTTGGACATTAGTAGGTACATGTGTTGGCGTAATGACGATCGACGATTTTTTAAATAGAAACTGAAGTTACGGGTTACCTCATTTGAAAGTAGTCTAAGAGCTGGGAGCGGATTTTGTGCGTGATATATGGAAAAACTATACGGAGATATGTTGAATTAGTTGTGTACATGACTTTCCCCAACGGGCGGAAACCATAGTGGAGGACGAGGGTAGTTATAAGGGATCAAAGTCGCGGTTTTTATTATTTTTTTTGTGATGCTCATGATCGAGATAGTGCACCAAAATTTGGGAATAAGTAGGTCATAACGTAACTAAGTAAAATCTCCAGGGGTGGAACGCTGTGTGTTAGACGAAAATACAACGCTTCCATTCACCCCTGCATAACGCCATACAAGCAAAATTTTTGTGTTTGTTACCGGAATAATACCAAACGGTATCAATTCATGTACCTACAAATTGGTGAAAGAATCTTGAAAATCGGAGCACAGAAAATAAAGTTACAAATTGTCAAACTTAATCAAAAATTTTGGTTGGCGGAATTTTGTGCCGATGATTGTATTTTTTAAGTCGTTTATTTCTGATATAATGATTTTTTTCCATACTTTTGCATCATGTGTGATTTTTCATATATGTGTGTAATAAATGTTTTCATTTCGCGTTATTATGTGAAACTATTGCTTTATAAAAATATATGGAATCAAAGTGATTTCATTTGTATCCCCTAAGAGAATAAAAACACCAGCACAACCTCTTTATAAATATACGTCTCAATCAAAACATAGACAAATCGATATCCGGAGTTAGTCCCCGCTGATTTCCCTACTAAAAAAATCTAATAAAAAATCAAGGTCCTAACAAACCAAATATGCCTACGGACTTTCGCATATGGCCGTATCAAAGGGAGTCGCTGTTCTTTTTTCCATTTTCAAAGATGATGCATATATAGGTTGGCCTGGTCCCTGGGGAAACGTGGAAGACATTGAAAGGGGACTGAGGAAAAGTGCGTAGGAAGGTCTTCGGGGATTGGTCAGGGTGTTAATGAAAAACTTGTTTGTTTATAGTGGACTTGACTTCTCGAGGGAGATTCCGTTGGTTTTTTCCTGTCGGGTTTATGAAATTGTAAAATAACGTTGGATGTAAATATGAAAGTTATTTGAAGAAATCCCTTACGAAGTACTTTAATATTTATATATTTCGTTCTTTCCTTTGATATTCTCAGACTTTCAGCAAATTCGATGCAACGGAAGTTTTGAATCAAATATGCATTTATAAAGAATATTTTTGTAATCTATATATTTACCATAATCTAAAACAATCTTACCAATTGCTGTACCTACTTAATATTTATTGTATGCTATATCAAAAAGTCAGTTCGATATAATATTTTTTTATATACCTAATAATAGTGTAGGAAACAGAGGTTGAACCCCGCAAAATGAACACAAGTCCGGTTTTATTTTTTTCTCTGGTATATCAAGGGGTGCTTGTATGCGACTAACTTTTTCTTAAAAAGTTCGCCCCGGAACCCCTCTTTTCATCCCTTTAAAGGGGTAATTTGTGGTTTTTGCCAAACGTAGCCCTTCCTGTACGTTTTGCAAAAAATTTCCCTAATAGAAATATGAAGAGGACTATATTTCCTACTATTTATTTCCCGACAGCATATGTCTATCATCCACCGTTCAGCGGGGGTGGCGTCCCAAAATTGACAAGTTTTTAAAAAGATGTTTTAAAAATATATATATTTTTCCCTAACTGTAATGGGAATCTAGAAGAAACCCTACGGCAATTTATCACAAATAAGTTGCTGATTGTTTGGTATATGTTTACATTTAAGGGCAAGTGCCCATTTTTTAATTACAGGGTGTTACATTTTAAAAAAACCCCTTTGCTAGAGTAAAAAAACTTTAAGCGATTACCCATGTACAAGAATTATTTACAAATTTGAATAAGACACCCCCATATTTTTCCCGGAACTACCCCAAAAAAGAATTAATAAAGAAAATAATCAAAAATTTATTTTGGGAAACCACTATGGCCCACTATGGCTTTAGGGTGCAAAGAAAGTAAACTATGCATAGGTCATAATGTGTAGCAGACAGTGTGTTCTTTTATTTTCCATAAGTACGTTATCAAGAAAATGAATAGGTGACGAAAAAAAAAAACAAAAACTGGAACCCGCCAAAGCATTTCTGAGGTTTACGGCACCACTGTGCCGTAACGGTTGCTTATACGAAAAAAATACATAGGATCTTATTTGTAGAGAAAGTAGTGGTCTTTAATTATGTATAAACTTTGTAAAAAAAATGCATAGGTAATGAGAAAATCGTAAAAACATGCTCGCCAAGTGATAGGGGTAGTTTCCGCAGTTTATTTTCAGGGATAGGGGTAGTTTTCGCAGGGATCTTACAATAACCATATATATATATATATATATATATATATATATATATATATATATATATATATATATATATTTATAAAAAACTGTATTGATGGAGCATAAATGTAAAACGTGTAACGTATTGTGCAATTCTAAATATTATAATGTTTCACCATGTGAGAATAAATACTCTTTTTTGAAGTTATACTTCTTTACGATCAAGAGCAAAATTTTATATTGCCGGGCGCATGCGCACACAGACAGTATATATTTCGTTGCTAATCTTTCAAGATATGTATGTATTAGCTCTGTCAGCGCAAATAAGTCATATTATATCATATAAAAGGATATATTAGTAAATGTATTATTTATTATAATTTTTGTGTCTTTGGATTTGTCTTCCTCGGGAATAAGATATTTTATAATAATAGTAAGTATATTTAAAGTATTTTTGTATACCTCACTTGGTCTATTAAATTTGTCAGTATGTATGAGAAATCTTGTAACCTGTCAAAGCAAAAGGGATATAGCTCAGTGGTAGAGCGTGTGACCGGAGATCAAGAGGTGTCCCGGGTTTAAATCCCGGACGATTCATATTCTTTTTTTTATATTTTTGGTATCGTTATAATAAAATTTTTTTAAAAGTGGTAGGTAAAGAAAGTTAGTTTAATATTTAAATAAAATACAAATAACCTGATAAGTATATTAATTTCCTTGAAATCATAATAATAGAAGTATAACTTCCTACGTGCGCACAAAGTACACACATTCTTTTTTGCTTTAATTACGACAATATAAAAATATTAAAATTAAAAAATGACCTTTTTCTAAACCTATTCTACCAAATTATGAAATACTGATAAATTATGAGTTATGAAATAAATAATATATGAAATATATAGTTCACAACAACTACCTCAAGATTTATAAAACTGAGATTCAACATAACATGATTACAACAATAAACGAATATCAAACGTATTGAATTAATGGCGCGGAACTTGAACATTTTTAACTTTATGACGTCATGATCAATGAGGGCTCGTTTTGGACTGGCTGCTATAATTTAAATTTTCTCTCGATTTTAATTGTTTTTAGGGGCCAAACAAAAGACATAAACAATTCTTTTTAAACGGTTTTTAAACACTTTTATTTAGTTCAACAGTTTGCGTCAAATTTGTAGACGTTAATTTTACTGCCTTTTCTTCAATGCAAATGAATGAAAATTTGCAGACATATACATTGGCGGAAACAATACACGAATAGTCAATAAAAAAATCTTTTTCATGTTTATTAATTGTTTAAATAAAAAAACGATTTTAATGGAAAACGCTTAAATTCTCTTGTTTTTTACAAGGTAAAAACTTGAAACTTTTACGGATTGTATAGCTAATGATATGAACAATACATAATTTCACTTTTTACGTTAATTGTTTACGTTATGCTTCATTAATAAACAATAAAATTTCAAATTTTTTGCCGATTCCGACTACGTTCATGTTAGTACATCAATATGTTTTATACATATTTTAATAAACATGACGATATATTTTAATGTTTGAAAAGTGTAAGACTAAAAAGTAAAACATAAAAAAATATGATAAAAAATTTTTAAGAAACGCTTTTCTTTAGTTACGAGTTACTAAAATTAAAAATATTATAAAAAAATCAACATACAAAAACAAAAAATTTAAAAAATTGAAAAAATCACAAAAAAACACATTCGTTAAAGAAAAGCGTGGGGCGAAAATCGTTTATTCGATGAACACGATTTTCTTTGACGGATGTGTAAGATTTTTTCAATTTTTTTTTATTTTTTGCTTTTTAGTTGATTTTTTTATAATATTTTTAATTTTAGTCAGTCGTAACTAAAGAAAAGCGTTTCTTAAAAAAATTTTTTTTCATATTTTTTATTTTTTTAATATGTATATGTATATTTTAAATTATGTTATGTTATGATTTATAACATTCTTTTCGAATTTAAAATTGCAATTCTTTACGCAAGTTCCCTATTACAATTTTTTTCGATTCCATGACATCTCGTAACGCGACAGTTCCTAACACGACAAATGGTAACGGACAATTCGTAACGTCGACAGCCCGTAAAGGCGACAGTTCGCAACTATACATATTCGTAACGGAACACTTCGTAACGTCAACATTTAATTTTTGTATAGCAAATTTAGTATTACTAAGTTTGTTACTGTTTTGACCACGTCTTTCTAGATATATTTCACACATTTTTTGAATACATGCTTGTTAATATGATAACTAAAGAATTTTTTTTAAATTTTTTATCTTGATTTATCGCTTAAAAGTAGTAAAACTAAGTGCTAAAAAAATGGAAAAAATATTTCTAAGAAACGCTTTTTTTTGGTTGTGACTAAAACTAAATATATAAAAAAATCAACTAAAAAGCAAAAAATATAAAAAATGAAAAAACTGTTAGACAGATTGAATATACAGTTGAGTCCGCGAGTCTTTACCCGTGCGTCATTAATACCTGGCGAGATAAACCACATACTTTTTATCTAGCATCATTCTCTTCCACGCACGAAACTCATGACAAACAAGCTGCCGTTTGTTATTAAGTAAAAACACATGTTATTTTTATGGACCATCTAGACTCAGTGCATTGAAAAGAGATAAGTACAAAAAAAGACGATTCGGTATGTTTTCATATTTTAAGCACAATTTGTTTGACGTTTCTGCTTTGTTTACTTTTGTGGCTGTCAGTCAGTTGAATTGTTTGCGGTTTTTGTCGAATTTTTGCGTTTTGAAGTTTCTTTATATTACACAAACAGTTGTTTTCACAACTAATTTTATATTGGGCTTTGAAATTTTAAGGTAAATAATTATATTTCGGCAATTAATATTTAAAACATACAAAGCTAACGTCATTCACCCAGTAAAGAAATGATTGTTAGATTTCCGTCAAAGTGAATAAAATAACAAAAATAAAATATGTTATTAAATTTTTTTATACATTGTTTATTTATTTATTAATCAATAATAATAAAAGAATTTATTAAGCTACTTCATGTAGCTGTAATTCTGCACAAACATCTTCAGTAATTCTACACAAACATTTTAAAGCAAAACTTACATTTGACATTCTATATATTTGATAACATCAAATTTTATAATAAAACCCGTATTCGGAACAGTAGCCACTTTGTGTCAGTTGTTGTTGCCTGAAATAGATTTCCGACTTATTTCGTATGCTTTAAATGATGACGCACGGGTAAAGACTCGCGGACTCAACTGTACAAAAATCTCAGACATTCGTTAAATAATTGAAAAAATCTTTTAATCCTCAAACCGTTTATTCGATGAAGACGCGCCCCATGCTTTTATTTAACGAATGTGTTAGATTTTTTCCATTTTTTAACGAATGTCTGAGATTTTTGTATATTCAATCTGTCTAACAGTTTTTTTCGAATAATCCTTGGAGTTTGAATTTTTTTATTTTTTGATTTTTAGTTGATTTTGTTATATTTCTCATTTTAGTCACGCGTAACTAAAGAAAAGCGTTTCTTAAAAATTTTTTTTCGTATTTTTTTTTAGTCAGAGTCGGCAAAAAATTTGAAACTTTATTGTGTATTTATTTATTTATTGTTTATTTTTCCGACACATGTGCCCCGACACTGAAAAGTAAAAGGGACTTAAAAGACTATATATATATATATATATATATATATATATATATATATTGTTTATTTTTTCATAACGTAAACAATTAACGTATATAGTGAAATTATGTATAGTTCATATAGCTACAATATGTAAAAGTTTTAAGTTCCTTCATTGTAAAAAACACAAAAATTTAAGCATTTTCCATTAAAATCGTTTTTTTCTATTTAAACAATTACTAATACACAAAAAAAAATTATTGACTATTCGTGTATTGTTCCCGCGAATGCATATGTCTGCAAATTTTTATTCATTTGCATTGAAGAAAAGGAAGTCAAATTAACGTCTAAAGATTTGACACAAACGATTGAACTAATAGGCCATTGATTATGTTCAAAATAAGAAAGCTAAAAGGAACTACAACGTTAACGGGATTTTATTATCTCGTATAGTCAATGGACCTCTAAGTTTGAAAAAACCGTGGAGTGCTACTATTTAAATGGGTGCGTTTTTGAGAAATGGGTGAATTAGTCCCTAGGAACAGGGTGAATTAGGGTGCGTGCTGTGCACTTTTGGTACAAAGACGTCTACAGGAAAATTGTTCCAGGTTAAATTTACTATCGAAATGTTACATTGTAAAGTCAAAAATATTTTTATTTACAAAGTATATTCAAAAGAAAAGCAAAAAACAACACGAAAGAAAGCAATTTTGTTTTTTGCCCCATAACTTTTTTCCACGGAGATATAGGTATAGCCATTGCTTCAGCAAAAAATAACTTATATTCTTTCTCTTTAAAATGACGTTTAGTAGAAGTCTTTAAGATTTATATTTTCCGAAATTGGATTTTTCAAAATTCGCCGCTCACAGAATTTTTGGGCCATTTTCTCCATTATTTCGCAAACATTGTTCTGTAACTTTTTTTACGCATTTATAGGTATATGCAATGGTACATTTATTAGAAAGAGGAGTCAATTATCTTTAAAATGGTCTATCGTATAAGGTTGTACGACTATTTTTAAGCAAGTTTTGCTTTTTCAGGGTTTTATACTTTTAATGATTTTTGATATTTTTTATGATTATTTTTTAAATTTCTCATTATGACTTTTTTTCTTGTACATTTAGGGATATACATTGTATAATAGAAAACAGCATATTTTCTTTACTTTAAAATGGTGTATGCCAAAAAAATCTAGGACTATTTTTATACAAGATATGCGTAAGATATCCAAGAGTATCCGTAATTTGAAAAAAATTTAACATTTTTTATTTTTTTTGCATTCTATAATATAATTCTTAATTCAAAATAATTTTTCTTGGTAACACTTTTCGATATTGTGAAATATAAAGGTACTTTACTCCTGTGCAAATTCATATTTTTTAACATACCTCGTACACTATTAATAAAATTTTATATCTGATGATTGTATTTTAGGTTTCAGACAAGGCAGAGCATTTTATAAAGAATAACTTTTTTTCATAAAATTAATAGTAAAAAAGTTTTCCACAGGGTTCCAACTATTCGATGGGTATATGTCACTTTGAAAAATCATATCTTGTTTAAAAATAGTCCTAAAATTTTTTACAGTACACGATTTTAAAGTAAATAAAATGAGCTTTCCTTTTTATTAGACAATGTATATACCCAAATATACAATAAAAAAAGTTATAATGTGTGTGTGTTTATGTTTTATTGGCACTGGTTTAAGCAACCAACTGGCCAGTCAATGTGTTTTGAATTCTCTCTTTTACAAAATATATGCTTAGTATCTAAATTTAAAACTATTAGTACTACTGTTTTTTTTTTACTCTGTTTTTTTTATTATTTTTTTTATTATATTTTTTAACATTTTTTTTATTACATTTTTTATTTTTTTTTTATTTTTTTTTTTTTTAGTTTTTTTTTTTAGTTTTTTTTTTTTTTTTTTTTTTTTGTATATTTTTTTATCGCGCTAAGACCTAAACCCGATTCAACCTCGCGGAGGTTTAGATCTTAGTAACTTTTTATTTTATTTAATTATTTTTTTTTTTTTTTTTTAATTTTTTTTTCTTTTTTTCTCAGAGCTTTAATTTTAAACAATTAACATGGTTGTACAAAATTTTATAAACATCTAGATTGTTTGATTGTAAAAGGTATATAAGATTAAAAGGAAATTGTACATTAATTTGAACTAGATTGGCAAAAAAGTTTGATATTTCAATAAAATGTAAAGGACATTCTAATAGCATATGTTGTAGATCAGCTAGCTCTCCACATAAACATTCATCATTATCTACAAGTCCTATTTCTCTTTTGTAGACTGGAGTCAGACAGTGATTACTTCTTATTCGACAAATAGTTTTGATAAAGCCTTTGTTGGAAACTTGAGTAAACCATGTCTTGATGGGAAGTGTAGGCTGGATTTTTTTGTAATAATTTCCTTTGTCTGAATTATTGTATTGTTCCTGCCATTTCGTCCGTTTGATAGATCTCATAATAGAAATTATGTCTCCCATAGGAAGTTGATAAGTATGCAGAGTGGATTCCTTCGTTGTTGCTTTTTTAGCCAGATCATCTACTATTTCGTTGTTTTTTATACCAATGTGTGCTTTTATCCAACACAATATTATATTTTTGCCCGATTTCAAAGCTTCACTGTTCATTGCTATGATGTCACTGATGATATAATTTTCTGCAAAATTATGTACATTGTATTTCAATGTCTTTACAATGCTTTGGCAGTCTGTAAATATAACATAATTGAGTTCTTTTTGATTAATACATATTTTGTATGCTTCTTTGATTGCAATGAGTTCAGCTGTGAAAATTGTCATTTTATCAGGTAATCTGTTGTTTATTTTTATACTTTTTTGTGGGTAATATATAGCATATCCAACTTTTCCTTCCATTTTTGAACCATCCGTATATAATTTCTGATAACTCCCCCAGTTTTTTTGTACACACTGAAGGTGGTCTATTTTAGTAAGGAAGTCTGTCGCACGAATATTACTTAAATGACAGTTAACTGGAGATAAATAATCTTCATAATTTAGCTTTCGAGACGAGCTTTGTTCAATTTGGTGTATGTCGCCAATGGAATTAGAAACGTTGAGGAAGCTTTCCACAACTAAAAGCAGTTTCTTTTTTTCCCAGTAATAATGAGTTAGGTATGAGGTGGTTAAATGAACAATTTTATTTAATAGCAGTTTATCGTTAACCGCTGTTTTAACTATAAATTTCTCACTTAGGTATTCCCTGCGTAATGAAAGTGGAGGTTCATTAAGCTCACATTCCATGACCAATATAGGTGTGCTACGAAGATAACCAGTGCATAACCTAAGTGCCTTATTTTTGATCCTCTCGATTTTTTGGAGTACAGAGTTTGATGCTGAGCCATAAAAAATAGATCCATAGTCTAAGATTGATCTTATCAAATTTCTGTATAGTAATATTGATATGTTTGGATCAGCTCCCCAGTTACTGACACTTACAGTCTTCATGATATTCATTGCATTTTCCATTCTTCGTAATATGTAATTTGTGTGTTCTTTCCAATTTAATTTGGAGTCTAAAAATACGCCAAGAAATTTTATTGAAGTTTTATAAGGAATACTAGTATTATCAAATTGTAGATGGCTTTGAGGAACATATCGTTTTTTAGTGAAGGTAACAATGGTTGATTTACTCTCTGATATTGTTAAGTTATTATCGGTAGCCCATTTTTTTATAATATTCAATGTCGATTTAAGGTAGTTATTACATCTATCTATTGACTTATTTTCTGCATATATCGCAACATCATCAGCGTACTGTAGGATTTTTATGTGTTGAGGAAGTTTAGTTTCTAAGTCAGCAGTATACAGTATATATAATATAGGACTTAGGATGCTACCCTGAGGTAGTCCCAAAGATGTGTATCGGGAGTTAGATTGATCTCCATTTAATCTAACGTGAACTGCTCGATTAATGTATAAGTTAATGATGTTCCATGTTACTATCTCGGGTATTCCTATTTCCAACATTTTCGCGTATAGTATGTGAAGATTAACGTTGTCGTAAGCCCCTTTTATATCTAAGAACAAAGCACTAACTGCTTTCTTATAAGTAAAGGAACTATAAATGTCTATTAAAAAGTGGCAGAGGCTATCTTGTGTGGATTTACCTTTTCTAAAACCAAACTGACTTCTTGGTAATAGGTCGTTCTTTTCTAGCCAAAATTCCAGACGGTTTTTAATAAGTCTCTCATATGTTTTTAGTATACAGGAAGCCAGACCGATTGGACGGTAAGAATCCCAATTCTTTGATGATTTTCCTGGTTTTAAAACCGGGATAATAGTGTAAACGTGCCAATCGTCAGGAATCTTTATGCGGCGCATCCAAATTTCATTATATATATTTAGTAGTGCAGCCTTACCAATTCTTGAAAGATTTGATAGCATCGAGTAATGGATATTATCGGCACCTGGTGCTGAATTTGAGTTTTTCTTCAACGCAAAGTTTAGTTCAGTGGCAGAAAATGGTTTGACTAGGAAACGGATTGGTTCTGGATAGTCGTACAGAGCATTTAGTTGTAAATCAGGAATTACTAATTCTGCAGACGGCGGTGTGATATTTTGATGGAACTCTTCTATCCACGAAGCTTCCGACAGAATAACAGGGACTTTGTTCCTTGTTTTTCTATTTTTTATTCGGTTAACTTTTGACCATACATCTTTAATAGGGACTGACCTATTTAGGGATCCGACATAATCTCTCCAGCTATTTCTTTTAGTTTGTTTAGTGATCTTCTTGACATGTGCATCATCTTTTTTATACTTAAGTAGGTTTTCATGGTTTGGATTTTCTTTGAATATACAAAAACTTTCCTGTCTTCTTCTGACTGCTTCTTCACATTCTAAATCCCACCAGTATTTTCCTCTGGAAGTCGGTTTTTTTATTTTAAATTTGGTGATGCAGTAGGATGCAGTTGTATTTATATTGTGCAAAATTTGTTCATAAGAATTTATATCTTTAAATTGAGAGAATACATCTTCCGAATACTGTTCATATAATTTCCAGTCGACATTCTTTAAATTCCACTTTTGTGAATATGGATTATATGTATGAGTTGGTTGATCCTCTAACTCTACTCTTATAGGTGTATGGTCTGAACCAAATAGGTCTTGAAGTGTTTTCCAAGTGATCAGGTGGTTTAAGTCAGGAGTACAAATGGTCAGGTCTATTGCCGATTTCGAGAAGTTCCTAAAGAAAGTAGGAGAGCCATCATTTTTGAATATTAAATTATTATCGTCTATACAGTCCATCAAGATTTTACCTTTCATATCTGTTTGGTTGTCTAGGCCCCAGGCAATGTGGTGAGCATTAAGGTCACCTCCTATTATAAATGGTCTTTCTATAGATGTTATGAAATTGTTCCATTGTTGTAACAATAACTTGGTTCCTGGGGGAACATACATAGATATAAATGTGACAGTATATGACTTAAACTTTATTTTTATTGCTACTTTATTGACGTTTATTAAATCTACTTTCATGGTGACTTCCTCGTAATATAGGTTTGAATTTATTAAAATTGCTGAGCCACCGCCAACAGTTACTGAAAAGCGGTCGTCTCTGACAATATTGTACCCGTGAAAGTTATAATACTTTTCTGGTTTAAATCTAGTTTCTGATAATAATGCGATATCAACTTTCTGGTCTTCTAATAGGTGGATAAGGTTTTCTCTATTAGAGTTAGCCGATCTACAATTCCATTGACAAATTACCAATCTATTCATTATTATATAAGAGAGAACTTAAAACTGATTGAATTGAATTTACTAGAACTGATTTTTCTGGAATTTCAAAATTTTTGTGATTTATATTAGAGATAATACTTGTAACTATATTTGATATTAATTCTGTTAATTCTTTTGATGGTTCATGTATTTTAGATCCTTGTTCTGGATTAAATGTAGATTGATACGAAGAAGAGGTGATAATACCACCAGGTCTGTTGGACATGGGGTTTAACTTTATTATTTTTTGATGTTCCATTGTTACTTGGTCTGGTGAGGAAGAGATAGGTCGTTTGTATTTTGGTGGTTTTATTATTGTATATCTATTTGAAACTGAAGGTAGAGCGAACTGATTGGAAGATGTTTGAGACGTGGACAATTGAGTAAAGGAATATGAAGAGGATGGTGCATTCATATTTGGAGTTTGATGAGAATTTATTGAGGAATTATTGGCTGCTATAGATGCATAAGTTATCTTAGGAAAGAGTTTAATTGTTTTTGTTTCCTTAAAAGATAAGCTGTTTTCAGACATATAATGTTTTATTTTCTTTTGGCGATCAAATTCTGGGCATATCTCCCATTCATTAGTGAAGTGTTCACCTTCACAGGATAGACATTTTTTGTTAAACGATGATAAAGAACAAGAATCGGAAAGGTGAGATTCATGACACTTAAAACAGCGAGGATTACTTTTACACTGCTTACTCATGTGCCCATACCTATAGCAGTGGTAACAGATAATTACCTTTTGCTGGTATTTTTCAACAGTGTGTAAGACATGATTAATTACTACATACTTTGGTATATTCTGGCATTTAAAAGACACAATAACTGATTTTGTTGGATTAAATATTACTTTGTCATCTGCTACTATTTTTCTTGTTATTCGTTTCACATACTCAACCGAGAATTTGCAATGGTGATCAAATTCCTTTATTCTATTTTTAAGATATTCTTCCGATATATCTGAATCTATATCCCTTACTACACCTAGTTTAAACAATTGAAATTTTGGAATGTATGCGGTCAGATTTTTTTGAATAAGGAATTTGGAAGTAACTAAAGCATTTGCGCTACTATAATTTTTAAATGAGACCCTAACTCGGTTGCGTCCGATTGAGTCAATTTTTTTTATATAATTGTCAATTTCTGGATGTAACGTAAATAGGATCTCGCCTATTTTAACAGCGTTTAATTTTCCTGTAAAATTTAAACTGGAGTTTTCAATGAAAATGTAAAAAGGTCCTAAATCAATTTTTTCGTATAAATAAACAGGCCTGGTTTTTTCTGGTTGATCTGAGTTTACTAAAGTATTTTGTTTTTCATTAATATTGTTAAGATTAATACTACTACTTATCTTATTTTGAGGCTGGTTGGGTAGAAATCCATTTAAATCTTGTAAATCACAGCTACTATCCATCGAATTCTCAATATCAGGCGGTTCGCCTCCACTAGATGACTCCATAGAGGAGTTTTCAAGTAACGTTTAACTTATGAACACTTTCAAAATGTAAACTAAATAAGGAAAAGTTTAACAAAACTAAACAAACTAAATTAGAACGGTATAAATCAAATAATCCGCCAAAAATTAATATTTTTCGGAGAGATTTCCAAATTTAAATTAACTTTGACAATTATTTTGACGTATGAAAAAAAAAAAAAAAAAAAAAAAAAAAGTTATAATGAGAAATTTAAAAATAATCCTATACTATGTCAAAAATCATTAAAAGTATAAAATTTTGAAAAACCATATCTTGCCTAAATATAGCCATACGGCCTTCTACTATAGAACATTTTAAAGGTAATTGACTTTTCTTTCTACTAAATGTATCATTGCGGATACCTAGAAAGGCGTAGAAAAAAGTTACAGAACAATGTTTGCGAAGTAACAAGGAAAGTATCCCAAAATCGCTGTGAGTGGCGAAATTTGAAAAATTATATTTTGGAAATTGTAAATCACAGGAACTTCTACCAAACGCCATTTTAAAGATAAAGGATGGAAGTTTTTTTTTTCTGTGAAGCATAGCCTATACCTATACCCCCGTGGAAAAAAAAGGTATGGGGCAAAAAACAAAATTGCTCTCTTTCATGTTTTCTTTTTGCTTTTCTTTTGGATATATTTTTGTAAAAAAACATGTTTTTGATATTAAAATGTGATAATTCGATAGTAAATTTAACCTGATTTGCACTAAATGTGCATAGAACTCACCCTAATTCGCCCTGTACCCAGGGACTAATTCACCCCTTTTTCAAAAACGCACCCATTTAAATGGTAGCACTCCGCGGGTCTTCCAAATATAGAGGTCTATTGACTATATGAAACAATAACACCCTGTTAACGTTGTAGTTCCTTTCTAAAATACATAATCAATAGCCTACAAAGAAAAGCGGTTAAAACTAATAAAACAATTAAAAACAGTTTAATAATACATATTGTATTTACTATAATAATAATTATTACAATTTACATTACTAGATTATATTTATTTTTTGACATAATTTTCAAAATATGTTTTTGCACGAAATATGAAATGTGTCAAAAATGTTAATCCTGATGCTGGTTCGTTAAATTATTGATAAACGTAATTTCAATCATTGGAACTGTATTAAAAGTTATTTTCCACAACAAAAATAAACAAAATAATTCCATTTTGACGTTACGAATTGTCTCGTTACGAATATGTATAGTTACGAACTGTCGTCGTTACGAATTGTCCGTTACCAATTGTACGGTTAAGAACTGTCGCGTTACGAGATGTCTGGTCACGTTTTTTTTCGATGGATGTACATATTATTTATTTATTCACTTGAAAGACTTTTTGATACTTTTTAAAGGTTCTAATATCTTTTAACACTTATTAAATATGTTTAAGTTTTTATATTAAATATATATTATTATCTCTAATGTTTGAGGAAATTAAATTTCTTTTATACATTAAACAGTATCACAACATCAAGTTATCCGGCAAATTACACTTTCATCATGAAAAAGTTAGAAGGCAGCAAGGGATGAATATCTCCTTTCCTCTCCTCCCCTGTAATAACGCGTCCACTAAGGAATATTAAAATCCACCACATTTTTATAAGGGCCACCGCCTTTCCTCATCCTCGATCGAGGAAATGCCTCATGAATTTTCATGACCCTTTTTTTTCTATATTACACAGGAAAACTTTCTAATTTCGAAGTGGCTGCGTATCGTCGTTTGATTTTCACCCAACGCAAAGGGTCTAAGATGGACAGTATCGGTCCCTTTGCTTTTTCTCTTGTTTGTTTTAGGTTTTTCTACCGGATAATGCTAATAACAATTGTTAATAACACATAAAATTTAGATATATAGGTAGAAAGATGAAGTTTTTCAATCCTAATGGCAACATTAATAATATTGAAAATATTAAAAATATTACTAAAAGATTTTTAAATTGAAAAACTTATTGGTACACTTTCTTGGTGACACCGCCAAGGCTTCTACAATTTGCAAGCCAAATGGATGCTGCAGTGAAGACAAAGGGAAGGAATTCTACACCATGCAATTCACATCCCCCGTCTGCAGCTTGGTAAAGTTCCAACGGAAAATGCACCCAGTTACTCTACGGAGTACTACGACTATAAAATAAAAATGTATACCATTTTTATTCAGTTGCAATGCGAAGGCAAAGCAATCTTACTTTTCAATTAGAATACGGAATGCAATCCAGCTCTCTGAATCGCGATTTTCGATTCTTATTGGAATCTCATCGGAGAGAGCGCAGGCTTGTTCTCCATATCCTAACTGACCAGCACCGAGAGCTTTCCCACACATTGCAACTGAAACAAATAGGTAGGTGACTAGCGTCATCTGGCAGTTGAAAGATGAAGTTTTTCAATCCTAATGGCAATATTAATAATATTGAAGATATTAAAAATATTACTAAAAGATTTTTAAATTGAAAAACTTATTGGTATACTTTCCTGGTGACACCGCCAAGGCTTCTACAATATGCAAGCCAAATTGATGCTGCAGTGAAGACAATTGAAAAGTAAAATTGTTTCGCCTTCGCATTGCAACTGAATAAAAATGGTATACATTTTTATTTTATAGTCGTATTACTCCGTAGAGTAACTGGGTGCATTTTCCGTTGGAACTTTACCAAGCTGCAGACGGGGGATGTGAATTGCATAGTGTAGAATTCCTTCCCTTTGTCTTCAGTGCAGCATCCATTTGGCTTGCAAATTGTAGAAGCCTTGGCGGTGTCACCAGGAAAGTGTACCAATAAGTTTTTCAATTTAAAAATCTTGTAGTAATATTTTTAATATTTTCAATATTATTAATGTTGCCATTAGAATTGAAAAAATTCATCTTTCAACTGCCAGATGACGCTAGTCACCTACCCTATTTGTTTCAGTTGCAATGTGTGGGAAAAGCTCTCGGTGCTGGTCAGTTAGGATATGGACAACAAGCCTGCGCTCTCTCCGATGAGATTCCAATAAGAATCGAAAATCGCGATTCGGAGAGCTGGATTGCACTCCGTATTCCAATTGAAAAGTAAGATTGTTTTGCCTTCGCATTGCAACTGAATAAAAATGGTATACATTTGTATTTTATAGTCGTATTACTCCGTAGAGTAACTGGGTGCATTTTCCGTTGGAACTTTACCAAGCTGCAGACGGGGGATGTGAATTGCGTAGTGTAGAATTCCTTCCCTTTGTCTTCACTGCAGCATCCATTTCGCTTGCAAATTGTAGAAGCCTTGGCGGTGTCACCAGGAAACTGTACCAATAAGTTTTTCAATTTAAAAATCTTTTAGTAATATTTTTAATATTTTCAATATTATTAATGTTGCCATTAGGTTGAAAAACTTCATCTTTCAACTGCCAGATGACGCTAGTCACCTACCCTATTTGTTTTAGTTGCAATGTGTGGGAAAAGCTCTCGGTGCTGGTCAGTTAGGATATGGAGAACAAGCCTGCGCTCTCTCCGATGAGATTCCAATAAGAATCGAAAATCGCGATTCAGAGAGCTGGATTGCACTCCGTATTCTAATCGAAAAGTAAGATTTATTTTGCCTTCTCATTGCAACTGAATAAAGTGGTATACATTCTTATTACATAAAATTTACTAACCCTATACTAAATTCAGTAATTATTTTGACATAAAAAATAAAGCGATGATTTATGTGTCTTTAGAATACAGACTATTTTGTTTTCACCATTAAAATGTAAGAATGTGATAAAATGACAGCTTATAACCCAACATCTGAGTTCGGGTTCCAGAGTTGCAACCGGAAGTACTGTTTTAGATTCGCCGAAATAGTACAAGCGATATATTATTAGACGCACCTTAGCAAAACGAGAACAAATATATACGTATGTAGGTAAGAGAGGCATTGTTTGGGATGAAAGTACCTACGAAAAGATGTCGTGATACATCTGTAGACCTGTACTGTTGTTTTATTGACTTCCAGAAGGCATTCGATCGTGTTAAGCACTAAATATTGATCGAACTTCTAAGAAACATAAGCATAGACGTTCGCATAATTTTAAATTTGTATTGGAATCAAACAACATCAGTTTTAGTAGACGGCTTGGAATCGCAGACTCTTAACCTTCGTCGGGCGGCATAGGTACAATTGTAACTTTTGAGTGTTAAAATTTTTATAACTTTTTTTGATAAAGAGATAGAGACTTGAAATTTTGTGACATCTCTACATTTATCCAGTAGATTATGTCAGCCAAATATAACAAAGAAACCTTCATACAGTTCCCAGCAGGGAGCTTAAATTTTTCCTACCCCCATAAACAACGGCATAGGTACATTTGTACCTTAAATATATTTTTTAAATGAATGTTGTAAAATATCAATACATTTTGTATTTAAATGATAGTTTATTTAAACCAAAATACAAAAATAAATGTTGTGTGGATTTTCGCAACACATACATGTCGTTCTAGAAAAAAGAATGTTTGTCACACATAGGTAGAAAACATACTACACAACTTTTTCTCATTTTGTTTGTTTTTTCCGTTCATTTTGACAAACATGGCGACTTCCGGTTACTGGAGTAGATCCAGGAATGCTGTTAGATACTTGGAGAGGAGTATCTACAACAGGACAAAGATTTTCAGAAAGATCCTTCAAAAACTTCTTGCGTTGGTCCTTTGTTTTTTGTAGTGGATTATGCTCTCGATCTCGATATAATGTAGGATGCTAAGCCAGTGACGTCAATCATATTATAAAAAAAGGCCAAGAGCCAAAGTAATGTTACACGTTTGACCGTATACTCACCCAGCATTTTATCCATGGTATCAACACCCCTTTTTGTTTTACTCTAATACTCAATCATTTCCGGCTACTTGTCCGGTTATATGCATGGACGAGAGTAACACTACTGCTTTGTTTTTCTTTATCAAATAAGAGCATTCATGATTGTATGCAAGATTTGTAGAAAACATAGCTATTTTCTTGCTTGCTTGCATATTGATGAGTAGAAATTTCTTATTTTTTCTAATTGAGCCCACTAACCTCATGTGACATGAATTCTAGACTTAACCTAGCTCAGGGGCGAGAGCACACAAAATAGAATTATATTTTAGTGACGTCACGTTGCCTAGCAACCGTCGATTCTCTCATTGTGAAATTCGATTTTGTGACGTCAGTAAAATAGAATTCTTATTGGCATGCTCTCACCCCAGAACTGGTAAAAAGTTATTAGACGTGACCAGATCCAAAACTGTTCGTTCGCCAACATTAACTTGTTGGGAACCATATGCTGTGTTCCAAATATAAAGGTGAATTTTTATGGGATTTTCTGCATTACAAACCCATGTTTAGTGGGTGTGGAAGATATATATTGTGTAAATTGTGTGCGGCCTCTAAACGGAAACAGTTGTTCATCTATGGCAGTGGTTCCCAAGCTTCTATGTCTGGCGACCCAACTTCTGATGTCTAACATCCCTCACCCATGATGTTATTCAGTTACTGTAAGAGCCACGCCGCGACCCACCATGGAAACGCTGATCTATGGTTATACATTGGCATGGTTTGTAGCCTTGGTGCACATTTTTATTCATCATTGTCCAGGTATCTCGTATGAGTGCAGCCTTATCGGCTTTTTTGCGCTATTGACGGGTATTTTCGTTGTCAAATCTTATAAATCTTAGAAACGATCTTGCGTTGTCTTGAAACACTGAGACATTGCTGCACGTATTAGTCCACATCTATCTATCTATCTATCTATCTATCTATCTATCTATCTATCTATCTATCTATATATTCCACATCTCTCACAAGTTTTCTTTGTTGATTCTATATATACCTCTTTTGTCCGCATTTCAGTAAACTAAATTTAGGATCAGTATTACTCATGATAATTTTTAGGTATACACGTATTAACAAACACCGAATAACTAAATGTGGATGAAACCTATTGTCTCCAATTAAAATACAATACAATACTACCCTTGTTAGAATTTGTTTACGACCACTATTTCCAAGTTTATTGTTGTAGTAATTTCAATAATTTATGATAGATAACAGGGGGTCACTTAAAAGCGGCTTCTAATCTTTGTTTGTAAATCCGTACAAGAACAAATTACCGAATATTATTATTTATTTACTGCAATATTAAACAATATTTAACCAATTATGCTAGTAATCAATAATATTATTTTAAAACTAACAATTATTTCCCTTTTGATTAAAGAATTTTTAAGAAAACAAATAACAGGTACAATTGTACCTATGCCGTCTGTTACCGGTGTAAAATTATACCGCCCGACAAAGGTTAATATTAAAAGAGGAGTACGGCAGGGATGCCTCTTTTCGCCCCTGCATTTTAACGTTTACTCCGAAAGAATTTTCATAGGTACACTTTCTGAAAAACAAGAAGGAATATTTGTGAACGCTGAAGTCATCAATAATTTGCGATTGTGGACGACACAGTACTCCTAGCTCAAGAAGATCTGCAAACACTACCTGATAGGATAGTTGAGAGCTGTAAAGATACGGAAAACCAAAATACTTATAATAAGTAAACAACAACATATAAAACCTTCTATATACGTAAATAATACCAAATTTGGGCAAGCTGATCAAATTGTTTACTTCGATATCAGTTAAATTGTAACGCAGAAGAGAGTCGCTGTGAAATAAGATCCAGGATACAGCAAGCCTGAGTCGCTTTTAGAAGGAAGGCCAAAGTATTATGTAACGGTAACTAAATTGGTACTTAGGATCCACCTACTTCGCTGCTACGTGTTCTTTGTCTTACTTTATGGTGTCGAGTCTTGAAATGTGAATAAAATCGACCTCAATCGCCTTGAAAGTTTCGAAATGTGGCGCTATAGAAGAATTTTGAAAGTTTCTTGGGTGGAGAAGATTAGAAACTCCACAATACTAGAACGTCTCAGCAAGACTACTAAGATTATAAAAAGCATCAAGAAGAGAAAGCTGAACTATTTGATACATATGTAATCAGAGGTCCCAAATATAGGTTGCTACAAAATATTTTGCAAGGGAAAATAGCAGGCAAATGCAGTCCAGGACGAAAAAGAACTTCATGGTTGAAGAACTTGCGAGATTGGTATGGTGGTGATACAAGAATGTTATTTAGGATGGCAGTGAATAAAATTAAGATAGCTATGATAGTAAGCCCAACGTTCTGAAAGTACATGGTACCTGAAGGAGAAGATGCCTTATGTTCGTCCGTATGTCAGTCGATAAATACAACTACTCCGTTATTAGAAGAGATAGAATGATAATTAGATGTGGAATGAAAGTTTAAAATCCAAAAATAGTATTAAAGGGGGATATTTGACCTTGGACTTCCGGTTCTAGAGTTGCAATGGAAAGTACTCTTTTAAAGTCGCCGAAATACTAAGCTAAAATATCCCAGAACGTTAGACTAATTCAATTAATTATTGATCTAGCATGTACAATATTATCATACATCATCAATCTGATCAACTACAACAACAGATCCAAATACCCTATAAAACCAACTCGATTAGCCTCAGATACAGCGACCACTATTACAACAGATGCAACCCCAGTTCGTAACCCCTTCAGCATCCTATTTTACCTAATCAATTCAATAATAACACCAGTTAAAAAAGAAAAAAACAACTTCAGTTACTGGCAAACAGTACAAAGCAACAAAAAATAGGATATCTAGAAGACGACACAACACGTAAGCAAACTACGTACAAAATAATTACCTACTGACTCCAAAAACCTGTCGAAACATAGAATACGTTAAAGAATCTACCTAACGAAGATGGAGAAAAAATGGAACAGGAAATAAACCGAGCAATTACTAAAAGGTAATAATTACCTCCAATAACTGTATACAATATAGGAACCACATACCCAAGAATTATGTCAAAAGGCTGTAAAAGATACCTTAAAAAGTCGAAGGTTCATGTCGAAGACAACCGAGGGCCGTCATCTCTCTTATTTAGACAATTCCGTCTTTTTTAAATATTTTTTTGTTTTATTTGGAATAACCCGCATTAACCATAAAAGGTTATTAGCGGTGGTACAATACATAATACATATTTTCGTACTTCCGGGCCTTAAGTGACAACTTCACTCCCTTGTGACAGGTACTAAAGTGTCACATTTAATCCCTCCGGGATTAAATATTGACGAAACTCCCGGAACGATTAAATCACAAACAAACGAATTTAAGGGATATTTTATTGAAAAATATAATTAATTAGAATGGTAATTAACGTTAATATTCAAATTAATATTGTGACAGTTCGTCATATTGACCAGTCTTTCCTGGGTTAATGCAGCAGGTAACTGACGAGTAACAGATAGGTCCTTTTCATATTGAACTGGTGTTTGTTTCGAAGATCCTGCGGAAACAGGAAGCGAGAATGAGGACTGTGGCATAACTATAGTGGACGAATCGGCGACTTGACCAAATATTTTATCTGAAATTTTTTGTTTATTTTTAATAGACGATTCAATATATCCCTCGGCCACGTTGGAGGATTTCCATCCTCCATGTCTCTTCAGCACGTCTATTGTTGCTCCCGAATCAGCTAACAAAGACGCAGATGTGCGTCTAAAACAATGTCCCGTATAAGACGTCGCATTTTCTAATTTCAAGAAAGCTGCTATTTGCCGTGGAATTGTACCAAACATGTTTTTTCCTACTACTCGCGTAGTACATTCTTTGTTGATGTATTGAACAAAAAATTTTGAATGAGTTGTCCCTGTCTTTCGCAATGCCACATATTTCCGAAATATCGCCACAAAACTGATGGCACTGTTTTCTGAATTTTTGATCACAAAATTTCGGTCAATTTTATTTTTGGTGTTTCTAATCGCAATTAGGAAGGAATCGCCCAAATCTCTCACATCGTCGATTTCTAAATCAACCAACTCTTTTCCACGACAAGCTCCCGCAACGCCCAAAATAAGTGCAACCTACAAAAAAATTGATTTCTTAAAATTTCTGAATATAAACAAATTTCCAAATTTACCTTAAGCATTAAATATTTATCATCCGGAGCCTCCCGTAAGAACTGATCTACCTGCTCAGACGTGAGAATTCTTGACTTCTTTGGCTTAAATCCCTCATTTCTTCTCTTCAAAAAAGCTAATAATTTTGGAAATTTACTTATATCAATATCTTCTCTAATGTTAATAACCGATTTCAGCATTGAGTAATGTGCCCAGAGAGTTGAGGCACAAACCGCTTTTGATTTATCATCGAAGTAGACTAACAGCGCATTTTCAGTAGGTTGTCTCACATTTTTTAAGCGGCACCACTTTTTAAAAGCATCGTACTGCTGCTCGTATAGTTTTCTAGATTTCGGTGGTAACAATTCTTCACCTACTTCGGCTGCTCTTTTATCAATATCAGATACACCTTCTTCACTCATGATACCAATAATTATCAATAACAATGTTTCTTTACAATGACACTAGTAATGACAATGTTTCTAAATTATAACTGTCACAACGCAATGTTACTATGGTAACTTATTTTAAAGACAGTTTATTAAATGAGTTGAAGAGAGAAAAAACTGATTGAAATTATTGAAATAATTAATAAAATCATACCGGAAGTACGAAAAGTATCGTATATACCTTGCGACTGAAGTACATTTAATCCTTCAGGTAAATTATGGCCCTCCCTGCGGTCGGGCCATAAACTTTACCTTCAGGATTAAATGTACTACTTCAGTCCCGCGGTATATAATGTACTATTAGTTAATATAATATACAAACTATAGAGTTTTTACAACTTTGATTTTAATTTATAATTGTTCTTAAAGTAGCACTCATATTTGGTTATGTAATTTAGTATCTTTTAAAAACCGAATGATTTTGTCCTTGTCACAATCTTAGACTAATATACACTTTATATCACTTGGTAGTCCAGTAGCTTGTCTTTCCAGTTGATATAGTTTAATTGGGGTTTCCTTGGGAAGCATCTGTGTTTTCGTAGTTATCATTATTTTAAAAATGTTCTAGATTTAGTTGACGACGTATTTTCTTCTTTATTCGTGTAATTCTAGATTTAATGCGTCCGTCTTTGAGTTTGGGGTAAATTTCTGTTAGTATTTTTAATAGTCATCCTGTGTTTTCCGTGTATTCTAGTGCGATATTAAATGGATTGGGGGAATTATGTGCATCATCCAGAAAGCTGACTATATCTGCATAGTTTAAGACAATCTGGGTTGTAGCTTCATCAATAAATTCCTTTGCTGGTTGGATAAGTGATTCTGTAGAAACTGTTTCTCCCGTTTTTGTTTGTATCAGATTTAGTAGCTCTTGGCTTTTTTGTTGATATTGCGTTTGGTTTCGTAAAATCTACTTCTGTGTTTTCTACCGGTGGTGTACTAAGTGGAGTCGATATTTCAGAATGAGAACATTGCGGTCTAGTATTTAGTTCTATTCTATTCTGTATTTAGTTTTTGGGATCCATTACTTCACAAGTTTATTCCATTTGATTCTGACCAGAGTGATTTTTGTTTTCTGCTATTGCATTAAAGGAAGGAATAGAGTCTTGGTCAGTTTGGGATGTAGGTATGGACGGGTTTGGTTGGATGTTCGTATTGGTACATGTTGAGGCTATATGACCAGATTTATGACAGAGATAGCAGGTGAATCCATCAGAAAGAAAGATTCGGTAAGATGTATTATCAAAGTCAATGAGAATTGATTCAGGAATAACAAGATTGTCAACAGGTGTATAGTACACCTGCCTACGGAAGCTTAATACGTGACTATATTGAGGGTCTTGAATTCCCGCTCTTAAGAAAGTCATCGGTGAAAGAAGATGAAAGCCATTTTCAGTAAGATATTTTTCAACGATGTGATGAGAAATAGACGGACACACACTAGATAACAGTAACCTTTTAGCAGGAATGACTAATCTTCTCGCTCTAATAACATTATCTCCCATTTTTATACCTCCGTGGTCTGTTAAAAAAGTGTCAACAACTTCTTTGCTCGAGAGGTAGATGCAGATTCTGTCGTTAGAAATTCTTGACGAAAAAAGTACATTTTTGGGCTGCACTAGTGATCCTACTACTGTAACGTAGTCTTCTAATTTTAGTGTGTTTACTACTCGGATAATAATGGCTTGTTCTTTCATCAAAGGGAATTTAGCTACTTTCTGTTGAGTATTTGTAGAGTAAGATGGTGTTTGTCGATTGGGTAACATTGGAGGACCCCTGTAGTCAGAAGTGCCAGCCATAAAATAAAGTTGTTACATACTTTTTATTTTAATTTTCTTATTTTGTTCCATTATATTGTAAATGGGTCAGTACGACTCTGTTATTTACAAAGTATTTAACTTATCGAAGATAAGCCAAAAAACATGTTTTTGTTAATCGCTTTCGAATTTACAAAACTATATGACTGGATTGAAATTCGTAATTCTGTAAGATTTTGATGAAACCGTAAATATATTGATAAAAGTACTTACGGCAATTAAATCACCACTAATAACTAAACTATTGGTTATGTTTCTTAAAATTAATTTAAAGATTTACTATAGAAAAGCGATGAAAATCGTGGAGACTAAATTTAGGTATACTAATTCAACTAAGTTCAGGACCGCACTCCCTCCTTTTTTAAACCTCTATAGCTTTTCAAATAATTCTTGGTTTATAGAAACGAATAGCAGCTGTGGTTGTAGGGTTTTTAGAATCAATTTTGTACCTCTGTGAATATGATGTTGACCTAGATTGACCTAGAGTTCAAATGGAATGGGAATTGCGAACAGAATATGATGTTCATAAATCCTATTTTGGATTGTACGATTGGTTTGGCCTATGTAAGATCGGAGGCAGTCGAGTCGGTACAAGGAATTTTATATGCTCCGTGTTGTTTATTTGGAATGTTGTCGTTGACTGACCGGACAAGAGATGAAAGTTTTTGTTGGGGGAAACATCCTCTTTATTTGAGATTTTTGTAATTTTGTCAGTGACACCTTCGATGAAAAAAAGAAAACTTTCGTATGGTGACATATGACATGGGCATTGTTGTTTGTTAATGACTTCTAAGTGGGCGGTATCTTTTACTGCTCTATTGATTTATTTTATTATTTTGTAATCAAGGGATTTATCTTCCATGTACATAATTTACAATTTTACTAATAAACTTTTTCATGGTTTCTGATGTGTTGAATTTATAATTATTATATTTGCTTCGTTCTCAGCTTCTCTGTGGATTTTTTTGTTGGGTTAGGTTAGGCTTTCCTTTTATTTTGAAAGTACCTTTGATGTACCTGTTTCGTTATAACTTGTCATTTGCGTTTTTCAGTTTTTGATTCATTGCAGTAATATTTCCTCGTCTTATTTTCTTTTTTTTTTTTTAGGCCTAGAACATGTTCTTATATCCCCATTTGAGCCACCACTGACGAAAAACACTTTTTCTCAACCAACATCACGAGAATATTAATGTCCGATTTGAAAATTTAACTCAGAAATTAAGTATTACGCAGATTTTGGTAACGGTCGATGGTATTAAAGAAGGGTACCTCTACGTGTGCCTCTTACGAAATGAACATTTTTATTTTTCAAAGTAGTTAACTTTAATAGCATCGAAGAGGTCCTTTTTTAATAGGGTATATACCTTTTCTGAAAGCAAAAAAGACGAAATAAGTAGGTAATTAATTTAATTCGTGTCCAATACGGATTTTGGTTTTTAAGAGAAAATTAATTTGATGAGGTCGGTAGCGAATTTACATTTCTGCGAAGGCTATTAAATATCTTGGATCATAAAGTCGGAAATGCCAAGAATTAAAATTAGTTTGTCAAGAAAGAAGTAAATCATTTAAATTTATTTTCTTAATCTGTCTTCTGAGATACGAATTGGTAATTTGAAAATTTGTAAGATAAATACGAAATAATTTTTAAGTTTAAATTAGGGTTAAGGCAGAAAGATAATCAAATGCATTTTATTAAATAATATACTCAACCAAACTTATATGGAATCACTATGGTAGGGGAGCAAAGTATACTAAATTTGCAGTCACTCGAGCGTTGTGGGGACCTATTGGGTTGTGATGATTAGGTCCTAAAACCAAAAAAAGGTAAGTAAAATTTTCACTTTTAGTAGGAACCATTTTTTAATTTAATTTTCCATTTCCAACAATCGTTTTTTCCGATTATAGCGCCATCTATCCATAATTCGAAAAAATGTCTCGAATGAAAGTTGTTTATTTTACGTAGAGAATCCAAATCTGTAATAGAAATTTGGGGGTCCCATTTAAGATTTTAAAGTAACCCCCACCCCACCTTCGTGAGGGATCTTGTTTGGTACCATTCGATAGATTTTTCAAAAACATTTTGAAAGTGTATTTTGCAGTTTTTCGATCTGATGTTCATTTTCAAATTTTAAATTTACCTCCGACCTTTCTCCGTGGGGGTCATGTTTAGTATCATTCGATAGATTTTTGAAAAATATTGAAGACATATTTTTTAGTTTTTCGATCTGACGTCCATTTCGCGAAATATTTGCTTTTTTTGTGAAACTTTTTGACTCACCCATTTCCTTACGCCCCGCTCAAATCGTCAGATTTTTGAAATATACACTCTTTTGCATGTACTTAACTTACCTTATCTTAGTCTGATAATTTCCAGTATTTTTAAGGATAGATTTTTTTTCGGGCCTCCCTTACGAACTTCCCTGTGTTAAGAGCCAATATATGGTAGAAGTACATCTGCAGGGTACCAGATTTATCCCCATAGGATAATCTGACGCGCTCGAGTAACTGCAAAAATCCCCGCTTGGGCTCCCCTACTATATTATGTATTTGAAACCTTCAGCTTTTGGAAGCTATAGGTGTAAATATTTTAGTTGAAATGATAAGAAAAAGAGTTGCCGTGCCCAAGGACTATATAGCAGGAGGAAGTTACGGGATACCGAGTTAAGCAAGCAGCACAAGATTGATCACGTAAATTGGACAATTCTATCTTGGGTCATATCAATGTCAATCCCCTTTACCAACATGCCTTCCTTATCGTCTCCCCCCAGGTCTTCTTTGGTCTTCCTCTCCTACTCGTTCTAGGAATCTGCACTTCAGCTATTCTTCGTATTGGGCGATTAACGTCTCGACGTTGAACATGACCAAACCATCTTAACCTATGCTCTCTCATTTTGGCATCAATTGGTGCCACACCTTCTTCTTCTTTAAGTTCCATCTTCTATCGAAGGTTGGAAATCATCATAGCAATGCGGACCCTGTTGACTGCCGCTCTAAATAGCTCTGCACTACTGCATTCGAACCATTCCCGTAAGTTCTTAAGCCAGGATGTTCTTCGTCTTCCCACATTTCGCTTTCCTCGGATTTTGCCTTGCACAACAAGTTGTAATAATGAGTATTTTTGCCCTCTCATCACATGTCCCAAGTACTCAAGTTTTCGTCTTTTGATAGTTAGTATTATTTCCCGTTGATTTCCTATCCTTCTAGTTACTTCCACGTTCGACATTCTTTGAATCCATGATATTCGTAGGATTCTTCTGTAACACCAAAATTCAAAGGCGGCCAACTTATTCAAATGGACTTGTTTCAACGTCCACGCTTCCAAGCCATAAAGAAGAGTAGAGAACACGTAACATCGAAGCATCCTTAGGCGTAGTTCTAACCTTATATCCCGACAACAAAGAAATTTTTTAAGTTTAATGAATGATGCACGTGCTATTTCAATACGTGTCTTAATTTCTTTGGTTTGGTCTACATTTGATGTTATCCATGTTCCTAAGTATTTGTAGTTATCCACACTCTCAATCACAGTATCTTCAATAGTTAATTGGATGTTTACTTGTGCTGATTTAGTTATGATCATGCATTTAGTTTTCTTTAAATTCATCTTCAGTCCGTACTCATGACAGCGTTCATTAAGGCGGTGCATAACATTATGTAAATCATTGTTGTTATCTGTTATTATTACTGTATCGTCTGCAAAACGTAAATTGTTCAAAACTTCTCCATTGATAGATATACCTTCTATTGAATTTGAGAGCGCTTCTTGAAATACCGCTTCACTGTAGACATTGAAAAGTAGTGGAGACAGCACGCAACCCTGACGGACTCCTCTCTGTATTTTGATATCTTGGTTGTCCTGGTTGTCAACTCTTACCTTGGTAGTTTGATTCCAATATATATTAGATATAATTTTCATGTCACGACTGTCAATATTTTTGCTTTTTAATATATCTACAAGCTTTTTATGTTGAACTTTATCAAATGCCTTTTCAAAGTCTACAAAACATAAGTACATATTCTGATTCATGTCCATGCATCTCTGGGCCAGCACATTCAAGCCGAACAAAGCATCTCGCGTGCTCATACCATTTCTAAAGCCAAATTGTGTGTCACTGATTTCATATTCGAGAGTTTTAACAATTCTACTGTGTATTATTTTCAAAAATGTTTTAAGTGTGTGACTCATTAAAGATATTGTTCTGTGATCCGAGCAGGTTGTTGCACTTGACTTTTTGGGAATTGCTACAAAGGTCGATTGCAGCCATTGTTTGGGGATTGTGGCAGTCTGATATATTAGATAAAAGAGTTCAACCATTACATCAATACCATCTTCATCAATCAGTTTTAATAATTTGATGGGCACATCATCTGGTCCAGTAGCTTTACCCTCTTTCGTGTTTTTGATGGCACAGATGACTTCGTCTCTTAATATTGGTGGTCCAGTATCCTTTGTGATCTCTAATGAGAGTTCTCCTCTTTCATCATTAAAGAGTTGTTGGATGTAATTGGTCCATTGACACAATCTCTCCTTCACGTCAGTAATAATATCCCCTTTATCATTTTTAAGGGTATTCGTTCTTGTGCTTTTTCTAGAACCTGTCATTTCTTTGATTTTTTTGTGTAAATTAAAGCTGTCATACTTTTTATCCAGGTCTTCTATTTCTTTGCATCTGTCGGAGAGCCACCTCTCTTTGGAAGTCTAGGTGCCACACCTAGACTTCCCCTACTATACTCATTTCTAATTTTATCTTTCTTTGTCACTCCACTCATCCATCTAAGCATTGTCATTTCCGCCACATGCATTCGTTGTTCCTCTTTCTTCTTCACTGCCCAACATTCAGTTCCGTACATCATAGCCGGTCTTATGGCTGTTTTATAGAATTTTCCCTTCAGCTTCATTGGAATTTTTCTGTCACACAACACACCACTCGCTTCTTTCCACTTCATCCATCCAGCCTTAATTCTACTGCATACATCTCCATCTATTTCTCCATTACTCTGTAATACCGATCCCAGGTACTTAAAACTATTGTTTTTTACAATCAGTTCACCATCCAAAGATACCATTTTATTTGTAGTAACTCCATCTTTAAATGACCATTCCAAATACTCTGTTTTTGTCCTACTGAGTTTTAAACCTTTTTCCTCCAGAGCTTGCCTCCACTGTTCAAGTTTTTGTTCAAAGTCTCTTTCACTATTTCCTACTAACACGACATCATCAGCATACATTAAGCACCATGGAATGTTAACCTGTAGTTTCGCTGTTATCTGGTCCAAAACTAATGAGAATAAATACGGACTAAGCACAGAGCCTTGGTGCAATTCTACTTTCACATGAAATTTATCAGTCTCTCCCACACCTGTCCTAACACTAGTCGTTACTCCCTCATACATATCCCTCACAATCTTTACATATTCACCAGGGACTCCTTTCTTATTGAGTGCCCACCACAGAATCTCTCGAGGAACTCTATCATATGCTTTCTCAAGGTCAATGAATACTATATGAGCGTTTGTTTTCCTGTATTTTTACTTCAACTGCCTTATAATGAAAATTGCATCTGTTGTTGATCTGCCCTGCATAAAGCCAAATTGATTCTCGAATATTTCGGTCTCTTCACGTATCCGTCTATCAATTACTCTTTCCCATATTTTCATGGTGTGGCTAAGCAGTTTTACAGCCCTGTAGTTTGTATATTGTTGTATATCTCCCTTATTTTTGTAAACAGGTACCAGAATACTGCTTCTCCATTCGTCTGGCATTTGTCCAGCTTCCATAGTTCTATTAAATATACCTGCTAGCCACCTTGTTCCTGTCTCTCCCAATGCTCTCCATACTTTCCCAGGAATTTCATCTAGTCCTACCGCTTTTCCTTTCTTTATTTTTTGAAGCGCTTGAGCCACTTCCTCGTTTGTTATTTTGGTGACCATTGCTGCTACAGTCTCCGTTGACTCTACAGGCTGTCTGTCAAATTCTTCATTTAATAAGCTGTCAAAGTATTTTCTCCATCTCTTTTTGATATCCGTTTCGTGAACTAGTATTTTATTATTTTCGTCTCGGATACATCTAATCTGATTAAAATCTTTTGCTTTCTTTGCTGTCTGTTTGGCTATTTTATATATCTTCGTTTCGCCTTCCCTGGTGTCAAGTTGATCGTATAGGTTTGAATACGCTTCAGCTTTAGCTTTTGCTACTGCTACTTTCGCTACCTTTTTCGCCACCACATAGTTTTGAAGATCTGTGTCGGATCTGGTTTCTTGCCACTTTTTATATAATTTTCTCTTCTCTTTTATTTTTCCTTGTATTTCGTTTGACCACCACCAAGTCTCTTTATCCTCAAACTTTTTTCCTGACGTTTTCCCAAGTATTTCAATATCAGTCTCTCTAATACTACTGGCCATTTTTCTCCAAATTGAATTAGGGCTTCCTTTCAAATTAGGGCTATTTTCAAACGAAAGTAGGATGTGTAAAATCAGATGATTAACGAATTCGTGTACTTAGAGGGTGAGGAAGACAAGCAAGAACGGAAACTGTCACATTTGTTCATAAATATAGAAGGATTCATAAAGAAGAAGGGTCATGTTCTCGGGAGAAATTACGGTCGGTAAAAAAATCCTTTAATTTTCATAGATAGGCTCCTGAAAGATGCGATGAAAGAAAATGAATTTAGCATTAATTCGCTTAAAATAATAAAAAATATCGGATGATTCATTTAAATTTTTTTCATTTAAATCGCTACAGGTAAAAATAGGGTGAGGTAATATCTTATTTATAGTATTCTTCTTTTAGTAGATGAGCAAAGCTTTAAAATAACAGTTTTAAATTTTGGTCCGATTATTTGTTGCTTCGGAAATTTCAAAATAAGACTAAAATTTCGAAAATAAATAAATTGCTATAACTTTTGCGAAGTGACCTTAAGAGGATCGGTACGTATTTTCGGCTGCAATGCTATTCAAATGGGGATTCATTTTGTTCGAATCCTGAGAAAACTAATAATTATTTTTGAAAAATTTAAACGCAGAATGAAAGACTACGTTATTAGCGAGGGCCGAAAGTCCCTGAGAACTTCTACAATGTTTATTTTAATAAGTTACAGGGGTGAAAAACTAAGAGAAAATTTAGTGTGATTTTTAATTTCAAATATATCATTCAAAATAAACTTTTTATTTATTCTAAGGGACTTTCGGCCCTCGGTAATAATTTAGTCTTTCATTCTGCGTTTAAATTTTTCAAAAATATTTATTGGTTTTTTCAGGATTCGAAAAAAATGAACACAATGCCGTGTTAATATTTTCCAAATCTATCTTTGTCTTACAACGCACTCAGCCGAATATAATACTGTCAGCATATTATATTGTCAGTCAGACACTGACAATCAGTGACAATTTTAAATATTTGACATTGCATCGGGAATATGTTGAGTTATTGATTAAATAGTATTGATATATAGTGTATTTGATAAATAATTGATTTAAGACGTGAACTTAATAAAAAGTTATTTATTGTGTATTATTTGTGGAAGGTCCAAGCAGAGAATACATGAGGATAATATATTCTGTGATCCAAGTATTTTGTTGTTAAAGATGTTCAAAATTGTAAGCGTTCCATAACAATATATTATTAAAAAATCACTTTAACACTTTTCCTCTTTTCTCGATTGAGTATTAGTCTTTGTTGTTCAAATAAATTATTACAATCACTGAATAAATAGTTAGTGAAAAAATTATCACATTTATTAACTGAATTAATAATTTGCAATTATAAAAATAACAGTTATCCAAGAACATTCAAAACCCATCTCTTTAAATTAATGATGACATTTTCAAGTACAATGACATTCTAGTAATGTTTACGTATCCATACCAGTGTGAATTTTACTACACGTAATTTGCCGTGTAAAGACAGAAAAAGTAGGGATACACGTAAAATATTTACGAATTATGTACCCATAGCCTTAAGACTTTCATATTGCACGAAAAATGTATTCAAATAGTTCATATAATAAACAAAAAACTTTAAGACGATTCGTCAATTAGTTTAAATTTTATTCAATTTGTTTATCCCAAAGAGCTTTTTTTTTGCAATGTTATTGTTCAGAAAGTAATAATGATATTGCGATTCTATGGAAACCACATGAAAGAAGAAAAGTTATATTTTCAAAGTATTTAAAAAAATCATCAAAAAGTAATTTTCATCATTCCGAAAACATTTTACTAAAATAGAGTAATTTTTGGCTTATAAACAATTTGAATAGCTTTGTTAATATTGATTGTAGACTAAAACTACTTTAGGATTTGAAAAGCTGGTATTTTTACACGAATTTTCAAAAAAACTTCATGCCTAGGTTAATTATGGTCAAAGTTAGTCACTTTTGTATTTAATTCACAGTTACTTTGTTTATAACAATTAAGCAACCTAACTAGCGCCATTTTGAAGATCAAGGTATATAGTTTATGTGTAAAAGTTTGAGTAAACTTTTAACTACAACAGAGTGGTTAATAAAGCTTTAAATTTGACATCCTAACGAAATCGATTCGTAGTCGGTGGAGGGGAATTATTAAAATCCATGAACTCAAAAAATGAAAATGATTCTTTAAACATATGCTGCGATTAATATTTCCGGAGTTTGCTGATGGATTTAATCATATTTTTTTAATTTGTATGTACACGTAGTCTTGTAGAGTACGTAATGTACACATATCCCCACCTAACATTACAAAATGTTAGGTGGAACCCCCTCATCACTCAAGGATATGAAAAATACCGAATATACTGTTATGCTCTACTTTATCTCTTTTATTAGATTGATTTACACGAATACATATATAATTCAAAAAAATCGGGGTCAAGCCGTCCCGGAGGATTATGTCAACTAATACTGTGATAAAAGAGTGAAATTAAGGGTTGTATATATTTTTTAATTCGACGTCATATAAAATTAAGGTAGACAATTTTGTCCAAAAAATAAAAAAAATGTCAGGGGGCATCTCCCCTTATAAATTATGGGTATGAAAAATAGATTACAACCTATTCTCAGTCCTACAGGATATACTTGTAAAATTTCTTAAAAATCGGCGAAGCCGTGCTCCGTTTCGGAGCAATATGGTCACTAAAACTGTTACAGGAGAATTGTATGTATTTAGAAGTAACTGTGAATTAAAAAATAAAAGCGGTTAACTTTGACCGTAAATGACCTAGACCAAAAGTTTTTTTTCGAAAATTCGTGTAAAAGTACCAGCTTTTAATATCCCAAAGAAGATTTACTCTACAGTCAATATTAACAAAGCAATTGAAATTGTTTATAAACCAAAAATGACTCTACTTTAGTAAAATGTTTTCGGAATGATAAAAATTACATTTTATTGATTTTTTCAAATACTTTGAATAGTATATTACATACCTAGCGGGAAAGTACTCTATTTCAGCCGAGCGGCAAGGTAGTTTACCGAGGTGTGAAGCACCGAGGTAAACTACAGACGCGAGGCTAGAATGAGTTCCCGCGAGGTTTGTATACTATTTTACTCACAATCGGTTAGTAGTTTATGGATTTCTAATACTCACAATCTACCAATAATAATTTCGTTTCAAATATCTGTATCCATTTTCATTATGTGATAAGATGAATTATTTTAAGTAACCTGTGAGATCGTTGCTAGGTAACACGGTCTTACTTTAACCGTTATTATTAATCATAATTCCAATGTAACTATTAATATTTATAATTCCAAATAGTTTTCTTTTTGTTATTGTTGTTGTGGTTTCTTAATTAAATAAATGTGGAGTGGATTCTATTCTTTATAAACCATCTTTTAATCAAAAATGACATTGACATTTGCAGGTAGAAAAGTGACAGATGCTAGCCGGGAAAGTACTTTCCCGGCTAGCTGGGAAAGTAGAGTAAGTAATAAGTCGCTTCCTGATTACTTCAAAGGTTAGAAATCCATCAATTACTAACCGATTGTGAGTAAAATATAAGTACTCCTCTTTCACGAGGTTTCCACAGAATTATTGTATCATTATTTTTTGCTGAACAATCGTCCTGAAAATTTTTTGCATTATATGTACTGGTTGACTGAACTTTTCATGTGACATATCAAAGTCGTAAGTTCATTTTCGCAAAAGTTATAGCAAATTTTTTATTTTCGAAATTTTAGTCTTATTTTGCAATTAGCGAAGCCACAAATGATCGACCAAAATTTTAAAACTGCCATTTTAAACCTTTGCTCTTCTACTAAAAGACGAATACTCTAAATATGATATTTATTTACCCTATTTTTACCTGTAGCGATTTAAACGAAAAAACTGCCATTTTTGACCCTTATTTGTTAATAACTAAAATCCTCGTCCGAACTGTGACTGGCATTTTTGTATTTATAAAGTATTAGGTATATAGTACCCAAAAAATTCATTTGCAGCCTGGCTGGTCAAGTGTCCCGACAAAACCTTATTTCTCTTGGCTAATATATGATTAACTTATTGGAAAAATAGATCTTTGAAGTAAACTCAAATAAAGGTACTATCAAATCAAATATCGTCCAGTTATGGGCCAAAAACTGTATCCCCCCATTTGTTGAGCGCCTGTCAGGGCATGGTGATACCAATCTTTCCCGTCCATTATTACAAAATTTTGTAAAAAAACATGTTGTAATTAGAGGTAATTAAAAAACCTATCAACTAAAAGAAAAAAGAAGATTCTACGATGATTAGAACCGAGGATATCGTCAAAAAACGGAAAAATACGTTTCGGTTTTTTTTTGAGGTTATGTTCCGATCTAGCTGTCTAAAAAATGTTTTGATCTTTTTAGAGTTATATTTGAAGAAAAATAAGGCAGAAAATGATTTTAAAATTAAAAAGTAGAGTCAAAACGATTTAAGAAAATACCGAAAAATGAATTTTCGTTATTTTGACCATGATGCCCACCATATAAAAATCTGACAAAAAATCATGGAGATAATTTGACATCTAGCAAATAATTTTTTTTCGGCATTTTGTTCGGCCTAATTTTTTTTTAAATAAAGTTTAAAATTTTCAAAAAAAAAATAAAAGAAAGATTTTGTCATAGAAAATAAAAAAAAAACCTACAAAATGAAAGAAAAAAGAAATTTCTGCGATGCTTAGAACCCAAGATATCGCCAAAAAAAAAACGAAAAAACACGTTTTAATTTTTTTGGCGGTTATAGGTGGGGCTAGGTGGGGCTTATTGTTCGATTACTCTTTGATGTAGAACAACATGGTATTTTTATGTTTGGAATATTGCCGACAACATTTTTCACTATCTTAACCGGCAGACCCTTTGCTTTAAAAAATGTTTGTAATCTAGTAGAGTTTTCAAATTATGTATCTCACATGACCAAATTTGATTTAACTATGAAATCATTATCATTATAAAACGCCATTAAACCAAATACAGTTTATGGAAACACTTAAACTCTAAGACGATTTCCTGTCACTGAAGTTTATCTATAATTTTTCCACTTTCCGTTTCAATAGTTAAAACGTCTTTGGTCTTTTTCGATTGGGCTATAAGTAGCTTAAACTAATTTCAAACTAAAAAGAAGCCATCTTCAGACATTATCCTTTAAAACTTCTTCAAAGTTTCAAGAAGGAGAAAAACGACAAATAAAAACTTTTTCGTTCGCTGACTGTCTCCGGAATGGCGGATTATTGTGAAATATGTACCCTATGACATGTGCCGAAAGGCGCAATAATAAAAAGTCAAAATTACAGTGTCCTTTTTTTAGTTATTATAAATTTAAAGAGAAAAGTTCGTTATCTCCGAGAGGTACGCTTCGTTGTCTCACTCTGCCTTCGACGTATAAATTCTTATTATTGTGAAAGTTTGCTGATTCATTATTCGAGAGATGTTCTTTTTTTAAGATTAAAGACGATATACGGGATATTTCTCTCGGTTCATTGCGTCGGCTGTATAAAAACTTCTACTTAGAATGAATGCACGTTCGCGATTTTCTGTTTCTAAAATTAATGGTTTCTTATTACTTTTCTATGTATTAAAATAGATAGACTGTAACCAGGTATATATATATATATATATATATATATATATATATATATATATATATATATAGGAGTACGACCGTCAATTCCAATATAACAAAGGAGCACTCGTAAGTGTAGGGTTTTATCGGTCAAGTGGGTGAAAAAAGAGACAAAGAATTCAGCTACTTCATCTATTTATTGAAGACGTTTCGTCTACTGCTCAGTAGACATCATCAGTTCATCTACAAAAAGAGTGGTATAAGAGACAACATCCAAAAGAGAGGTAAACAAGCACTAGCGTTACCTTAAAAAGACATGTAGCAAACGATAAGATGTACATAGTAAAAAAACCTTATCCATGAACCAACGTAATGTAAAAGTATATAACATTTAAGTGTATAGTTAATATTTAAAAAACTTTAGTACAGCCAAAGACAAGACCATGTGGTAACAGTCATATATAAAAAACAAGTGGAAAAAAGCCGGCTTGCTTTTTTTGAAGTCAAGAATGAACCAAGAAAAAACCAGATTATCAAGGTATCATATGAACCAAGATATCGAAGGTTCATTCAGATATTAAATTCATTTTTGGTCAAATAAATAATGTCACTGATTTCTTAGATCACACTTTACCTGCATCTTTGTTAGATAGGTTTGAGACCTCTTTACACAAGAAATTTAATTTCGTTTATAAAAAAACTATTTTACATCTTCAGAGTAAGCTTGATAAATTGGGTGCACCAGACTTCCACAAAATTCCATTTAATCCTAATTGGATAAAGAATCTTTCTAATGTGGATGTTCCTCAAAATATTCTAAAGCTACTATCTTTGGGCCCTAAATTTGGTCTGGAACCTACCTTCAAAGATTATTCAATCAGTAGGACCCTTGCAGATGTAGAAAATATATTGTCTCATGCAGACAATGCTGATCTTCTTTCCCTAAGGTCATCTTCTAATAACATTCTGTTGAATTATACCAACCGCCCTAGGCAATCCATATCTGAAATTGATAAGATTTATAGGGAAACGGTATCGTTTTTAAAAACCCACCCTAATCTTCTCGTTCTCACCAGTGACAAAGGCAATGCCACTGTTCTTATGGATAAAGATCAATATATCAGCCTCAGTCAATCATTGTTAGATGACGTTAGGTACTACCAACCTCTTACTTCAAATCCCTGTTCAAAATTTTCTAACAAAATTAATAAATTCATTACTCACTTAAAAAATATTAAGATCATAGATCAAACTTTAGCTAAGTCATTACATAATTATGATGGTTATGCTCCAAGATTTTATTGTCTGCCCAAAATTCATAAGCCCACATTGAGCATGAGGCCTATTGTTTCCTCAATTAATTCACCCAACATACATATTGCAAAATTTTTGACTGATATCTTGTCAAAATCTTATAATTACAATAATGATTACAACATTGTTGACTCTTTTCAATTTAGTGAATTTATTAATGACTTTAAGCTACCACATGGTTATATTTTGGTGAGTTTTGATGTAGTTTCACTTTTTACTAGCCTCCCCCTAGCTAGTGTCCTTACTTCACTAAGAAATCATTGGAATATTATCCAACCTAATTCTCCAGTTTCCTGGGAAGTGTTTGCAGAATTGCTCCAATTAGTGTTTGACACTAATTTTTTGGTCTTCAACGACAAATTTTATTTACAAATTTTTGGGACACCAATGGGTTCCTCGATTTCACCCATCCTAGTGAATTATGTTTTGGATGATTTAGTATCTGACCGTCTGGGTTATTTAGATTTTCAAGTTCCTTTTGTTAAACGTTATGTGGACGACCTATTACTAGTCTTACCACCAGACAAGACTCAGGCCACCTTGTCCATCTTCAATGGGTTTGATCCTCATTTGCAGTTCACATGTGAACTCGAGGACCCCAACAACCATAGTATCCCCTTCTTGGACATGCGTGTCACTAGAAGTGGAGATAACACACTTTGTACAAGTTGGTATAGGAAACCAATGGCCTCTAATAGGTTTCTCAACTACCATTCTTGTCATCCTTTTAAATATAAAATAAATCTTATTAAAGCTTTAAGCTGTAGGCTACATAGGTTGGCACATCCGGTTAATCGAAGGGAATCCCTTCTGCTACTCAGAAGTATATTGGTAGATAATTCCTACCCTTCCTCCCTTATCAATAAATTTCTTTTTTCCCAAAGCTACGGTTCTTCTCTGAACGACATACCCAATGGTGACCAACTTAGATCAATATCGAATAATACTGTTAACATCACAATTCTGCCTACTACTAATCTTGGGACTCCTGTTTCCCAGTTTTCTTCACTTCCTTATTTTCCTCAGGTTACTGATAAACTTATTAAACTATATAAAAATAATAATATTCCTGTTAAGATTGCAATTAAGAACGCAAGAACAGTCAGAAATTTGTTCTCTAAGACTAAAACACCCTTGTCCCCTTTGGAACAAGTTAATGTGGTCTACCACATACCTTGTGCTGAATGTGACGCATGTTATGTAGGGCAGACAAAGCGAGCTTTAAAATCACGTTTAATTTCACACCGTAGTGATATCAATTTGAAAAAACCAACTTGTGCCTTAGCCCAACATGCAATAGATACAAAACATAAGGTGGACTTTGATGAAGCCAAGATCCTTTGCAATGAACGCAACCTGTCGAAAAGACAGTTCTTAGAGATGTGTTTCATATTAAAAACCTCTAATGTACTTAACAAGAGAACTGACATCAGTAACTTGAGTCAAATATACCATGCATTGATTTTGCAGAATTAGTTGGTATTATTACACTCAAATTATTATATTGTAAAAAAGTTTTGTGGTTTTCAGGCTTTTTCCACTTCTTTAATAGTGATCTTGCTGAATCAGTCGATGTTATTCACTTAAATTATTTTATTGTAAAAAAGTTTTTGGTGGTTTTTTCAAGCTTTTCCCACTTTTTTTTTGATAATAACAGTTTACTTATTAGATGTACAATTTAAAATTTTGCCATAGGATAAAATGTTGCATTATTGATATTAATTATAAATTACAATTTGCTAAACTGATTTATAAATTTTCTTAAATTATTGCATATATTTTTTTCTTGCTTTTTGAGCTGCGATATATGGGAGTTATACTATTGTACTATCTTATATATTAGTTAGTTAACTGGATTACCAGTACTAACGTAGGCACTTTTCCATATAATTGTGTGAAGTGCCCTCACTTGTTTAAAATAAACTGTGATTCTTGTCTACGAGGTATAAGGTACATCCCTTGATTACTTCTTGATATTACTTTCACTTTTTAAACACTTTTATAACTGTTTTAATTACATCAATTTAAATTTTACCGCGCTGCACTGCAGTTGTCAGTCACTCTTTGTTATAACTTTTTAAAGGTTGCCTGCCTCTTGGCGAGATGTCAGTTTACACCTGATAATTCAAACTCCATTTTCTTTTGTGTGTCGGTTGGGCTAGGATGACCTGCTGGTAACTATTTGACCTTAAATTTTTAAAGTTGCATATTAGCATTCTACTCATTTAATGATGTTACCTAAAGTTAAAATGAAGTATGCTTAAATACTACTAAGTTTTTGGAAGTGAATCTGGTTTTTTCTTGGTTCATTCTTGACTTCAAAAAAAGCAAGCCGGCTTTTTTCCACTTGTTTTTTATATATGACTGTTACCACATGGTCTTGTCTTTGGCTGTACTAAAGTTTTTTAAATATTAACTATACACTTAAATGTTATATACTTTTACATTACGTTGGTTCATGGATAAGGTTTTTTTACTATGTACATCTTATCGTTTGCTACATGTCTTTTTAAGGTAACGCTAGTGCTTGTTTACCTCTCTTTTGGATGTTGTCTCTTATACCACTCTTTTTGTAGATGAACTGATGATGTCTACTGAGCAGTAGACGAAACGTCTTCAATAAATAGATGAAGTAGCTGAATTCTTTGTCTCTTTTTTCACCCACTTGACCGATAAAACCCTACACTTACGAGTGCTCCTTTGTTATATATATATATATATATATATATATATATATATATATATATATATATATAAAAGTATCGATAAAAGTGGAAGATGCCAAATGCGGACTTTATCAAGCGGTATGAACCAGTAGTTTGAACTTCTTCTTCTTTTAGTGCCTATTCGTTTCGAATATTGGCGATCATTCTGGCTATAATTACTTTACTAACTGATGCTTTAAATAGATTGTTCAGTTCTTCTAAGACTTCTTGAGTTTTCTTTGAGATCCATTGGACGTTCCATGTCGCAAAAATCATTTTCCTTTTCGTTCCTAGGCCGGATTTTGGATTTTTTAACCTTTAAAATTTTTGACGAGTACCGAGGGGTTATCCCGATGCCTCAACCCGCAACTTGGAGGGCCAGGGTTTGATTTTGGAGTGTTCCTTCTCCTAGACAGTTTGCTTTCACTGCAGCTTAAGAGTATCGTCTGCCCTTTAATTTTATACGAACCCTAAAATCGGGGGTCGCCACTTCCGCCATACACACCGTACCGAAGATGTTCTTCTCCGCCGTGGATACCGTTGTGGTCTTTATCCGTGACCCTGGACAAGGGACCCTAAGCAGCTACTAGTTTCCCGGGTCAGGAAACTCCTGGAATCTGCGGAGGTCAGGGTTTGATTCACTTTCCCTGGTAGGACTGTCCAAAGGAGTTCCTATCCTTTACCCATCGAGGGTAGCGGATCGAGGAAAATCAAGAAATAAAATTATGTGAAGACTACAAATACCTGGGAGTACAGATCACTCAAGACGGAAAATTAGATGCAGCTATTAAGGAACGAAATATACAAGGAAGGAAAGGCATATCCTTACTGAACAGCGTACTGTGGGATAAAAATATTTCTAAGGAAAATGAAAAAAGAATATATAAAACTATAATAAAAAGCATCAAAACATATGGATGCGAAGTTTGGCTCCTAAAAGACAGAACAGAGAAAATGCTTAGAGCAACAGATTCCGAGAAATCATGGGGATTACGAATACTATTGTTGACGACATCAGGACGAAACAACTCAGCTGGTACGGATACGTAAGGATAATGCCGGAGAATATAATACCAAGACAAATCCTCGAATGGCAACCAAGAGGAAGGCGCAGACCAGGAAGGCCTAGAAGAAGTTGGAGAGAATGAGTTGATAGAGAAATCAGGGACAGAGAACTCGAGGACGATCTATGGAATGACAGAACGAGATGGAGATTGGAAATCGGAAGACGTCGAAGAACGTTGTAAACCGATATATATATATATATATATATATATATATATATATATATATATATATATATATATATATATATATATATGCTTTAAATAGATTAGTTGTTGTTGTGGAGAACCATTTCCTCAGGTTCTTTAACCGTGCCAGTGCCGTTTCTCATTATGTGTCTGAGATATTCTAACTTTCTCCTTTTAATGGTATACATCACCTATATTTCCTTCCCCACTTTTCGTAATACGGTCTCGTTGGTTATATTGTTCGTCCATGATATCCTTAGGATTCGCCTGTATAGCCACATCTCGAAGGCTTTAAGTTTTTTCTCTATTGCTTCAGTGAGTGTCCAGGATTCAACTCCGTTGTATAATATTGAGAAGATATAACATCGTAGGAGGCTTATTTTTATCTCCAGATTAAGGTTGTGGCTTTTAAAGAGTTTGGATATGTTATTGAATGCACTCCTAGCCTTCTCTATTCTACATTTTATTTCTTGTGAGTGAAATTAGTGAGTTTAAACTAGTACATAGTTTGAATTTTCATTATAGACCAGGGCAACCCAGAGTTGGTCTGTGCCCATTGAATTGGCAAGTACCTAGCATCTTCGAGCAGGGAACCATGGCACCCTTTTAGCATGTGTTCCACTTTATCTATCAACATCGACTTGTAGTCATAAAATTTTAATATATTATATTATGTAAACCATAAACGATGAGGTTAACACTATTTACAGTGTGCTAGTTTCAAACTACTCGGCAGGATGCACTGAAGATGTTCTGTATAGAACGAAAACGTTTTGCAATCCATGACATTTTATAGTTTTAAATAAACGATTTTATACTAGAATACATCTCGAAGTTTTTACTTCTGTATTGGTTTTTTTATTTTTTGGTCTTATGATAGTTCCGACATAAATAAGATTTTACTCTAAATATCGCGTAGTGTTTCGTTTCTTGAAATAAAAACTCGTATGCTATCGAATTTCAACAAGGAATAAGACCAATTCGCGATGAAATATCGCGACAGCGATGCGATACGACCGTTGAGTCTTGGGCTTGTTTCTACGGAGGATAGCAGGATCGTTAAAATGCTACTCCGACGCCTACGTCAAGTGATATATTTTAGCATTTCCAGAAGTACTGTAGGTGTGCGGATGGTATTAATAAATATTGGCAAGAAGGCAATATACACTAATAAAACAGAAGCTTTATATTCTTTAGATTAGTAAACTTTGACATTACAAATAATACGATATTATTAATATTCTAAATTAGCTAATTTTATTAATATCCATACCTTTGCACACTTTTCCCTCGTTCTCAGTTAGAGCTTCACGATAGTCGATAAAAATATCGATATTGTATCGTATCGAAAATCAATACCATACCGATACAATACATACTTTGGCAATATTAATAGCGATACATGGCTTCATACTTTAGCAATAGCGATACGATACCCATAATCTGAAATTAATACAATACTCTTTAGTCCTGAAAGCCACTGCGCATCCGCTAGGAAAAATATTCCGATTCGGATTTGTTGCACAATCTCACTCAAAAAGGACCACTTTTAATAAATTTGCATGTTGAATGGTCCAAAAGGCCAAGTCCAATAGCCAGGGTCAAAATTTGTTTAGTTTTTTTTGTTTTTTTCCTAAAATTATTTTTTTGCATCGAACAAAGTTTTTTATGTGTTTTGAATAATTACAAACAGAAAAGGTCCTTAGTGACTTTTATCTTAGGTTAATAGTTTTTGACATATAAGCGATTAAAAATTTAAAAATTGCGAAATCGGCAATTTTTAACTCAAAAACTATGTGAAAAACTGAAAATTTCAATGTTGCCAAGGTAGGTAGATATTCTTTAAACATCGATTGATGAAATCCCGAACAGTTTTTTGCAATACAATATCGAAAACCCCTTTGTTTTTTAATTGCTAATCAAGCGGGCGCGACACTGTAGTATAAGTGAGGACGTTTGAGTTTGCATGAATTCATTATCTCGAGAATGAGCAAATTTGAAGAGAAATCCTCAGACAGGTCGATTTTTATTTTTAAATTAGGTCTTTTTGGCATATATATATATATATATATATATATATATATATATATATATATATATATATATATATATAATACTAGTGACGTCATCCATCTGGACGTGATGACATAATCAATGATTTTTTTGAATGGGAGTAGTGGTCGTGTGATAGCTCATTTGAAAGGTTATTTAATTCTCTATTCAGTAATATAAACGGTAACATAATTATTTATACAGGGTGTGCAAAAAATGTTTCTTATTTTTGTGTAAACTAATTCATTAGTTTTTTTTTTGTTTACCCTGTATAAATAATTATGTTAATGTTTATATTACTGAATGGAGAATTAAATAACCTTTCAAATGAGCTACCACGTAATTACTCTCATTTAAAAAAATCATCGATTACGTCATCACGCCCAGATGGATGACGTCACTAAAATTATATATATGCCAAAAATATATGCCAAAAAGTCCTAATTTAAAAATAAAAATCGACCTGTCTGAGGATTTCTCTTCTTTGGCCATTCTCGAGATAATGAATTTTTGCAAACTCAAACGTCCTCACTTATACTATAGTGTTGCCCCAGCTTGATTAGCAATTAGAGGTTTTCCACATTGTATTGCAAAAAACTCTTCGGGATTTCATCAATTGATGTTTAAAGAATATCTACCTACCTTGTCAACATTGAAATTTTCAGTTTTTCACATAGTTTTTGAGTAAAAAATGGTCGATTTCGCAATTTTTAAATTTTTAATCACTTATATGTCAAAAACTATTAACCTAAGAGAAAAGTCACTAAAGACCTTTTCTGTTTGGAATGATTCAAAAAAACCTAAAAAAAACTTTGTTCGATGCAAAAGAAATAAATTTTAGGAAAAAACCCTAATCTTTCCCCTCGCCTGGCAAGGTATTATGCTGTTCAGAATCGACTGTCATTGTACAGATTTCTTCTAAATGACTTACTCAAACACATACTTAAATTTAAACTTTACAGGAGAAAGTTTATTTTTTCCCTAAACTATTCACTTTTCGATCCACCTGGTAGATACACGTGCAGGGCTGATGCCTGCCGGGTCATGGTTTTTAGTCTTGGTGTGCTATGAATTATCACTATACAAATTTCTAGCCTTACAGGAAGACCGTTAGTCGGAGGGTTCACTAGCCCTTAGACTAAAACCAGATATCTTATGGGTCTAAAAATGTTTGTATGTACCTATTACGAATAAATAATAAAAATATTGCTCTCGTGTATATAAATGGATGTTACTGTGAGTTATTATTTTTGAAGGTAATTACAAAAAACACCGCAACTAAACAGTTTGCAAACAATAATTCTAGATAAAATTAAAGTCCCACAATGGGCAATAATTTTTACTAGAGACGCGTAAACACATATATTACGAAACTTATGATAGCTTATAAAGTTAATAAGGCATTCCTGGCCTTTAATTAATACCTTAAATCAATTAAAACTCATTCGAAGCGTCCGATTCACTATTCTAATAAGAGGATTCTCCGTAACTGCAACCGCATACTCTCTGACAACTGCAACATTTGCAGTTCCATTGTAAGCGCCGAGGTTTTCCCTGCTACTCGCTGTGTCTCCCTTCCGTTTACCGGGTTGTTGACTGTAGGTAAGGGAAAAGTTAAAGGACTAGTTATAAATATTCTTTAATAAGTAATAATTTTTTTAGAGAAATAGTGTCACACGATTGGAAAACTAATAATATTTTATTCGCATTTACCGCTTTTCCGTGAAAGTCACTTTTAAAAAAAGAAGCAAATTTCTCAAGTAAACATCCATTTTGAAAATCTGAATTACTTCTGCACACAGCAGATTACAAAGAGGTAAACAAAGCTATCAGAAGGAACATTAAGGAAAGTCAAAGGAGAGTACAGGAAGAAAAAATAGAAAAAACCATTGAACAAAAAAAAAATATAAAGTGCTTAAAACCACAGCTTGGAAGCATACAGATTAATAGTATAAAGAACAAAGAAGGCATAGAGACCAATAATATAGAAGAAATTATACAGATAACACAAGAATATTATAAAAACCTGTACCTGTACAATACAAAACAGAAACCAACACAAGAAATCCTTAAGCAACTACAAATAAAAGTAAAAAATATTAATTCCGACTTACAACCAGAAATCAGTAAGAATGAGATAAAAAGAGCACTCAAGGAGATGAAGAATAATAAATCGCCAGGAAAAGACGGGATAATTGTAGAAATGCTAAAAAATGGTGGGAAAACAACTAGAGACGTTTTGTACATACTTATGAATAAAATTTTAATGACAAAACAAATACCCAACACTTGGAACGAAGCAGTAACACTGTTACTATTTAAGAAAGGAGATAAAAAGGATCTAAAGAATTACAGACCCATAACTTTACTAAATGTGATGTACAAACTATTAACCAAGATATTAAGAAACAGATTAACAACTAAATTAGATGTGTACCATGCAAGAGAACAAGCCGGATTTAGAAAAAACTTCAGTACAAGTGACCACCTTTTAACGATGAAGATATTAATCGAAAAAGCTAACGAATATCATATCCCACTATACATGGCATTTATTGACTTCGAAAAATCATTTGATAGTGTGGAACACTGGGCAGTAAAGAATTCCCTACAAAACAGCAGGACAGACTACAGATAAACCGACTTAATTACAAATATATATAATAAGGCAACAACAACTATTAAGCTAATGAAACAAACGGAGCCTATTAAAATAAACCGAGGAGTAGGACACGGAGATACCATCTCGCCCAAGCTATTCAACCAAGCTCTAGAAGATGTGTTCAAACAACTACACTGGGATGGCTTGGGTATAAACATAAACGGGCAATATCTGAATCACTTACGATATGCTGATGATATTGCATTAATAATAGAAAGAAGTGAAGAACTACAAAGAATGATGGAAGATGAATTACAGTAAAACAAAAACCATGACCAATCAACAAGAAGAACTAATAATTACAGTAGCACAAACAAGAATAGAACAAGTAAAAGAGTATATATATCTAGGACAAATCACTAGATTAAATAAAGAAAATCAGACCGAAGAAATAAAGAGAAGAATAAGATTGGCCTGGGCATCATTCGGAAAACTGTCTTACATTCTAAAGAACAGATACTCCCTGTTCTAATATATGGCTCTCAGACATGGACGTTTACAAAATAAAATATGGAAAAAATAGCAAAGACAGAAAGATCCATGAAAAGACAAATGCTGAACATTAAACTATCAGACAGGAAAAGAAACGAATGGATCGTAACAAAACAAAAGTAAAAGATGTCTCAACCCAACTAGCAAAGCTTAAATGGAAGTTCCCCGGACACACCCTACGGCAGAAGGATGAAATATGGACTAAGACGATTATACGTTGGAGACCGTGGAACCACAAACGAAAAAGGGGAAGGCCACAAATGCGATGGTCAGATGACCTGAAGAAGCACACTGGGTCAAAATGGATGCAAATTGTCCAAGGTAGAGAGGCATGGAAGAAGGAAGAGGAGGCCTATATCCAAGGATGGATGTTTAGGGCTGATTAGATAGATAGAGAATTACTTCTACACAATGACATTTTAATGAAAATGAAATAGCATACACATAGCATAGATATATATATATATATATATATATATATATATATATATATATATATATATATATATATATATATATATATATATATATATATATGGGTTTTTATTTAACTTTAGCAGGCTAGCTTTAGGTAGGTATGGCCAAGTTGTTTTAAATTAAAGCAAAGTAAAAGTTAACTGCTTATTTACGAAGTATTGCTTAAAAGTTTTGAAAAGAAACAGAACTGAACAATTGGTATAATGAAAATTTCATTTTAAAACTCTTTTGTACACTTCATTTGGTCTTTATCACTATGTCCGGGAAATCTTGTAATCTATTTTAAACATACTTCCAGATTACCTAGACACCTGAAATTTTCATAATTGCTCAGAACTCGATAAAAATGCCATATTCAACAGCTTTTATATGAATAATTTATGTAATGCCACAACTTTTGCATGATTTTCGGCAGTCAGATTAACATGATTTAAAAAATTAACGAACAGTGATCTGAATTAATCAGAATAAACATGAAACTTATCGTAAATGCAATAAAAAAATGCAAAAAATCTTCTTCTTCTTCTTGTAGTGCCTATCTGTTTCGGATGTTGGTGACCATCATGGCAATCTGTACTTTGCACACTGCTGCTATAAAACGATTTTTAGTGGTTGTGTTGAAACACGTACGTATATTTTTCAGCCAGGAAATCCTTCGCCTTTCTGGTCATCACTTTCCTTCTAGTTTTCGCTCAAAAAAATCTATTGTTAGTAAACTAAATAAAGCAGTATTTTTTGCCAAATGTCACAATTTTGTTTCTATGGACACGCGATCATTTAGAAATATTAAAAAAACCATTTTTATTGTTTTAAATTAACGTTTTATAGTATGTATTAATGTTTACTTCTTCCCCATTAAAATTACTATAAACTGACAACATTTAGAAAAACTTACAAAATTTAAGTGTCCGGATTTTTTTGACCAGAAGTGTATTGCACTAATGGAGATAAGGATGAGCCCATAGCTAATCAGAAATGTTTTTATAGAAGTCATTATCTAGTTTAAAATAAGTGTTATCTATGCAAAGTGTATCTTATGCATTAATTGAAGCAGCAACTCTCATATCACGATCAGTCAATTAACATCATAGATAGGTCATAGGTATTTTTCTAGATCTCCAGAAGGCCTTTGATCAGGCCTGGCATGCTGGTTTGATTGAAACAGTTCACCTTGCTGCCCCGCTTGGCACATTCATAAAAATCATATACTTGTATCTCTCCGATCGTATAATCCGTGTCAAGGTTGCAAACCAATTCTCAACATGATTCACTCCATAAGGTGGAGCCACCCAGGGCTTAGTTTTAACTCCAATTTTATACACAGTCTATAACAGCGACACCCCCCCTCATAAACAGCTCCGAGTCTATCCTGTTATATGCTGAGAATACTGCATTTTTCTCGGCAGGTACCGCTCATGGGAAGGTGAGACATCATCTGTATTCGATAGAGCTCAAAATCAATCAAACAAAATTGTAAGGGGATACAACTCGCAGACAGCTCCCAATACGTCGCGCGTTGGCCCAAAAATGAATATGACAAAAAAAATTAGACCCAGACCTATAACTATAAATGGCAGCGGGATAGAGAAAGTCCAGGAATATATCTACCTAGGCCAAATCCTGAAATTTGACAAAGAGAACCAATGTGCGAAAATTACTAGGAGAGAAAGACTAGCATGGGCAGGATTTGGAAAACTTAGTTGGATACTTAAGAACCGCAAAATACCACAATACTTGAAGAGGAAAGTGTTCAACGAGTGCATCCTTCCTATCATGACATATGAATGTCAAACCTGGACCCTAACCAACGAAAATATGAATAAACTAGCCACAACAGAAAGAGAAATGAAAAGAGCAATGTTATGTATACGACTGTCAGATAAAAAGAGGTACGATACAGTAAGATCAAAAACAAAATTCGAGGACATAACAACAAAAATTGCTAAACTTGAATGGAGCTCCGCTACACTGGCCACACTGCTAGATAAAAAGACGAATATTGGAATGCAACAATATAACACTGGAGACCTTACCAAAGTAAACGACCGAGAGGAAGACTACAGATGAGGTGGGTTGATGATATTAAAAGAGTAGCCGGATCAAATTGGAAATATGTTGCTCAGAATAGAGACCGATTGAAGGAGTTAGGAGAGGCCTATATCCAAACGTGGATGATTCAAGGCTAAGAAGAAGAAGATAACAAATAAAGAGTTGAATTTAATCCTTCCAAAACCCAAATTATTATTTTTCAGAAATCCTCGCAGTTATCGACCATGCGATGAACCATCAACCAGATAGTGCTCCTTGGAGAGATGCTCGAATTCATACCACATGTGTCCTATTTGGAAGTTCATTTTAGTTGAACTCTTAACTGGAATATCGACGTAATGGACACCCTAGACAAGGCAAGAAAAAGAGCTAATCTCCTGGGTATATTTTCTGAAAAATTTGCAAATACTGCTTCTAAAAAACTCTCTTGCTCGCCTACAAAACTTTTATTAAGCCAATTATCGAATACAAGGCGTATCTGAGGAAACGTACACATTTTCGTCAGTATTAATCCACTCCCTTGCCAAGCTCCCCACTATAGAGGACACTCTTCTATCAGCAAAAGATACGTTTTACGGACGATAGACAGTTCTAGCAACAGAGATGAGGAGGCTATGAAAACTACTTGCCATCGCATAGGGGAGATACTCACCAGGCGCCACAAAAAAGTTCCATGCCTCCCACCCAAGCTTCTACACTTGGCTGATAACGAACTTCCTGATGAGTGTCACGACGTCCTAGAAGAAACTCCCCTAGGTATCGCAGATAACATTCAGCTGCAAACCAAAAACGCTGATTCAAGAGCCGTTCGGTAACATCAAGGTGCCTCTCTAGTTATGGTTTATTTTGGCTTCTCCGCCCAAAGCAAAAACTCCTAACCTTCTTGCTTACCTCAACTTCCCCTCTTCACTAGCAATTCTGACACTCGCCCAACTTGCAATTGATATTACTTTTCCCCACTCCAAGCTCTCACAACAAAAAGAGGGGAGCAGCCTTGAAGAGGTGAAAACCTAATCGAGGTTATCATAACGTCCAAATTCGATACCTACTAAGAAGAAACGGTACGCAAGTCATTATCATTTTCGCTTCACCCTGGTAAGAATGCAATACTGGGGAGCGAAAGGAGGATTTGCGAATAAAGGAATAGAACTATTGTTGGCCTTTGCTGACGATCTAGGTTGTTCTAGATGCAGTAGCTCATTCTACAAGAGACGTGAAAGAGATGTTTTCACAACTCGAGGAGGAACAATTAGTATGGATTTTCGAATAAATGAAGAGAAAACGAAATACATGGTAGTGACCAAAAATCCAAGACCAAGAGTTAGGCAGAACATAACTATTAATGACCACAATTTCAAAATAGTAAAAGAGTTTAAATATCTGGAGAGGGTAATTACTAGAGACTGGAAAATATGCACTAAAAAATGTCTAAAATATGCATGCAATATGCATTTTAAAACAAGCTGAATATGCACAATTAACATGCAAATATGCATTTATATATGCACTTATTTTTATATGAATAATTTTATGGTTTACGTTAAATACATAAATAAATAAAAAATAATAAAAATAAATAAATAGGTTTGAATTTAAACCAAATTGTATTATTATTTCTTAATATATTTTTTTAACTTCAGGTTTTGTGACAAATAAAACGGCAAAATATTTTATTTTGACCACAAGATAAATAAGAGTACAATAAAATAAATGTACATATTTTTATTGTTACAATATTGATTCATATTTTCTAAACTAATATTATAAAAAGAGTACAATAAAACAAATTTACATATTTTTATTGTTACAATAAATAATCATATATTGATTCATATTTTCTAAACTAATATTATGTCTAAAGACTGGATTATATGCAAAATGCATATGCATATATATGCTGCATATTTCTCATGTTTTTCATAAATGCATATGCCTTGCATATTTGGAGATTTAAGAGCATATAAATGCATATTTTGATGGGAATTTACTCTACCCCATTTAAAAATAAGGTATATATTAGTAACATCAACATCCATTAAAATAAAATGTGAAAGTAAATATTTTGCTGTTAAGCTCCTTTGTTGTTGTACCCATAAACATAATGGGCGTTATTTATAGCTGCAGGTATCATTATCCGGATATTTAAGATTTATAGACTTCTCAGAATTTACAAATTACCTAAGTAAATACCGATTATATTTTGAATAACATTACAAATATTACCTGTACTTTCTGCTGGTGTCGGCCAACTATGAATTATTCTGGGAAAACCAACCAAAACGAAATTTTAAGGCAGCGTTGCCAATTTAGCTTATTTTATGCTAGATTTGGCATATTTTTGTGTTGTTTAGCTTATTTATTTCTTGTTTAGCATATAGCATATTTTCTAGCATATTAAATAATATAAAAATTATTTAGTAAAAATCGAAAATCTTCTAATTCAGAACAAATTTTTATGTTGGCCTTACAATTACTAAAACAACTTAGGAACTCTCTCACAGGAACTTGAAACTGATATCAGTGAGTCAAATCTGATTCCTAACAAAAAATGTTTAACCATTCACACATACACACCTACATCAGCAAATCCCTTCGCCTTCAATAATGTTTATATTAGTACTTATGTCTGTGGACCATGAGATTACTATTAACTACAGGATCATGTTTCAGCATTTTTTAAAACAAATAATTTATCTGTACTGGGTTATGCTTGCTATAGGGATTTTTTATTAGTTGATAATGGAATACCTACTGTTGAACTGATCATTCCATCATTCTTGTGAGGTTTGGCAAATACTATATTGGTCGAGTTGGCAACACTGTTTTAAGGGTAGGATAGATTATTTTATTTTATGAATGGTTAGTCTTAAATCAATCGCCGATTATTCAACTTTTGTGATTGCAAGTTATTGACTATACTGTGTAAAAAAATCATTTTATTATTATTGTGAAAATGCCTAAAGTAGCAAGGGAAAAATCAAGTCTTCTCAGAAGTTGGATTGGAAGTAACAATCATCTAAAAGTTATCGACAGTGAAAGTATGTTTTGCACCATTTGTGATAAAAAGGTAAGTTCTCCACTTCAATAGATTTTTAAACTTATCAAACTTCTTTGCACATCTATGTGTCTGTCTATTCTAAAATGACAAACCGTCCCATTTCTTCAAAAACTGTTTTTTAAAGTTCGCAACGGTTTGGCTTATACAGAGCGAGGTGTTGAGAGTGGCCCACCCTGTATACTACGGTACACTGACTGTACTTTATTGTTTGACGATTTCAATTTCACTTTGAGAAATAAAAAAAAATTGGGGGAGGTTTAAAAAGTTTGATCATTTTAATGTAGGTATCTATTTACGAAAACATCTAAAACATCATTATCATTATATTCCAGATTCCATGTCAAAAGAAATTCCAAGTAGTTCAACACATAAAAACTTCACTTCACCAAACTAAGCTATCAAAAAATGATAATAAACCTCGCCAGCAGATTCTACAGAACAGTTTGCAGATTCAGAATACGTCAGTTGGGCAAGAAACCTTTGCAAAGGATTTATGCCATTTTTTTTTAACTGCAATATCCCTCTGCACAAGTTAGAACATAAATCGTGTCAAAACTTTTTAAAAACTTATTGCAAGATTAAAGATAAACCAGCTCAAATACCAAGTTCTTCAACTCTTCGGAAAAAATATGTCAGTGCATGTTACAAAGATGTGATGACGAGTATTAAAAATCAGTTAAAAGCCGATTATCTTTGGATTTCCGTCGACGAAACAACGGATACAAAGGGTCGACAAATTGCGAATCTAATTGTTGGAGTTCTTAACGACTCTGGCGATTTTAAAAACTCATACTTAATTAGTGTAAAATGTTTGGAAAAAACAAACTATGCTACAATAGCTAGATTTGTTAACGAATCCCTAACAAATTTTTTTTTACCTGATCAAGTACCATTTGAAAAAATATTATTAATGCTTAGTGATGCCGCCTCATATATGATGAAAGCTGCATCCAATCTTAAAATCTTTTTCCCTAATTTAATTCACTGTACATGTTTGGCGCACGGCCTAAACAGAGTTGCAGAGAAAGTTAGAATTGAATTTCCCAATGTAAACACCTTAATAAATAATGTAAAAAAAGTATTTCTGAAAGCACCACTACGTGTACAGGTATATAGGGAGATGCTTCCCGATATTCCTTTACCACCAGAACCAGTATTAACCAGATGGGGAACTTGGCTTAAAAGTGCTATATTTTTATCTGAACACTACGACGACATCAAAAGCGTTATTTCAAGTTTTGATCCGACTTGTACCGCTATTGATAACTGTCAAAATATTTTTAAAGAAAAGTCTATTAAAAATCAATTGTTGTATATAAAATCGAATTTCGATATCATTGAAAGTTCAATTACAAAATTAGAGGCTCAAAATTTATGTCTTCACAATAGTATGTCTATTGTTGATTCGGTTAAACAGAAAATAACAAATCTGAATGGGGAAATTGGAGTAAAAATTAAAGATAAACTTGATGACGTTTTAAACAAAAATGAGGGTTTCACTTTATTGCGTTCAATAAATAATATAATCAATTTTGGAAACTTCGATGAAAATATTAATATGGATCCGTCTCTAATAGCAAAGTTTAAATATGCCCCAATTACATCTTGTGACGTTGAGAGATCTTTTTCTGCCTATAAACAAATATTAACAGATAGAAGACATAATATTAGTTTAGAAAATATGAATCAATATATGATTATTTATTGTAACAATAAAAATATGTAAATTTGTTTTATTGTACTCTTTTTATAATATTAGTTTAGAAAATATGAATCAATATTGTAACAATAAAAATATGTACATTTATTTTATTGTACTCTTATTTATCTTGTGGTCAAAATAAAATATTTTGCCGTTTTATTTGTCACAAAACCTGAAGTTAAAAAAATATATTAAGAAATAATAATACAATTTGGTTTAAATTCAAACCTATTTATTTATTTTTATTATTTTTTATTTATTTATGTATTTAACGTAAACCATAAAATTATTCATATAAAAATAAGTGCATATATAAATGCATATTTGCATGTTAATTGTGCATATTCAGCTTGTTTTAAAATGCATATTGCATGCATATTTTAGACATTTTTTAGTGCATATTTTCCAGTCTCTAATTATGTCTTCTATCTGTTAATATTTGTTTATAGGCAGAAAAAGATCTCTCAACGTCACAAGATGTAATTGGGGCATATTTAAACTTTGCTATTAGAGACGGATCCATATTAATATTTTCATCGAAGTTTCCAAAATTGATTATATTATTTATTGAACGCAATAAAGTGAAACCCTCATTTTTGTTTAAAACGTCATCAAGTTTATCTTTAATTTTTACTCCAATTTCCCCATTCAGATTTGTTATTTTCTGTTTAACCGAATCAACAATAGACATACTATTGTGAAGACATAAATTTTGAGCCTCTAATTTTGTAATTGAACTTTCAATGATATCGAAATTCGATTTTATATACAACAATTGATTTTTAATAGACTTTTCTTTAAAAATATTTTGACAGTTATCAATAGCGGTACAAGTCGGATCAAAACTTGAAATAACGCTTTTGATGTCGTCGTAGTGTTCAGATAAAAATATAGCACTTTTAAGCCAAGTTCCCCATCTGGTTAATACTGGTTCTGGTGGTAAAGGAATATCGGGAAGCATCTCCCTATATACCTGTACACGTAGTGGTGCTTTCAGAAATACTTTTTTTACATTATTTATTAAGGTGTTTACATTGGGAAATTCAATTCTAACTTTCTCTGCAACTCTGTTTAGGCCGTGCGCCAAACATGTACAGTGAATTAAATTAGGGAAAAAGATTTTAAGATTGGATGCAGCTTTCATCATATATGAGGCGGCATCACTAAGCATTAATAATATTTTTTCAAATGGTACTTGATCAGGTAAAAAAAAATTTGTTAGGGATTCGTTAACAAATCTAGCTATTGTAGCATAGTTTGTTTTTTCCAAACATTTTACACTAATTAAGTATGAGTTTTTAAAATCGCCAGAGTCGTTAAGAACTCCAACAATTAGATTCGCAATTTGTCGACCCTTTGTATCCGTTGTTTCGTCGACGGAAATCCAAAGATAATCGGCTTTTAACTGATTTTTAATACTCGTCATCACATCTTTGTAACATGCACTGACATATTTTTTCCGAAGAGTTGAAGAACTTGGTATTTGAGCTGGTTTATCTTTAATCTTGCAATAAGTTTTTAAAAAGTTTTGACACGATTTATGTTCTAACTTGTGCAGAGGGATATTGCAGTTCAAAAAAAAATGGCATAAATCCTTTGCAAAGGTTTCTTGCCCAACTGACGTATTCTGAATCTGCAAACTGTTCTGTAGAATCTGCTGGCGAGGTTTATTATCATTTTTTGATAGCTTAGTTTGGTGAAGTGAAGTTTTTATGTGTTGAACTACTTGGAATTTCTTTTGACATGGAATCTGGAATATAATGATAATGATGTTTTAGATGTTTTCGTAAATAGATACCTACATTAAAATGATCAAACTTTTTAAACCTCCCCCAATTTTTTTTTATTTCTCAAAGTGAAATTGAAATCGTCAAACAATAAAGTACAGTCAGTGTACCGTAGTATACAGGGTGGGCCACTCTCAACACCTCGCTCTGTATAAGCCAAACCGTTGCGAACTTTAAAAAACAGTTTTTGAAGAAATGGGACGGTTTGTCATTTTAGAATAGACAGACACATAGATGTGCAAAGAAGTTTGATAAGTTTAAAAATCTATTGAAGTGGAGAACTTACCTTTTTATCACAAATGGTGCAAAACATACTTTCACTGTCGATAACTTTTAGATGATTGTTACTTCCAATCCAACTTCTGAGAAGACTTGATTTTTCCCTTGCTACTTTAGGCATTTTCACAATAATAATAAAATGATTTTTTTACACAGTATAGTCAATAACTTGCAATCACAAAAGTTGAATAATCGGCGATTGATTTAAGACTAACCATTCATAAAATAAAATAATCTATCCTACCCTTAAAACAGTGTTGCCAACTCGACCAATATAGTATTTGCCAAACCTCACAAGAATGATGGAATGATCAGTTCAACAGTAGGTATTCCATTATCAACTAATAAAAAATCCCTATAGCAAGCATAACCCAGTACAGATAAATTATTTGTTTTAAAAAATGCTGAAACATGATCCTGTAGTTAATAGTAATCTCATGGTCCACAGACATAAGTACTAATATAAACATTATTGAAGGCGAAGGGATTTGCTGATGTAGGTGTGTATGTGTGAATGGTTAAACATTTTTTGTTAGGAATCAGATTTGACTCACTGATATCAGTTTCAAGTTCCTGTGAGAGAGTTCCTAAGTTGTTTTAGTAATTGTAAGGCCAACATAAAAATTTGTTCTGAATTAGAAGATTTTCGATTTTTACTAAATAATTTTTATATTATTTAATATGCTAGAAAATATGCTATATGCTAAACAAGAAATAAATAAGCTAAACAACACAAAAATATGCCAAATCTAGCATAAAATAAGCTAAATTGGCAACGCTGCCTTAAAATTTCGTTTTGGTTGGTTTTCCCAGAATAATTCATAGTTGGCCGACACCAGCAGAAAGTACAGGTAATATTTGTAATGTTATTCAAAATATAATCGGTATTTACTTAGGTAATTTGTAAATTCTGAGAAGTCTATAAATCTTAAATATCCGGATAATGATACCTGCAGCTATAAATAACGCCCATTATGTTTATGGGTACAACAACAAAGGAGCTTAACAGCAAAATATTTACTTTCACATTTTATTTTAATGGATGTTGATGTTACTAATATATACCTTATTTTTAAATGGGGTAGAGTAAATTCCCATCAAAATATGCATTTATATGCTCTTAAATCTCCAAATATGCAAGGCATATGCATTTATGAAAAACATGAGAAATATGCAGCATATATATGCATATGCATTTTGCATATAATCCAGTCTTTAGTAATTACAGATGGCAACTATATAGATAATGAGGTCTCAGCAATGATAGCTGGGGTGAATAGAGCATTATACTCCCTAACATCATTATTAAGATCTAATAAGTAAGCTGTTGATACTTAAAATAAAGGTTTTAAGAATGATATTTAGCCCTAAAAGAAAAGAATTGGCAGGGGAGTGGAGAAGGTGCCGTAATGCTGAATTGGTGACTCTGTATGGCACTAAAAACATCATCGGACATAATATAGCTAACCGCTTAAGATGGGCAGGTCATGTGGTAAAATCAGAGGAAGACAGAGTGGGAAAGACAGTGTTTTTTGAGACACCAGACGGTAGATCAGTAGGCCGTCCCAGAAAAAGATGGAAGGACGATATTAAAGCCGATTTATCTAGAATTGGGATACAATAATGGAAAATGAAAGCGGAAGATCGTAGAAGATGGTGGAGGGCAATAGTGTGTAGCACCATTAACACGTTAAATTAAATAAACAAAAAAATATTTTCAAACAGTGCAGTTATGTGGCAATCCTAAACAGGTGCAAAATTTATGTAGGTCATAGGCATGATGTTCTTGGTGCTACTTTTCGGGATGCCCCGGTAAGCTGCGGTCTTCAGAGATTGAATGGGGTGGGTTATTAAAAAAACATTTACTATTAAAAGATATTAATCATTAGGCGCCATTAATAAATCAAAATAAAAATACTGTCATATGTCTATCCAAAAATAAAGAAAGGTACTTGCAATGTCGTTCCATCAGATATAGGTTGGTACTTACCATTGCGGTCATAAATTGTCTGTACGCCTTTCCAACAATAAGGATAAGAGATGTAGTGTGCAAAAAAAATGGTGATATAAGTTAAAACATAATTTATAAAAAAAATAAGAAAGCAAAAATGAATTGAAATGAATGAATAAAAATTAAGTCCTCCACGAGTATGATTGTTCAAAAGAAAAATAAACAGTTTATTACGAGTACCTGGTGACCTGGGACTGCATTGCTGACCAGAGCTAACGTAGATCTGGTGTAGCTCAGCTGGAACTCTTGTTACCATATACTCGTACTTTTCAATAACACATTACATTTGTTTGATCTAAAGTACTATTTTACAAAGTTTTATGATACGAAGATAAAATTCCAAAGTTTTTGTTTTCTTTTTACAAAAGGTAACTGCTTGATTGACTGTTAATGAAACATTCCAATATTGGAACGATGTAAACACTGTTCACTTGAACATAGGAAAATTTTATTTAAACAATTGAGTTTTTTATTTTATTAAGAAGTTGGGAAACTCGCTCCGCGAACTTGCATTAATTTCTTCTTAAAAACAAACTTAACAGAACTGTTCCTTCTAATACACGGGAACTAGACACCAAAACTATCATGGTATTCACTGTAACCAACATTGATTTCTCACTAAGAAAACAGACTAAAAAGATTGTAGTTCACTCCATCTGATAACTCAACTTGTCTCGCAGACAAAACTAGAAAACTGTCTCGCAGACTAAACCAAACGTCCGCGCCCAACGGTCAACTCTACCCTGTCGTAGCTAGATCTTGACTCACTTCCCTCGTCCTAATTCAAGACAAGATTCTCTTCTTAAACACAGAAATTACACTCCCATTATGACAATCACCAGATAGTTATCCAATTAAAAGAAACTAAATATTTCTTCTACCAATGAAATAACCAGGGTATGTTACTAAGTCACATCCCACTAAAATCGTAAATCTTCTTTTGACGAATCCAAATCATAGAGTCACATCAGCTAAGGCTCTCCTGATTCCCACAGAATTGCTATCGTACACACATTACCAACTGCGGTAATCTAATCTTATTGAGCACTTCTTATCAACTAAAGCTCAGACTCCAGTCTCGAAGAGTCATTAAATCCTGTTGATAATTCGCCGAAGATAAACAAATTCTCTACCTGACCGATGAATGTTTATAATTTTTGCAAACATTGTTATAGTAATGATTTAAAATTAAATTAAAATAAATTTCACCGCCTTATTTCAAATATTAACCGTACGCCACTAGACTGTTTGTACCCGCATTTCCTCCTCGAGGAAAATTAGCTGGCTTTTGGGGTTGTTATTTATGAACGTTTCGGTTTATACCCAATTTGGCACCGACGATGTATTTCATATATGAATTATCTTACGAGTGATACGGCCAGTGTGGTTGTCTGCCTTCGAATCAACCAACCCGCTGCGTCTGCGTTTGCATTGGTGGTTAGTTAAGGAAGTATTTTTGTTTTTGATAAAAGATTAAAAAGCACAATAAAATATAATTCCCATGGTGGTGATGAACACCGTTTAAAACGTAAAACGTTAAATTTTTTTTGAAATTTTGATGGCGATAAAAATAAAATCATGAAAGTTACAGATTTATTTATTTATCGTATTGCGCTTGACACATTTACATTTACAATTTTGTATAAAACATAATACATAATAGGTTTACAAATGCACATATGACTTATTTATTTAGTTTATCGACTCTGGAGTCGCCATTAGGAAATTCTCTGACCTGCCATGATATGAACTTGTGGGACACTGTTAGAGGGGTGTAAAATCAAAGGCGGCAATCTCCACATTTTCTTGTTTTAAGTTAGGGGCGCCATCTGTTGCGTTTTTTTATTATCTGTTAGATAAAACTATTTGTAAGAACCAAAAGCAGTCGTAACTGTATACAAATTGCAGCGAAAAATTCATGTGGGGATCAAAAGCGGCAATATCCATAGCAGAGTGCGTACCAAACACGGCAATCTCCGCTACGGCCAATAAGAACCACGTAGCGATCGCACATGATCAACTGTGAAAGTCGTGAACTTTGTCGAAACCTGTGAATATATATACCCGAAATTCCGGATATTTGAGTTTAAGTGATTGCATATAAATTGCTTTTACATATTAGGCCCGTATCTCGCGTACCAAAAAAAAGTTGATTAATAGCAAGCTGAAAATTTGTTAATAGCTTAACGGTGTCTAGTCGGATACCCTTTGATGTACGGGAACACTGGAACAGGGGAAGTTTTAATTGTGGAACAGGTTAAAAATTTGGAACATCATTCTACGAAAACGTCCCATGTATTTTGTCGGATAGAACTTCCAATTGATTTGTTACCCTTTCATTAAGCTCTCATGCAAAAATCAGACTGGTATTTATCACCAACTGGGCATTTTAAAATAAGTCAAGTCCGTCACGTGGAACATGTCAAATGACAGGAGTTATGTTGGTGATAAATAGCAGTCTGCTTTTTGCATGAGAGCTTAATTAAAGGGTAACAAATCAATTGGAAGTTCTGTCCGACAAAATACATGGGACGTGTTCTTAGTCTGACGTTACAAATTTTTAACCTGTTCCACAATTAAAAGTTCTCCTGTTCCAGTGTTCCCGTACATCAAAGTTTGTCCGACTAGATACCGTTAAGCTATTAACAAATATTCAGCTTGCTATTAATCAACTTTTTTTTGGTACGCGGGATCCAGGCCTTATATTATATTATTGTTCAATATGAAAATATATTTTTTTCACTAAGTAACCGGCACAATGATGTTTTATTAATTTCAAAACTGGCACTATCCTTAGAGATCATTTTCATATCCGTCAATCTCCAACCATTGCAAACAATAGCGGCAACCTCAAAACTACAACATTAAAAAAAAAAGGAAAAGAAATAATTTCTTAAGCTCCTCTTTCTGGACATCCGATCACAAACCAAATTTTATATGATTCTTCATATCAGTTTTATTGTTTTAATTTAATTTTGTTAGTTTCTACAGTTTTTCGCGGTTTCCCAAAATTATGGAAATGGGAGATTGCCGACTTTGATTTTACACCCCTCTCTGTGATGTGACAGATGGTTTGTGGTTGTCCGCAGTCACAGAGTGGGTATGGTCGTTAACCCTATTTGTGTATCATGTAACCACATCTGTTGGGTTGGGTTCTGATTCGGTTCAGCGTAAACCATGTGTTGCGTGGTAAATCAAAACCTGGTGTTTTTTTTGTGATGCAGGGTAAGCTGCTATTTTTTTATTCCATCCATTCTGGAGTCCATGTGGTCGTTAAGTTTAACTCATTTTCCACAGAAATCTTTGCTGGCGGTCGTCTGAAGCATAGACGGTTACGGTTGGCAGCATCTATATCTTGATGGATGGGCTCTCGTTATCAATTATCTTTCTGTACTCACTAGTGAAGGTATGTATGTGCCGTAGTTTGGGTGGTGGAATGTGGCTAAGTGCTGAGAGCAATTGCGTAGGGGCGGATTTGATAAAGCCAGCAATCATTGTATTCTTCAATGGGGCATCTACTTTGTGTATACGTGGGCTGTTAAGCCAGGCTGGAGAGGATAAGTTTAATTCATTTTCCACAGAAATCTTTGCTGGCGGTCGTCTGAAGCGTAGACGGTTACGGTTGGCAGCATATATATCTAGATGGATGGGCTCTCGTTATCAATTATCTTTCTGTACTTACTAGTGAAGGAGTGTATGTACCGTAGTTTAGGTGGTAGAATGTGGCTAAGTACTGAGAGCCATTGCGTAGGGGCGGATTTGATAACGTCAGCAATCATTGTATTGTTTAATTAGGCATCTACTTTGTGTATACGTGGGCTGTTAAGCCAGGCTGGAGAGCAGTATTCCGCAGTTGAGAAGACAAGGTCCAGGGCAGATAATCCCAAGGTGGAAGCCGATGCTCCACATGTTGTGCGGCACAGCTTCTGAATTATGTTGTTTCTGGATTTAAGTTTTTCCGAAGTTTTTGTCAGATGTGCCTTGAAGGACAGGGTTCTGTCACGAGTCACCCCAAGGTACTTTGGTGTTTTATTGTAATGTATTGTGTTTTCGAATTGAATGTTGAGTGTTCTTTGTGCAAGCTTGTTTTTTAGTTGGAAACTGGAAACCTCTGTTTTCGTAGCGTTTTGTTGGAGCCTCCATGTACGGAGATACTTTCGCACTGTGTGTAAGTGCGCGTAAGGATTTCTTCTGTTTCCTCAAATGACTTACACCTTGTTTCAAGAACCCAGCCATCGACGTAGCCAAACTTACTCGATCTAGTTTCTGGTATATCAGCGATGTAGAGGCTAAAGAGAAGAGGAGCTAGGACAGATCTCTATGACAGTCCATTCTTCAGTTCGGTCGCCCAGTACGCTGTTGATTATTCTAGCGGTGCGTGAAGAGATAATACCTCAATAAATGTGGTAAAAGAAAAACCCTGAGCTACTTTTAGGTCCGAAACCTGCCTTAGCAACCGGTATTGTTTCAAGCGGCTGTGGACTAATTCTCTTGTAGATAAGTCGTTCTAGTAGCTTAAACGTCAGTCGTTTTAGTAGCTTAGGCCCAAACCAGAGGGGCCCTTCTGCAGCGCTACTCTGTGGATCCACAGAACGGCTGAAACATTCGATTTTCTAGCGCTGACGACTACGCTGCGAAGTGGATCGTTTGGAAGGGTGCGGCGTTTAATGTAATAAGTGAGAAAAAAAAAGTAAGCTTGTTCAAATTATTAAAAACTTGCCGGCTAATAATCTTTTAAAAAAGTGTGTTGGTCAAAGTCATTGTTTGTAATGTCCATATTTTTAAATATTTTATTAAATTTCAACGATTTTGAAAAAATACCAATAAACTCAATAAATGGAATTAAGGAGAACCAGACAAAAACAGCTATATCACAGAAAGAAGCACATACAAAATCAACCAGTAAATCGGATATCCTACAGGAGTAAAATAGTTTGATACAACCTGACAACTGAGTGAAAGTGAAAAACATGTTAACTTGCAACCCCCTGTTAACTGATATTTTATCGTTTTGTTTTCAACAACAAACAATAAAACCTTTTTTGACCTAGGATGGAACCCCACTATTTAACATAAATAAACAAACAATATTGTATTTGTTTTGATCAGTTCAAATGCATCCAATGTATAATAAAATGTAAATATAAATAGAGAAAACATTGCTTATGGCTTATGGGATTTATTCTTTTCGATAGGGCTTCTTCTTCTTAAAGTCCGTCTCCTATCGGAGGTTGGAAATCATCACAGCTATGCTTATTTTACTGGCGGCCGCCCTAAATAGGTCGATGGAACTGCAGCCGAACCATTCCCTCAGATTTCTTAACCAAGATATTCTGCGCCTACCGATACTTCTCTTACCCCTGATTTTACCCTGGATGATCAGTCTCAGCAGCGGGTATTTGTCACATCTCATAACATGGCCAAAGTATTCAAGCTTTCGTCTTTTAACAGTAAGTACAACTTCACATCCTTTTCCGATCCGACGTAAAATTTCGGCATTCGTCACGTGGTCCACCCAAGATACACGTAGTTTCTGGTATACGGTAACACGGTAACAACGATACGGTAACACCACATCTCAAAAGCTTCAATGTCTTTAATGCTGCCATCTTCATGGTCCATGACTCAACTCCATATAATAAAGTGGAGAAGATATAACACCGCAGCATACGCACTCTCAGATCAAGATTTATGACACGACTACAGAGAAATATTTTCGTCTTGTTCACTGCTGATCTAGTTATTTATATTCTTGCTCTTATTTCTTTTGTTTGATCGCCTGTATGATCCAGGCAAGCTCCAAGGTATTTATAGGAGGATACCCTTTCTATAACGGTGTTATTGACAACCAAATCATTCCTGGCGTGTGGATCATTTGTTATTACCATTCATTTAGTTTTTCTGAGGTTTAATGTAAGTCCGTAGCTGTTGCTGTAGTGGTTAATGCGTTCCATCAGTCGTTGCAGATCTGCAAGATTGTCTGCTAATATCACTGTGTCGTCAGCGTATCTCACATTATTGATTGTATTTCCGTTGGTCATTACACCACAAATAACCTCCGACAGAGCTTCTTTAAAGATGACTTCGCTATAAAAATTAAACAAAAGAGGAGACAGAATACACCCCTGCCTTTCTCCTCTACATATTTTGATCTTCTCAGTCATTTCGTCATCGACCTTGACTTGTGCTGTTTGATTCCAATACAAATTAGTTATTATTCCAATATCTTTTTCATCAATGTTCTTTTCGATTAGAAGTTGTCTCAGTCGGTCGTGTCGGACTCTATCGAAGGCCTTCTCAAAGTCTATAAAGCAGGCGTATACATCCTGATTGATATCCAAACACCGCTGAAATAGTACGCCCACACCAAAGAGCGCTTCTCTCGTACCAAGGCCGTTCCTGAATAGGGCTACCGTCTTTAAAATCAGAAACAAATAATTCAAAGATGACGTCCCACGCTTTTCCTTTGAATGCCCTATAAATATCCCCTCGGGTTCTTGTATCACATAATATATTCGGTCTGTTTTGCACTTCAATTAAAAATCGTTCCGAATCAAATTTCGTTTTAGGTGCTCACCCTATAAATTCTCGTAAACATCTGCGGCAGCTACAAAAGTGGTTCCTAAATGGCGTTTGCCACTAGTGGACGCCACTAGCAGTGAGGCTCGGCGACTGTGGCTGGCCACAGTCGCTCGTCTGGGGTGCGACGTCCACTTCACATAAGAACCCACGGTAAATCATCGGAAGCTGCTTTGTGGATCCACAGAGTAGCGCTGCAGAGTGGCCCGTTTGGTTTGGGCCTAAAGCTCGATAGTAGCTACTATCCGGGCGACCGAACGATTCAAATGGTCATGGAAACCGACATCAGCACCCCAAGAAAACTGAAGGATCTGAAGAAGGCCTTAGGGATCTGTCCTAGCTCCTCTTCTCTTTAGCCTGTACATCGCTGATATACCAGAAACTACATCTAGGAAGGTCGAAGGGCTATTTGTATGTAGTTCTTAGGGTTGTTATCATTTGGTTTCCCTGGTTTTAATATAGCAATGACCTTCAAGCATTTGAGTTTCTGTGGAATGGTATAGGTCTTCATAATGTCCGTGAAAAAGTGGGCCATCCATTACCTTGCATAGTTGCCGCCGTTGATTAAGAATTAGGGGTCAATATTGTCAAAACCTGGGGCTTTATCTGGCTTTACAACTTTCAGAACTATAAAACAGAAATATAAGTATATTGGTTAGAACCAGATAGCTCAGGCGGTAGGATGTCTGACTTCCACGCAGGTAGGCAGGGATCGAATCCCAGCTCCGGCGAGGTCGACTCGGCCTGAATAAAATGAGAACCTTGGGTAAAACCAGGGCTAATAATAGATGGTTGAAGCTTAGCACTGGACCTGTTACATTCCTTGTATACCTTACGTCCTAGAGATAACAGACTACCCTGCTATAATCCCGAAGCCACGTTAGTGGTATATAACCACATAGAGTACAATAGCGGAATTAACTGAATTTTTAATTAAATGGCAAATATAAATTGTTTTCTTGCATTTCATACAAAAAAAAAAATGTTGCACACTTCGCTTGGTTACCCAAGAATCATATTATAGTTTCATATTGGTTTAGTAAAGAATATATTAGATGTAACTTCCATGATTTATAATATTCTTCCAATACTTAGTCTCTGATGTTTCTTACGAGAAAAAGTCCTCAGACCCACACTGTATACAAATTATTACCATGTTAAACCCAACTTAATTATACGGTGTTCAAACCCAACTTATAATTACTATTATTTCTGCTGGAAGACACTATAAATTCGTCAATTTTCTTTTTAGGACTTTCTCTAGCCCGGAACGAAACAATTTTGTCACCCACATAGAAAAAAATCCTCAATTGAAAATTACGTTTCTGCTTATAAGGCACAATCCGATTAGGTCATTAATCTTAATTCATATAATGTATGCTTAAATAAATTTTTTTCTATTATCGTCGTACTTAATCTTTGATGTAATCTCACTCCACGTAACCCACACTTCTGCCAATAGTCCATTTACTCACGGTTTGTGCTGTTAATTTTAAAGAACCTCTTGGATTGACATGAAATTAGGTATACAAATAGCTTACACGTCAAAGAAAAAAGTGATATTGCGCCGATGTGTGCTTTTGCCTGGGAGTGTTTCACTCCTTCTCGGGGGTGAAAAAACATACGTTCAAAATAAGTCCGGAATTAGATTGATAAAATGAGATATTCTAAGCAACTTTTGTTGTATAGAGTTTTTCATTAAGTCAATACTTTTTGAATTATTTGCGAGTGAATATGTTCGTTTTTCTACAAAAATACCACGTTTTCAGACGTTTTTCGTAAATATCTCAAAACGTAAGTATTTTATCGAAAAAATATTGTTAGCAAAGGTATAGCTTTTAAAAAAGGGACAAAACGGTGTATATATGAAATCTATAGACCCAACACAAGCAGAGTTGTAGCTAATGAAAAGTAGATTGGTTCTTATTCTTCAAATTTCTAATCGAATATTTTAACGTGAAATAACCAAAAAATGAAGAACTTTTTGGGAAAAACTAATCACAAAGTTTTTAAAGTTTTTAAAAAAATCTTTTATTTTTTTTCGAATTTTTCGTATCAAAGTAAGGAAGGTATGCTCAACATAAACTTGTCCCTTTTTGTGGTATAGAAAAATCGTAAAAATCAATCCCATATTAGCATCTCAAATGAAATTAATCATTACCACTTCACAAGTTACTTTATACTAAATATACATTTAAGATGCAGTAGAAATAAACAAACCAAGACACGTTAAATGCTACTAGGGGCACTCCCGAATCATAATTCAAAATGCATAAACTTTGGAAATTATGATTTGGGATGTACAATGGTTATACATTTTAAATTATGACTGAGGAGTGCTCCTACTAGCACTAGTTACTCTATATGAGTAATACTAATATGAAATAAAAATGTATAGGTACCATTTTTATTCAGTTGCAATGCGAAGCCAAAACTGTCTTAATTTTTACTTAGGTTAGAGAGGTCTATCTGGCTTACAATTTTTAGAAGCCATGGAGATGTCACCAGGAAAATGGTCCAAAAAGTTTTTCAATTAAATATCTTTTAAAAATATTTTATAAATATTTTTATTAGTTTGAAAAACTTAGGCTTTCATTTAGCAGATGCCGCCACGCACCTACTACCTTCACGTCAGTTGCAATGGGGGACTAATAAATGTCGAAAATTTTTACCTGGAGTAGAGATAGCAGCCTATGCATTCTCTGAAGAGCCTCTAACAAGAGGTGAAATCGTCGATAAGAGTGCTGGCCGCGCTCTCTAACCTAAGTAAAAATGAAGACAGTTTTGGCTTCGCATTGCAACTGAATAAAAATGGTACCAATACATTTTTATTTTATATTAGTATTACTCCTTTTTTTCAAGTTATTGGTTCAAGTGTATGGGCACATAGATTAATAAATAAAAAAAATGCAGAAAAATTAAATAGAGCTCATGGAGGATTTCTTGTAAGAATGACGGGAGCATTTGGAACAACTGCAACACAGGCACTCACAGTTTTAACTGGAGTAATGCCAATGCATTTAGAAACACAAAAAAGAGCATGTAATTATTGGCTAAAAAAAGAAAAATATGAAAAAGTAATACAAATAATAGGATTAGATATAAGAAATAAAAGAGAATTAAAAGAAATAATAAATAGAAAAAGACAAAATTAATGGGAAAAGTCAACAAAATCTAGACGTTTATACAATTTTATACCAATATTAGCAAACATTCCAAATTATTTTAATCCAAAACAAGGTTTAATACACTTTTTAACAGGACATGGACCGTACCCAACATATTTGGAAAGATTTAACTTAAAAGATGATGCATATTGTGAATGTGGAGAACTAGGTACACCAGAACATATAGTGTTACATTGTGAAAATACTATAGAAAATGAAGAACATAGAGAAATGAGAAGAAGATTAGAAAGAATTGAAATAAGAGATATATTACAAAATGAAGAATATTTTGAAATATTAAACAATCTCACACAAATAATATCTAAAAAACAACAAGAAATCTATAATAATAGAAGAAGACAACCAATAATCCAACCCTGATGAAGTTGAGTAAGACAAAGTTAAAATAAATAAAATAAAATATAAATTCAAAAATAAATATTTACAATTATAATAATAATAATTCAATATAAAATAAATAAATAAAAATAATAATTCAATACGTAATTCATAAAATTAAAAAAAAAACTACCAACTCTCTTCTGAAAATAGAGGGACTGTCTTTATTACGTAGAAGGGAGTTGATAGTACCAAAAATATTTTAAATTGTTTATTTAAATTTGTTTGTTAAACGTAATTAATAGATTATGGCAAATTGTTAATTGTAAAACTAGATTTAATAGTTGAGTAAAAAATGTAAAAATATAAAAAAAAATATCTGTAATCCCATCAGGAAAATACGACCTGGATTAGTCACTAGAGGCCAGGTCATATGTATAAATAATAAATAAATAAATAATTAGTATTACTCCTATAGAGTAACTAGGTCCATTTTCCGTTGGAACTTTACCAAGCTGTAGACGGGGTTGTGAATTGCAACTTTTTAGAATTCCCTATTGTCTTCAATGCAGCATCCATCTGGCTTGCAATTTTTAGAAGCCGGAGGTGTCACCAGAAAAATGGTCCAAAAAGTTTTTCAATTAAATATCTTTTAAAAATCGTCGGTCCGTCGGTCCGACGGTCCGACGTCAAGACCGTCGGTCTTGACGGTCCAGTTAGCTGGGGCTCAGTCCATCGACAAGTTTAGTGGATTTGCGATTTGCGGTCGCTGGTTCGAGCCTCAGCTAGGTCATGAAATTTATAAAAGGCCAACGCCGTAGTATAAAACTCAATAGAGTCTACGGCTTGGTCTGGATAAACTGGCGTCGGATCGGCCTATGGAGGAGCGGTGCGGCAAGGGATAATGGCTTGCGGCTTGGTGATACTCCTCCATAGATCCCTACCGAAGGGCGTTGACGCCTAAGAACGGTGTATACATACATCTTTTAAAAATATTTTATAAATATTTTTATTAGGTTGAAAAACTTAGACTTTTATATATGGTTGTTCAAAATTTGCATACGTGATTAGTGACTTGTTCAAGTTCATATGTTTAACTACAGCCTTTTCAAAAATAACCATTTTCAGTCCATGAAACTTACAGATCATAAAATATAAACATAAATAAGTAAAGTAACTTGTAAAGCGGTAACGATTAATTTCATTTGGGATACTAATTAGGATCAAAGGGTGATTTTACAATTTTTGTTACCCAAAAATAAAATGGACGTACATTATTTTGAGCGTAACTTACTTAATTTTGTTGTTAGAAACTTTTTTAAAAATCAAAAATAAAGTTTTTTTAACAACTTTAAAAAAGTTATGATGAGTTTTGCCCAAAAAGTGATCTATTTTTTGGTTATTTAAAGCTAAAATATTCCATTTGGAATTTGACGAATAAGAACATACTTTTCGTTAGCTACAACTCTGCTTCTAGTGGGTTTACAGACTTCATAATATAAATACAACGTTTTTTAAATTGTGTATAACCTGTATTCTTACTAAGAATATTTAATTCGGCAAAATACTTACTTTTTGAGTTGTTTGCGAAAAACCGTATAAAAGGTGTTTTTTTTTTAAAAATCAACATAATTCCCTAGCAAATAACTAGAAAAGTGAAAAACTTGTATAGACAAAATTTGCTTAGGATTAGTCAGTTTATATAATTCGGGATATATTTTGAACGTGTGTTTTTTCACCGCCGAGAAGGGATGAAACTCACCATCAATGTAAAAGCGCACATCTGCGTAATATCACTTTTTTCTTTGGCAGGTTAGCTATAGCTATGTGTCTGCCAAATTTCATCTCAATCCAAGTAATTTAAAAATTGGAACTTTTGCAAAATTTTACCGTGAGTGAATGGACTACAAGGCCATGTATGCTCTAACATCAACGTGTCACCCTCTAGTGATTTTTCTTAAGGGGCTTCAGTTATTGACCGACAAGATTTTATGCATATAAATTACTGCTAATTTACACGAATTAATTAAAGATAATAGGCAATTACACTTTATTGTTTCCTGGTATAATAAAGAATATTATGCGCCGTAATTAAAAGTAGTGTGTTGTTAATTTCTAAATAAAAGTTAACAACAAATGAATCAGTTTTTTGTAAAATTAGTTACAGTTGGCTATAAAAATATTATATTAGTCCAGTCGTCAGAGACTAAAATGCCAATGAATCTCTAATAATCATACGAACAAGCCAGGGCCGTAAGTACGATGTTGAGGGCCTCGGGGCAAATGTGATCTGGGGGCCACCTAACGGGGAGTCTCGGGGGTTTACCTCCCAGCGGAAGCGGAGTAAACCCCATCTCTCATCTGAAATCATCTGGAAATCGTTTTACGAAGTTGCTTGTTTCGTTTTGAAGGTCTTGTTCATTTGCATTCAAAATAAAATCAGGTTGAACATTTCGGTACGTATCTGACACTGCTTTCATTCCTTGGAAGCGAGTGTCTATATAACATAATGTGTCGATCATTGAGTAAAACACGGTTACTCTAAAGCATGACTTGGGATCTTGAAGTCTTTCATCTTCGCACAGTTCATCGAAATGTTTTTTCGTCTTCTGCATTCTTTTTGGAGCGAACCCTACTGGTATTCCCCAACGTTGACACATATTTGAAGTTTGAAGCCTCTTCAAATAAGGTTTCAAATTGTCCTCTTATTTCAGTTTGTTTTACGAGGGTCTCTTCAAGTAAACTGTAAGTTGTTCAAAGGTCCAAAGATTCTGATTGTAGTGTTTTCAAGACTATGTTGAGGATTTTAATAATTTTATTTTGCACAATTAGTAACATAACAAATTTGAAGTTTCTTTTTCAGTTGTGCTGCTCTCTTTCATTTCTTTCGTTACTTGACAGAACTAGACTTAAAAGGCACTTTAAAACAGCGCAAAATCCGTGTTTCAATGCATTGACTGCATCAAATCTTCCAGACTAACATGTTGGATTGATAAGTTGTAGAGTCACTTTCGAGGAACATCTTTCAGATTGATATGAGGACTTCAGTGCCACCCAATGAACGGTACTGTTCGTTGGGAGTTGGAAAAATAAGAAGATATGAAGGTTTATTCAGAGAAAATGCAAGAAGAGGTAAACCAGATTGCTGAGAAGATACAGAAAATTGAAAAGGTGAAAGAAAAAATCGAGAAAATGCGTTAAAATTCGATACGGAAAAGTGAAAGAAAAATTAAAGGAGGTAGGAAAATGTCAAAAATGAGGGGAGCATCTTGAAGTAATTGTATTCAGCTCTAATAAAAGCAGAATCCAATTTGGCGGGGATATTAGAAACCGACATCCGGTACCTTTCATTAAAATCTTAAAATACAAATTCCAACATACGCAGAACTTCTAAGACTGCAAAGAAATTATAAGAAGCCATCGAAGCAAAGATGAAGCTGCTTTGAGGTTCGAAAGCAATGAAAATATGGTGACTTCATGGAGAGATTTTGAGACAAAATTTTTTATAATGGTGCAGGTGAAACAGGTTAAAATCGATCATTGAAGTTGTTAGAAATATTATGCGGTGTACTTATTACACTTATATTTGTTTCATCGATTTCGAGAAGGCATTCGACCAACTACAACACGATATACTTTTCAATTGCCTACAGGCAGCAGGACTTGACCACTACGATATAAGACTGCTAAAATACTTATATTACAATAAGTAGCATCCATCCAAGTTGGAGATAGTCGTACCCATCAAACGTGGTGTGCGACATTTGACGTTATATTTATGCAGTCACGGATTTTGACCAAACCTACTTCATTCGACGTATCTTGCCGAGGTTGCTAAATCGTTATTGGTTAATTGATAATTATAAAATATTTTTTTATTAAAAATAAAATTGTAAAATAAAACAGTTGTAACATCCATAATTTAATTTCTATTCGATAATTAAATATAATAATTGTCTTACAGGTTATATTTGTCTACACTTTAACCATAGATGTAAACAGAATATACATATAACGTTATTCAGAATGAGGTAGTCTACTGTGCAGAAAAGAACTTTCCGGCACAGAAACGTCACTTTTCTGCACACTAATGTCATATATCTTATACGGTGAGAAAATATCAACTTTGTTAACATAAAACTGTGCAGAAAAGTGCATTTTGAATAATGGTTGTAGAAAAACTACTTAATTTGTTTGCGTCACAAATTTAATAAATTTTAATAAATTTTTGGTTGTGAATGATCATAGAAGAAATCGTGTATACAACTTTCATTTAATTATCATTATGAAGTTCGTACTCTATACGAAACTCGCCGCTAGGCGGCTTGTTTCGTATCCCTCATACTCGCTTCATAATGACCATCATTAAATGCTCGTTGCATAATATACTACTAAATGAATTTTGTATATTTATATTTTTTTCTGTTATTAACATAAGGCGAACTAATTAATTAAAATTTAAAATACTTACCAACAACCTCACATTAGGCCAAAAAGAATATATTCAAATTTCTCGTATCTATACATAATATATCTCACATTACCCTATTTACTGTTAAGTTCTCTAACCAATTTAAAACGTTGCCTGTCCTGTAACTTGCGGGTATGCTCAAAACTTCGTCAAAAAATTCTATCCTAAGCCCCATTGTGTTTGTGTTCGGTAGTCTGTTCCTATTTCCATTAATATTTAATTCTCGGAGCGGTTCTGCACATATCCACAAAATAATCGTTCTAGAAACTTCGCAAAATTGATACGCCATTATTAATAAACTTCTCTCGCATAAATGATTTTAATAATTAAATGAGAGTATGGCCGTATAGCCGCCGCCTGCCCCGCCAAATCCGAAGGCATTAATAAAACTAAAACGCCATCAAGGTAATTTGTTACCTTTCCGTACTGTGTACCATTAATCACTTAATTGTCGTGATATAAAACTGTTTATAACGATTAATTAGGTAGGTACCTAATAATTGGCCAAAAATGATATCGGAAAAAGTATGATAGCTATATGTATACACATTAGAAACTTTTTTAATTCCTTGTCAAATTATGTCTGCACTGTTTGCTTGATTGCAAAGGAATGCTGCATTCCACCACTCCATCGGAAACAATCAAATAATGCAGATATAAATATATGTTCAAATTAATTAGGAGGGGTAATTATCTTAATTATGTCCCGCCTACGATATAAGACTGCTAAAATATTTATATTACAATCAAGTGGCCTTTATCCAAGTTGGAGATAGTCATACTAAAAAACTACCCATCAAGGGACCCATCAACTTCCCATAAACTAGGATCCATGAACTACCCATTAACCCTGGAGTACGACAGGGTTGTGTTTTGTCACCCAGTCTTTTTAATCTGTACTCTTTAGGGAGGCTTTAGAGTCTTTAGGGAGAAATCTTTAGGGAGGCTTTGGACGACAGACAAGAGGGAGTAAGACTAGGTGGAGAAGTAATCAACAATATCAGATACGCTGACGATACAGCCATTATACAGCCATTATACAGCCATTATAAGATACGCTGAGGATAAGCCATTATAAGATATAGCTGGAAACAAGTTTTATGTTACAGAAACCTGTCGATGAATATTCGCAAAAAGTTCCTGAAATGTTATGTGTGGTCTATCTTATTGTATGGTTGTGCGTCATGGACGTTAAAAGCCACAATACTTAACAAATTAGAAGCACTCGAATTGTGGTGCTATGGACGAATAAAGATATCGTGGGTTTCGCACACTCCCAATGAAGATGTTTGCCAAATGATGAATTCAGAACGTCTGCTCATAAACATCATAAGGGGAAGAAAAATAGAATACTTCGACCTTATAATTAGAGGACATAAATACCATCTACTTCACCTTATAATACAAGGAAAAGTGAAGGGAAAAATATGGATACGAAAGAAACTTTCATGGTTGCGTAATATTAGACAATGGTGTAGCTCCACAATAGAAGCATTATTTCGCACAGCCGATAGAGAAATGTTTCAGGAGCTAGTAAACATGATGAAGGCCAACGTCTGAATATGGACAGGGTACCTAAAGAAGAAGAAGAATTATGTTAAAAGTTATATGCATGTTATAATACCTAAATCAAGTTTATAAAAAGTCTTACCAATATAACTTTTATTTCACTCGCTCATCGATAATCGTCACATAGGCAGGTTTCACATTTGGTGGTTTATCGCGGAGAAAACTGGGATGTCTTTTCTGTCTGTCTTTCGCTGATTCACGTGTACACGTCTCTGTTTGCGTTTAAATTTAGTTCACGGAGAAAAGCGTTTGTTAATTACGAGAGACGGAATCATCACGGAACTAGAGCTGCGCTGTACTGTTTTTGTTGAGCAGAGCTAGCCTTTATCACAGAGAGGATATAAGAGCAAAAAAAGCGTCTTTTATATCCGCAAATCGGAATCACAGATATATATTCGCACATGGTTGGCCTAAGGCCTAAGTATTGATTTGAAATTGAGTATGCTAATTATGGATTTGATACAGCGAAAAATGTAATATGTGATTCTTCGCATGTGAAAGTTTTTGTCCATATTTCTGTAAATGTAACACTAAAACAAGCGCTATGCGAAATTAGAGTGGCTACATTGTGATTCAGCGGCAAATTAGTACCTACATGGTTTCACGGTTTTTGCTCCAAATTTTAAAGAACCGCTTAGATTGACATAAAATTTGGCCTACACATAGGTAACATGTCAAAGAAGAAAAGTGATATTGTGCCGATGTGTGCTTTTGACCTAGGGGTGAGTTTTACGCCTTCTCGTGGGTGAAAAAATATACATTCAAAATAAGTCCGGAAATGGATGAACTGACTAACTCCAAGCAATTTTTCTTCTATTGGCTCCGTGCGTCTCCCCTCTACGTACAGTCACGTGATACGCTGTCAGATTTTGTAAGGACGTTTTAACATTGAGTCTTATGGGATTATTTTGTTAAACTTGAATATTTTATTTTGTAGTGATAATAACCGAATACAATTGTTAGAATTCATTAGTTATTAATTTATACTGTAATTTATAGTGCAACAAAATATTTTCTTTTTCGTTAATAAATATTTATTGACATAAACTGCGATAGTGAGGTTATGCATACAAAATCAAACTGATAATCAATATTGGAAAGTGAAGAATTTATAGTGCGTTTTTATTTTCTGTTTATATTAATACATAATATCACTAGCGTGACACGACATTTTTTTAAATGTCTCATTTAAACATACACAAAGCGTCCTTATAAAATTTCAAAAAACCGCCACCATGAGCAGGTCGGTCGATTTTGCTTTGACACTTTGTTAACGCTCGGAGCGAATAGCATTTTTTCACCAAGCTAATAATTTTCGAGTTATTTTCGCCTAAATATGTTCATTTTTCAACAAATAAAAACACGTTTTTAGGCGTTTTTTTTGCAATTACTTCAAAAAGTAATTATTTTATTAAAGTGAAAAAAATGGTGTATGAATGAACTCTCTAGGAGCAAAGTTGTAGCTGATGAAAAATAAGTTCATATCCGTCAAATTTCAAAGCGAATATTTCAACGTGAAATAACCAAATAATGATGCACTTTTTGGTGAAAGCGCTTTACAACTTTTTTAAAGTGTTTAAAAAATATTAATTTTTGTTTTTTAAAAAAGTTTTTGGCGTCAAAAGTAAGCTAGTTACGCTAAAAATAAAGTTAATCACTTTTTTTATCAAACATCTCAAGAAAATCACCCCCTTATTTGCATCTTAAATCAAATTAATCGTTACTGCTACACAAGTTATTTTAGTTTAAAAAAATATTCAATTTTTTTCAAAATAACTTAAAATTTATTAGTGATACCAAAAATCACAGAGTAAAGAATGTTTGGCTTCTCTAAATATTTTGGATTTTTTGTTTTTCTGTAAGGCAAAAATTGATTAAGATATGGCTGTTCTAAATTTGCATACACTCGTGGCTATTGACTACTTCAAGCCGTTTCAACTACAGCCCCTTCAAAAACAAGCACTTTGAACCGATCAAACTTACAGATCATATAAAAAATACATATGCGAGTAAAGAAACGATTGGTAACGATTCATTTTATTTGGGATGCTAATTAGGTCGTAATTTTCACGATTTTTTTACCAAAAAAATGGACCAACTTTATTTTGAGCGTAACTTCCTTACTTTTAATGCGAGAATTTTTTTTTAAACAATAATAAAGCTTTTTTTAAACTTTTTAAAAAAGTTGTAATGAGCTTTCCCCTAAAAGTGCTTTATTTTTTGGTTATTTCGCGTTGAAATATTCGATTTGGAATTTGGCGAGTATGAACCTATTTTTCGTTAGTTATGTATTATAATAACTCTTCTTTTATGGGGTCTAGGGATCTTATACATACATCATTTTTTTCACTTTTTTATGGGCTATATTTTTGCTAAGTATGTTTTTTTACGATAAAATACTTACTTTTTGAGTTACTTGCAAAAAACGTGTTTTATTTTTGTTCAAAATGAACATATTTACTCCCAAATAAGTCGAAAAGTATTAACTAAGTGAAAAAATGCTATAGAAAAAAAGTTGCTTAGAATTAGTCAGTTTATATATTTCTGAACTTATTTTGAACGCATATTTTTTCACCCCCGAGAAGGCGTAAAATTAAAATTTATTGTCAGTGAACCGACTATTAGGGACAACTTAAAAAATGTACTTACTTAATATTTAACATCTTTATTATATTATCTCAAAGTAACTAATCAACATATATACCAAATTGTAAAGTATTGTTATATTATGTATCACTGTCTTTCGTAAAAAAATTATACAAAAAATAAATCTATTTTTAATACATAATATTAATAGACAGATTGTTGCTGTGTTTGGTTTTAGCCAATCTCTATTTTTGGTTAAAGCGCACTGATTTCGTGACGGAATTGGATATATTGAAGAGCATTTTTAGACCCATAAATGTGTCATGAATGCGACATCCACGATGTTAGAATAAACCGTTCAATAGAATCAACAAGGTTTTTGCGTAAAAAACTGACAACTGATCTTACAAAAACAACACCAAAAAAAGCCAAGAAAAAGCATACACACAAAAAACTCTTCGAAAAAGCTTACAGAAAATTCACCAGACCGTTTCCATCAACATACTCGATGTTTAACAGAGGCGTACTCTGAAACTATTTCAATCAACGAATATTTAATATTTCCTGTTAAACTTTCTTATTTACGAGTTTTTCCCTCCATTTATTTACGCTTTAACCAAAGTTTAAAAAACGTGAAATCTAAAGAATATATTCTGCTGGAAATCTTACCAAATAACAATTTTATAAAAGTTGCATGAGGAAAGATTAAATAAGAAAGATATAAAAAACTAATTGGTCTTGAGCAACGTCTCTGTTTTAACTTGCCTTCTATATCTTTACTGTCTGCCCTGGTTCATCTGGTTCTTTGTTAAATTGTTAAATAAATAAAGTAATACGTCTTTAGACTAAGTTTTCACTCTAATGGCATATAGCATATCCCACCAGAATGAAAACGTCTTTTTTTTTAAATACGTATTTAAAAATTTTTTTAATACGTCTTTCTTTTTGTGCATGTCTATTTTGTTCTTTCCGGGTATATATATTCACTGAATATTAGTTATTTCTGTCATAATGCAAAAAGTAAGCACTGTAGATCTGTAGAATCGTAGAACGAAGGTTAAAGAGAGAGACTTCGATAGAAGAAGAAGAGTTTGGGTTTATGCCATAAGGAGGACAATGCCTTGTTTGCAGTTGATATAGAAATACGGCGAGAAGAAAATAGACTTGCATTTGGTATTTATAGATCTGTTGAAGGCGTACGACACAGTTCCTAGACATAAGCTAGTAAGCTAGGGAGATGTATAAGAGAGAACTGGGTTCCTGAGAAGTACGTAAGGCTCGTGAGGGATATGCGTGAGGGAGCATACACCAAAATAAGGATATGTCTCGGATTGACCGAAAGTTATAAAAAAGAGACGGTTTGTATACATCAAGGCTCTTTACTGAGTTCCGACTTGTTTAAGAACAATGACTGCAATAGTTTGGCTATGTTCTTCTTCTTCTTCTTCCTTTTTGTATGTAGGCTTTAAAGCCAGTTTCTTCTTCAATATTAGCCCCCTAAATTGTTTTTAAGTTATCGCACCGTTTTTTCTTGATCTGCCAATACTTCTTCGTCCATTTGGTGACTTATCTCGTGCTATTCGTACTATCCTATCCTCTGCCATTGTACTAATGTGTTCGTTCCACTGCTGTTTCCGCTTTGTCACCCATCCATTTATGTCTTCTACATTGCATGATCTTCTTATGTTTTCGCTTCTCTCCCTATCTAACAGACTTTCCCCTGATATTCGTCGGAGTATTTACATCTCTGTTGTTTCTAGTAGTTGTCTCGTTTTAGATGTGTCAGGTCTTGTCTCCGTAGTGTATGTCAATATAGGTCTAATTGCTGCTTTCTATAGATTCTTTTTGTAGATTATTGCTTTTGTGTCTTGTCTTAGGTGTTTGTTCTTCCAAATTGTGGCATTAAGAGATCCCGCCGCTTTACTTGCTTTTAAGCTTTGTTGTTGTACTTCCTCTTCAACATCTCCATAACTGTTTATATCTATTCCCATATATCTAAACCTTACTTCCTGCTTTATTATTTTCCCATCAATTTCGATTTTACATCGTAGTGAATATTTAAATATTGTCATACATTTGGTTCTTTCTGCTGATATTATCATATTGTATTTCTTGGCTGTTGTATTGAAGATGTGTGTTAATCTTTGGAGATCGTCTTTTGTCTCGGCGAATAATGCGGCGTCGCCTGCATAACATAATATTTGGAATTCTTTGTTCCCCATTCTGTCACCATGACCTTTACGTACTGCTTCTATTATTTCGTCCATTATAATAAAGAATTATGGAATGTAGTGCAAGATTTAAGTGGACCAAAAACAGGAAAAGTACCTATTGACAGTCTTAAAAACCAAATGGGAGATATGTTGACTGAGCCCTCTGATATTGCAAATGAATTTAATAAGACATTTTCAGAGATGGGCAAAAGTTTGGCTGAAAAAATTAGTACTAATCCCCGCCAAGTATATGAAAATACTGTCCTAATAAACTCAATGATTTTATTACCTACAAATACACTTTAAATAGAAACAATAATAAATGAACTGAAGTGTAAAAAGGCAACTGGTATTGACGACATTAATGCAGAATGTTTGAAAACAATTTCGCCATACATACTCGAGCCATTGGTTCATATTATCAATATATGTATAGAAAAAGGAATATGGCCTAAAGCCTTCAAAACAACAGTTGTCATACCAATATACAACAATGAAGACAAAACTCTTGCTGCAAACTATCGACCTATATCTCTTATTCCGCATATTTCTGAAATATTTGAATTATTATAGAAAAATAGGCTTACAGCATATATCAAAAAATATAATTTAATTTCCCCTCACCAATTTGGTTTTAAGCAAAATACTTCCACCCAAGATGCCATTTTGAATTTAACATCCACTTAACAAAAATAAAGTTTGCTTATGCGTATTTCTTGATTTGGCCAAAGCTTTTGACACTGTTAGTCACAATAACCTCTTACAAACCTTAGAGAAAATTGGTATAAGAGACAACTGTTTACAATTATTTAGAAGTTACCTCTCGGAGAGACAACAGGTAGTAAGGGTCTCCGAAGTAATAAGCTGACAAAGAGGTATAACATATGGAGTGCCACAGGGAACAGTATTAGGTCCTGTCCTGTTTAATCTATATATATATATATATATATATATATATATATATATATATATATATATATAAAATTTGATTTCGTACGAGTGGTCGTCAAACCATTAACCTTGGATCTTTTGATCACTGAGTGTGTTTCAAGGATCTACATCTCATGTTTTTAAATATATATATATATGTATTATTTTCATTACAGAGTACAGGGCATATAATTGGGTTTGCTGATGATACTGCTATTATTTATGATGCTGAGAATTGGTATGAATTAAAAACAAAAGCAGAATATGGTCTACAACTAATAAAAGAATTGTTTGACTACAAAATACTAACAATCAGTTTTAAGAAAACTGTTTATCTACCAATATTTAACTCTAACTTGACTACTGATCTTTTCAAACCCCTTCAAATATCACATAATAAACAAAATTTTTATATTAAACCCGTAACAAATGTTAAATATCTAGGAGTTTTTATAGATACACATCTAAAATGGGACTTTCACATTAAATATATCATTAAAAAGCTACAGTTTATCTTGTATAAGTTTAAACATCTTAAAAAACACATACCTAATATATACATTCGCACACTATATTACGGACTAGTAGAAAGTCATCTCCGTTATGGTATACTGGCTTGGGGAAGCGCCCTGAAAACACACATTCTCCCACTGGAAATCATACAAAGAAGATTTCTGAAAATTATTATGTCTAAACCATACACCTACTCTACAGATAGATTATATAAGGATAGTAATATATTTGACTTGAAACAATTATACTTTCTTTGTGTGTCTTTAAAATATCACACCATGAAAACAGACAACAATTTACCATCACATGAGCATGATACAAGAGGCAAACACCTGGCAGAGGCATTCCGAAAATGACAAAATCCTTCTGTCAAAGAAGTTTTCTATTTCTAGCTCCAAAAATATATAATGATATCCCCAGTGATATAAAAAATACTAAGAATGTTCCTGTATTTAAAAAGAAATTAAAATCATTTCTGATGGAACAAACAAGAAATTTTTGTGACATCATTATAGTAGCTTAAATTTACATACATTAAAAAACAGAAAAAATAAATAAAACTCTAGAGCCACTACCAATTTTTATACATATATTTCAAATTTTATATTGTTTTAAACTGATTTATTTTGCTTATTATTTTTATCATATTTAATAGAATAGAATAGAATAGAAATATGCTTTATTGTCACTGAAAATACAAATTTTATGGACAAAGCTTAATTAAAGTTAGAAAAAAATAAATAAATAACATCTAACAATAACAATAACAAATACAATTTTCTGAAATTTGATAAATCGTCAATATAAAAAAAATATACATAAATACAAAATATAAGTTAATAAAGTAAAGAAAAAAAAACAAAATCGATATATTGCAACAATTTATAGAAATTGCAAAGTGAATATACAACAAAGTAAACTATTTATAGACATAGGAACTAATAAGTTTAAGCTGCTGCATGTGACACCCAAATATAGATAAGCTTGGTTACTTGTACATTACTGTAATTTCTTAGTTAGTCATTAAGAAACTCTTCTACTGAATAATATGGTCTTTTAGATAGATGAGCTTTTGTCATTTTACGGAACTTGGGGAAAGATGTTGCAGATTTGAGTTGTAAAGGAAGATGGTTGTATAGTTTTTTTGCGGAATATAATATAGATTTCTTTACTAACTCAGAGGACGGGATCAGTAAATAGACATCAAAATTTGAATTTCTGGTGAAGTAGTCATGACGAGGCCTTGCTGGAAAGACATGCATGTGTTTACGAATTAAGCAAACAGTTTCTAAAATATATAAAGATGTAAGGGTTAAAATTCCGTGATCTTTGAAGTAACTTCTGCAATGTGTTGTTCTTCTGAGGCCAAACAGATACCTTATTGCTCTTTTTTGTAATTTAAAAATAACATCTAATTGGGCAGCTGTACTAGAACCCCAAAAAGGAAGACCATATCGAAGATGAGACTCGAACAAAGAAAAATATGTTAGTTTAGAAGATGCTACATTGAGTTCTTTCGAAACAGATCTTATAGCATAGCAGGCTGAGGCGAGTTTCTTACTTAACAAATCGATATGAAGGGACCATTTGAGGTTGCTGTCTAAAAAAATACCAAGAAATTTTACAGAATCAACGGTAGAGATGTGGCTGTTATTAACAAGCAGGGGTTGAAGAGCACTTTTATAGGATAATGCTACTGTCTTATCCACGTTAAAAGAGAGTAAATTAGAGTCAGACCAGGCATTTATCGTAAGCAAATCAGAAGTTATAGTTGCATGAAGAGATGCAACAGTTGAGTTGCTCCAAGTGATACTGGTATCATCAGCAAAAAGAAAAATTTTTCCATCGATTTTTAAGTTAGTGATGTCATTTATAAAGATAAGGAACAGTAGAGGACCCAATACTGAACCTTGTGGTACTCCACATACAATGTTTTTGAGACTAGAGTCAGTATCATTTGCTCTAACTAGTTGTTTCCTATTATTCAAGTAAGATTGGAACCAATTCAAAGAAATACCTCGAATCCCATAGAAATTTAGTTTTTTAATCAAAATGTCGTGATTTACACAATCAAAAGCTTTGGCATAGTCACAGAAAACAGTGGCAGTATAAAGATTATTGTTTAGTGCTTGAAAAACCTCATGAAGCACAGAAAACAAGGCATCAGTGGTACATTTATTAGTTAAAAAGCCGAACTGATTTTGTGATAAGATGTTGTTATCAATGAGAAAGGACATAAGACGGGTTTTTATGAGTATCTCAATAATTTTTGAAAGTACCGGTAGTAAGGCAATAGGTCTATAGTTGCAAGCATTAGATTTTTCACCACCCTTATGAAGGGGAATAATAATGGCTATCTTTAGGCACTCTGGGAATTTGCCTCCTTCAAAGGAATCATTAATTAGTGAGACGAGGATTTCCAACACATTTTCTGTGAATAAAACATGCGTATATACACCATTCTTCAAAAATATTACTAACTAATTGAGCCATACATAATTGTTTTAAAAAAAATAATTATTCGTGCTTTATTGTTAAATTAAGTATTTATTTTATTGTTTTCATTATATTATTTATTCTACGTATCATATTTACTAAAACATAACTGTGTATTTACAAAAAAACGTACCTATCTATTTATTGTATTATATTATATTGTATTATGTTGCTATTTATGTTATTTATGTTATTTACGTTAGTATGTTATTATTTATTATTTTATATCCTATTTACCGAAACAGGTGTATCCACACCTCTCGGAGACCTTCGGGATTTATTCACTTTATATGTAATTATCTAAAAAGATTGTACCTATTATTGTTGAATAAATTATTATTATTATTATATTAAAGAGCAGTGGGCTTAACGAGTCACCTTGTCTGACTCGGCTTTGTACTGGTATAAACTGCTTTAGTTTTCCATTTATCCTTGCCTGTATTCGATTAGGAAGTAGATGTTTTCGATGTTTTGTATAATATTGATTGGTATGTTTCTTTTATACAGTAAATGTAAGACGTCTTCGACTTGGATGCGGTCGAAAGCCCTTATCAGGTCTATAAAACATAGATATGCTGGTTTATTGTACTCAATGCCTTTTCTGTGATTTGTCTTAGTACAGATACGGCGTCTACGCAGGATCTTCCGGATCTGAATCCTTGTTGTTCATTTGATAAAGTTGTTATTTTATTGATTTTGTTGGTTAGGACTTTTGTGGTTAGCTTAAGTGCGGTGTTCAGTATATTTATACCTCTATAATTGTTGGGGTCTTCTTTGTCTCCATTCTTGAACATTGGTATCATTATGCTGTTTTTCCGCACGCATCTGGTATCTTTCAGTTTGGCTACGTGAGACGTAGAAATGAAAATGTGGGACGAAGGATAGAGCTGTTGGAAATTGATGGAAGAAGAAGTAGAGGAAAATCAAGGAGAAGATAGAAGAACTGCAGACAGAGGACTTTAGAGAGAAATGTTTAGGTGAAGAAGACACGAGAGATAGAAATAAGTAGCGAAGAACAGCAAGGAACAGCGACCCGAAGTTGAGGAAGAAGAAGAAGAAATAGCTGTTACCGGTCCAGTATTCATTGAAGAAAATTTGATGGCCTAAAAATACAAATTTTATCACGACTGGAAATAATCGAGGTATCTAACAACTTTTTTAGTTGTTATTGTAGACATAATATACAAAGAAATCTACCGGCTTCATGCCAAGAGTTCGGAGCCGTTTTTTAATAATCATTAACAATGCAGTGTAAAAACGCTTGCACTGCAAATCTTAAAAGATTATAACTTAATTCTTGTTCTCTATTTCTTAAGTTTTTACTTATTTACATTGAATATTAATTTGTTTTGTTGTATAATCCACGTTTACAATAATTATGTGATCTAGGTATTTGATTTAAAATGAATTCAGGATTTTTTTATACTTTGGCAACTATGTTAACTTAGATCTCTGGCGTAGATAATGACGTGCAACGGTAACTAAATTAAAGGGACTGTATTTTAAAATGTATAATATATGTCTAAATTGCCGATATAACTGAGTCAGATTAAATAACTTATTAGAAGAATTTTTTTACTAAGCAACATTTTTGTTTAATTCATTAATATTTTTTGTATTTTGACAACGACACCCGATTTGGTCGTCGAAACGTTAATAAAATCATTTTTTTAGTAAAAGTGTGGCTTATTTCCCATCAAAACAAAATAATTGAAATTTTATTGTACTTATTAAAAACCATTTGACATATCCTTGTCATAATTGGTAGCAAGTGTAAGTACTGTACACCCTACTAAATTGTATTAAACAAACGTTTCTGGCAACTACCTGAGGCGTACAATGGCGGAAAGTGAATGATGGACCCTTCCCAAATTCTACGCCATTGACAGAATTGCTATTTTAGTGCAAGTTTTGGATTATCCAATACTTTCTATGTATATAGTATACTCTTCCTTATGTAGTATACCTTTTTTAAGTAAAAATAATAGGAGAATAAAAGTTTTGATCTCAAAATTAGATAGAGTGGGGATAAAAATTTGAACATATTAAATGAGAGCGGAAATGTGGCGTCTTCTGTGTAATATATAATTTTTGGTGGCAAATTTAGTTGTCTCGTCCCAAAAGACCCCGCTTACCAAATTTCGTGTTGTTATCTCATGCCTGTCAGGAAATATTCAAAAATAAACAAATTAAAAGTTTAACTTTGACACCCTGTATTTCTGTTATTGTCAACTTTCGTACTAAGGTAAGTTAGAAAAATCGACCTATTTTAACCTCAGGAATCAATGGCCCATTAGCTAAACTATGGCCCGTTCTTTGCCAAACACCCTGTATAGTTGTTAGGGCTCGTATTGTTTAGTTGTGGATACTGTCAGTCTTAAAAAATTTTAACATTTTTGTATAAAATTATCTAAATGTAATAAAAGCGTATAATAGTTCTCATGAATATATTTTCGCTGTACGTCAGTGTGTTATAAACCCACTTCGACTCTAATCATTTACCAAACAAAGAGTTTTTTCAACAGGCTTTCTCTATCCTTCTCCCTTCTTCATCATGTACGCTGCGGTGAAAGAACCGAATAGTTGAGTGGTCCCTTAAAGCGCTCTCGTTGTCAGTTGTTTAAAAGAAAAGTGTGCCATCGTCAGTGGAAACAGGGTTACAGGAAATTCTCTGTTCTGATGTTGGCGCCGTCAACAAGTAGGATCTTTGTCGCCGGAAAGTCGAACAGAAGTATAGTCCGGCATGAAGTCCAATACATTACTGTAGAATATGCTGTTTTAAACTTGATTATTAGTTTTAAGAACAATGGAGTAATCCCAGTTGTTGGAAGTTCAAACATTTTGAAATAAGTGAAGCAACTTCAAAAGTTGAGAATATATTGGATTTAGAACTAGAAGATCTAAAAAATAAAATACATAAAATATTTTTTTTGTCAGTTGTGATGATTGCGGGAACTGAGTCCATTTGCCAAATTACAGTTATTGTTGATTTTACTATCTGTGACGACAATGCGGCATCATATTACATTGTTCATGTTATACTAATCTATATTCTTATGTTTTTGTTAATAATTTTTATTTATTTATTATTATTTTTTGTATTTTAATTGTTTGTACGTTAAGACATAAACCCGATTCGACATCTTGGAGGTTTACATCTTCTTAATTTTTTTTATTCTGATAGTTTACAATAAATTTCCTTAACCTAAAATTACCTTTAAATCTACAATCTTAGTTTACTTATAATGTTTACTTATAATATAATAGTTCATAAATTTTGATACATACGTTTAGATTCTAGTAAGCTAATTAGGTGGTATGGTTTTTTGATAGTCGATAGTCTATAAATAGCCATTTAAAATATTTACTTTTAGACCGGGCAGTATCATCGCCCCCGCTAGCGAAATTATTCCGATTCGATTTTTTTGCACAAACTTACTCAAAAAGAGGTCCTTATAACATATCCACAGGGTGCCGGGTGGTGCCGTGGTCGAAAAATTGTTTAAACAATTTTTTTAAACAAATTCACAAAAATAATTTTTTTATTTAGAACAAAATTTTTTAAGATAAATTGGCTTATTCTGAGCGAAAAAGGTCTCTTGTCATTTTTTTTCTAAAATTGATTTTTGTCGAGTTATATGCGATTAAAAATTTGAAAAATGCGAAAATGGCCATTTTCAAGGCTTAATAACTCGATTAAACATTATTGTTATGAAATTCAAAAAGTCACCAATTCAAGTTTCAAATCCCGTCTTCAAGGTCCTGAAGAGATTTTTGTCATTATTTTATCAGAAAGCTGTTATTTTTAAGTATTAACAGTTAGCGCAATAATCCAGGATGCATCGTCAACCCCGTTAGTGAAATTATTCCGATTCCATTTTTTTGCAGAAACTTACTGAAAACGAGGTCCTTATAACATATCCACAGGGTGCCGGGCGGTGCCGTGGTCGAAAAATTGTTTAAACAATTTTTTTTTAAACAAATTCACAAGAATATTTTATATTGCGAACGATTTTTTTTTAGATAATTTGGGTTATTCTGAGCAAAAAAGGTCTCTTGTGATTTTTCTCTAAAATTGATTGTTGTCGAGTTATATGGCCATTTTCGCGTTTTTCAAATTATAAATCGCGTATAATTCGACAACAATCAATTTTAGAAAAAAATCACAGGAGACATTTTTTGCTCAGAATGTCCCAATTTATATAAAAAAAATTTGTTCGAAGCGAAAAAATTATTTTTGTGAATTTGTTTAAAAAAAATTGTTTAAACAATTTTTCGACCACGTCACCGCCCGGCACCCTGTGGATATATTATAAGGACCTCGTTTTGAGTAAGTTTCTACAAAAAAATGGAATCGGAATAATTTCACTAACGGAGGCGACGATAACTCCTGGACTATAGCGCTAATTGTTAATAATTAAAAATAACAGCTTTCTAATAAAATAATGACAAAAATCTCTTCAGGACCTTGAAGAAGGGATTTGAAACTTGATTTGGTGACTTTTTGAATTTCATAATAGTAATGTTTAATCGAGTTATTAAGCCTTGAAAATGGCCATTTTCGCACTTTTCAAATTTTTAATCGCATATAACTCGACAACAATCAATTTTAGAAAAAAATGACAAGAGACCTTTTTTGCTCAGAATAAGCCAATTTATCTAAAAAAAATTTGATCGAAATGAAAAATTTTTTTTGTGAATTTGTTTAAAAAAAATTGTTTAAACAATTTTTCGACCACGGCACCGCCCGGCACCCTGTGGATATGTTATAAGGACCTCTTTTTGAGTAAGTTTGTGCAAAAAAATCGAATCGGAATAAGTTCGCTAACGGGGGCGACGATACTTCCCGGTCTATTTGCGTTGTATCAGGTAACAACAAGAGTATCAAATGCTCTGTTGTTCCTGTTTCTTCACATATTATGCACGTCGGCGTTGTTCTAATTATGGCAATTTTGAATAGATCTGCCGCACTTAATGAGTGATTAAACCTCAATCTACATATCGTAGGCAATATGTCTACTAATTGTAAAATCTTTAAAGCAAGGTTTGACTGGAATATTTTGGTTCTAACTGCCTATAAATGTCTGGCTAATTGGCTCGGCCAAGGCCATCAAATTCACTCAAAAAAAAACTGCTTATAAAATAATCCTTTTTGTGACTGATTATACAGTGCGGTGGAATAAGTGTTGCCCCCCCCCCCCCGGTAACTTGTTTATTTTAAGAATATAAGCAAAACGCTCGAACAGGTCGATTTTTAAACTAATTATAGTATATTATAGCATCAATGTTTCGAACTTTACGCGATCCCTCTTCAGGTGACAGCCATAACTTTGATTTTTTTTTAATGGGAAAGTACATCATATGACACCTCATTTAAAAGCTCTTAAAATACTGATTTCAAAAATGTGTAATACTTTAATCCAGTTTAAGAGCGTAGGCGCAAAATTTCGGTTGAATTCTTTCTAAATGCAATCATTTTTTTCGAATTCTGAAAAAACTAATAAATATTTTTGAAAAATTTAAACGCAGAATGAAATATTACAGTATTCTCGATGGTCCAAAATCCCTGAGAACTCCTATAATGTTTATTTTAATAAGTCACAGTGGTGAAAAATGAAAAAATTTAGTGTGATTTTTAATTTCACATATATCATTCAAAAGAAACTTTTTGTTTATTCTAAGCGACTGTCAGCCATCGGTAATAATCTAATCTTTCATTCTGCGTTTAAATCTTTCAAAAATACTTATTAGTTTTCTCAGAATTCGAAAAAAATTAATGCGTTTAAAAAGACTTCGACCGAAATTTTGCGCCTACGACCTCAAAAAGGATTAAAGTATTATACATTTTTGAAATCAGTATTTCAACTGCTGTTAAATGAGGTGTCACATGATGTAGTTTACCATTTAAAAAAATCAAAGTTATGCCTGTCACCTGAAGAGGTATCGCGTAAAGTTCGAAACATTGATGCTATAATATACTATGGTTAGTTTAAAAATCGACCAGTAAGAGCGTTTTGCTTATATTCTTAAAATAAACAAGTTAACAGGGAGGGCAACACTTATTTCACCGCACTGTATAATACCGGGTGTCCACTTATATTTTCCCCCATTTTAACTGCCTATAACTTCTAAACGGTTCATGATAGAAATATGCGGTTTTCGCTGAAATGTTTTATTTTAGTAAGAGTTTTGTCTGAATGGATTGAATTTTTTATATCGCTTTCAAATACGAAATAAAAAATGGAACATTTTTGAAAAAAATTGTTGACTTTTTTTTAATAGAACACCCAGTATATATTTTTTGCAAATTGAAAGAAAGGTTATTCACCTATCCAGCGATATAAAGTTTTTCAAAATCGGTTGTCAAATCACTGAGTAATTAATTTTTAAAATGAGGGGTGCAACGTGGATATCACATACCTAAATAACATAACTGAGCAAAATGATATTATGTTATGTGATTTCCACATTGCATCTCTCATTTTAAAAATTAATTGCTCAGTCATTTGGCAACCGATTTTAAAAAATTTTATATCGCTAGATAGTTAAATGAGCGTTTTTTCAAGACACAAAAAAATATACTGTGTGTTTTAATATAAAAAGTCAACAACCTTTTTTTTTCAAAAATCCGTCATTTTTTATTTAAAAGCGATATAAAAAAGGGTCATTTACCTAAAAACTTGAAAAAGCGCTCATTTATCTATCCAGCGATATAAATTTTTTAAAATCGGTTGTCAAATGACGGAGCAATTAATTTTTAAAATGGGAGATGCAATGTGGAAATCACATAACTTGCTTAGTTATATTATTTAGGTATGTGATATCCACGTTGCACCTCTCATTTTAAAAATTATTTACTCAGTGATTTGACAACTGATTTTGAAAAACTTTATATCGCTTGATAGGTGAATGACCTTTCTTTCAATTTACAAAAGAATATACTGGGTGTTCCATTAAAAAAAGTCAACAAAGTTCTTTTCAAAACTCCGCCATTTTTTATTTCGTATTTGAAAGTGATATAAAAAATTCCATCCGTTCAGACAAAACTTTTACTAAAATGAAACATTTCAGTGAAAACCGCATATTTCTATCTTGAGCCGTTTAGAAGTTATAGGCAGTTAAAATGGGGGAAAATATAAGTGGACACCCGGTATTATATCGCCATTTATTTTTAATTATAATTTTAAAAGACGATGCGATATCTACTGGTGTGCAATTGTATGTAGGATAATACACTGCGGTGCAAAAAAATCGATCCACTAAAAATTTGGTCATTTTTGATGTTTTGAATTTCCTAAACCTGTTGTCCGATTTAAGTGATTTTTTACCACGTTATAGCGTTATCCATTGACAATATCGATGTAATAATATTGTTGCTAGACAGTTAAACTGTCATTGTATACCGGGTGTACGAATCAAACTGTGTTTTTTTTTTCTCAAAATTCGCATCACCCTGTGGACTATTCTAGCATTTATAAAATACTGAAATTAAAACCCAACTGTAGCCTCAGGTCTTCTTAACATTTTGTCTTTAGATTCATTCGCTTATGTTGAATAATAAAAAAGTTACGTACTTTAACAACTGGCCATGTTCGTCATCAGTACAGGGTGTTTCTAAAATATTTTCACAAAACTTTAAGGGGTTATTGTACATGAGAAAATAATGATACATATACAGTGATAGTTTGACTGTTTAGCAACAATATTATTACAGCGATATTGTCAATGGATCAGGCTATAACGTGATAAAAAAATCACTTAAATCGGACAACAGGTTTAGGAATTTCGGAACATCAAAAATGACCAAATTGTTAGTGGATCGATTTTTTTGCACCGCAGTGTATATTATAATATTATCCTGAAGTTCCTAATTTAGCTAGTTGATCGACTTTTTCGTTATTAACCATTACGCAATGAGATTTAATCCAAGCAATTTAAACGGTTTGATCTTTCTTAGTTATATCTCCAATGTGTTGTATTATATTCATCATTAAATAGTTTAGATTTTCATTAGGCCGAAAATGTGAGAGATTTCTACGTTATCCGAAAGGATAACAATGTCCTGCTTAATGTTTAATGATATGTAAATCAAAGCTTCTAGCATTGCTACCAGTTCTGCAGAATATATGGACCAGTTCTGCAGAATATATGGAAAATTTGCTATTTAACCTCATTACCTTATGAGTATTTCTTTTGCAGTGCTCAAATTGCAGCTTCCACGCCGTTTATGTCTTTTGAAGCGTCAGTAAATAATTTGGAAATGATTGAAAAATATCCTGATTAAATGTAGTATTCCTTAATGGTGGGTAAGGGATAGTGGGTATTCAACAGCTTTAACGGAGATAGTTGTATTAGGAGTACTTCGCAAGCACCAAGTGATAGTCTTAAACATTTATTTACTAGAAAATCTAGTTTTTGTATAAGTATGGCATTTTTAAGTTAAGACATCTTAAGTTAAGTTATGACATTTATTTAAGGTTTTTAAAAAGGTGATTTGCATTTTGTAATGATATGTAATTTATTCTCAAATTTTTTGTTCCGAATTATTAATCTTAGAAATGTTTACTTTAAGGTGACACAATCATACCCAACAATGGATAAATTGTGCTCTCAAAATAACAACATTTAGATAAAAAGTGGTGGAGATACATTTTTGTGTCACTAAATGGAACGTCTATTATTATAGAGACTTACTGTTGAGATCAGTAATTTATTTATAATTCTTTGTTGCTATAGTATTATAATCTAATTTTACAACTGAGGGTTGCCTAATTTTCTAATAATAATAATAAAAGTAATAATTATAATTCATAATGGAAGATACGACACAGAATTGCCAACACTACATTACTACCCTTTACGAACCCTTCACTACTGAAGAAGTCTCAAATATCATCAAAGAGCTTCATAACTGGAAATCTCCTGGACCAGATGGAGTTCAAAACTTTTGGCTCAAGAATTTTTGGAGTGTTCATGAATGCTTATCAACACTAATTAATCATGTTATTTCTAATCCGCAGGATATACCAGCATTCCTAACTCAGGATACCACTTATTTAATACCGAAGGATCAAAATAACACCCAAGATCCAGCCAAATACCGCCCAATTACTTGTCTTTCAACTTTGTATAAATTGGTCACATACTGTGTAGCCCGGCGTATCTACCAATACTGTGCTCTGAACAATATCATAGAGCCTCAACAGAAAGGATGCGCTTCCATGGGATTCCATGGCTTGCAAAGCACAACTCATAATCGATTCAGTCATTTCTAACCAGGCATATTCCAAAAAGAGGAATCTTTTTACTGCCTTCATTGATTACAAGAAGGCCTTTGATTCAGTGCCGCATGAATGGCTTATAGATATATTGAGAATATATAAAGTCGATGATAATATAGTAACCTTTTTAGAGCATATAATGACAGAGTGGAAAACTAGAATTCAACTTCAAATACCTGGTGAAATTAACATCGAAACTGAAAATATCGCAATCAGCCGGGGCCTGTTTCAAGTAGATTCGTTGAGTCCTCTGTGGTTCTGTCTAGCTATGAACCCACTATCTCAGCTATTGAACTCCACAGACGCAGGTTATAGCATCAAAAATAACAACAATGTGGTGGCGAAGCTTAATCATTTATTGTACATGGATGATTTGAAATTAATGGCTTCCACTCGAAACCAACTCGATGAGATGCTAAAAACTGTAGAAAAATTTTTCTAATGATATTAGTATGCACTTCGGACTAGACAAGTGCCGTATTTTAAATATAGTCAGAGGAAAAGTACAGCCCGGAGGATTCGATAATATGCAAAATGGCCAGAACATCGAGACCATGATAAACATTGGGTGAAACAAATGAAAACAGAGATAACTACAGAGTTTATACGAAGGGTAAAACAGCTGCTTCGCTCACACCTTAACAGTAGAAATTTGTTTAAGGCACTAAACACCTACGCATGTGCCGCGCTTAGCTACTCATTTGGCATTGTTAAGTGGTCAAAAACGGACATAGAAAATCTTCAGCGAAAAGTAAGAACGCACCTCACAAAGGCACAAAAACACCATCACAAAAGTGCAGTGGAAAGAACGACATTACCACGGAATTTAGGAGGAAGAGGACTTATGGATATTGGTGAGCAATTAGACAAACACATTGCTAACTTAAGAACTTATTTTCAGATGCAGGCTGCTGAGACATCTACTCTACATCGCGCTATCTGCGCAGTAGATGACACAACACCGATCAAACTGAGGGAACCAGAAATGCGCATAAACAACCTCACTAAAGGCGAAAATATGCGCACCTGGATGGGTAAACCTCTACACGGGCGACATCCCAATGAGATCAGCCAAGACTATGTCGACAATACAGCGTCGAACTATTGGTTGACATCAGGAAGGATTTTCCCTGAAATGAAGGGATCAATACTGGCAATTCAGGATCAGGTTATACCAACCAGAAATTACCTGAAATGTATCGTCAAAGACCCTCAGGTTCAAAACGACAGATGCCGATATGACTGTCAAGCCCAAGAAACCATCCAACATATTATCGGTGGCTGCCAGGCATTTGCTGCAACTGAATACAAGGAACATGACTCAGTTGTAAAAATCCTTCATCAAGAGATAGCTATCAAACTGGGACTTCTCCAAACAGACCATCTCCCATATTATCAATACGTTCCTGAGAGTATGCTTGAGGATGGCAACTACAAGCTATACTGGGACCGCACTGTGCTCACAGACCAAACAGTGGCACATAATAGACCAGATCTCGTACTAGTTAATAAATTAACAAGACAAACAACACTAATTGATGTGGCGATACCTAACAACAATAATCTACGTAGTAAATTTACTGAAAAGATCGCACAACCCTGTTATTGTTAACTATCTTGATGCAAGAATGCAACAAAATAACTTGAGGTAAACGTGAAACAATTCAAACGGTAGAAGAATTCTGCTAGTTAAGGTCACTGGTGGGCTACAAAAACAACACATCCAAAGAAATACCTAACAAAAATAATATGCTTGGCTAACCACTGATATTTTGACCTAGACCCTCAACTAAGAGCGAGAGGTATATCAAAAGCAACAAAGTGCAAACATTATAAAATAAATAATACGCCCTGTGCTCTTTTATGGATCGGAAACATGAGCAATGGTGACCATAGAGTTACTTCGAATCTTTAAAACAAATGTATTGAGGACCATACATATTTGTATGTAAAAGACAAATGTAATTTCGAACTCTATAGACTTTTTTGGTGATGAATATATTGTGTAAACGTTATGCGGATGGATGAAAGTGATCTTCCTAAAATCACTATGCTAAATAGGCCGGTCGGAAGAAGAAAAAGGATACTACTTAAAATCAGATATCTGGACGATGTGCAGGAATATTTAAGGGAGATTGGAGTGAGGGGATGGAGAAGATAGACACTCGACATGGAAGGATGGAAGAACGTTTTGAGGTAGGCCAAGGCTCACGGTTGTAGCGATAACTGATGATCATGACAAGCAGCCTAGAATTGGCAACGTGCTCGTTTAGAAGATTGCCGCCGCTCGTTACTTTACTCAGTGACCAAGTGATACCCTACCCTAAAGGGCAAGCTACGAGGACTTTTGCCCACCATTATAACATAAGAAAATTAAAATATTGAATGGGTTGCATATGTAAGTCCATATTAAATGAAGTAAAGAAACACAGACTTGTCTGGTTTTATCAAAATGCAAATAGAAAGCCAAAATTTTGAAAAGCGATGCAACTGTTGACATTTCAGAACAACAAACTGATATATACATATGCACACATATGAGAAACATATACTCATAAGCACGCATACGCACATAGAAGCATGCGGTTTATGACTATTTGTTGAATAAGTCAAATTTTTTAAAAAATTATTAAAAATTATTGAAAACTGTTTTCTAAAACTTAAAACTATATAATTTTGATCTACTTTTGAACTTAAAAAGCATCCCTTGTAACGGCATGTAAGTAGAACTAAATTATATAGTTTTAAGTTTTAGAAAACAGTTTTTAATAATTTTTAATAATTTTTAAAAAAATTTGATGTATTCAACAAATAGTCAAAAACCGCATGCTTCTATGTGCGTATGCATGCTTATGAGTATCTGTTTCTCATATGTGTGCATATGTATATATCAGTTTGTTATTCTGAAATGTCAACAGTTGCATTACTTTTCAAAATTTTGGCTTTCTATTTGCATTTTGATAAAATCAGACAATGTTCTAACTCTGGCTTTCTTTTAATTGTAGCATTTAACTACTTGTAACGCCGACCTGAAGATGATCTGAATAGTGTAGAGATCGAAACCGGTCGTCAAAGTATTATTAAATGATTGTGAGTAAGTCTGTGTTTCTTTACTTCATTTTATAAGAAAACTAGTTTTACCTAGGCAATGCGTTGGTATGGCCAGGGCTAAGAGGATGGCAGTGTTACAAGTCCTGACCTGGGGCCTGATTCTAATTCATTTCGACAGTCGCAATTTCATTTCGACACCGCCATGACAGCCGCAGAGTATAGCGATTCTTATTCATTTCGATATTAGTTACAACTGGAGAATCATGTTATCATGTTGACACTGCTCAGAATTTGGGTTGGCGCTCCGGTTTATTGGAATTTGTTGATAATCTGGGAAAATTATCGAAAAAATGCCATTTTTGGGAAAAATGGTTTACCAGCTATTTTATTACTAAAATCGAATTTTAAGATTGCATATATTAGTAATATGGGGTATGGCAAGTCCGCAGAAAGTGTGTTATTTTATTTATAAACACATTAGCACTCCTAAATCTTCTTTTTCTTTCAATTAGTGCTCTGTAACTCCTAAGATTTTTCCAAAAACACCCAAATAAAAATTCACCGTAATTTAGTTCTGCACAAAGATATTTTTTTCCGATTTCCTTCAACAAAAATTTTACTCAGAAAATCTGAGTTTTCCCAAAAAATCTGCAATTTTCAATTAAAATTTTAGGGAAGTACCTAATTATTTATCAATAATTAAATAATTGATGACATGAAAGATTTATTATAGTAGATTATACAGAGGGGCTAAATTATGGAATAAATTCATTTCTTTAAAACGGACGATTTTGGAGCAAAATCCCGAAAGAGGTCGATTTTTATTTTTAAATTACAATTTTTTGGCATATATTTCATACTAGTGACGTAATCCATCTGAGCGTAATGACGTAATTGATAATTTTGTTAATGGGAATAGGGGTCGTGTGGTAGGTCATTTGAAAGGGCGTTCAATTCTCTATTCAGTAATATAAACATTAATATCATTAGGTATTTATACAGGGTTGCCAAAAAATAATTTTTGAATTAAATTAATTGGCGCAAAAAGAAGAATGTATGTAATCTATTTAACTCAAAATACATTGTACTGCTGTCAGAAAATAGAAAAAAAAAGGTTTATTTCACAAATAAACATTTCTTTTCGCTTAAATTAAATCACAAACAGCCTCCCTCCTACCTATTGGCAGTTTGAACATTTAATTTAAGCTAAAAGCAATGTTTATTTGCAAAATAAACATTTTTTTCTATTTTCTGACAGCAATTGAATGTATTTTGAGTTAAATAAATTACATGCATTCTTCTTCTTGCGTCAATTAATTTAATTCAAAAATTTTTTTGGCCTCCCTGTATAAATAATGATATTAATGTTTATAATACTGAATAGAGAATTGAACGCCTTTGTAAATGAGCTACAACACGAACCCCTATTCCTATTTAAAAAAAAATAATCGATTACGTCATCACGCTCGGATGGATGACGTCACTAGTTTGAAATATATGCCAAAAAAATTTAATTGAAAAATAAAAATCGACCTGTTTCGGGATTATTCTCTAAAATCGTCCATTTTAGAGAAAATGAATTTATTCCATAATTTAGCCCCTCTCTGTATATCAGGAGACCGGCAACAATCTAACCAATAGTTTAGCAATAATTAAAATGTTAATTAAAAAATTTCGGTCGAAATAATAACCAGAAAAATTATGGATACACCAGAATAACTATGATTTTCGTATAAAAAAGCACTAAACCTATTCAACGTACCTTACAGGATTGAAATTGGACCATTTGAGCGGTCTCAGGAATGTTATAAAGAAACAATTTTTTGGCTTATAAACAAATAGAACCCCTCAAAAAATATTAGATTAAATTAAGTTAACGCTGTTGAAAAGGGCACGGCTTCTGTGCCCTTTTCGAAGAAAAAAAAATTGAATTGCGAGGAGTGATTCCAGGTATAAACCGGTCAAAATTGACCGGCATTTGCGACAGAGTTATAAACAACAGGATTTTAATCTTTGAACCATTAGATACCTTTTAATTCTGGTCCTCTTTGTACATACAAATTTTCATATCTTCAAGACACTCATAACAAAAAAAATTTATATCACTGTCACCAAATTATTTAATTATTGATAAATAATTACTTCCCTCAAATTTTAGTTGAAAATTAAAGATTTTGTTTGGAAAACCCGAATTTTCCGAGGAAAATTTCCGTCGAAGGAAATTGGAATAAATTATCAATGTGCAGAATTAAATTACTGTCAATTTTTGTGCGAGTGTTTTGGTTTAAAGTTAAAATTTTCGGAGTTATAGAGCAATAATTAAAAAAAAAAGATTTCGGAGCGCTAATTTGTTTATAAACAAAATAGCACACTTTCTGTGGACTTTGCACAGCTACATTACTAATATAGGAAATCTTAAGATTTGATTTCAGCATGTCCAGCAATAAAATAGCTGGTAATTAATTTTCCTTGTTCTTTACTAATTTTCCCAGATTATTACCTTACATCTTTCATTGAGTTGATGATTCATGTTGTGGACATTCTCAATTATTATATTTCTAAGTTAATACTATTCTATCTAATTCCTCAAAACAAGCAAATTTCAATTAAACCCATCCATATTAATACCTTTTGCTTTAGTTTTCTTTGCAAGAAATAAACAAAACACATCTAAACTAAACCTAACCTCGCTTTTGGCCATTCATTCATCTCCGTGTCAAATAATTTCGACATCGAAATTATAATAGTGACCATTTTTTTAAAGTCGCTATTAATTTCGATAGGTCGAAATTTGATGACATCATTTCGTTAGTTCAACGAAAATCCACAAGGCTCGCACAGTCGCATTTCGACTGATAATTTGAATTATGAAATTTGATTTAGAATCAGGGCCCTGAGCTTGATAATGCTGTTGACTCGCGTCATATAGTCTAGACTAGAGGATCAAATCCGCGCAAAATTCTGTAGAACTCTCGAGAACTTACCCGAAATAATTTTTTCGCTATAAATACCGACTTTGTTTTGGAAGAAACTGTTTTTTAACAAACTAGAATATTTATTAGAAACTAGTTTATAGAAGTTTGGAAAAACTTTGGAAATGGAAACATAGTCCAGAGAAATAAGATTTTTCTCGTGACACATCCCCCTCCAGGCCGAAACCAAATTTGTTTAGTAGTATGGACATTTATATTAATAACCTTTATGTTTCCTGCAGCCGATTTTGAAGATATACATAGTTATAAATAAATGAAGATCAAAAAACGGTAAATTGTCGCTTTTTTCGTCTATAACCAAAAAGTTAAGCATTTTAAACAAATTTAGAGTAAGAAACTCATAAATCGTCTAAAAAATTTCAATATGGCGTTCGCTGAATATGTCTATCCTTATTGGTTGCTTAGAAAATTGCAAAATAAATCATAAATTTCGAGTTTTTATAAATATTCATAACTTATGTAAAAATTAACTTAGAACCTTCTTATTACACGAATTGCTGAAACTTCTGGTGCTTAAATTATATTTTAAATTTCAAAGCAATTGGTCAAATAGTTTAAAAGTTATTTAATTTGTTTATCCCAAATTCATTTTTGTTTGCAACACTCTAGTCAGAAAATTATGAGGTTACAGTAAGACTTCTGACAGTTTATGGAAGAAGAACATATTTATACTATTGACTTGATTAAAAAAAAATGACAAAAAGCAATTTTAAACAGTGTAAAATTATTTTGCAAAAACACGTCGATTTTTTGCTTACTTATAAACAATTAGAATTACTTTTTAACCGTTGCCCGTAGAAAAATTATTTTTTCATATTTGGAAAGGCTGAACTTTTATACACATTTAGAAAGAAAAATAATTGTCCTAGGACAATTAGGCACGAAGTTAGCCCCCCTTTTTTTAATTCACACGTTTTTGCAAAATAATTTTGCAGTATTTTTAATTATTTTTTTTAATTTTTTTTTAAATTTAATTAATAGTATAAATCTTTTTCTTTCATAAACTATCCAAAGTATTAGTGTAACTTCATTATTTTCTGACTTATAGCGTTGCAAAAAAATTAATTTGGGATAAACAAATTAAATACCTTTTAAACTATTTGACCAATTGCTTTGAAATTTAGGGTATGATTTAAGCACCAGAAGTCTCAGCATTCCGTGTAAGAAGAACGTTTTAAGTTAATTTTTACATAAGTTATGACTATTTATAAAAACTCAAAATTTATGATTTATTTTGCAATTTTCTAAGCAACCAATAAGGATAGACATATACAGCGAACGCCATATTAAATTTTTTTATACGATTTATGAGTTTCTCACTCTCAAATTTGTTTAAAATTCTTAACTTTTTGGTTATAGACGAAAAAAGCGGAAATTTACCGTTTTTTTGATCTTCATTTGTTTATAACTATTATATGTATATCATCAAAATCGGCTGCAGGAAGCATATCCGCTCCGAGCTTCGCTGGTATCGCCACCTACCTACAGGATTGCTAGTATAACTTTTACCGGAAATTTTATGGAAAGAAAAAAGTGTTGCCTATACTCTGTGAGTTTCGCTGGTATGGCTGCTATCGCCATGTAACGGTTGACTAGTGTTCCTATTTCGGCCGGAATTTTAAAGAGGACAAGAGGACAGTAGAAAAGCAAATAATAGTTGTTTCAAACTTATTATTTAATTCTTATCGTGTAATATTTACAACGTAAAAAAGTAATTGGATTGTAATCGATAATTAATAGCAGTAAGTACAGAATTTATTATTCATTATGATTATTTTTAAGATTTTTTTATCGTTTTGACGTTTATGTTGATAACTAATATTAGAAAAAATTTATTCTGCAAAAAAGTATAATAGTTTAATATAATTATAGTATTATAATACTTCTTAAATATTAACTTATGAATGACCGTTAACGACATCCTACGTTTGCTGTGATTGGTCGTTATCTTCACGCATTCAAATTTTGTTTCAGGATTGGATGGTAAAATTGAAACCGTCAAAATTCGAGAGTGTGCTAACTGATCCTTTAGCTCAAATTTTTTTACCGTTTTAAAATTAAAATTGTGTTTACTTACTTTTTTCTAATTGCATCAATCCATTTTTGTCGTTGAATCACCTTATGCTTAGCGACAGGAAAGTTGTAGAATACACAGTTACTATTGTAACCAGTATTTCGACACTGTTTAATACAACAACTTTCGTGAGACATTTAAAAGCTATAATATGCCGTGATAATATGCAACTCTTAATGCAGAACGTCAAAAAGCAAATTTCCAGTAAAGGTTTACAAACTTGTCACTACTGGCGCTCGCGAATTTGTAAATATCCCCTCTACGTACGAGCTCACAGCGTATAGGTTATTATTATAGATGTCCATACTACTCAAAAAATTTGGTTTCGGCCTGGAGGGGGTTGTGCCACCAACAGGATATATTTTTTTCTTATTTCTCTGAACTAACATGGAAATTTACTGTTAGATATATCCTTTGTAGGAATAATGATGTTAATGTTGCGAATCTAATCATTATACAAGGTAACATTTACACTCTAATTATTAATCCTAGCTTGAAACCAGAATATAATCAACCATGTAGCATTTCGTATCTAGCGTTGCAGGCTAAATATTTGATAAATTATTGAAATATTGATGTGCTATAAAATTGCCTTTGGCAAACTCAATGTTGTTTAGTAAACTGTACAGTGAGCACGTAAAGGTTGGAATAAATTAATTTTTTCATAAATGGACGATTTTGGAAATAAATCACGCAACAGGTCGATTTCTATTTTTAAATTACGATTTTTTGGCATTTATATCATACTAGTGACGTCCTCGATCTGGACGTGATGACGTAATCAATGATTTTTTAATGAGAATAGGGGTCGTGTGGTAGATCATTTGAAACGCTGTTCAATTTTCTATTCAGTAATATAAACATTATCATAATTTTTTATACAGGGTGTCCAAAAAACATTTTTTGAATTAAATTAATTAACACAAAAAGCAGAATATATGTAATTTATTTAATTTAAAATACATTTTACTGTTGACAGAAAACAGAAAAAAATGTTTATTTGAAAAATGAACATTGCTTTTCGCTAAAGTGTTTAAACTGGTAAGAGGAAAGTGGGTGGCAGCTTTAACACTGAATTTAAACGAAATAGTATATTAAGTATGGAGAACGGTAAGGGTTTTATACCGATCGAAGACAATTGTTTGGAGGAGGAGCGGCGCGACGACTCCAATTATTGTCTGAGATCGGTTACCCTTAACGTTCGACATGCTTATAACGTTTTTTGCACGATTGATACCATTATAAATTATAAAATTAAACATTTTCGTCATATTGACTAGTTTCATTCATTTTATCAAGATAGATACTTTGGTTGTTAGGTAGTAACTAGGGTGCATAACAACAATGGAGAACTGAGTTTTTATTTAGTTGTCAATAATTTTAAGTACAATTTTGATTATTATAAATTAAAATATGAGCGAAAGTGAATTTGAAGAAATTGAACGGGCTTGGGAAGAAGGGTGTTCCGCAATTATTCCCGAAAAATCCAAAATCCGTTATCAAAATACCTACCAAAAGTATATAAAACTTCGTCCATTACAAGTAAAATCAAATAATTTGTTCTTAAGATACGCCAAAGGAAAATGTTGCGCTCAAGTAATAGGGAAAGGGACAATCGGGGGCTGGCCTTCTCAAATTGCCAAATTCTTAAATTTGCCTAATCCCGAGAACTATACTGGCCATTCGTTCAGGAGGACATCAGCAACGCTTTTGGCTAATAAAGGTGTTGATGTCCTCGGATTAAAGCGTCATGGAGGTTGGCGTTCATCGACAGTGGCAGAAAGCTATGCAGAAGATTCTCTTCAAAATAAAATAGATTTTGCCGAAAAAATATTGTGCAAGACTAGTAATACTACTAATGTATGCGATTCTGCAGGATTTTCTGTTAGAAGTGAAACCACAGCCCAAACAAGTGGGATTTCATTAAATAATTTAACAAACTGTACCATAAGTTTCAATATTAATAAATAATTCGTTAGTTTTCTTTATTCTTTCAAAAAATAAATTAAAATTAAGAGATTTTTTAACTCGACGGTAAGTGAATTACTTCATCATCGTGAGTAATAGCCATCATTACATGCTCGTTGAATAATATACTATTGTGTCCTTATTTTAAAAAATTATAAAGCACGCTAAGATACGTCAACTTTTAATTTCAAACAAGCGCTTTATAAACATAAATTTAAATATACAGGGTGATTCACTCAAGGCTAGCATAGTCCATAATCTTAAGTTTTAATTAAACACCCTGTATACTTTTATGTTTTTAGAAGCTACTTAGCAACCTTATCTCAAAAAAGTGTATTATGTAGTCTATTATGAATAATACAAGGTGAAATTTTGAAATTATGTATGTTTCAATCCATTAAAAACATAAAATTTTGACATTAATAATTTATCACACTTTAAATAAGGGTACATAATATTTTTTAAATAAGCTTTAAATAAGCTAAATAACCACATTAAATTTCTAAACTAAGTATCCATATGTCGTGTTTTGTATTTAATATCTTGACCAAATTTACAAATAATTTCAAAATTTTACCTTGTTAATTCATAATAGACCCTGCTAAAGTATAGTTTCTTAAGATCAGGTTGTTAAGAAGCTTTTAAAATATAAAAAGATACAGGGTATTTCATTAAAAATAAAGATGATGGACCATGCTAGACTTGCGTGTATCAGCCTGTAGATTTATATTTATGTTTAAAAAGAGCACATTTAGATTTAAAAGTTGACGTGTACCACCGTTTTTTATTATTTTCTTAAATAAGGAGACAAACAATTTTATTCCATAAGTGGTTTTCACACTTTATAATTTCAAAATTTCACCTTGTATTATTCATAATAGACCTTACGCTCTACATGATGTAGGTAGTTCATTGAAATCAGGTTGTGAAGAAGCTTTCAAAATTTTTAAAATTTATAGGGTGTTCTATTAAAAATAAAGCTTATGGGCTATGCTAGGCGTGCGTGAATCACCCTGTATATTAAAATTTATATAATCAAAATTAATGGGAAGATCCCATTTTTACTTCTGTTTATAATTATTATGATTAAAATTTATGTTTAAAAAGTGCTCATTTATATTATATAAAAACGACGGGACTCGGTGTTTTTAATAATTTTTTAAAACAAGAACAGAAATCATTTTTCCACCTACCTCTACCGAAAGTATACTTTCCCAGACCTGATTGTAGGGAGCAAAGTTGTACTTTAACTCCCTAGGGAGGAAAAGTAAAAGTGGCGTCATGGTATCTCATTCATGAAAATATAACTTATTAAGGCCATGTACAATATCTATTTTCTATTACGCAAGTATCTATACATTTTAACGTTTATTTATAAAACACCCTGTATTTTGCACAGCATGGTAAAATACAGTAAATTGTTATTTTGATTTAACAGTGTTTACATTAATAATTTGACTTATATTTGACAGTTGACAGTTATATTGTACCTACTTGTTAGTTTTAGTTTTAATAAATTTTGTTGGTTAGTTACATAAATAAATTAAGTAAAAATGGAAAACGACTTGTTATTAAATTGAGGAAGGTGGAAAAACCATATGGATAACATGGGAGTAAAGTGCCTTTTCCTCCCTTGAATGATTACTGCCCTCCGCTATTCATTCTCGGGAGGAAAAGTAGCACTTTCCTCCCTTGTTATACAAATAGCTAGTATTTCATAAGTGTCTTTTACACTGTATAAACTAGTTATACACATGAAAAGAGACATCAAAGAAAGTGGGTTTTCCTACATGATATACATACTATTTTTCCGAAAATCGAACATTTAAATTATGTATATTAAAATAAATATGTTAAAATTTTCAAATAGACATATTATTTTGACTCAAATATTCGTGATGTCACCAAATAGTACAGGTTTTGTAACTATACAGGGTGATTGATTAGTAGGGTAAAGCTCAATAGCTCCGCCATAGTAATAGATAGCAATAAAAGTTAATAACAAAAATTTTAGCCACCTTTGAGCTTCTAATTACAAAATTAGTTAGAATGTTACAGGGTGTTCGATAACACAGTGGCAGACCAAACTTATGTTTTTTTTAAATGGAACACCCTATATTTTATTTTAAATTCGAAATCCTGTTAACTTCTCCATCACAAAAATATAAAGGTTTGTTATGTTATACGGGGCATTTACAAAGTTATAACCAATTTTATATGAAAATCGTAACAAGTTCAACTTCCTGTATAAATAAAAATAAGCAAAACAACAATGGTTTACTAATGTCATATTTTTTAACGTATTGTCAAAATTTTCAAGAATGGTCGATATTGCTAATTTTCTTTATACCAAATACAGGGTGAGTCAAAACGCAAGTACATTATTTTCTCAGTAATTTTAAATGGAACACCCTGTATTTTATATCACGATTGAAAAGTACCATTACCGTACTTTAATTTTTAGATAACATTCCCTATGTCTAAATTTATTAGTTTTCGAGATATTTTCATTTTTCAATGGACCAGTAGCGTGGCCACCCAAATCACCAGAATTTAATAAACTGGACTGATTTCTTTGGGGTTACGTTAATAATGAAGTTTATAAAATACCTCCCACAACAAGGGATGAGATGAAAAATAGAATACAAAGTGTATTTCGATGTGTTAATTTACAAATGCTCCGTAGAGTAAGTAGCTCATTCAATGATCGTTTTTAGGCGTACATAAATGTGTTGGAGATAATTTTGAACACCTTATGTAATTAAATATTAAAAATATTTTATTAAAAGTAGCTTCTAATTTTTTCAAACATGTTTTTTTGCAAAATGTATTACTGATAAATTATGTTTCGTTCTTTATTTGTTACATTGTTACATTTACATACAAAAGTAGTGTTTAATTGTCATCACAAAATATTTTATTTTGTGTTTGTGTGTTTGTTTATAAAATTTATTACTAATTTTCTTTGTTTATTTGTTGCATTTACATAAAAAGATAGTTTTTAATTGTTTCAAAAATGTTGCAAGTAGTGGTTGTGTTTTTGTTTGTAAAATGTATTACTAATAAATTATTTTTATTTCTTTATTTACTACAGTGTTACATTGATTACCGGATTGATAATCGGTAATCTTCAATTGTCAATTCAGTTATGGCTTACTTAAAATTTAGATAAATTTAAACACCTAAAATAATTTACTCTGAAAAATGAAAATATCTCGAAAACTAATAAATTTGGGCATAGGGAATGTTATATAAAAATTAAATTACGTTAATGGTGCTTTTCAATAATGATATAAAATACAGGGTGTTCCATTTAACTTTACTGAGAAAATAATGTACTTGCGTTTTGACTCACCCTGTATTTGATATAAAGAAAATTAGCAATATCAATAATCCTTAAAAATTTTGACAAGAAATAAAAAAATATGGCATTAATAGACCATTGCTGTTGTGCTTATTTTTATTTATACAGGGAGTTGAACTGGTTACGATTTTCATACAAAATTGGTTATAACTTTGTAAATACCCTGTATAACGTTACAAACCTTTATATTTTTGTGATGGAGAAGTTAACAGGATTTCGAACATGAAATAAAATATAGGGTGTTCTATTTAAAAAAACATAAGTTAGGTCTGCCACTGTGTTATCGAACACCCTGTAACATTCTAACTAATTTTGTAATGTGAAGCTCAAAGGTGACTAAAATTTTTGTTATTAACTTTTATTGCTATCTATTACTATAGCGGAGCTATTGAGCTTTACCCTACTAATCAATCACCCTGTAGAAAGAAAAATATTGAATTGTCAAATTTGACGCATTTGCTTATTTTTGGCAGTATTTTTGGGTGTTTAATTGTGTTTTCTGTGATTGAAATCATTTTAACAAGAAAAAATTATTATTACATTTTTGGTTTCAGACTATAATGTGTTGAAATTATTGAAAATAAAGTTGTTCTTTAATAAATTTTTGTTCTGAATCTGTTGTAAGGAAAAAATATTTTCTTACAGTAAGCAAATAACATTTCCGTAGCTATTTTTCGTTTCCAGGCAACGGCTAAGTATAAGGAAATATCGAACGTTTCTTTTAAAAATGTTGTCAAAAACGTCTAAATTCCTGACCGTTTTTCGGAAAATAATTTTGTTTACAATGCACAAACACTTCCTGTGCAGTGTTTACTAGGTTTAGATAATTGTAATAGAACTGAAAATGATTATTCGTCACACCACCCCTAACTAACAACTGGATTATATAAAAAAAACAGTTCGTTACAATTTTTATCCACTCTTTATGATAGTTTGTATTGAAATCTGGCTACGTAAAGCTTTTGAAGGAAATATATCTGCTTATTATATCCCAGATCTATATCATTTTAAACTGTCCGCAAATTTTTCAATAAAAACTAGATACCCAAAATTGTTTCTTTGCTATCCCTATTATCATTAATTCTGGGTGAGATAAGACGACAACAAAACACAGAAAATATGGTAAAGAGTATCATGATTGTCTACGATTTGCTGCAAGAATTGAATATTCTAGGCTTTTGAAATCGGTCGCTCTTTCTTATCATCAACGAAACTCTGGTGGTTTCCTGTATAAATATTTCTTATCTTGAGGCCCGCTAAACAGTTTACATATGGAAATTGAACGTTATCGTAAAAAGGTATCTCTTTCTTTGGGTGGGAGTGGAACGTCACTTTTATAACATTATGTTTTTTGAGTAGGGCTTTACGTTTTGCTATAAATAATAGCTTACTTAAAACGAGGAAGACGAAAAGTCTCAGATACAAAGTTTACTACAATTAGTCAATTAAAATAATTGAAATAAAAATAATAAACAATATTTTAAATCTAAGACTTTTCGTTAAAACAAACTGCTTTCTGGCTGCATCCTGAATCTCCGGCTTTTACAATTTATAAGCACGGAGACGACGAATATAGAAGAAAGCAGAAAGGACAACGATCACGTATTTACTTTCTTTTCGTCTAGGAAAAGGGCCAAAGACAGTTTCAAGTACTTAAAAATCTGAGTAAAGATGAAAAAGGGGAAAAGGCAGTTTTGTTTTTATTTGATTAAGAGTTGGACCACCACCTCCAGATAACTATTTTTGCCTCTCAGGCGTTATCAATGGAGCTATGCAGTCACAACTCTGAACCAAGCACCAACAGACTGCGTTATCTAAAGAAAATTACCGCGAATGCAATAATTCCACCTTTGAGACGCAAATCAGCGACATCTCTCGTAAAACGAGGAAGACGAAAGGTTGCAGATACAAAGTTTACTACAATTAAACAATTAAAACAATTGAAATAAAAATAATAAACAATATTTTAAATCTAAGACTTTTCGTCAAAACGAACTGCTTTCTGGCTGCATCCTGAATCTCCAGCATTTACAATTTCTAAGCACGGAGAAGTTACGCCACTGGTGATAGTAAACACGTGATAAATCCGCTCTGTAAGAAAACTTCGAAATAACGGAAACTTACAAGTAGAAAATTGCGAAATTGTGACCATTGGAAAATTGGAACACTTAGCAGTGAATGTGAGTGAAATACGAAGCCAAAAACAAGATTTAGTAAGTCAAAATCGTTTATAATAAAAATAGAAATAACCTTGAAACTTGCACACGGAATAGATATTTTGACATCCGCACTTTTGAGGTGTGTCAAATGTCTTACGCCTGGTGTGCATAGAGCAAACAAACTGAACGGTAACCACAGAACACATTATTACATAGTTACATATATTACGCCGATAGAGTAGGCAACACATAATACTTACAAAACAAGAGCGAAGTACGCCGATAGCGTATGCAACACAAACTCAGCAATAGTAAATTATTGAATAAAACATTATCAATTAAATATGAGTTTTCAAAAAGAACAAATAATAGAAATTAAAGAATTCATAAAAGAACTGATCGCCGAAAATGGAGAGGAAATGATGAAAGAAACAAGAGATCTAGTCAGAGAAGTGAAAGAAATGAATCAGATGTATAAGGATGAAATAAAAAGACTAATAGAAGAAAATTTGCAGATGAAAAACGAAATAAAGGAAATACGAGCTAAAATGAACTACATAGAGGAAGTAGAAAATAGAATAGAAACGAATGATAGGGAAAACAGGAAAAACAATATAATCATAAACGGATTGGATATACCAAATATTAACGAAAAAGAAATGGAAGACCATGTCAAAAACTTCGTCGATAAGGAATTAAAAGTTGCAATAAATAATGCAAAAGTAAGAAAAATCAAGAACAAAACATACTTGGTCAAAGTAGATAACTTCCCAAAAAAATTGGAAATAATGAAAAATAAAACACTACTTATGAGAGGAGAACACAAACAGGTTTATATAAATAATGATCTGACTGTAAAAGAAAGAGCAATCCAAAATAAACTCAAAATAATTGCAGAAAAAAAGAGAGAAGAAAACAAGAAAGTAAAAATAGGATATCAAAAATTAATAATCAATGGAGAAAAATGGATATGGAGTACAAAAAATAATGAATTGATACAAGAACAAAGAAGCAATAACACGCAAACAAAAAACTGGCTACAATAACCACATGGAAAAGAGATGGCAAGACATCAACGGAAACGACGAGGCAAAGAACAGGAAATGAAAATGGTAATAGTAATAAACAAACAATTTGGAGACTAGCAACGTGGAATGTGAGAGGACTAAATGGAAAAGAGGCAGAATTAAGCTATGAGTTTGATAGAAACAGAATAGAAATACTAGGAATAACAGAAACCAAAAAGAAAGGCAATGGAGAAATGTATTTGGAAGGTGGACATATTCTCATATACAGCGGTGTGCCAAACGAAAAAAGAGCAGCAGCGGGAGTGGGATGTGTAATACATAAAGACAGAATAAAGCACATACAAACATGGGAAAGTTGGACAGAAAGAATACTTACAGTAGAGATGAAGGATGAAGGGGAAGAAAACCTAACCATAATCACGGTGTATGGCCCAGATGAAAATGAGAAAAAGGAAATAAAGGACAAATTCTGGGAAGACCTCAACATAGCCGTAGAAAACAGTAAAGGAAATATATTTATTATTGGAGATTTTAATGGTAGAGTAGGAACCAAAGATATGTCGACATCTGATGTAATTGGAAAATATGGTGAGGAGGTGAGAAATAACAATGGAAGAAGGTTAATAGAATTTTGTGAATTAAATAGCCTAATAGTAACAAACACACATTATGAGCATAAAAATATTCATAAATTTACAAGACAAGGACCAAGAGAAACGGAAAAATCAATAATCGACTACATACTGATAGAACGCAATAATAGAAGGGCACTCCAAGACATAAGAGTTAGAAGAGGACCGGAAATAAGCAGTGACCACTACTTATTAGAAGCTAAAATAAAACATAGGATAGAACCCCAAACTAGAGCAGCAGAAAATAGAAAAAAGATTGAGTTCGAAACAATTAAAAACTATAAGCTTAGAGACAAACAAATAGCTCAAAAATACGAAAAACTGACAAACTTAAAAATAACAAACTTGATGAGATCAATACAGGTAAGCAATTTGGAACAAAAATGGCAACTACTCAAAGATATATTAATTGAAACGGCAAAAGAAGAATGTGGGGTGTACAGGAAAAACAACAAAACTAAACAAACGAGCTGGTGGAATGATGAAATCAAAAACCATGTAAAAATGAAGAAGAAAATGTGGGAAAAGTACTTAGGGAACAAAACCGAGGAAAATTACGATAGATACAAAGAAGAAAGAAAGAAAGTAAGAGACATGATAAAAATAGAAAAAGAAAAGACCTGGATACAATTCGGACAACAGATGGAATACAACAGTAAAGAAAATCAGAAACTTTTCTATCGAACAATGAAAAATATAAGAATAGACAAACCAACAAGAGATACAAGAATAAAAAACACAGATGGAACAATAATAACAGACGATCAAGAAATAATGGAACGATGGAAGCAACACTTTCAAGAACTACTAACTAGTAATGAAGTAAACAGAGAAGAGAACAACGAAGAAAATGAAGAAAGAACAGAACAGGAAGAAAACACAGATGAAATAACAAACGAAGAAATAGAAACAGCAATAAAGAAACTTAAAAATGGGAAATCTCCTGGACATGATAGAATAACACCAGAAATGCTGAAGTATATGGGACTGGAAGGTAGGAAATTGCTCAGAGAAATATGCAATGAGGCATGGAAGAAAGAAGAAATACCGTCGGACTGGGAGATGGGAGTAATACTGCCCATACATAAGAAAGGAGATATCAAAGAATGTAACAATTATAGAGGAATTACACTATTATGTACGGCACTGAAAGTATATGAAACAGTATTAGAACAAAAGCTGAAGAATATAATAGAAACGACACTAGAAGAAGCCCAGAGTGGTTTCCGGAAAGGACGAGGGGTGCAAGATCACATATTCACAGTGAAGCAAATAACAGAAAAAACACTGCTGACTAAAACCAAAGCGTACATGGCCTTCATCGACCTAGAAAAAGCATTCGACAGAGCGAAAAGAGAAACAATATGGAACAGTCTAATTAGAAGAGGAGTTGATAGAAAACTAATAGAAGTCATCAAAAGTCTATATAAAAGAAACACGAATTACATAATGCATAAAAATATGAAATCGCAACAATTTAAAACATCTGAAGGCTTAAGACAAGGAGGAGTCATGAGCCCTACACTCTTTAACATCTTCATGGACGAAATAATCAAAGAATGTATACCACAATTAAAAAAGCTACATGTAGGTTACCGAAACCTAGAAAGAATAGGAATATCAGAATGTGCATTTGCTGATGATGTAATTGTCATGGCAGATAAAGAGGAAGATCTAAGAAATAATCTACAAACATGGAATTAGGTATTAAATAGGCATGGGATGAAAATAAACACACGCAAAACAAAGATTATGGTAGTAGCACAAGAACAACCCGTATTAAACATACAAATCAATGGAGAAACAATAGAACAGGTAAACTACTTTCAATACCTGGGAGTAACAGTGGAAAACAACGGAAAACAACACAAAGATATAGAAGAAAGGAATAACAAAACGTCTAAAATATTCCACGCAATTAACAACAAATTTTTAAACAAAAAAGAAATATCCAGAAAAACCAAAATAACTGTCTTCAACACGATATACAGACCAGTACTTACATACGGGTGCGAGTCTTGGGTATTAACAAGAAGTATGAAGAGTAAGATCCAGGCACTGGAAATGAAATACCTAAGACGAGTAAAAGGAGTATCAAAAAGAGACAGACTAAGAAATATAGATATACGAGCGGAGCTCAAAACTAAACCACTCCTAGAATACATCGAAGAAAAACAGCTGAGTTGGTGGGGCCACATGAAAATAATGAGAAGAAACATACCAGTAAGGAAAGTATGGGAAGCAAGAATTCAGAAAAAAAGAAACAGAGGAAGACCATCAGAAAACTGGGATACAACCATTGCGAAGATTATCCAAAAGAAAGGGATAACCGTAGCAGAAGCAAGCAGACTGGCGCAGGATAGAAAACAATGGTCAAAGTTTGTGCACACGTGAATAGACATTAGTCCCGACACTGAAAAGTAAAAGGGACTTAAAAGACTATATATATATATATATATATATATATATATATATATATATATATATATATATATATATATATATATATATATATATATATATATATATATATATATATATATATATATATATATATATATATATATATATATATATATATAAGCACGGAGACGACGAATATAGAAGAAAGCTGAAAGGACAACGGTTACGTATCTACTTTCTTTTCGTCTAGGAAAAGGGCCGAAAGAGAGTTTCAGGTACTCAAAAAACTGCGGTTGTCTGAATGTGATGATAAAAATATTGTATAATATTGGACATAGACCAATTTGGATCTAGAGCGATTAGTCACTGAAAAAATCATTATTTACTTAAAATGTCGCACTCGCATAAATATATAAACCTGCCAACAAGAAGTGTCCAGTAACCTATGCCAGTCTGCGATTATGTAGGGAAAGTACTGAACTGATTAGAAGCTCAGCTGCTCAGCACTACTCCAGGCAAGACAGACTGGTTGCAGATATTTTCATTTCCTACACGGCGCATTACAGTGGGTGAATAGGAACATCCTATACAGGGTGAGGCAAATAAAGGGCCTATTAGAAATATCTCGAGAACTAAAGCCAACAGAATAATGAAAATTTGAATTAAGTAGTTTTGAAGAGTTATCTATTTAATGAAAATATTTTCATCTATTTGCTACTTCCGGTTATACCGGAAGTTGCTTATAACTTCGTTTTTTTAAATAGGACACCCTGTATATTTTTAGATTTTTGAATTCTCTTCGATGTCTTATTTCTTAAAATATGAGGTTTTGTAATGTTATACAGGGTATTTTAAAAGATAATTACGTTTTTTTTTATTAATTTCGTAGCAACATTCACACCCTGTAGAATTGTAGTAGTTTGACATCTAAAACTCTACTTACGTTCGAATGATTTTTAATATAGTCTACTATTGTTAAGAATTATTAGTTTAGCTAAATTTTTAATTTCAGTATACAGGGTTGGTCGAAACTCGGAATGAGTATTTTCTGAGTATTAAATGGAACACCCTGTATTTTAGTATTGTAATGAAATGATATTTTATGATACTTTTTTATTTCTTAAGCATTCCCTATACCTAACTGCTTTAATTTGTGCTTAATTGTTAATCGCACCAGCAATCTTAACTACGTAGGTATTTTGATTGCTAAACCATTATTGGTAATTTTAAGGATCAGTCTGGATTAGTATGTATTTATTTCTGAAAAATTATTTGTGACTGAATTTTTTCACGGCCAACCTAATAAAATTTTACGTATTTTTTGTTGCAATTAATGTTTAGCTTGAATCACCAATAACTCACAAATTAAAGCAATTAGGTATAGGGAATACTTATAAAATAAAAAAGTACCATAAAATATCATTTCATTACAATACTAAAATACAGGGTGTCCCATTTAAGAAAACTCAGAAAATATTCATTCCGAGTTTCGACCAACCCTGTATACTAAAATTTCAAAATTAGCTATACTAATGATTCTTAACAATAGTAGACTATATAAAAAATCACTTGAACGTAAGCAGAGTTTATAATGTCAAACTATTACAATTCTACAGGGTGTGAATTTTGCTACGAAATTGATAAAAAAACGTAAATATCTTTTAAAATACCCTGAATAATATTACAAAACCTCATATTTTAAGAAAGAAGATATTGAGGAGAATCCAAAAATGTAAAAATTGAAGTCCCATTTAAAAAATCGAAGTTATAAGCAACTTCCGGTATAACCGGAAGTTGAAGAGAGATGAAAATATTTTCATTTAATAGATCATCCTTCAAAACCGTTTCAATCCAATTTTTATGATTCTGTTGCCTTTAGTTCTCGAGATATTTTTAATAGGCCAGTTATCTGCCTCACCCTATATACATATACGATATGATATGAATTAGATTTAACCTTTCTAATACCAGGGGGCAAGTTTTCGCGCTAGCTTGCCTATTTCCGTTAGTATTTTTTATTTTTTGTGTACTTACGAGGTTGTCGTAGGTAGAGGGACAAATTCTAAGCAACATTTTGCGATATCATGTTATTAAAATAAATCAATATTTTTTGAGTTATTCAAGATCAAAGAATTTAATTTTTGTGAAAACATGCCTCTTTTAGAGCGGCTTTTCATAAATAACTCAAGAACCATAACTTTCTACAAAAAAGTTATTATCAAAATTGAAGCTAATAAAAATAAAATATATTTCTTATTTGAAAAACCTTCTACTATTAATTTAGCTAAGTTATAGGTAATTAAATGTATATTTTCGTCGGCGATTACTCAAATGTAAGTATTCAAGCTTAAATAACGGGAAAACAATGCATTTTAGGACATATACTTACTAAAAACTTGTTAAAGTACTCAGAAATATCTATAAAATGAGCTAACCTTTAAAAGTTGCAAGATCTTAAATGATCATTTAAGATCTTGCAACTTTTAAAGGGATTTTACCCATAACTTTTTGGTGGCTCAGGCATGCATGCTATTGGCTTAGCACTGATGATGGATTACCTGTTATTCCGAAAACGTTTTGTTTTGTTATGTAACCCTTATTGGGGTCTTTTAAATATACCTTTTACAAAGGATCCTGTATTTTTCTTATTACTTATGCTAAAATACAGAAAGTCATACGGGGACTAGGACTACTATAAATTTAAATTTTTGTGTAAATAGTCTGGGTATGTTTTATTTTTCACTTTTTCCAAAAAAAATCGAAAGTGTTTTCTTGAGTACTTGGACAAGTAGTCCTGTCGCCAGGGGGTACAACGGCCTCCTTAATTCAGATGGACTTACCCAAGTTTTTTTTATATATTTTGACCCGCAGAATACGAATTTTTTGGGTAACAGTTTATTCGGATGTCGATAAGATTGTTATAGACAAAGAACTTGAGGAATTACATAACAGCGATTTCTCGCAAAACAAAACATCTTTTTCTATTTTTTGGGTCATTTTAAGCAAAAAATATTCCTACAAGTTTTTTCGTAGAATGCATAGTTTTCGAGATAACCGCGGTTGAACTTTCAAAATATCGAAAAATTGTAATTTTTGAACCCTAATAACTTTTGATTAAAAAATAAAGTAGCAATTCTGCTTACCGCATTTGAAAGTTTAAGTCAAATTATATCGGTTTTGATTATTTGCATTGCTAAAAATTTATTATTTTATTGTTAAACAAAGCTATAAACACCTAGTATGTGAGTGAGGTTTTCTATGATTTCTCATTTAAAATCGAACGAGTAGGTAGAGTAGCTACAAGTGCAAGCGAGGCAATTTCTACGTAGCATGCGTTAAAACGTATGTATTAGGCACGGGAAACACTGTGTTTATAGATTAGTTTAACAATAAAAAAATTAATTTTTAGCAATGCAAATAATCAAAACCGATATAATTTGACTTAAACTTTCAAATGCGGTAAGCAGAATTGCTAATTAATTTTTTAATCAAAAGTTATTCGGGTTCATAAATTGCAATTTTTCGATTTTTTGAAAGTTCAACCGCGGTTATCTCGAAAACTATGCATTCTACGAAAAAACTTGTAGGAATATTTTTTGCTTAAAATGACCCAAAAAATACAAAAAGATGTTTTGTTTTGCGAGAAATCGCTGTTATGTAATTCCTCAAGTTCTTTGTCTATAACAATCTTATCGACATCCGGATCAACTGTTACCCAAAAAATTCGTATTCTACGGGTCAAAATATATAAAAAAAACTTGGGTAAGTCCATCTGAATTAAGGAGGCCGTTGTACCCCCCCCCCCCTGGCGACAGGACTAAAGTGTTTAGTAAGTTAATTTTTTTAAATGCATCGTGTTCCCGATATTTAAGCTTGAATACTCAGATTTGAGTACTAGCCGAAAAAAATATACATTCAATCACCTATAACTCACTTTTAGTTACTTCTAAAAGGCTTTTTAAGTAAGGAATCTATTCGATTTTTTATTATCTTCAATTTTGGTAAGAATAACTTTTTTGTTAAAACTTATAGTTTTTAAATTATTTAAGAAAAACCCCTTAACACCATGCATTTTTTCACGAAAAATTCAAATTTTTAATCTTTAATAAATAAAAAAAGTATTGATTTATTGTCATAACTTGATGTAACAAATTTTCCTTTAAATTTGTTCCTCTATCGATTTATGGGTATATTTTTAATAAAATAATTGTCACCCCCAAGAAGGGGTGACATCCACCCCCAGGGTAAAAGCGCAAGTTGGCACTATGTCACTTTTGTTTCTTGAGGTATCCTCTAACTACTCACCAATCTTCATGCAAATCGATGGAGGTGCAACGAAATAGGAAGTGGCATCCTTCAGTGACTGCACTATAATGAGCATTGAAGAGTTAATATCCTTTCAACTAGTTAATATCTGTCGTACAACATTATAGCCATACATTTAAATTAGTAATACGATAATAATTATTCATTTTGTTGTAATCATTTAACGAACTTTATTAGCTGCATCAATTATTCAATAACCACTCAACATATCCGCCTTACCTTTCAATAAAGGTAAGTGTTCTATCACGAAATATATTCAATATCCTCCTATCCATAGCCGTAGTAATACTCTGAAGACATTATTTAATGATTCTTTCCTAATAAGCAACATATGTAAACGTCCTTTGAAGATACCTCTTTTCCTGTAGGCAATCCCACAAGAAAAATAGAGTAACGTCAAATCTGGAGACCGAGGAGGCTAAAAAATTTTAGAAACCCGATGTATCTTCTTCTTTGAGTGCCTCTCCTATGGGAGATTGGATATCATTAGGGCGATTATAATTTTATTTACTGCTTTTTTGAACAATTCGTTAGTAGTACAGCCAAACCACTCTCTCAAATTTCTCATCCAGGACATTCTTCTACGGCCTGGATTTCTTCGTCCTTGGATTTTTCCTTGCATTATGTTTTGTAGGAATGTGTACTTTTGTCCCCTCATCAGGTGGCCTAAGTATTCAAGTTTTCTCTTTTTTATATTCAGTAGAACTTCTGGCTTGTTATTTATTCTGCGTATTACTTCTTCATTTGTAATTTTATCCACCCAACTTATTCCTAGTATACGGCGGTAGCACCACATCTCAAAGCTTTCAAGATTTTTAATATTCCTCTGTTTAAGAGTCCATGACTCAACACCGTAGAGCAAAGTACTGAATACATAGCATTTTAACATTCTAGTTCGTAGATGAATACTAATATCACGATTACAAAATAATTTTTTCATTTTTATAAAAGTAGACCTGGCAATTTCAATACGTCTTTTTATCTCGTGATTTTGGTCACCTGTTTCATTGATAAGGGTTCCCAAGTATTTGTATTCGTTTACTTTTTCAAGTGGGGTACCGTTTATTGTGATACTAGTGTCATTTATTGGATTCTTACTGAAGGTCATATATTTGGTTTTTTTGACGTTCATCCTTATGCCGTAGTTATTACATATCTCATTCATACTTTCAACTAGATGTTGTAGATCTTCCGCTGTTCTTGCCATTATCACAGTATCGTCAGCATATCGAATGTTATTGATAACTTCTCCATTGACTATTATCCCTTCGTTTGCATATGAGAGAGCTTCTTGGCATATTTGTTCGCTGTAGATATTAAACAAGAGCGGTGACAATATACAACCCTGTCGTACCCCTCTACGTATTTCTATTTCGTCCGATGTTTGGTCTTCTATTTTTATATTAGCTCGCTGATTCCAGTACAGATTTAATATTATTTGTATGTCTCTGGTGTCAATGTTCTTACTCTCCAGGATTTCTTTGAGTTTACTGTGGCGTACTTTGTCAAAGGCCTTTTCAAAGTCTATAAAGCAGGCGTGTACCTCTTGGTTAACATCTAGGCATCTCTGTGTTAGAACGTTCAGGGCAAAGAGAGCATCCCTTGTACCTAATCCTTTTCTGAATCCCATCTGTGTATCGTTAATATCGATGTCTAGTTTTTGATAGATTCGGTTGTGGATGACTCTAAGAAATATTTTAAGCAGGTGACTCATCAAGGAGATTGTTCGATGATCTGAACATTGCACTGCCTTAGTTTTCTTCGGTATGGTGACAAACGTAGATAGTAACCATTCTTGTGGTATTATACCAGTATTGTATATTGTATTGAATATATGCAATATTATGGTTACGGATTGAACATTCAAAAGCTTCAGCAGTTCTGTAGGGATTTCATCAGGTCCGTTTGCTTTTCCATTTTTAGCGTTTCTTATTGCGTATTATACTTCTTCTTTCAATATGTCTGGCCCAGTTGCATTGATTATCTGAGTTAAGTTGTTTCTATCGTCTTCAAATAATTCATTCAGGTATTCTGTCCATCTTTTTATTTTATTCTCTAGATCTACAGTAAGGTTTCCATCTTTGTCTTTAAGTTTACCTATTTGGCATTTCTTTATGCTTCCTGTTATCTCTTTTACTTTTTTGTGCATATTGAACGCTTCGTACTTTTTCTCATAGGTTTCTATTTCTTCACACTGTTCTTTAATCCACGCCTCTTTGGCTTCTTTTATTCTCTTTTTTATGTGTTTGTTTATTTCTTTGTATTTGTCTAGGTAATTCTTCATATTTCTTCTTTGTTCCATCAAGTCTAGTATGTCCTGTGTCATCCACCCCTTGTTCTTTGTTGTCGTTTTTGTCAGATGTTTCTTTCCTGCTGTTTGTATAGCTGTATTTATGTACTTTAATTTTTGGTTAACGTTATCTGTATCGTTAATTTGCTGTTGCACTGAACTGATGTTTTCATTTATTTCTTCTCCTGTTTCTTGTTGTATATTTTTGTTTCTAAGTTTAACTAAATCTAGTGTCTTTCTTTGTGGTCTCCTTATCTTTTTGGTCTCGCCTCTATCACAGTAACTACCGGATTATGATCTGAGCCTATATCAGCTCCTGGGTACGTCTTAGTACATTTAACAGCATTACGATACCCGATGTATAACTTCCATTAAAACGAGTTTTAATTGCCTTAAATATAATATTATGTTATATACAGTATGTTCCAACGAAAATTTGACCCCCCAGAAACTCAGAAACCAAGAGCTTCTTCAAAATTTAAAAAAACATGTTAATTTTTAATGGGAGGGGGACGAATTTTCATGCAAAATTTATGCCCTCAAATGTAACCCCCTACTGCCCCGCATCAACCTCCACTTTTTTTAAATAGCAAGTGTGGTCTAGTGGCACATCATTTGAAAGGAAGTTTTTTTCTCTACACGACACCCTATTTTTTTAAATTTACGTAATAAGTTTGAAGATAATTTTGCACTTAACAAATTTATTATAAATTAGTTAAATCCAAAATTATCTTAAAAAGTTATTCCGCAAATTAAAAAAAAACTAGATTTTCGTGTAGAAAAAGAAAATAACTTTCAAATAATGTGCCACTCAACTACACGTGCTATTTAGAAATAACTGGGGGTTGATGAGGGGCAGTAGGGGGTTACATTTGAGCGCATAAATTTTGCATGAAAAATTTTCCCCCTTCCATTACAAATTTATGTGTTTTTTAAATTGTGAAGAAACTCTTGGTTTCTGAGTTTCTGGGGGAGGGGTCAAATTTGCGTTGGAACACACTATATACTCATCATCATCATTACGTAGCGCTACAACCCTGGGTGGGTCCTGGCTGACTGTACAACTTTCTTCCAATTTGTTCGGTCTTCCGTCAACCTAGGGTCAAATGGGATGTTCATTTTTCGGAGAACTGCTTAGATGTTATCTCTCCATCGCATTCTGGGACGTCCGAGTCGTCTTTTGCCTGTAGGAATCTTTTCCCATACCAGTTTTACAAGTCTCTCGTTATGAAGTATGTGCACGTGGCCTGCTCATCTTAGTCGCTGTGATTTAATTTCTTGGACAATATCGGTGTCCTTGTAGAGTGCTTTTAATTCGATGTTGGTTCTGATCCTATACTGGTTTGTGTTAATGTCGTGGTGAGGTCCAGAAGTATTTTTCGTTCAAAATGTCTGAGCTTTTCTTCGTTTGATTTGGTCATGGTCCACGTTTCGCATCCATATGTTAGTACAGGTCTGACGATGGATTTATAGATTTTGATCTTGGAACTTCTTGTAAGATTTTTTGTCCTATCCACATTTGTCCTATCCTGTCTCTTCGTGTCGTTCTATTTATACACATATATTTCGTCCTCTCTTCATTAATCCTCAGCCCTACACCGAGAGAAAAAATTCTTGATATAAAGAAACTTTATTAATATTTAAGAAAGATCGACTTGGCATATTGCCTAAGAAATATATCTTTGTATGTAAGATATAATTTTCTAAAATATTTCAAATAAATTCCAGTATAGCCAAAGAAATATATCTTAAACATGATTGAACTATCACTTTCTGGCAAACTTCAAACCCATTTATCAGAAAGAAATTACACTTGATGTTAATTAATTTTATTAGTCATAAAAATATATTTTCTACACATTACAAAACTATTCTTTCTGAGCAATAATATTTCTTAGTAAGGAATATCATTATATTACTATTAATAATTAATGTATTTAATGTTATGAAATATATTTCGCAGAGATAAACGTATATTTAGAGTTAAGTTAATATTTCTTGAAAATAAAGTGATATTACATACGGCGAAATAAATCATTGTGTTAAGGTAAAATCATTATTTATTAATAAAACAAGATATAAAACGTTATTATTACATACAAATATTTTCTCCACTCTTAAAACCACTGGCTTTTACACAACAATAAAAGGATGGAGAGGCAAATCCAACTTCCTCAAATTTTCCTTCTTTTGTTAATAGCACTTTGTATATCAGCAATTCACTAAAACAAAATCGTTATGTAGAAAGAGTAAACTTACTTTAATAAAAAAATTTTTATAAAGATATCTATAGATATTTGTTTTGACAAATTTAGGAAATACAAAAAAAAAAACAAATACACGGCCCCATATAAGAACTATTAATACTAATAATAATCAGTCATATTTAGTTCAAACATGGCATTATTTAACCTACACATCTTTGTTTATTTTTTTCTTTTTGTTAATGAAATATTAATTATTTATCTGTATAATATTAAGTCACACAATAAACATTGTTTAGCTAAAACAAGAGGGAAAAAACAACCAATGTAAAACATTGAAGCAGACATAATAATATGTAATTTTCTTATAATCTGAAAGAGACAGCATACCTAATCATTAGGAAATTTATTTACGGGAAAGTATTATTAGTTTAAATCTAAGTCATTTAATACATATTAACTAATTCACGGTTTTCGGCAATAACATTTCTTAACCATAAACATATATTTCTTTTAGACTAACTGATTTCTTTATCTCAAATAAATTAACAGAAAACATCCTCAGCGTTGCAACCGCCATGTTTGATATTGGGACCGTGCAAGTTCGGCAAAGCGACCCCTATTTCTACGCTCTATACTAAAATTCGCACTTTTAATTATATTGGCCAATTATATTAGTCCTGGTTACTGGATAATTGTCAAGGCCATAGTCCAAAAAAATAATAAGAAGAAAAAATAAGATTCAGGTTATGTTATGAAAACGTCAACAATTGTATGTAGTAAATAAAATTAGTTATTAAAATGCAGTACTGCAAGCAAAATAAAATTAATTAAATTTACCTTTATATAATAATTGCATATCATATCAATATTGTGGAGCAATATATAATTTTTCTGCTTCATTGACAGAAGGTATGAAATATACGTCAATTTGACAATTTCAATTGACAATATGAATTATTTAAGATAGTTGCAATATTTCTCCGCGACTCGCGCACGGTCGTTTCTCGTTTCCCCTTCCAAGTACTTGCACACCGCGAATAGCGTTGTATTGTATATTTTTAGAGAAGACGATACATTCAAGAAACCTATTATAGTTGATACATAAGTATACACATTTTTAAAAAGGTACTTACATGTATGAAGTTCTACCATTTCTGGAAGGCCCCGCAGTTGGTTAATAACTCCTTTCTTAATATTGTTCTGAAGCTATATATTATATCATTCTGTCCCAGCTTTAAATTGTGGCATATTTCCCAGTTAGAATAATAAGCTCCTTTATTTCAGAGTCGTCCATCATTATACCTAAAAAGCATATAAAGATACTATTATGTTTCTTTTTTAACCATTCGGATACGCAACAATATTATTATTACATCTTAAATTACTCAATTTACTTTTATTTAATACCTATATATGTACGTACCTACAAAATATCCGTTACTTTTTAAAGAACACCAATAAATCCAACATCCATCTATATGAACATGAACATATCACGCCATCTTGACAAACACTGACGACTAAATCATAAATAGTTAATCTGCGCAATTCTTTTGTGGAAGAAAATCTTTTTGCAAGTAACATTTCGGCATTAATGACAAAGTTTTTACTTTATAACCACAGTTACTACAGAGGGTATTTCGGAAGAATTATTTCTTGTGGTTTAAAATATTTATTTGATTGCAAGAAAATTTCTTGTTCACAAATATAAATATGGATTAACTTAACATTATATTTCTTATACTGCAAAATATTTGTAGTTTTCAATTTAAGAAATAAAAACTTTAGAATAAGAAAATTAAATGTAACCATTAATGCATTTCTTAGTATTGAAGAAATTATCTGTAAGAAATTATTGAGTTGTGTTTAAAAAACTCGTTTCTTTATATGTGAACCGGTGGTGTTTAAGTTAATAGGATATGTTAACTTTTAAGAAATATTGCTCAAAGAAATCGGTGTTTTAGGAGAAAAGAAATTGTTCTCTCGGTGTACTTCGCTTGTTGCTCCTTCTACCTTGTTGAAAATGGCTTTCGTGGATAGGATGGAGTCTACAACGAGATCAATGTCATCTACGTAAGCTAGTAAAAACTTGGAACCTTGAACCGATAGCAGTTTTGTTTTTATTTCGGCCGATATCATGGCTTTCTCTATATACTGTTACATACTTAATACTTAAACGCATAGCTGACTTGTTACAAGGCAGACAGTGAAAGATTATTAAATCTTATGTTCATTAAAGTTTTAATGAATTTTGTTTTGTGTAAATTTGCTTATCATTTTTTATCGGAACGGTACCGTAATCATATTACATATTTGTAATAAATAAAAATAATGTTCGGTATCGGAAAAATTTGAGAAAAATTTGCAAAACTTTTGTTCAATTATAAGGCTGTAATTAAATATTGAAACTCGTTTTTAATTCCAAACAACTTTTCATACTACCAAATTTTGATATTGTGAAATATAACGGTATTTGCCAAACCTTGCTTAGGCTTTCTCCTATTCAAAGTGGGACTGCTCCTTTTTTTTGTGTTACGGGAGCCTAGAATGGGAATGAGCAATGTTACTCCAGAGTAGTGGAGTGGCAGAACTGCTTGTGGAGCAATGTTACTCCAGAGTAGTGGAGTGGCAGAACTGCTTGTGGAGCAGGAAAGTTGAAGATGGTATGCAATAGCTAATAAGGTAAGAGTGTAGTGATTTTTGGAAATACAAGAAGCTAACCAAACCGTCAGAAGAAAGCACCTCAGATGTTACCACCCATACAGTGGAACGACTCTTAAGGGGGCAGGCGCAAAATCTTGGACCAATGATAGTTAAATACATTAATTTTTTTCGACTCCTGAGAACCCTAATAAATATTTTTGAAAAATGTAAACGCAGAATGAAAGATTACATTATTACCGAGGGCCGAAAGTTCATTAATATTCGAAATTAAAAATCACACTTAATTTTCCTTTTTTTTTCACCCCTGTAAGTTTTCAGGGACTTTCGGCCCTCGGTAATAATGTAATCTTTCATTCTGCAATTCATTTTTTAAAAATACTTATTAGTTTTCTCAGGATTCGAAAAAAAAACGAATGCATTTAAGCAGCATTGGACTAAGATTTTGCGCCTACCCCCTTAATCAGCATTTTAGCTTGCAGCTTATATTATTTGCGATATCCTAAGGGAGTTTTCCAGGACATCGTAATACTCATCAGCAAGTTCGTTACCAGCCAAGTGTAGAAGTTTGGCTGCAGAAAATGGTACTTTTTTCTTGGGAGCCTGATGAGTATGTGCCTTAGACGGTGACAAGGAATTTTTCAGGGCCTCTTTATCTCTGATGGTGCTATCTATCGCGTGTAAGACGTATCTTTGGCTGAGAGAACGAATTCTGCCCCCTATTTTTGTAGAGATTTTTGAGTAGATGGACTAATAATGACGGATACTACGTACGTTTCCACATGCTTGACTAGTTTCCGGATCACATGTTTTCCAAATCCGATCCTGATCGTATCATGTCTTGCCAGATTAAAAAATGTTAATTTGAAAATATGACATGAATTGAGTATTGTTTGAATTCCACAAGAAAGAATGGTATCTATTCTTATTATTCTACCTACCAACCACCCCTAGAAATACTTTATATCTTCGGATTTTAAAGACCACGTCAAAACGTTTTTAAACACTGTAAAATACAGATCTCTCGTTATTTTTAAGATGTCTCTAAAAGCTCTTATAATTATATAATTCGGCTTTATAAAAACATTTCGAGCAAAGGTAACATCTGCTAATTAGATGCTTTACCCTTTAGTTTAACAGAAATAATTTCATTTTGTGTTCATTATTTCTTGCTGTCAACCTGCTTTAAATCGAATAAATGTGATATAAATGTTATATTACGACATGATTTTGAGATTTATAAATATTGCATCTAAGAACACTCATAGGCGTGACCATATTTTTTGGGTGTGGGTACCGATGCCCCTCCATATACTTTTTTTAAATTTCCAATAATAATTTTCATATTTTAAAAACATTTACAATTTTTTGAAAAAAAAAAGATTTTTTTATTCCTTGTTACTTTCCACATAAATATCATCTTTTTGTCTCATTGGAATAGAGTAAGTAGTTTTCAAGTAATTTGCGTTTAAAGATAATGGATTCCATAAGACTATGTATTTTAAACTACATTCAATAAGATTATGTGTTTAAAATACATAATCTTGTTGAATCCATTACATTAAAACGCAAATAACTTGAAAACTACTTATTCTATCGCATTGAGACAAAAAGATGATATTTACGTAAAAAGTAACGAAGAATAAAAAAAAACATGCTGAAATGATTATTACGACAGCGCAGCGGCGTAGATTATAAGGGGGAAAAGAGGCGAAAATAAAGTATATATCCCTACAGTATGCCTCTGGTAACAGCGGAAAACTACCTTTTAACACTAGTTAAAGTATCCGAACATGTGTAAACTGTGTGTCAAGTGTCAAAAATATTAAAAGGTGCTTGAACAATGGGCTAAAATCATTTTAGAACATTTGTAATGTAGCGGTTTTTACTGTAATAACTTATAATTATAATGAAACCAGCGGTTCGTATTTATATACGACTTTATTTATTTATTTATACAAATTTACTTTACAAATTCTCGATTATAAATAACTCAAATAAAAGCGCGCTCTGCTTAAATAGGGAATAGTTCCTGTTCTAGAAATGTCTACCCATCTATAGGCCTGATGAACATTCTGGATTGATTTTCGCTCACAGCGCGGTCGCTTCTATGACGTCACGCCCACTGTTATCCAGATGGTTGGAATTCGCTAGTTGTGGGGATCATTTATTGCGCTGATTCGAAACGCTTTCGTTACAGTACTAAAACACTGTGTATCTAGGCAAGGAAGAATCATCCTAATCATCATTCTCTTTGCCTTATCTCTATGCGGGGTCGGCTTCCCTAATTGCATTTCTCCACACAATTCTATCTTGGGCCATATCAATGCCTCTTTACCAACATGTCCTGCCTTATCGTCTCCCCCAGGTCTTCTTTGGTCTTCCTCTCCTACTCCTTCCAGGAATCTGCACTTCAGCTATTCTTCATATTGGGTGATTAACGTCTCGACGTTGAACATGACCAAACCATCTTAACCTATGCTCTCTCATTTTGGCATCAATTGGTGCCACACCTGGACTTCCCCTAATATACTCATTTCTAATTGTATCCTTCTTTGTCACTCCACTCATCCATCTAAGCATTCTCATTTCCGCCACATGCATTCGTTGTTCTTCTTTCTTCTTCACTGCCCAACATTCAGTTCCGTACATCATAGCCGGTCTTATGGCTGTTTTATAGAATTTTCCCTTCAGCTTCATTGGGATTTTTCTGTTACACAACACACCACTCGCTTCTTTCCACTTCATCCATCCAGCTCTAATTCTACTGCATGCATCTCCATCTATTTCTCCATTACTCTGTAATACCGATCCCAGGTACTTAAAACTATTGCTTTTTACAATCAGTTCACCATCCAAAGATACCATTTTATTTGTAGTAACTCCATCTTTAAATGAACATTCCAAACACTCTGTTTTTGTCCTACTAAGTTTTAAACCAGAGCTTGTTTTAAACTGTTCCAGTTTTTGTTCTAAGTCTCTTTCACTATTTTCTACTAACACGACATCATCAGCATACATTAAGCACCATGGAATGTTACCCTGTAGTTTCGCTGTTATCTGGTCCAAAACTAATGAGATCTAACTCGAGAACTAATGAGAACTAATCAGTGGCGACGTGTGATTTTTTCTAAAGTGTTACCAAAACCAGATATTAAATATATACCAGATATATTATATATTATCTATATATATAATGTATTTTATAAATATTTTTATATATACAGTGTTCCCATACATCAAAGTTTGTTCGACTAGACACCGTGAATTTTCAGCTTGCTATTAATCAACTTTTTTTTGGTACGCGCGATCCAGGTCTATTATAAAAATAGATGAAATAAAATTAAAAAATTAAAAATTTAAGAAATTATATAAAGTATCTAAAAACTAAAAACATATTTGTTGTTTTTAGGTAAAATATGTATTATATCACCTTTATACTTTATTAAAAAATCCAAATTGTATAATTAGTATACTAATCAGTACATTCATTTGTCATTTTTAGCCTAAAATATTAAATAATTTTTAATTTATTGATTATACACTACAATGTTACTGTATAATCAATATGTCATATGTCATATATGTCATATTATAATAATGTTGTTGTTAATTAATATATTTCGACAAGTAATTAAAATCGATTAATATGATTTATATAGGATAATAAGGTATAGATATACAGGGTGTAACGAAAATACAGGTCATAAATTTAATCACATATTCTGGGACCAAAAATAGTTTGATTGAACCTAACTTACCTTAGTACAAATGTGCATATAAAAAAAGTTACAACCCTTTGAAGTTACAAAATGAAAATCGATTTTTTCCAATATATCGAAAACTATTAAAGATTTTTTATTGAAAATGGACATATGGCATTTTTATGACAGTAGCATCTTAAGAAAAAATTATAGTGAAATTTGGACACCCTATAAAAATTTTATGGGGTTTAGTGCCTTTAAACCCCCCCAAACTTTTTTGTACGTTCCAAATAAATTGTTATTGTAGTACCATTACTTAAACACAATATTTTTAAAACTTTTTTGGCTCTTAGTACTTTTTCGAAAATTCAGTTTTTATCGAGATATTTTAAATATTTGTCAAATCCACCACATATTTGTACATTTGTACATATATGGTTAAGTACGATTATGGAGACTTAGTAAAAATATGAAAATTTATGTATGATTTACATTTTTAGGTATATTTTGAACCCTATTAAAAAAGAAGCCATATCTCGATAAAAGTTGCCTTTTTGAAAAAATACAAAGAGGCAAAAAAGTTTTAAAAACATTTTGTTTAACTAATGGTATCGCAGTAATAGCTTAATTGGAGCGTACGCAAACATTTGGGGGGTTTAAAGGAACAAAACCCCCATAAAATTTTTATGTAAACATATTAAAAAAGAAGCCGCAACTCGATAAAAACTGCCTTATCGAAAAAATACTAAGAGCCAAAAAAGTTTTAAAAATATTTAAGTTAACTAATGGTACCACAACAATAATTTAATTGAAACGTACAGAAAAGTTTGGGGGGGTTTAAGGGAACAAAACTCCCATAAAATTTTTATGGGGAGCACAAATTTCACTATAATTTTTCTTTAAGATGCTTCTGTCGTAAGAATGCCACATATCTATTTTAAATAAAAAATCTCTAATAGTTTTCGATATATTCGAAAAAATCGATTTTCATTTTGTAACTTCAAAGGGCTATAACTTTTTTTATGTGCATATTTATACTAAGGTAAGTTAGGTTCATTCGAACTATTTTTGGTCCCAGAATATGTGATTTAATTTATGACCTGTATTTTTGTTACACCCTGTATTATCTGTATAATAAGCAAGTACAGTTACAAGTTATAAACTAATAATTAATAATGCATATTATGCAATAATCGAATCCAAAGGGCCGGTACGGTTAACTAACCGGAGTTTAATCGGGAAAATACCGGCCCTAAGAATAACAGACTTCATAAATGGAATTATAATTATTACCTATAATTATAATAATAATTAAAATTGCATTTATTAAGTCTGATATTCTTACGGTCGGTATTTTCTGTCCCGATAGACACCGGCCCTACCTAGCGTCACCAAATTAAAAATTGGTAACACCAATACGCGGTTTCAGAGCCATCGTCCCCGCAAAATTTTCAGAGACGATCCAGTCAAAGATCCTACTATCGTTGCCACTCACAGAAGTGGTAAACGGCGCGGCGCACGGTAAGGGCACAGTATAATAAATATGGAACCTCTTTATACTGTGGTAAGGGCGTATTATAATAACGTGCAACCGATTTTACATAAACTCGCTGATATTATTTTCGTGCGTCTAGTTGGCTATTTTACTGAATTAGGTAGATACTATTAACAAATATTTCTATTTTAAAAAAATATAAATGGAATTATTTCATAGTAGTCATAAAATATTTATTTACAAATTTTAACTGTTACCAATGGTAACAATGGTTACATGGACGCTTCGCCAGTGGAACTAATGAGATCTCGGCAAGGAAGAATATTTTATTTAAGTATTTTGGGTTAAATCTTCGCATTTTGTTTTAAGTTTGAACGATATGGACAATTCTTCTGAAACACCCTGTATAGACTTCAATACATTCTAAAAGATTTTAATAGAAGTATATAGTCCGCAGTCGAATTTGTTTTGTTTATAATGTTTAGCGCGTATGCTGTATTTCTCAGTGTAGCTTTTTAATAAATAATGCGAAAGGTGAAATTAAGGTCCAGGAAGACTCAGGTCGTGTCGACCGGTAGGCCCAGTGGTGAACTTTTACGTTGTAGGTCGTAAAAGTTTACGAGTAGGAGATGGTTTTCTTATTTTTGCGGTAGAGGGCGGACCCCGTGTCAATAGCCCTCCCGTGGGGATAGTTGACGCCGTGGCCCTCTACTACTATGAACACGAAAAATTTCGTGTGACTCAAAGGCATCAACTGGGTTGAACTGCTAAATAATTCCTATCGAATTAGTCGGGTCTTTAAGACCTTTTTGAAAAAGTTATGAGGTAGAATATGTGTAAGACAGAAAAAAAGGGTGGATGCCGTTAATTTAATCTTACTTTTATGGGCAAGTACGGGGAAAGAGATGAGATCTATTTGAAAGTCTAAACATTCTAGATTTTTCATTCACACTAAACGCAATACTTAAATTTGAGGCAGTTTTACGACACTGTGTAAGCGTTATTTTGGTACATGATGTATAGTCCATTTACTCACGGTTTTTAATCCGAATTTCAATGAAACGTTTGGCGTGAGATGAAATCTGGCTTACACATAGCTAACATGTCAGAGAAAAAAAGTGATAATGTGCCGATGTGTGCTTTTGCCTCGGGGGTGTGTTTCATTCCTTCTCGGGGTGAAAAAACATAAGTTTAAAATAAGCCCGGAAATGGATATCGACTAATTATATGCAACTTTTGTTCTGTAGCAGTGTTTCCCAACCTTTTTTTGCCATGCCCCACCTTTGCCTTTATAAAATTCCTATGCCCCCTATGTAACAATAATTTTTAATATAAAAAATTTAATTATTGACTTACGAAACTTAATGAAAGATTTTAGGAAGAAATCACTAATAAATTGTTAACGAAACACAGTTCAATTTTCAAAACAAAATTCAAATTTCAAATAATTTTAATAAATGTTTTCCTACTTTAATTTAGTGAGATCCTTGCGCTTGATTCTTGTGTTTGCTGGACAGAGATTTTATATTAGGTTCGAATTTGGTTAGCTTCAGTCTCAAGTCTCCACGTTTTGTTATGTCCAACCAATTTTTCTTTCCGAATAAATCAGTCAGTTTTTATAAAATAAAAAACTGACATCATTTTGCAATTCTGCGAATCCTTCTTAATACTGCATATTTGATATATCACACAAATCCACGAATATTGGCTGCATCATCCATCTTGGAAAATCAATTTGTTTTATATCAGACATCTTTATTTTAAATCAGCCAATAGAATATTCTGACGATTGACAATAACAAGTACACGTAAAGAGGTATAAGTTAAGGCAGGTTTACATGTATCCAGTAACTGGCGCCAGTCGCAGTGGAACGACAGTGCTGGCATGGTAGTGGCATCATGTAAACGCTTTTTTGCTCCAGTCCAGCGCTGTCTGACAGCGCTGTCTCGAATAGAAAGCTGGTCTATTTTTCATGCCAGTGGCGCTCGTCCGCGTCCCCTTTAACCCCGTGCCAGTGGTTGTAGACACGTGTAAACACAGCATTCCAGTCGCTGGCGCTGTCGTACCTGTGGTTTCAGTAGCAGTATTAGGATTTTTAATAAGAGTGCCAGTGAGATTGGCGCCAGTTACTGGATACGTGTAAACGAACCTATCCAGAGCTGTCTTAGTCAAGCACTCGCATTCCAGTGAGACTGGCGCCAGTTACTGGATACGTGTAAACGTTAATTTACTTCAGATTTTTGGAGCCAATGAAACTGTTCAAAGGTTTTGTTGTTAGTATGTTTCTGACATAACTCAATATGGATAATGAAACCAAATATATTCGCTTTGCATCGACAAGTGTTTAATTTGTTCCTTGAAGTTGCATATTTAATACATTTGGTTTTAAAAATTTCCACTAAATAATTCACAAATGCTTTACCATCGATTGTGAACAGATACGTCATTTCAGGTTTGTCATTTAAAAAATCGTTAACAGAAGCAAAGAGTTTCATAAATATTTTCAAGCAGTTCCCTTTAGATACCATCTTACGTCAGTATGAAGTAAAAGTCTCACGTGGTCTTTATTTTGTTCTTCACAAAATAGCTTGAAGAGATGCTCACATTTGGCATTAGATTTAATATCATTAACACACTTTATTACGGAATGTAATGAATACTTCATTTAGAATAGGTGAGATGTCTTGAGCTACCAAGATTTCCTTATAAATAACACAATGCACAAGAATTATTCCTGGATTCGCATCTTTCATGAATTTTAAGCAGCCATTTTTCTTGCCCATCAATCCATCAGCAGCACAAGATGTAAGTTATCAATACTGTCTCAATGTCTCTCAAAGTTGATTCAGCCATTTGCACTGAGAAATTTCTTGTTTTCAGCTTTTCAACTAGTTGTTTTTCAGTAGCTTCACCCATTTCGTCTATTCATCTACTAACAGTATTTTACTGGCATAGCTTTTACATCTTTGTTATCTTTTTCAAGAACTGTTTTAAGGAATGCTCATATTGACGGTTTTATGTATTGTAACACCAGCGTCACGAATGGAAGCTATTTTGTAGCAGTCCCACGAAAGGGCACTATTTTGTAGCATTATCGTCATGGATGGACGCTATTTTGTAACATTAACACGTCAAATGCCAAAGCCTCGACGGTGGATAACAAAGGCAAAAAAAAAGATAATATGTAACTTGACAAATTAAACAAACATAAAAATATACTTGGTGCTACGTAACTTTACGGAGTACCTCGGTAGCTCTAAGTCTTCAGAGATCTAGGGGTGTGGATTCTTAATAGATTTTAAATAAACATAATATAAACTCAAATGCTCGGGGGGCGCCATAATTAAAAGAAAATAAAAGACGAAACATACTTAAAACTTCAAAAAAAAAAATAATTAAAGTAACAAGTTAATAAAAATATATAGTCATCATAAAATATAAACACATTTACATAAACATAAATATATCATGACCTTACCTTATAGTGTTCTCAGTTGAATATCATTTAGGAACAAGAGAAAGGGATCAAATAATAATATTATCAAGCAAAAAACATTATTGCAAAAAGAAATAAATTGTATTAAAATTTAAATATAAAAAAAATGAAATGATGGATCTCTTGTAGACAATAAAAGAGATTCAGTTTACAAAAACATTACAAAGGTTTACAAAAAATACCTTGTCATATAGTTCTGTCCTTATCTTCACGTTGTGTATGTCCAAAGCACGCACTTTTCACTGAATTTAGATAAAGAATAGTACAAAAATGTTTATTTTTATGAAAAGTTTCAGCAAAATTAAATAAACTTCCAAATAATTGTCCCAAAATAAATAAAATTCGAAATGAGTCTGCTCATATTGACTTTTTAAAATATTTAAATAACTTCTATTTAACTTCCTGAAGTATTTATTATTAATATTGACATCTAATGCATGACTTTATCCATGACTGCTTTTAAAAACAAACTTAGGTAGTGTAGTATACTAAAATAAACTGGCTCTTTGCCTAACAGCGGCATTTGGCTTGCGACTAGAAGAGCTATGTCGGAACTTAATATTCGAACTTAACTTTCTCAGAAAACTAAACTCTTCAGAAAACCGCGCCGTGGCGGCTCCTGCCGAGGCTCAACAAACCTCTGTCTTTGAAAGCTCAAACTTGAATTCTTCAATCTCACAACTTGAATGTCTCTCCCCAAACCAAAACGCTTCCTTCCAAAAACCCAATCCATTTCTCATTCTACCCTACTCATCCAATCAACCAATAAGAAAAAAGTTTAATCCTTCCCTCTTTCATCATTGACTAATAAAAAAATAACTAAGCTTCCTACACTTTTTTATTAACCAATAGAAGAAAACAAAACATGTTCTAAGCCCAACCTACTCAGTATGAAAACATCCAAAATCAGTTTGCAAAGTCAGCAAAACTCACTCCGTTCTACAGTTCTAAGTAAAGATATACCTGAGTCCACAATTAACACATGTGCTCTCTAATAATGATATGAGCACGTTTTGTGTATCTAAACTCCAAAATACCCGGCGCCAAAGGCCATTATAATATACAATGTAACTATTTTTCACATCACAAACTGGCTGTTCTAAGTTCAATTTTCGAGCAATAATATAAACACTGAGTAACCGAATGTAGATATGTCTACACAATAATATAACGTCTTTCTTTTAACCAGGCGGATAAACTCAAATTCTCACGTATTTTTTGAAACAGAGATAAATTCAATGAATTTACTTAGCATATGAAGCAATATTTTTATGTCTACAGGGTAAGACAAAAATATGTTACGATAAATTTACAATTTGTGGTTTCTGCATAAGGCAAAATAATTGCGTTCTTTTAAACCGTTTCAGTATTAAATTCTTAAATTGTCTCCTAACAGTTTTAGCGACGAATAAAGAAATCTGATAACTAGCCTCAAACACACGATTATTAGTTGAAGAATGAGAAGTAAATAGAGACTTTAATATTCTTCACCGAAATCTAGCATTGCAATTAAATGGCCCGGAAGGAAAGGGTTAAACTCATCTCGAGTCCATATTCGAATTGCTCCTCTTAACAATCAAATTGTCCCCCTGTGGGGCGTGGGCCCCACGTTGGGAAACACTGTTCTATAGAGTTCTTTCACTAAGTCAATACTTTTCGAGTTATAGGCCAGGGTAATAAGACAAAAATATACCCTGTTCGTGACACTTCAGCAGCCAGGGTACTGAAGCGTTTTTTCGACAGGTAATAGCTATAGGAACAAATTGTAACTATTTCCTGCGTAGGATCTGGCGGCCATTTTTATTTATAAACAATCAACTGTCAAAAATGGCATTTTTCCCTTTTTTTTTTTTCAAATCAATGGAAAACAGTGAAACTTATGATTTTTTTAGTACAAATATCTTTGAGATTATGGAAAAAGCTTTAAAATGACACATTACAAAGTTTGATAATACTCATTTATTGTTAAAATAATTGCGAAAAAAGGTCGGAATTACAAAAAAAATTATTTTCGCAGTAACTGTTGTAAAAATTAGTGTAGAGGTTTGAAATTTTTGTCAAATGAGGGTTCCTTGGTGCTTAATATGTGATAAAAAATTCAAAGCGATTAATTCAATTGTTTAAATTTTATTCGAATTGTTTATCTCAGAGAGCATTTTTTTTGCAATAACATAAGTCAGAAAAAAATGACGTTAGAACCATTCCACAGCTGTCAAATGGAAGAGCATGAGCTATATTTTCAACTTGGTTTAAAGAAAGCAAATAAAAAATGCATTTATTAGTAATAAATAATTATGCAAAAGTATCATAAATATTTCCTTATAAACTTTTTGAATAACTTTTTTGAAAAAAAATTAACTTTTTTACCCTGTTTTAAGTACACAACTACCAATTAATGTTATTTTTATCACAATTGATGAAAAAATGTAATAAATATATATTATTTCTTATATAACAAAATAAAAAGTTTATAAGGAAAGATTTACGATTATTTTGCATAATTATTTATCACTAATAACTGCATTTTTATTCGCTTTTTTAAACCAAGTTGAAAATATAGCTCTGCTCTTTCATTTGACTCCTGTGGAATGGTTCTAACGTCATTTTTTTCTGACTTATGTTATTGCAAACAAAATGCTCTCTGGTAAAAACAATTTGAATAAAATTTAAACAATTGAATGAATCGCTTTGAAATTTTTATCACATATTAAGCACCAAAGAATTCTTATATTGTCCTTTTCATGATCATTTTTCAGTGCGTAACAAATGATAGGAAAAAGGGTAAGTCCGTGATAATACACATTTATGACATTTATTCTGACATGACATTTTAGTTAAATCTGACAGTTGTCACATTTTATTTTTAATTTGGAATAAAAACAAATCAAATGCGTTTCTTGCATTTATAAGATGGTATTTTCTTTGATTTTATAGTCTTTTAATATTATCATCTAATTAAAAACAAAATATTTTTTTTATTATGGCGCCATCTATCGACAACTAGAATAATCACCGAACTATAATAATTACCAAAGTAATCAACGACGTGCCTTTTTTTCTGTCATATACAATTTAATACGTTAGAAAGAAATCGAAAAACTGTGACGCACTGAAAGATGATCATGAGAAATAGAATATGACGAAAATTTCAAAGCTGTACACTAATTTTTACAATAGATATTACTAAATTTATTTTTTTTTTGCAATTCCGACCTTTTTTCGCAATTATATTAACAATAAATGAGTATATCAAACTTTGTAATACGTCATTTTAAAACTATTTCCGTAATGTCAAAGATATTTGTACTAAAAAACCATAAGTTTCACTGTTTTCCATTGATTTGAAAAAAAAAGGAAAAAATGCCATTTTTGACACTTAATTGTTTATAAATAGAAATGGCCGCCAGATCCTACGCAGGAAAATGGTTACAATTTGCTCTTATAGGTATTACCTGTCGAAAAAACGCTTCAGTACCCTGGCTGCTCGAGTTTCATGGAAAAAATTTTATTACCCTGGACTATTATTAGCGAGTGTACCTATATGTTCGTTTTTCAGCAAAAACCACGTTTTTATACTTTTTCTCGCAAATAACTCAAAAAGTAAATATTTTATGGAAAAAAATATTCTTAGAAAAAATATAGCTAATAAAAAAGTGAAATTTTTTTTATATATGTATACAAATTAAATGTGGGCTCTTATTCGTAAAATTCCAAATAGATTATTTCAATGTGAAATAACCAAAAAAAGAAGCATTTATCGGGGAAAACTCATCACAAGGTTTTTAAAGTTTTTTAAAAAAGCTTTATTTTTTTAAGCTTCTAATGTCAGAAATAAGTACATTAGTCATTCTTTTCCGCACGCGATTGCAGTTTGCCGAACGACGCGAAGCGGGAGTTCGGCAAGCAGTCGAGTGCGGAAAAGAGACTTTCTGCAAGAGTTAGGAACAATATTTTTTCTAAGAGTCTTTAAAAAATTACCAAATCTTAATCAATTAATTTAATTAATATGAAAATACATACACAAATTAATTCTTTGACAAGGTTGTCAAAACCAAACTTTCAATATCATTAGTTAGCATGACGAAGATCTTGGTTTCCATGACGATGATTCAAAACGACTGTTATTGTCTACCAATTTGACTTTCGAATATTATGTCAAAATAATTTTATTTCATCGAATTGTCGCGTTAATTTCATTAAAACAGGAACACAATAAGATATATTTGAAATAAATTAGTAAATAATATCTAAATATTAGTTTATTGCATGTATTATAATTACTTTAAGGCCATATTAACATATCTAAATTAACACGCGTGCGGAAAAGTAAAAACCGCATGCGAAAAAGTAACACGCGTGCGGAAAAGTAACACGCGTGCGGAAAAGTGAAACTTTCTAAACTAAAATGCGGGCGCGAAAGTAGACATTTTTGCACGCTCGTAGAAAAATAAAGTTACGCCGGTTTTTGGAAAAAAAATCGTAAAAATCACTCCCTATTTAGCATCCCTATTTTTCTAAAATTTGTATTTTCTGAGTTATTAAAAAAAACAACTAATTTCGCAGTTCATTTGTTTATGAAGCACCCACCCACTTCTGGAGTAGATTTTTTTGATATGTTGGCTATTAAACATTTCTTAATGAATTTATAAAAAGCTCTGTCTTGTTTGATTTTTTTCGTAAGCAAAAACTCTATTGGCTCACCTAATGTTAGGTTTTTGACAAATTACAGATGTCTATATCGTTAAAAGATGTCCCCGTTTGAATAAAAATTCACCTATTTTAGCATTTTCACAAAATCCTTGAATATTGCCAAATATCTGGCTGGACTCGTTTGACTGGCCTACCCTGTATATTGATGGTACACAAAATAATACAAAGATTGTTTTCATTTCGCAAGAAATTTAAATCCATATTTCTATTTTTATCAATTAGAAAGTCAGTCTGCAAGAAAAGATTTTTTACGATAAAACCCATCTGAAAATGTCCTTAGTTCAATTATATTTTTAATTAAAGTTGAGTCTCTTTAATACTCAAATTGCATTATCGTTAAATAGTCGGAGAGTTTAAATTCCATAAAATTTAAGTCCTTAACACGTAGAAATGGCGAGCTGAATATTACTGAACTGGTTTTCATGTCGCTCAGATGGATTAACAGAGCAGTGAGTAGTTGATGGTTTTATTCTGATTGTGACAAAAGTTTTATAATATAGAGTGACGTTACCAAGAAATCTTTAGAACATTAGCGGAATAGCTATTTGTATAACAAGGGAGGAAAGTGCTACTTTTTCTCCCGAGAATGAAGTTTCAAGGGAGGAAAAGGCACTTTACTCCCATGTTATACATATTGTTTTTCCACCTTCCTCAAATAACAAGTCATTTTTTCATTTTTTTTTTATTGAGAAATTCGCATCAACCCGAAGGTTATTAGCGAGGAGCAGATTTACAATATTAAATATTATATATTTACAAAATTAATAGCTTTTAAATAGTTTAACATATTTGTGAACGAACAATTTGCACCAAGTGCTTTCTCTAAGTTTGTTGGAATACCGTAAATTCTTCTTGCTGTGGAGAAAACTGGACAGTCTACAATTATATGTTTTACCGAGAGTTTAACGTTACACTGATCACATTTCGGTTCAGGTTCTTTTGTTATTAAGAACTTGTGTGTGGCACTGGTATGACCTAACCTAAGGCGGGTTATTGTCACTTGATCCCTTCTTTTGGTGGGGAAACATGTCCATGGTTTAATGTTTGGTTTAATATTCCAAAGATTGGACACTGAAAATTGCCACCGGTTTTGCCACTCACTTAGGATACGCGATTTGATAACACTTGAAACATCACTAGTTGTCACATATTGCACGATAGTAGAGTCAGCTGAGTTGACGGCTTCACGCGCACACTTATCTGCTTCTTCATTGCCTCTTATACCAATATGTGACGGGATCCAGATGAAGATTACCTCCTTATTACGATTTTGTATCTCGATCAGATTTTGTTTTATTTTTCCCAGAATGTAATTCTCTGGGTATATTTTTCCTATGGATTGTAGTGAGCTTAGTGAATCACTCAAAATGATGTATTTCTGATTTGGTGAGGATATAATATATGTCAGTGCCCCGTATATGGCATATAATTCTGCATTAAAAGTACTGCAGTGTATTGGCAACTTATATTTTTGGCACATATTCGAGGATATAACTGCTGCTCCCACGCCCTCTGTTGATTTTGAAGCATCTGCATATATTTGAGAGAAGTTTGTATACTTTGATAATAAGTTTTGCAGATTTTGATGTATTATACTATGGTTAGTAGTATGTTTGTCCAATGAAGTTAAGGTGGTAATTATTTTTGGTACTCCCAAATTCCATGGCGTAGCAGGTTCAAAACTAACAGGATAGCAAGGAGGTAAGGTGGTGTTAAGAGATGAGAGATCCATTTTGATTCGGTGGTAGAAAGGTTTGTGTAGACGTGGTTTATTGGAGAAAAATGTTGATAATCGGTTAAGGTGATCATATTTGAAGGTGTGGTTATTAGGATTTGCATTTGATTTAATTGCATAGGTTAACTTTAAGTACATTCTTCTGTAATACAGTGATGGTTCAGCTGCTTCACAATACAGGCTTTCTATTGGTGTGGTTCTGAAAGCTCCCAAGACAATGCGGAGTGCAGTATTGTGGATTGAATCTAAAATTTTAAGAGAAGACTCAGTAGCCGATGTATATGCTATCGCGCCATAGTCTAATTTAGATCTGATTAGAGTTCTGTAGAGAGAGAGCATAGTTTGTCTATCTGCTCCCCAGTCTTTTTTTGACAATGATTTAATGATATTAAGTCTTCCTTGGCATTCGATTGCCAGTTTCTTAATATGTTCTTTCCAATTTAGATGTTGGTCGAATGTCATTCCTAAAAATTTTACAGTATTTTTCCGAACTAACGAATTGTTATATAGTGAGAGTGAAGGGTGATTAGGGCAGCTTTTCTTTGAGAATAATATAAATTGTGTTTTTTCTGTAGAAAATTGAAACCCACAACTTTGCGACCATTTCTCTAGTTGATGTAAGAACGTTTGTAGCATATTCGTGATGTTTTCCATATTTTGACTTCTGGCATAGATAACAAGGTCGTCTGCGTATAAGAGACCTTTCAGTGGTAAGTTCATATTGGTTAGGACATCATTTATTGCTACTAAAAAAAGTGTAGGGCTTAACACTGATCCTTGTGGAATACCATTCTCTAGTTTTGTTTTTGGTGATAGCATACCATTAGTTTTAAGTTGGAATGATCTATTGGTAAGGAAATTGTTAATGAACGCTAGGCAGTGTCCCCTGATATTTAAATTATGTAGTTTTTTGACTATTAGGTGTTTCCAAGTGACATGATAGGCTCCCCTGATGTCAAAAAATATAGCGACGCATTTTTGATTGACAGCAAAAGCTTCAAGTATGTCATTTTCTAATGCTAAAATATTGTCTATTGTTGATCGATTTCTACGAAAACCACTTTGATTTGGAATGATTAGGTTTCGATTCTCAAGAGTCCATAAAAGCCTTTTATTTACAATTTTTTCCATTAATTTACCCATAGCACATGTCAAAGATATTGGTCTATATGCATTTGGATTACTTTTTGGATTATTTGGATTTTTTCATTTTTACTTAATTTATTTATGTAACTAACCAACAAAATTTATTAGAACTAAAACTAACAAGTATGTACAATATAACTGTCAACTGTCAAATATAAGTCAAATTATTAATGCAAACATTGTTAAATCAGAATAACAATTTACTGTTTTTTACCATTCTGCAAAATACAGAGTGTTTTTAAATAAACGTTAAAATGTATAGATACTTACGTAATAGAAAATAGGTATTGTACAGGGCGTCACTAAGTTATATTTCATGAATGAAATACCATGACGTCACTTTTACTTTTCCTCCCTAGGGAGGAAAAATATTTTCCTCCCTAGGGAGGAAAAGTACAACTTTGCTCCCTACAATCAGGTCCGGAAAAGTATACTTTCTGTAGAGGTAGGTGGAAAATATATTTTCGTGTTATGTATTAATTTTAAATACATACATTCAATTCGGGATGTTAAGTGACAATGACGACCTTTCGTGGATTTCGGCTGTACTAGCTTCGAGTAGCCCGATCAAAGAACAATCTGACCCCAAAAAAATAAGAGAAAGATAAAAATTTGGGAATGAGTAGTTGAAATTGTCTATTATTATATCAGAAAAAGTTTACAATTCTACATCCCCTCCACTTTACAAAAATGGGGGGGGGGGGAATACCACCTTCTCGGGGGTGAAAAATATACATTCAAAATAAGTCCAGAATTGGATAAAATAACTAATTCTAAGCAACTTTTGTTCTATAGAGTTTTTTCACTAAGTTGGTAATTTTCGATTTATTTGCTAGTGAATATGTTCATTTTTAATAAAGAAAAGCATGTTTTCGAACGGTTTTTCGAATATAACTCAAAAAGTAATTATTTTGTAAAAGTGAAAAAAATGGGGTATCAATGAACTCTATGGACACAGTAGAAGCAAAGTTGTAGCTAATGAAAAATAGGTTCATATCCGTCAAATTTCAAAGGGAATATTTCAACGTGAAATAACCAAAAAATTATGCACTTTTTGGTGAAAGCGCATTACACTTTTTTAAAGTGTTTAAAAAATATTTGTTTTTGTTTTTTAAAAAAGGTGCAAGTAACTCAAAAAGTAAGTATTATACATATTATCGAAAAAAATATTTTTAACAAAAATATGACTTATAAAAAAGTGAAGAAAATGGTATATGCATTAAGTCTGTAGACCCAGCAGAAGCAGAGTTGTAGCTAATGAAAAGTAGGTTCTTCGTCAAATTCCAAATCGAATATTTCAACTTGAAATAACCAAAAAACGGAGCACTTTCGGGGAAAATTAATTTTAACTTTTTTAAAATGTTAAAAAAAAGGTTTATTTTTGTCTTGAAAAAAAAAAGGTTTTAACATTAAAAGTGAGTGAGTTACGCTCAAAATATTGGTTGTCCCTTTTATTGTTTGGTAAAAAGAATCGCGAAACTCGCCCTCTAATTAGCATCCAAATAAAATTAATCGTTACCGCTTCACCAGTTACTTTACTTATGTATTGTTTACATTATTATGATCTATAAGTTTCATTGGTTGATCTATAAGTGCTCATTTTTGAAAAAATTTGATTTTAAAATAATTTTTTTTAATTTTGAAAACAAAATCCATTTTTTTAAATAACTTAAAAATTATTAGTAATACCAAAAATCTCGAAGAGTAATAAAATGTAAGTTTCGCTATTCTGAATATTTTGGATTCCTTGTTTTCCTATTAGACAAAAATTGGTTATGCTATGGCTGTTCAAAATTTGCATGCACTCGTGATCAGTGACTCGTTCAAGCCATTTTAACTTCAGCCTTTTCAAAAATGAGCACTTTGAACCAATTAAACTTATAGATCATATAAACAATACCTAAGTATGTAAAGTAACTTGTGTAGCAGTAACGATTAATTTTATTTGGGATGCTAATTAGGAGGTGATTTTCCAACAATATTTTGAGCGTAACTCACTTACTTTTAATGTTTTTTTCCTCGTTCTCTCACCTATCTTAAAAAAAAATTGATTTGTGTCCATTTTTTTATTCGCATTAAATTCAATTCTAAACGCATTCCACCCATTACAGCATTTAAAACTCATTGCGTTTACTTGCTTTTTTTGGAAAAATTACTGTAGGGTACAAAGGATATAAAATTTCATATCCTGAATTAGACGTTTCTGATGTTCCACCTGCAGCTAAGAGAGCTAAGGGACAAGGTCGGTGTTACTTATGTCAGAGAAAAAAGACCGAAATTCCAGACTTAACTGTATTTTGTGTAAACACTTTGTGTTGCTTACTCTGTGAAAAATTTCATGTGTTTGTCTTGCAACGATAATAATTTTTTTTTAAAGAAGAAATGAGTACTTTTTTGTAAAATTATCTTACATAGGATAATAAACAAGTCCTAATTATGTTTTATATCAATTTTCCCGACGTTTACATATAAAAAATGGATATAAATATACAGATGGGGTGCAAATGCACCCCGCACCGTTGTTTACGTAAGAATCTAAGCACCGCCTTACGAGAGTTAACATCTTCCCCTCTAAGTCTTAACTAATCTAACCTGACCTACTCCAATCAAGATAATTTAGTTGCACATCTACAGCCTCCTAACAAATCAACTTATTCTTTATAGGATTTATTTCAATTCGTTAAGTGTCAATCAAAATTAGTTAGAAGAAATTGAAAGTGACATTGGATTGGACAGTGTCAAGTTGCAAAGATAGTAAAATCCGGAAGTAACCATTACTCGTGATTAACTAACCCAAAATAATAGTAACAAAAATCGACATCTCTATTTCAAACCGCGCGTCCTCGTGCACCATCACTAGAGGAGAAAAAGAAGGGGAAGGGGAATAGCACACCATGCTGCAGGAGGAACATTCGGAACTACGAAACTACAACAAGAGTGGGGCAGGAAGCGCGAGCGGGGAAATTGCGCAACTCTTAACGACGGCGGCGTGCGAGATGCGCGCGGTGCGACACCGCGAATCGGCTTAGTTTCGCTATCCGTTGACAGTCCCTCGCTGTTGCCTGATCGCTTAGCTTGCCGCCGAAAAAGCTTCTCAGAATCAGTGTGTACTGTGTTCCGAGGCGTACATTACATAGGTACATATTGTAAAATATATATGCACTTTCTTAAAACTTGAAAAAGTCTATTACTACTTACTCTTATAGTTGTTTGATAAGGCCTACTCTTATAAATATATTTAAAAAAAAACGAAGTGTTATTAGGATATTATATACTTAAGTAAAAATTAATTTTGAGGACGCGGCGCACAATCCTTTGACTTGTAGTTTCTCGCTTTTCCATCTACTGGAAACTTGTGAGATTGACTGTGCTTTTGTGACTCTATTTGTGAAAATCGTTGGTGGTTTGCTTCTTAAACCCAACGGTGACCTTTTTCATTAAAGGATATCCTTCTCAAGTAAGTCACTTTTTTCACACTAATCGAGCACACCAACATATTTCACGAGAAAAGCATGACTTCATTAACCATTTCAAAAATGTATTCATTCATTGAACAATAAAGTATACTAAAACAATGACAACCATAATCATTGACACCATATAAACAAGAGATAAGTTTAAAAAACAACAGCTGAAAAGTGATAACAAATACAACGTGGCCTGCGGAACTCAATTGGCCCTTTCCAAAACTACGCACCTGTCAAGTCGAGCAAAGTCGAGATTTTTGCTGCAATAAGAACAATCATCTTGCAGAAACATTATTTTCTAACAAATGTTTGACAATATTTCATTGCTAAAGATAACTAATACGTAGTTATTATAATACCGGCTTCCAGTAAAGCCGGCAAGCAGTTTGCATGCGCCGGTGCATAGAGTTTATAAGTATTCATACTGAGAAAAGTGCATTGTTACTTTTGATATATTTGAAAGGATAATAGCTATGTTAGTATTTCTAGTAACAGACGTATAGGTACTGCGGTAATTAAGTTTATGTAAATATAGACAACGGAGTATTATAAATACGAGACAGTATAAGTAGCGGTTCAAGTATTTCGTCTGTAACTTCAATTTTACCTTTACTGACTTGTTTGCACTATTGTATACATATAATTGCTGACTCTTTGTATCTTTTGTTTCTTTCTCTATTGTGCTAAGAAAAGTTAGCTCCAGATATAATATAACACCCGCGGAAAAACTAAATCTTTCAAAGGAAAGTCAGTGTTGCAAATCAGTCAATCGGAATCAGCAAATAGAAATGATCTACCACGTGCATATTAATAAGGTTGAAGTTATTTGATGTATTATATTTGATTTAAAAATCTCATTTTAATGTTGATTAAATTTTTTCGGATTAAACATGGCATTCCTTTGCAACTATTGATATCTACACACATGCAGTACTTACGTTGTGAGTCATATATAGCAAAGCATGCTTCTACTTTATTTTTCACAAATTGGACGAAAGTATGTATTTAGAGTATGTACCATTGATGTATCGAATGAACCATTTGAAATTGGAAACGTCGATGCAATCCAGTTAGCGAATAGACTGCAATTAATAGAAAAGTAGATACAATCATGTTTACAGATATAAATGCATATTATGCATTTTAGGAAATCTTGACATAATTAATATCTGGAAATTCTGGATATGGAGTTTTTGGATATACCCTTCTTGTTCTTCAGTTTTTCTCTTGTCAGGGGTGGCTGTTTCTCGTCTCTTCTTCGGCACTCATTTCTATCCATTGTGTCATGCCTTCTTCACCTAAGTGTTTCTCTCTCCAAGTCCTCTATAACACAGTCCTATCATCTTATCCTCGGTTTTCTTCTACTTTCGTTCTATCAACTTCTAACAGCTATATGCTTCATCCTACATAGTTTTCATTTTTACGTCTGACTTGACCAAACCCTTCCAGTCTCTGTTCTTGAATCTTTTTGGAGACTTCCTGTATCTTTCCATAATCAAGTGCTTCCTGATCCCGTCCCTTCTACTTTTAACCAACATCCACCGTAACATTTTCTTTTCAGCTACCTCCATACTCTTTTCGTGGATCTTCGTTACATGCCACTGTATTGTCATAAACCAGCGCAGGCTTCACCACATTTTATATCTTTACTTTCAGCCGTCCCTCAATTTTTTGATTACAGAGCACTCCGCTTATTCTTCTTCATGTACCATGTCCTTTCAGAAGGTTGGTTACCATCATAGCTATCTTAATTTTATTCACTGCCACCCTAAATAGCATGCTTGTATCAACACCATACCAATCTCGCAAGTTCTTCAACCATGAGGTTCTTCTTCGTCCTGGACTGCGCCTGCCTGCTATTTTTCCTTGCATGAGATTTTGTAGCAACCTATATTTGGGACTTCTCATTACATGTCCGAAATACTCCAGCTTTCTCTGCTTGATGCTTTTTATGATCTCAGTAGTCTTGCTGAGACGTTCTAGGATTGTGGAGTTTCGAATTTTCTCCACCCAGGAAACTTTTAAAATTCTTCTATAGCACCACATTTCGAAAGCCTCAAGGCGATTTAGATCGATTTTATTCACAGTCTAGGACTCGACACCATAAAGTAAGATCGAGAACACGTAGCAGCGAAGTTGGCGGATCCTCAATGCCAATTTTAGGTCTCGATTACATAACACCATGGACATCCTTCTAAAAGCGGCGCTAGCCTGCTCTATCCTAGATCTAATTACGCCGTGAGTTTCTGCGTTACAATTTAATTGCTGTCCAAGGTTAACGATTTTATCAAATTGCTCAAGTTTGGTATTATTTACATATATAGCCGGTTTTATATGCTGTTGTTTACTTATTACGAGTATTTTGGTTTTCCTTATGTTCAGATCCACACCTGCCTCCCTACAACTCTCAACGACACTATCAAGTAGTATTTGCAGATCTTATTGACTAGAAGCTAGGAGTACTGTATCGTCCGCATATCGCAAACTATTGATGACTTCACCGTTCACAAGTATTCCTTCTTGTTTTTCAGAAAGTGCTTTTCTGAAAACTCTTTCGGAGTAAACGTTGAAAAGAGGGGTGACAAGAGGCATCCCTGCCGTACTCCTCTTTTAATATTAAGAGCCTGTGATTCCACACCATCTACTCCGCTTATTCGTTTCCCCTTAAAGCAACCAGACTGTCTCCTGTGGGCAATACCTCGATCTAATTTCCCATTCCGTTATGTAGGAGCCAAGATACCTAAATTCTCCTACTCATTCTAGCTTGTCCTACGGGAATTAGATCTCTCCAACCATTCCTGCTCCTTCCAACCACATATATTTCGTTTTTGAGCTATTAACCTTAAGCCCTTCCTCTTCAATAACCCTTCTCCCACCCTCCAATATTTCTTTGCTCTCCACTACTAACATGAAATCATCAGAAAATAGCATTGACCAAGGAGCCTTCTCCCACCTGCTAGCCTTAAGTGCTCGTTCTTCAATAGCCCTTATCCAACCCTCCAACTTCTGCTCCAATATTCCTTTGCTCTTCCTCTACTAAGACGATATAATCAACAAAAAGCATTGACCAAGGAGCCTCCTCACCTACTTTCTTCGTTAGTTCATCCATAACAAGAATACACAGGTAAGGACTCAGTGAAGAACCTTGAGGCAAACCAAAGATTATGCTATCTTATACAAAGTTTTTTATGAAATATGACGAATGTTATTTTAAAACAGTGTCGGATTTGACCTCCTGTAAATTTATGGTAGGGAAGCCCAAGCGGGGATTTCTGCAGTTACTCGAGCGCGTTAGATTATCATATGGGGAGAAGCTTAGTACCCTGCAGATGTACCTCTACCATATAATATATGCCAATATTATTGGCTCTAAATACAGGGGCATTCGTTAAGAGGGCCCGAAAAAAATGTATCCTTAAAAAACTCGAAATTGTCAGATTAAGATAAGGTAAGTTAAGTACATGCAAAAGAGTGTATATGTTACAGTTCAAGTTGATTATCCAGTTGGAGTTGACTCTAACTAGTTGGAGTTGACTCTAACTAGTTGGAGTTAACTCTAACGGCTGGTTTCAGTAAAAGTTGATTATAAATATAAAATGAAGATTTATATTCCACATTTACTAGTAAAAGTAGACTCCAACTAGGAAAAGTATACTCTTCCCAATGCCATTTAGTAAAAGTTGATTCTGATTCACACAAACAGCCGATTCTAGAAATTAAATGTTACTGAATATGTTCAAATTAGTCTAGGCTGTATCGTCGCCCCCGTTAGGTAAATTACTCCGATTCGAATTTTTTGCACAAACTTACTCAAAAAGAGGTCCTTATAACAAATCTACTGGGTGCCAGGCAGTTCCTTGATCGATAAATTGTTTAAACAATTTTTTTTAGGCAAATTCACAAAAAATTTTTCATTTCGAACAATTTTTTTTAGATCATTTAGGTTATTCTGAGCAAAAAAAGGTATTTTGTGATTTTTCTCTAAAATTGATTGTTGTCGAGTTATACGCGATTTAAAATTTGAAAAATGCGGAAATAGCAATTTTCAAGGCTTAATAACTCGGTTAAAATCCATTATTATGAAAGTCATAAAGTGACCAAATCAAAGTTTATGGCCCCTCCTATAAGATCCAGCAGAAATTTTTGTCACTATTTTATTACTAAGCTTTACCTTTAATTATTAACAATGAGCGCTAAGTGCGTATTAGGCTACCGTCAATGGTAAGTGCTAAAGAGATGCACCATTCCAGCCGTCCAATGGTGTATCTCACTCGCACTCACATTGGCGGCCGCCTCAATACACGGTTAGCGCTCATTGTTGATAATTAAAAATAATATCTTATTAATTAAATAATGACAAAAATTTCTTCAGGATCTTATAGAGGTAGCTTTAATCTTTGATTTTTTTTTTAGTTTCTGACTTTCATAATATATAATATCGTATGGCATTTTTGCCTTTCGGACAGTTCCGGCGCCAATTACATCTTTAACCCTGTTTCAAGTAACTAGTGTCGATGTACACTAGCCCAGGGGGACCGACGGCTTAACGTGCTCTCCGAGGCACGGTGAGACAGCTCGTGTTATTATTGGAAATGAAAATGGTTTGTCTTTAGCATGGCTCGAACCCACGTGCACTGGCGTATGAGGCCAGCGATTATGCCATTACTCCACGGCCGCTCGCTCGACTTTCACAATAATTATCTTTAACCGAGTTATTAAACCTAGAAAATGGTTATTTTGGCGTTTTTCAAATTTTAAGTCGCTAATAACTCGACAACAGTCAATTTTAGAGAAAAAAAGGCCCAACGGATCTAAAAAAAATTTGTACGAAGTGAAAAATTAAATATTTTTGCGAATTTGTTTAAAATCATCGTTTATCGTCAAACGTCACTAAAATCATTCATTATTGTACTCATTTGCCCTCATTTTCGGCAGTAAAGTAACACTTTGTTGTATTGAAAGAAGAAGGTTACTTTACCTGCCGCGATAATTAATCAAATTAACCGAGATTGAATGTAAGTGGTCAATGGCAGCAATCGATTATTTATTTGAGTGAAATTAAAATTTATTTACTTTAATTATTAAAAATATTGTACAAAATTCATCTTATTATTAATAAAATTTATGTCAATATGTAAAATTCTGTAGTGTTTCGCAATTATATTCATACAAAATAAATCAAAACTTTACAGATTTAGTAATATTAACTATAAAGATATTGATAACTATCGATTAAACATCAAAACCGGCCATCATGCAAAAGTCATCTGTCATTACTGTCATTACTGTCATACGAATTTTTTATTTCGTCTAAAATTAAGAAAATTTCCTCAAAGTTGTTAATGTTTTTTATGATTGACGGTACAATTTTGTACGCACCACCTCAATACTCTTTATCGAACGCGTCTGATCCTCTGCTGGTAATATCAGACTCGTTCGATAAAGAGTCACTTTACTGACTTACTTTGAAATTGGTTAAAAGACTGAAATTGGTTAAACAATTTTTCGACCGCGGTACCGCGTGACACCCTGTGTATTTGTTATAAGGATTGTTATACGGATGTATTTCTTTGAGTAAGTTTGTGCAAAAAATCGGATCAGAATAATTTACCTAACGGGGGCGACGTCACAGACTATAGTAATAAGTAGTTAAAACGGTCAAAACAAAGAAACGCACACTCATCAAAAATGCACTTGAGATTCTCGTATAATCAACATTTACTGAATCGATCCAGGAAGAGTCAACTCCAACTAGTAAAAGTTGATTTAAATTTTTAAAATCAACTTTTACGGCTCGTTTCAGTTGGAGTTGACTCCAACTAGTTGGAGTCAACTCTAACTGAGAATCAACTTGAACTGTAACACATAGGCGTAACCGGGGGGGGGGTTTTGGGGGTTGTAACCCCCCCCATTGGGATGTACTTTGAGCTCTATACGCTTAACACCATAGCCCTCAGAGACCTTCGAGTAGTTGTAACCCCCCCCTTTCAGGTAGTTGTAACCCCCCCTTTCGGGTAGTTGTAACCCCCCTTAGGATCATCCTGGTTACGCCTATGCTGTAACATATACAAAAATCTGACGATTTGAGCCGGGCGTAAGGAAATGGGCGAGTCCCAAAGTTTCACAAGTAAAAAGCGAATATTTCGCGAAATTAATGACAGATCGAAAAACTAAAAAATATCTGCTCAAAATTTTTTAAAAATCTATCGAATTATACCAAACACGACTTCCCACGCAGAGAGGGGGGGGGTAAATTTAATATTTTAAATACGAATCCCGCGACATTTCGCGCAATGAACATCAGATCGAAAAACTGTAAAATACACTTATTCAATATTTTTGAAAAATCTATCGAATGGAAACAAACACGACTCCCCACGGAGGTGGAGTGGGGGGTTACTTTAAAATCTTAAATAGGAGCCCCCATTTTTTATTGCAGATTTGGATTCGTTACGGAAAAATAAGTAACTTTTATTCAAAACATTTTTTCGAATTATTGATAGATGGCGTTATAATCGGAAAAAACAATTGTTGGAAATGAAAAATTAAATTAAAAAATGGCAAGCGGCTACTAAAATGGAAAACTTTACTTTACACTTTTAAGACCTACTCTTCACAACCCAATAGGTTCCCATAACGCTTGAGTGACTGCACATTTAGCATACTTTGCTCTATTTTGCTTTATTTTATTATAAATAATAAAATTGCAAATATTTTTTTAGTGCAAATTTTTTAATATAGTGTATTCTAACGAAACTTTAACATTTTGCAGATATCATAATATTTAATATACAGGGTGATTCAAAACGCAAATACAGCCGAACCCGCTTATTAGAATACCGGTTATAGGAATATCCCGGTTTAAGGAATAGAAATTTGATGTCCCGAAACGATTCTACTAGCCAGCCATGATCGGTTATTAGAATATAACGGTTATAGGCATACTTTTGATTGGCACGAAGGCTATTCCAATAAGCGGGTTCGACTGTATAAAAATTTCTAAACTTTCCTAAATGGATCACCCTATATATTATGACGTTTTTGCAAAGATATTTAAATGGTATTTAAGTTTTTTTAACTAATACCTATAACTAAATCTAGGAGTTATTGAGACATTTAGAATGAAATAAAAAACAGACATACTCGCAATCATTTGTTTAATTTCCGACGACCGGTTTCGCTCTCTACAATATGCAGAGCATCACCAGGTCAACGGTTACAAGTAAACTAAATGATGACGTTACAAGGAGTTATTTCTATTAGTCTTCAATAACATGATTTATTGCTTAAATTATGCTAATGGGGATTTGATTGGATAGACAGACAACGCTGCAAATATACTTGTTAACCTATGCAGAATAATTGTCCGTCTATCCAATCAAATCCTTATTAGCATAATTTGAGCAATAAATCATGTTATTGAAGACTATAGAAATAACTCCTTGTAACGGTATCAGTTATAGTATACTTGTAACCGTTAACCTGATGATGCTCTGCATATTGTAGAGAGCGAAACCGGTCGTCGGAAATTACACAAGAAATGATTGCGAGTATCTGTTTTTTATTTCATTCAAAATGATCTCGCATGACATGCAACCCATTCAATTAAATTGTTGAGCTGTCCTATTGACACATTTATTGTTTATAAAATACAACGAACCGATATCTATAAAAAAAAATCCTGTATAAAAGGTATATTTAAAAAACCCTCAAAAGGGCCACATCAAATTCACATAACTAGTTTTCGACTGGCTTACCAGTCATCATCAGTGCTTACCTAAAATGAATATAACCTGATAAAAAAGGCAAAGATGTTGAAATTTTGACTAGGGTTAAAAGATATTAGGTTATACTCACGTGCAATGTACATGCTAACCACCAAGATAGTATTATATAAAAATATGTGGGTCAAAGCCCAGTAAAAGTAGTCCGTCAAGGAAACATGGGTATAAAATGCTACCTTAAGCCTGGATGTTTAAAATATTATCTAATTTGCCCTAGGTAACATCTGAGATCTAGGTATGACTTGTTCACATGTTGGAAGTGAGACGGCAAGTGAAAATGAAATGGTTGGGAACCTCGGAAGGATGACAAGACAAACGACAGTTCCACAGGTAGTTCAAAATAACCTGTCATATTTAAGAGTAAGGTATGCAGATTGTTATAATTAGAAATGATGCAACAACACACCCAATGTGAAAATTATGATTTAAAATTCACCAAACCAGTTGTTATAGTAAAATGGATTTTCGTAAACTGTAAGTGGAACTAGTTAGGCAAACCACATTACACAGGAGTTTAGTGTTCGACAACTAAATACCGTAATAGTTAAAATCTTATTATCAAGAGATCGAAGATTTAAAAAAGCAATTTTGTGGTGATTTAGAGTTATCGAATTTATTTAACTTATTAGTAGCTGTTGGAATTTGTGTAAGTGTGTAAGAAATCACAATGGGGGTGTCTGAGGTGTAAAAATGTCTTAAATTATCTAGGAGATGTATCATTATGAAAGCGCAGACTCAGACTGAGGCAACTATTTCTCAAAGGCAATGCAGGCTGCCCGGATCTCTAAGGGTCCAAAAACCAAAACCCTGATGATGACAGTAGGGGCTGGGTGGGGGGGGTATGAGATATCTGTGAGGCAATTAGTGAAAGGAACAAGAACGAGACCCAGAAAGAAAAAAATAAACTGTTGATTTGGTTTTGCTAGAGATCAGTATTATATGTTGGTGATGACAGATGGAGTAGGTATGGTGATGATAGTCAAATGTAGAAATATAGTGGTTTGTTGTATGCAGATGAAAATTTGTTTAAAATGGATGTTTGCAGATGATGATATCAGTAATTTTTATGTATGTTATGAATAGATAAAATTGGTGAGATGGCTGAAGATGACAAAAGGATTATTGTGACTAGTAACAGATGAAATATTAAAAGTGTGACTGAGAATGAAGCAGTTGAAGTGAGGTGAAAAGAAATATTGTAAATGTATTAAGAGAAAAGTTGTCGATGGAGTGGTTGGAATCCCGATTGAACGAAACATGGCGGTTTACACAATTCGGACTTTTTTGTTTTTCTTTGATTATTTCTAGGTCCTCGTACAAGTCTAATTTTAAGAAGTCTTTCTGTGGGATGTTGTGAAGTAGAGCAACATCATCTGGGATATTCAACGTATCGCTCTTTTGTTTAAGATGTTGTGAAAAGGTAGAGGTGTTCTCTCTTTTGGTGTGTTCAAGAGAGCGAGAAGCAAGTGATCTACAAGTTCTTCCTATGTAAGTAGCATCACAGTCAGAACATTGTAGTCTATAAACACCACTACGATTCATGTAATTGCTATCTTTGGAATTAGAGATTGTCCTAAGTTGTTGGATACTTTAAAGGAAATTTGGATGTTGTCTACTGATCTTTTGATAATGTTCGAAATACCCCCAGATAGCCTATCTTGGTGAAAGGGTATGGAAGCATAAGTAGGTTTGGTTGTCGAATCCCTAGGGAACGCAGCATGTCGTAGACTTTAAGCTGTCTTTTATGAATGAGTCTGTCTATGATGTGTGGAGCGTAACCGTTAATAAAAGCTATTTGACGAAGTATGTTTAATTCTTTATTGTAATTAGATTGTGACAGGGGAATGGTTTCAAGGCGGTGTATGTAACTGTGAAAGGCGGCAAGTTTGTGCGACATAGGGTGGTTAGAAGATAGAGGTATGACATGGTCAGTCTGTGTCGGCTTCCTAAAGATACTGAAATCGAAGTGGTCATTTAATCTGGTAATACTGAGGTCAAGAAAGTTAATTGATTGGGATGACTCTAATTCCATGGTGAATTTAATGTTGGGATGGATTTGATTAATTTTAGAAAATAATAAGTCAGCTGTATTTGAGTGATTTCATAATGATACATCCCCTAGATTATTTAAGACATTTTTACACCTCAGACACCCCCATTGTGATTTCTTACACACTTACACAAATTCCAACAGCTACTAATAAATTAAATAAATTCGATAACTCTAAATCACCACAAAATTGCTTTTTTAAATCTTCGATCTCTTGATAATAAGATTTTATTACGGTATTTAGTTCTCGAACACTAAACTCCTGTGTAATGTGGTTTGCCTAACTAGTTCCACTTACAGTTTACGAGAATCCATTTTACTATAACAACTGGTTTGGTGAATTTTAAATCATAATTTTCACATTGGGTGTGTTGTTGCATCATTTCTAATTTAACAATCTTCATACCTTACTCTTAAATATGACAGGTTATTTCGAACTACCTGTGGAACTGTCGTTTGTCTTGTCATCGTTCCGAGGTTCCCAACCATTTCATTTTCACTTGCCGTCTCACTTCTAACATGTGAACAAGTCATACCTAGATCTCAGATGCCACCTAGGGCAAATTAGATAATATTTTAAACATCCAGGCTTAAGATAGCATTTTATACCAATGTTTCCTTGACGGACTACTTTTACTGGGCTTTGACCCACATATTTTTGTATAATACTATCTTGGTGGTTAGCATGTACATTGCACGTGAGTATAACCTAATATTTTTTAATCCTAGTCAAAATTTCAACATTTTTGCCTTTTTTATCAGGTTATATTCATTTTAGGTAAGCACTGATGATGACTGGTAAACCAGTCGAAAACTAGTTATGTGAATTTGATGTGGTCCTTTTGAGGTTTTTTTAAATATACCCTTTATACAGGATTTATTGTTTTTTGTATCACATGGTATGCAGCCAACTACAGGAAAACTTTTTCCTTGTGGATTTCGATATCTATCCTTTCTGGAAGGGAATGAACCATGGTAATCAATTTTCAAAAACTACAAAGTAGTGCTTATAACAACTACTCATATTCACAAGAGAATCCTCTAATTTCACGTTCTTTATTTGTTTATTATATAATTATCATTATCATCTAATTTACTTAGTGTGACAAATGTGACAAAAAAATCTAAACCATTGGCGTACTAAATCAATTAATTTAGCTTGTAAATACAATTTACAGTAGTTTAAAAGCCTTTTTAAATAAAAAATATTATAAAGTATTGGACTGAATTTAAACATTTAAAGACAGGGAATTTGAAGTTCTCTCAAACGATAATTTGACCCTCATTGCCAATAAAAAAGACTCTTACCCTTGCTTAGTGGTGAAAGTAAAATAATTGAAAATACCGGCAGAATCTCTCCCTCTAATAAAAAAATTACCTATAGCTGGGTTTTTGAAAATGTCGTGGTTCCTGATCATGCCTCTGTTTCGTTTTCATTTGGCCACCCTGTATAACGTTTTCATTAAAGTTAGTAATTAAAAAGATAGAATGTTTTTAGCAGTAGATATTGTAAGAAACTTTGGTAATTTCATATACACTAATAGTGACTTAACATTTTTTTATTAGCCGTTAAACAAGTCGTCACTATAGCAATCATTAAAATCGCATGGATATGCGCATTTAATGCTTAGTTACCAAACATGTTTGTTGATGTAGTACGTAAATAACTTTGATTATGAAACTTTCTCAACAAACATTAACGGTAGTTATGTACCTAAACAAATTTCACAATATTCTACCTGGAGTTCTATTTTAATTAAAAATTGATGGATCTAAAATGAAAACAGTATTCAAACAAATAAAGTGGTTCTAAAATTACATTTGGGAGCAAAAAAATCGACTCACTCAATGAATTGTGGTTTATGCTTAGTAATTTCGTGTTGTGTTCTTTGAATTAAAACAACATTGTCTATTATAGAGCTTCCAAAAAATAATTGTTTTGTTCAAATTAGCAACGTGTTGTAAAATTTGCCTACTTCTGTATTTCTTAGAGAATGCAGTAGAGCGAAGTATGCTAAATGTGCAGTCAGAGCGCTTTGGGGACCTATTGGGTTGTGAAGAGTAGGTCCTAGAACCAAAAAAAGTTAAGTAAAGTTTTCCATTTTAGTGCGGACTTTCAATTTTATAATTATTTTCCATTTGAAAACAATCGTTTTTTCCGATTATAGCGCCATCTATCCATAATTTGAAAAAATGTTTTAAATAAAAGTTGCTTACTTTTACGCAAAGAATCCAAATCTGGAATAAAAATTTGGGGCTTCTATTTAAGATTTTAAAGTAACCCCCACCCCACCTCCGTGGGGGGTCTTGTTTGGTAACATTCAATAAATTTTTCAAAAATATTAAATAAGTGTACAGTAAAACCTCGATATAACGGACTAATTGGGAGGACGGGGTGTCCGTTCAAGCCGAAAGTCCGTTATATAAAAATAGGTTTAAAATAAATAAAAAACATTTTTTTGGAAATATGTACACTGTATTTAAATATAAATAAAAAACACAAACAAAATTCTATTTAATTATCTTCAGAAATTCGTCGTGAAGTGACGTTGTTTGATATCGACACGCTTGTTTTCGGTAATCCTGCTTTGAAAAAGGAATCAAGTTTTGTTTGCACTTTTGAAGTTTGCTCTTTTTTTATAATCAACTCTCTAAAATTACGAAATGGCGTATAATACAGTTGAACTTCGTTGCCTGTACTTCAGTTGAGAATTTCATTTTTTGCAGTGTTGTTTTGCCTTCTTTGCTATCTTCACTTCCATCCTCATGTTTTAGGTTCATAACTTCATCTGGTATTTCACTTTCAGTCGTGATATTATACCCAGGGATACCTTCATCTACTTCTAGCCATTGTAAAATAAAACATCTCAGCTACCTACTTCTTCTCCGGCATTATTAGATATGTATTGTCTTACAGAAATCAGGAATTTCCAACCCTTCTTATCTTATGTCTGCATCTTGGCCAACAGACAATTTTTTTTACTAGATATCCGTTTGGTTTCCAAAATTATTCCCTGATCCTTGGGTTGAATATGTGATGTTGTATTTTTGGCAACAACATACAACTAAAGTTTCTAGGTAGGTGTAGCATTTAGGGTCCACGGAGACCCCGTTGTTATTCAATGTATCTTGGTATGTGACAGGTTAAGCATGTATCATATCAACAGGACGTTTTTAATTTTTTTATATTTGACCAGATTTTTCGTCCGTTATATCCGAAGTCCGTTATATAGAGGTCCGTTATATCGAGGTTTTACTGTATTTTGCAGTTTTTCGATCTTATGCTTATTTTGCGAAATATCGCGGGATTTGTATTTAAAATTTTAAATTTACCCCCCACCCCTCTCCATGAGGGCTCATGTTTGGTATCATTCCATAGTTTATTAAAAAATATTGAAAACGATTTTTTAGTTTTTCGATCTAACGTTCATTTCGCGAATTATTCGCTTTTTTTGTGAAACTTTTTAACTCACCCATTTCCTTACGCCCCGCTCAAATCGTCAGATTTTTTAAATATACACAGCTTTGCATGTCCTTAACTTACCTTATCTTAGTCTGACAATTTCGAGTATTTTTAAGGATAGATTTTTTTTTCGGGCCCCCTTTAACGAACTCCCCTGGGTTAAGAGCTAATATATGATAGAGGTACATCTGCAGGGCACCAGGTTTCTCCCCATATGATAATCTGAGGCGCTCGAGTAACTGTAAAAATCCCCTCTTGGGCTCCCCTACCATAAATACAATATGCTGAAAAATGGCATCCATTCCTTACTAATTAATTGAGTAATGCAGTTCTTATACCGGGTGTCCACTTATATTTTCCCCCATTTTAACTGCCTATAACTTCTAAACGGCTCAAGATAGAAATATGCGGTTTTCGCTGAAATGTTTTATTTTAGTAATAGTTTTGTCTGTATGGACTGAATTTTTTATATCGCTTTCAAATAAGAAAAGAAAATGGCGGATTTTTGAAAAAAACGTTGTTGACTTTTTTTTTAACGGAACACCCAGTATATTTTTTGTAAATTAAAAGAAAGGTCATTCACCTATCCAGCGATATAAAGTTTTTCAAAATCGGTTGTCAAATCACTGAGTAATTAATTTTTAAAATGAGAGGTGCAACGTGGATATCACATACCTAAATAACATAACTAAGCAAATTGATATTATGTTATGTGATTTCCACATTGCATCTCTCATTTTAAAAATTAATTGCTCAGTCATTTGACCACCGAATTTAAAAAAATTTATATCGTTGGATAGGGACATGACCGTTTCTTCAAGTTTTTAGGAAATGACCATTTTTTATGTCATTTTTAAATAAAAAATGGCGGATTTTTGAAAAAAAACGTTGTTGACTTTTTTTATTGAAACACCCAGTATATTTTTTGTAGCTTGAAAAAACGGTCATTTACCTATCCAGCGATATTAAATTTTTTAAAATCATTGCAATCATAACATTGCAAAGATGCAATGTTATGTTTTATGTTATTTAGGTATAGTCTGTTCGCTAAACTCAGACGCAACTTTCTAGATTTATTTTAGTCGGTAACTTTGCCACTTTTAGTAAAATTGGCAAAAAATAGTTACTAAATAGTTAATAATCACTAAATAGTTAGTAATTTTGCCAATTTCTGCATAATTGGCAAAAAACAAAAAAATTATCGACTAAAATATATAGCCAGTTGCGTCTGAGTTTAGCGAACCGACATATTATGTGATATCCACGTTGCACCGCTCATTTTAAAAATTAATTACTCGGTTATTTGACAACCGATTTTGAAAAACTTTATATCGCTGGATAGGTGAATAACCTTTCTTTCAACTTACAGAAAAATATACTGGGTGTTCCATTAAAAAAAGTCAATAACGTTTTTTTTAAAAATCCGCCATTTTTCTTTTCGTATTTGAAAGCTATATAAAAAATTCAATCCATTCAGACAAAACTTTTACTAAAATAAAACATTTCAGCGAAAACCGCATATTTCTATCTTGAGCCGTTTAGAAGTTATAGGCAGTTAAAATGGGGGAAAATATAAGTGGACACCCGGTACCTGTAATATTTCCTACTGAATAGGTTCTAACATCTTTTCCACTAAGAGTGTTCTTATAAATTAGCTTAAAATAATTTTTTGGACTCTGTGAGGATTTCAACTCCGGAAAATGTAGGGAGCATTCTTCCAGGAAATGAGTAACAAAGGAGTATTATCGGGCATAAGGTGATACCACGTGAGAGCTTTCCTGGACGTTTTCGTCTTATTGCTTGGTGCAGCTTGTTCAAACTTTCATTATACAGGTTTGCGTTGATATGCACACTAGGTTCTTTATACCTATAAACAAGGGTCCTTCATGGCCGCAAATAAAGATGTGTTTTACTGCACTTTGATTATAGACGAAGCAACGAAGCACTAAAAAGCCCAAAACCTAGGAATTTTGTGCAGTAAGATGAATCGTCATGCAACTTTTTGCATTCGATTAGAGAGAATGTCAGGCAACTTTGTGAACTAAATTCATCTAGGGCAAAAATTTTTGTGCATAAGAAAATGCATTTTAAAAGTTCATCCCGAAGAGGTGAAAATGAAAAATTTAGAACTCGGGAAATATTGATGGAAATGAGTTGAATTTTTATACTCGGGGGTTTTGGGGATCGCTGAGCACGAATTTCATATCGGCGATGGTCTCCAAGGTACCTGGTGCCCACGGTGGAACTCGTCGCCTAGAGTTTTATGTTATAATCATTAAAAATCAGTCAATATCCATTACTCGGGGAGTTTTTGGGGTCGCCGGCCACGAATTTAATGTTGGCGATGGTCTCCAAGATACCTGGTGCACAGGATGGAACTCGTCGTCTGGAGTTTTATCATTTATCATTCAAAATCAGTCAATAACCATTACTCTGAGGGTTTTGGGGGACGCTGAACAATAATTTCATGTGGTCGATGGTCTCCAAGGTACCTCGTGTCCAGGGTGGAGCTCGTCGTCTGGGTATTATGTTATAATTATTCCAAATTATTTAAAACCACTAGGCGGTGGTTTTAGGGGTCGCTGAGCACGAATTTCATGACGGCGATGGTCTCTTGTTCACCTGGTGCCCAGAGTGGAACTCGTCGCCTGGCGTTTTATGTTATAATCATTTAAAATCAGTTAATAACCATTACCTTGAGAATTTTGGGGTCGCTGAATAAGAATTTTATGTGTTCGATGGTCTCCAAGGTACCTGGTGCCCAGGGTGGAACTCGTCGTCTGGAGTTTTATGTTATAATTATTACAACATTTAAAACCATTACGCGGGGGGTTTTGGGGGTCGCTGAGCACGAATTTCATGACGGCGATGGTCTACAGGGCACCATGTTCCTTGGAGACCATCGCTGTCATGAAATTCGTGCTTAGCAACCCCCAAAACCCCCCGAGAGATGGATATTAACTGTTATGAATGATTATAACATAAAACTCCAGACGAGTTCCATCCTGGACACCATGTACTTTGGGGACCATCGCCGACATGAAGTTCGTGCTCAGCGACCCCTAAAACCTTCAGAGTAATAGTTATTGACTGATTTTGAATGATTATAAATAAAACTTAAGACGACAAGTTCCACCCTGGGCTCCAGGTACCTTGAAGACCATCGCCAATATCAAATTGGTGCTCAGCGACCCCCAAAACTCTCCGAGTAATGGTTTTAAATGATTTGTAATAATTATAACATAAAACTCCAGACGGCGAGATCCACCCTGGGCTCCAGGTACCTTGAAGACCATCGCCAACATGAAATTGGTGCTCAGCGACCCCTAAACCCTTCATAGTAATAGTTATTGACTGAGTTTGTATGATTATATCGTAAAACTCCAGGCGACGAATTCCACCCTGGGCACCAGGTATCTTGGAGACCATCACCGTCATGAAATTTATTCTCAGTGACCCCCAATAATCCCCGAGTAATGGTTTAAATGATTTGTAACAATTATAACATAAAACTCCAGACGACGAGTTCCACCCTGGGCACCAGGTACCTTGGAGACCATCTAACACATGAGATTCTTGTTCAGCGACCCCAAAATCCTCAGAGTAATGGTTATTGACTGATTTTGAATGATTATAACATAAAACTCCAGGCGACGGGTTCCACTCTGGGCACCTGGTACCCAGGAGACAATCGACGTCATGAAATCCGTGCTCAGCGACCCCCAAAACCCCCCGCTTAATGGTTTTAAATGATTTGGAATAATTATAACATAATACTCCAGACGACGAGCTCCACCCTGGCACCAGGTACCTTGGAGACCATCGACCACGTGGAATTCTTGATCAGCGACCCCCAAAACCATCAGAGTAATGGTTATTGACTGATTTTGAATGATTATAACATAAAACTCCAGGCGACGAGTTCGACCCTGGGCACCAGGTATCTTGGAGACCATCGCCAACATTAAATTCGTGGCCGGCGAACCCAAAAACCCCCCGAGTAATGGATATTGACTGATTTTTAATGATTATAACATAAAACTCTAGGCGACGAGTTCCACCGTGGGCAGCAGGTACCTTGGAGACCATCGCCGATATGAAATTCGTGATCAGCGATCCCCAAAACCCCAGATTATAAAAATTCAACTCATTTCCATCAATATTTCTCGAGTTCTAAATTTTTCATTTTCACCTCTTCGGGATGCACTTTTAAAATGCATTTTCTTATGCACAAAAATTTTTGCCCTAGATGAATTTAGTTCACAAGGTTGCCTGACACTCTCTCTAATCGAATGCAAAAAGTTGCATGACGATTCATCTTACTGCACAAAATTCCTAGGTTTAATGCTTCGTTGCTTCGTCTATTATATTTGGACGGATGGTTAACATCCAACGCCATTTTCAAGTCACAGTACTAAAAATATCAGTCAAATACGAATGATAGTAACTGATTAGTGTGACGTTTATAAACATAAATACCATTACAGAACACCATTTGAGGGATTACAACTGTTTCCAAGGCTCACCTGATGAACGATGGGTTTCAATTGAACATGCATTATGTATAAATACATATTAGTTACCACCGCAATACATACTAGAGAAGAAAAGGAAGAGCTCAGATAGATGTATGATCCTAGGAAACCTCCTGAAACGAAATGGATAAAAACAGCACTGAATAGAGTCTAGTGGAAATGACAAAGGAAGGTGTATGTTGAAAAATAGATAGAACAAAACAAAAATAAAATTAAATTAAATAAAAATTAAAAAGGAGGCTCTCAAGGAAATATACGCAGTAGTATAATAATATGTCTTAGGTCAGTTTTATTGACGCATATAAAAGAAACGTCACCGTTTATATGACTGTCATTTAAATACCAATAAATCGGAGATTTAGACACCTCATATTCTTTAAGTGCTACATGTTCTATGAATATTTTACACTTTCGTAATTGACTACATCACAAAAAGTTATTGTATAACGGTTAAGAATTTTAACAATCATAAAGTTACTACAATTTGAGTTTTACACACACGATATGCCACCTTTCTATTTTGGGATAATTTCTAATATACATGCAAAATCACAAACCTAATCTGTTTTTAAACAAGCAAACAACATTCACATCTTCTTTCTGCAAACACTATACTATTCTATAATTTTACACACTTTTAACATAGTATTTCAATATGGTTTTTCAGTAGTTATCTCCATGTTTCATTGACTTTATTTCGTTCCTGTTTATTGACAAAAAATGTTTAGTTTTCTAATCCGGACTAAAAGAAATAAAAGACATGCTGTACGAAATAAAAACTATAGTTATACAGTGTGTCAATTTTAAAATTTACAATGGCTATATCTCACGAACAAAAGCTGAAAACGAAAAATGCTTGAAACCGTTTCTAGGATAGTAAGGGGGAACTAAAATGACATAAAAGAGAACTCACCCCCATCAACCCCCTAGGCCCCCACCCACCACAACCAAAAAAGTTTAAATTGCAAACCCCTACTTGTGATACATCATTGAAAAGGCTATAAAAAATGCTATCCAATGGTATAAATGATAATTATACAGGGTGAAGCAATAATTGTGAAACTTTGGCTTAAATGAAAAATTTAATGAGGTTTTGTTGAACTACAAATTTGATAAAAATGTCAATTAAGTAAATGTTCAAAGTGGGTTCCGTTGTTTTGTAAACAATAATACAGTCTATTTTCAAATTCTGCACGAAATTTGACAAATAGTAATAGGGCGACATGCTTGAGTAATTATTTCTCGCAATTTCCCAAGTGACGCAAGTTAAGTTTTATAAACAACTGATTTAAGTCAAAAATGGCAAATTAAGTTTTAATTAACAAAAAAAAGTACGAGCGGACACGTACCATTTAAAATAATAGTCCGGGAGATAGCATTACAAATACAAAGGTCATAGTAAGCCAGCTGATATTAACACCCTGTATAATTATTATTTATACCACTGGATAGTACTTTTTATAGTAGGATAGTATATCACTTTTTTCTATGGGGTTACCCTTAATCAGTTGTTTATAAAACTCAACTTGCTTCACTTGGGGAACTGCGAGAAAGAATTACTCAAGCATGTCGCCCTATTACTAGAACATTTGCTAAATTTCGTGCAGAATTTGAAAATAGGCTGTATTATTGTTTACCAAACAACGGAATTCACATTAAGTGTTTACTTAATTGACATTTTTAATAAATTTGTAATTCAACAAAACCTTATTAAATTTTTCATTTAAGCCAAAGTTTCACAATTATTGCTTCACCCTGTATAATTATTATTTATACTATTGAATAGCATTTTTTATAGCCTTTTCAATGATGTATCACAAGTAGGGGTTTGCAATTTAAACTTTTTTGGTTGCGATGGGTGGGGCCTAGGGGGTTGATGGGGGTGAGTTCTCTTTCATGTCATTTTAGTTCCCCCTTACTATCCTAGAAACGGTTTCAAGCATTTTTCGATATCAGCTTTTGTTCGTGAGATATAGCCATTGCAAGTTTTAAAATTTAAAATTGACACACTGTAACTTCGGAAGAAATGGTCATGCATCTACACCTACACAAATGAAACCACTGCATGGGTGGTATTTTCGAATTCATTCGATCACATTTCTCATACGAAATTAGAACAAATTCGCTCGAAATCCAGTTTCTTGTATTTTCGAATACCTCGTGTACGAATTTTTTGGTATACGATGACTCGAATGGGTCCAAGTTTAAACCATTCCAATTTTGATGTTCGTATATGAATTAAAGTAAAAATAATTATCATTATGTGCGTGGACGTCCGATGATATCTCAGCTGATGGTTTTTGAATCGTTGTTGTATACAATTTAAGATTGGATGCGTCTCAATAAATTCGCTTAACTCTTTTTTTGGTCGGCCGATACTGAACCACCATATTTCATGCCCTTTTTTGCTCTGACCTTGTTTACAGCTGACCTAAAAAGTTCATTAGTGGTGCAGCCAAACCACTTCCTCAAATTCCGCAACCATGACATTCTTCTAAGGCCTGGATTCCGTTTTCCTTCTATTTTTCCTTGCATTATATTTTGAAGTAATGCGTATTTATGACCTCTCATCAGGTGACCCAAATACTCGAGTTTTCTTCGTTTTATCGTTAACAAAATTTCTGGGTCTCTTCCTATCCTTCGTATTACAGTAAAACCTGCCATATCTGGATCAATGTGGCGACAGATCGATCCGGATATGAAAAAATCCTGATATCAAGACCACTACTTCTTTTATAGTCTCTGAAACGTTTTCTCCTTCATACATTCCAGTAATCAACGCCGTCAATAACTGTCGCCGATAGACACGTTTTATAGATTCTATAATACATTATTTCGCCATCTTTTAGTTTTTCTTTTAATGCGTTTTCCAACAGCAGGACTGCAATTCTCGGTAGATTTCGGTAGATCTGGACGGCGCAGAACCGTCCGGATATGGGGAGGTCCGGATATGACAGGTCCGGATATGGCAGGCTGTACTGTACTTCAAGATTGCTGATTCTTTCAACCCAACTTGTCTTCAGCATTCGACGGTAGCACCACATCTCGAAACTTTCAATATTTTTTATGTTGTTCTGTTTGAGAGTCCAGGCCTCTACACCGTATAATAGCGTGTTAAATACGTAGCCTCTTAGCATTCTTAATCGTAGAGGGATGCTTATATCTCTGTTGTAGAAGAATTTTCTCATCTTTATGAAGGTGGCCCTGGCAATTTCGATACGTCTATTTATTTCATTGTTTTTGTCTCCAGTTTCGTTTATTAAAGTTCCCAAGTATTTGTAACTTGATAATTTTTCAATTTTAATGCCGTTTATACTAATATATGCTGGTTGTGTCATGATTTTACTGAAGACCATATACTTGGTTTTTTTGATATTAATTTTTATGCCATAATTGTTGCAAGCAATATTTATGTTTGTAAGTAATTGTTGTAATTCTTCTACTGTTCTTGCAACTAGTACAGTGTCGTCTGCGTATCGAATATTATTTACAACCTCTCCATTGATTACGATTCCTTCATTTGCCTGCAAAAGGGCTTCCTGACAGATGCTTTCACTATATACATTAAATAGCAGTGGTGACAAAATGCATCCCTGTCTTACTCCTTTACGTATTTCTATTGCTTTTGATATCTCATTTTCTATTTTGATGTTAGCTTTCTGATTCCAGTATAAGTTGAGAATTATTCGCAGATCTTTATTTTCTATGTCTTTTCTTTCAAGAATGCCTCTTAGCCTATCGTGGCGTGCTCTGTCAAACGCTTTTTCAAAATCGATAAAACATGCATGTACTTCTTTATTAACGTCTAGGCATCTTTGTATAAAAACATTCAAACCGAAGAGAGCTTCTCGAGTACCTAGTCCTTTTCTGAACCCCATCTGCGTATTACTAATATCTGACTCCAACTTTTGATAAACTCGGTTGTGGATGATTTTTAGAAATATCTTTAGTAGATGGCTCATTAAAGATATTGTTCGATGTTCTGAACATTCTTTTGCATTGGATTTCTTTGGCAGTGTAACGAATGTAGACAGTAGCCACTCTTGAGGTATAATACCAGTATTGTATACTGTATTAAATAAGTTCAATATTATACCTATTGATTCATCATTTAAGAGCTTTAGTAATTCAGTAGGAACCTCATCGGGTCCATTTGCCTTTCCAATTTTGGAATTTCTAAGTGCCATTTCTACTTCACATTTTAGGATTTCAGGTCCCGTTTCACCATTTACCTGGACAATGTTATTTCTGTTGTCCTCAAACAATTCTCTTGTCTATTCACTCCATCTATTAATTTTTTCTGTTAAGTCTATAATAATATTTCCGTCTTTGTCCTTAAGCAAACTTATTTGATGTCTTCTTTGGGTTCCTTTACTTTTTTACGTATATTGAATGTGTCATACTTTCTTTCATAGTCTTCCATTTCTACACATTGTTCTTTAATCCATGATTCTTTGGCCCTCTTTATTATTTGGTTTATGTTCTTATCAACCTCTATCACCATAAAATAGGTTAAGTAAAATTATCAATTATTCTTCTTTCTTTTCTTATTTGAGCTTTGGTTGTTCGAATTTGCAGTGCTGCCGATGCCGGTGCAAATTCTTCTAGTATACGTATATCATTTAGAATGATATTCAAAAATAGAAATTTAGATTCGTTTACGAAATTTTTCATTCGAGTTAACTCGCATACGAAAAAATTCGATTGAATTCGAAAATATGTCCCCTGAACGCATGAACAATAAAATTATAAAAAATGAATGGGTTGCATGTGTGAGTCCATACTATTTTAGTAAAGAAAAGAGAGACGTTCTCACAAACAATTTATTTTACAACTGACGACCGGTTTCGCTGTCTACAATATTCACAGCATCTTCAGGTCACGGTAAAAGTAATAGTGACATTTGAGTTTTCTTTGTAAATAAACCCAAATTAGAGGAATTTTTACAATTCTTAAAAATCAAAAAGAAATAAGATATGTAGTAGTACACAGATTGCTTTCCTCATCAAAAAATTCCTAAACTCCTGTTATGTCCATCTCCTTTGTGTGCGTTCGAGAATCTGTTATGTGTTATTTATCGACTTTAAAACAAAAACATATTTCAAAAAAAAATTTTTTTAACTTTACAAAGAAACCATATAATTCAGCTCAACCAGGTAACTTTTTCAAAGATCTTGTGAGATTAATTTTCAATCTACTCAACTATTTATTACATTCAACAGATATTAACATAAATGAATGATTTTTTCATCTATTATTATAATTTTTTCATATTTGCCTTTTGTACCTTTTTCTAACTTTTTAGTAATATCTCATAAAATCTCATTGTTGCACAAATAATCATAACTTTATATTACTATAAATTTAATTTCATGTACAGTTACCTTTACACTTGACTTTAATTCTGAATTATTTATTAATGATTTTATTGTTTGACACTTTTATTATTAAAAAAATTTAGCAAATTTTTACCTAATTACTATTGTTCAATTTAATTTCAATATCTCCAACAAATCAAATTAAAACATTTTCACAATCACACCACAACTAATACACAACTGACCAATTCTGGTTTAAGAAAATTGCACAACCAATCTTACATCTATTAGTTCTTGAACATCCAGAACAACATCTAATAATCCCAACTAAATTAAAATATACACTATTCATTAAAAATATAAAAATAACATCACTTTATATATAACTAACAATTTTTTTGGTTTTACGGTTTAATGTCGTGTTTCCTTACTAATCGCCTCAAGATCCTGCCAATTATTTTGTTTTGTTAATGCATTACATTCAAATCTGTCCCTCTACCATCTCTCCCTTTAGCATAATATAGAGAAAAAGTATGATATTGAATACTACTATATTCTTCCCGTATACCGGAAACATTTAATTTTACTTTTACCGTGACCTGAAGATACTGTGAATATTGTAGACAGCGAAACCGGTCGTCAGTTGTAAAATAAATTGTTTGTGAGAACGTCTCTCTTTTCTTTACTACAATAAAATTATAGTTTTGCAACCTAAAATAAACGTGGATGTGTAGAAAAAAGCCCAGAATTTGTTGGGTAGACGAAGATTTCCAGGTCTAAAGACGTCCATAATCCAAATTGGCTCTCAGGTGGTTTGTAGGACATACAAATAATAGAAAGCGTTAGGAAGTGGGTCTAAAGATCTAAATGGGGAAAACTGAAGTCGAGAAGGAAGTAAAAAGTGAATCATACTAACTGAAAGGGAAATAGATAAAAATTGAACTAAATAAAAATGAAAAAGTGCTCCACTTTATCTTTTTTCTGAGTGACAAGGATTTATTTTGGAGGATTCATACCCATAGATATAATAATTAGTAGATTAGGCAAGGTATGGGCCGCTCTGTGTATCGAGGTGTTACTCCAATATTAAGGATTGAGTGGTCCAGCCATCTTTGTCTGTCACATGCGCGGGAACCCCTTTTAAAAAGACATAGTCAGACCACGGATCCACTGCTTCCGCGTTACGCTTTTTTGCTCAGTACGCCTTGTCCATCCTTAATATGTATATGTTCATACCCCAATAAAAAAATATAAAAACTATAGAGCAAATAATAGGTTAGATCTTTTCCTAAAATGTCCAAAGTAAGAAGGAGCAACCACTAGTACCTTATGTTGTTTTTATTAAAAATTATTAGAGTTTATTTTCTGTCCAAGAGAAGATAAGTATAGTAGAGATCAAAATAATACAAATTGGTTACCTTCTAGCTATGTTTATTGCTGGATCAAAAGCTCAGTATGGTAACTAACTGGGCATATTAAATAACATTTTACACAAAACAGAATATCCAATACAAAATGATAATTTCAAAACGTTTAAATTCTATATCACTCTAAATGACCTGGTAAAATATTGGATTCCAAAACGTTCTCAATAATAAAAGATACCTTTAAAATAATAAAAATAATAACGGATAAAACGCATTAAGAATTTACCCTGGTTATAATGGTAGGGAGCAAAGTATGCTAAATGTGTAGTCACTCGAGCGTTATGGGGACCTATTGGGTTGTGAAGAGTAGGTCCTAAAACCAAAAAAAGTTAAGTAAAGCTTTCCATTTTAGTGGGGACTTTCCATTTTTAATTTAGTTTTCCATTTCCAACAATCGTTTTTTTAGATTAAAGCGCCATCTATCCATAATTCGAAAAAATGTCTCGAATAAACGTTACTTATTTTTACGTTAGGAATTAAAATCTGCAATAAAATATGGGGGCCCCATTTAAAATTTTAAAGTAACCCCCCACCCCACCTCCGTGGGGGTCGTGTTTGGTGCCATTCGGTAGATTTTTCAAAAATATTGAATAAGTGTATTTTTCAGTTTTTCGATCTGATGTTCATTTCGCGAAATATCGCGGGATTCGTATTTAAAATATTAAATTTACCCCCCAACCCCTCTTCGTGGGAAGTCGTGTTTCGTATCATTCGATAGATTTTTGAAAAATATTAAGCAAGTATTTTTTAGTTTTTTGATCAGTCATTCATTTCGCGAAATATTCCCATTTTTCTGGTGAAACTTTGGGACTCGCCCATTTCCTTACGCCCGCTCAAATAGTCAGATTTTTGAAATATACACTGGTTTGCATGTACTTAACTTACCTTATTTTAATCTGACAATTTCGAGTTTTTCTAAGGATAGATCTTTTTTCAGTCCCCCCTTAACGAATTCCCCTGCATTAAAGAAAATATATGGTAGAGGTACATTTTTCAGGGTACAAGGTTTCTTCCCATGTAATAATCTTGAGTATTTTGCTCGAGTAACTGCAAAAATCCCCGCTTGGGCTCCCCTACCATAATAATCTATTTATTTTAGGGTTACGTTGATTAAAGTCATTCATTTTTACATTACTAGTAATAAAAGAAAGAAAAAATTAAAAAATTACCTTTGCTGTACATATACCTATCCTTTACGCACTTAACTGATTTCACAAATGAAAAGTGAAATGTAAAATATAATAGGTTGTGAAATAAAAAGAAATGAAACTTGTAGAGGTGGGAAATTATCGTTAGAAACCTATAAATTTACATTACATTACGTGATAGTTTTCCACCTTTAGATGTTAACCTAAGAGCTAGTTGAATTCAGTCATAATTAGACGTATAACGTTTAGTATGACGTTTCGCAACATATTTTAGTTGAGCTATTTCTATTATTAGTTTGATTTATAATTAAAAGGGCTACTAACTAATGTTTTCACTAGCATCTGTCTTAATTTATTCAATAATTTGTTCTAAAATGGGAATTTAAAATAGTGTTTTTCGACGTCATACGTATAATTATGACTGAAGTCAACTAGTCACATATAAGAATTTGTCTTTATCTCGTACTATCTCATAACTTAATATGTTTTCCATCTATTGCGTTTTGTCGGTTCTTAGATCACTGTTTAAATGTATCAACAAAATATTAATTTAATTATATAACTGGTTAATTTTTGTAACAAAATAAATAAATTCGAATATATTCTTTTTTGTTGTGAATGATCATAGAAAAAATCATATATGACAACTTTTCCCAAGCATTTGATAAATAGGTTTTATTAAAATTACATTAAACTACATACAATAAACACAATAAAAATATTATGTAATATCCTTGATTAATCAACCAGATATAATGCTAATTTAATTAAACCGCTCGAAACAGATACTCAACAACTCGATAAATGTATTAAAATCGAATAAATAATATTTAGAAAATGTCAACAAACAATTGGTTTGTGTATATTGTTTTTTGTGACAAATATTTAAAATAATGGTATACAGGGTGTAACGAAAACACAGGTCATAAATTAAATCACATATTATGGGACCAAAAATAGTTCGAATGAACTATAAAATGAAAATCGATTTTTTTGAATATATCGAAAACTATTAGAGATTTTTTATTGAAAATGGACATGTGGCATTCTTATGGAAGGAACATCTTAAAAAAGAATTATAGTGAAATTTGTGCACCCTATAAAAATAGTATAGGGGGTTTGTTCCCTTAAACCCCCCCCCCCAAACTTTTGTGTACGTTTCAATTAAATTATTATTGTGGTACCATTAGTTAAATTCAATATTTTTAAAACTTTTTTGTCTCCTAGTATTTTTTCGATAAGGCAGTTTTTATCGAGTTGCGGCTTTTTTTTAATATGTTAACATAAAAATTTTATGGGGGTTTTGTTCCTTTAAACCCCCCAAATGTTTGTGTACGTTCCAATTAAACTATAACTGCGGTACCATTAGTTAAACACATTGCTTTTAAAAGTTTTTTGCCTATTTGTATTTTTTTGGATAAGGCACCTTTTATCGAGATGTGGTTTCTTTTTTAATATGGTTCAAAATATACCTAAAAATGTAAATCATATAATAATAGCTATTTGTATAACAAGGGAGGAAAGTGCTACTTTTCCTCCCGAGAATGAAGTTTACTGCCCGACGCGTAGCAGTAATCATTCAAGGGAGGAAAAGGCACTTTACTCCCATGTTATACAAATAAAACTTAAATGTTAAAATTTATTAAATCTAAAACTAACAAGTAGGTACAATATATCTGTCAACTGTCAAATATAAGTCAAATTATTAATGTAAACATTGTTAAATCGAAATAACAATTTACTGTTTTTTACCATTCTGCAAAATACAGGGTGTTTTATAAATAAACGTTAAAATGTATAGATACTTACGTAATAGAAAATAGATATTTTACAGGGCGTCAATAAGTTATATTTCATGAATGAAATACCATGACGTCACTTTTACTTTTCCTCCCTAGGGAGGAAAAGTACAACTTTGCTCCCTAAAATCAGGTCCGGAAAAGTATACTTTCGGTAGAGGTAGGTGGAAAATAAATTTTCATATTATTACCAAGTCTCCATAATCATACTTAGCCATATACAAATATGTGGTGGATTTGACAACTATTCAAAATATCTCGATAAAAGCTGATTTTTCGAAAAAGTACTAAGAGGCAAAAAAGTTTTTAAAACATTGTGTTTAACTAATGGTACTACAATAATAATTAAATTGGAACGTACACAAAAGTTTGGGGGGTCTAAACGAACAAAACCCCCATAAAATTTTTATGGGGTGTCCAAATTTCACTATATTTTTTTCTTAAGATACTACTATCATAAGAATGCCATATGCCTATTTTCAATAAAAGATCTTTAATAGTTTTCGATATATTGGAAAAAATCGATTTTCATTTTGTAAATTCAAAGGGCTGTAACTTTTTTTATGTGCACATTTGTACTAAGGTAAATTAGGTTCAATCGAATTATTTTTGGTCCCAGAATATGTGATTAAAATTATGACCTGTATTTTTGTTACACCCTGTATAAATATAAAAAATAAAATTAGTTACATTTACTCCTAAATCTGGTTCTATTAGGGATGGGAAAAACCTACCGATTATATCCTCAAACCAGTTTTTTTACTCCGTAATAACCGGATTTTCCGATTTTTTGTTCCGGTTATAATCGGTTTTTTCTTTTAAAAGAAATAACCGGTGAAAAACCAGATAAGTTACCTACGGGAAAAATAATTAATTCAGAGAAAAAATGGGAAAAGCTCTTCGCTCCCGCTCGAGCAAAGAAGAAATTGTAAGCTGACCGAAACCGATTTGACAATACACATGACTCATTTCTCTATTTTTGATCCCAATTAGCTAGTTCCAACTTCCAGTTTCCCCTTCCCCACCTCACTACGCAGTACGTAATACACGCCGACGCCGTTTATATATTGATTATCTTGATATCGATAAATTCTTTCGATAGTATCGATGTCGATAATATTGATATCGATTCGAATGGAGTATCGCAAATTATAGTGCAATGTAAATGTAACATTATAACCTATTGGTTATTGACTACTGATTAAAAAAACCAAACCCTGGTGTTTGGAAGAACCGGTTTTTTGACCTGTTATAATCGTCGCGACAGGTTAAACCGTAAGTAGAAAAAAAACCAAAAACCGGTATTTTGTCAACAACCGCTGTTCTACAGGGTGTTCAGAATCTCTCCTGACAACCGGAACCAGAGATTCCTCAGATAATTTTAAGACAATTTAATCTAATTCATTTAGTCAGAAAATACTTCCTAAGGGAGCTAGAGCTATTTGAAGATGTCGTCTTGTAATTAGTTTTTTTATGTACCTTCAGAACATTTCTATTCAGAAAAACTAAAACTGGTACGCCTATTTATCTTCCATAGATAAATCTATTTCATTAATTGCGATTTCTAGTATCGGTCATAGGCGTCCTTTTTGGGTAGGGCAACTGCTATTTTATCGCATAACTTTTTTATCTTTAACTTTTCAGAATTTTTGATACTGAATTATTAAAGCATGAGATATTCTACTACACAAAATAGTACCATTGCTTTTAATTCGGTAGGATGCACCGTTTTCCAGAAAAATGAATTTGAAAATTTTTCGCTTTTGAATTTGAAAAAATATTTAAAATCCTTTTGTTGCCCTCGTGACAACTTGACATACTTTCAAAACTGTCAAAGTGTCAATCAGGATGTGAATCGGTAATTTTAGAGCTCTTGTGTAATTATAAGTGATTATTTCATTCATAGGAGATTCTGACCAATAGAAAGCTACAGAAATCTGAATTAAATCGATAATTTTTGATAATCTCCCGTCGTTAGTATATTACGTCAGATGCCCTTCGTTGCTACGAAAAAATACATTCAGTGACATTAATGACAATTAATGTTTTAAAAATTATAAAAGTGATGACTTTCAATAGTCAAATATTTATAAAAACTGTGTGTTTAATGGTACTTACCAAATTGGTACATAAATAATAAAAATGGTACATAAATTACAATAAAATTTTGGTTTTGAACAGTTTTATTCATGAAATAATCGCAACAAATTGCACTCGACCTCTGAAATTAATATAGAATTTTTGCTCTCGTGACACTTTGACATAATTTCACTCGCCTTCGGCTCGTGAAATTAAAACTGTCAAAGTGTCACTCGGGAAAAATTCAATAATTTCAGAGCTCCTGTGCAATTACTATTGATAATTTTATTTAATAATGACACTCTCAACTATACGCTGTGAGCTCGTACGTAGAGGGGATATTTACAAATTCGCGAGAGCCAGTAGTGACAAGTCTGTAAACCTTTACCGGAAATTTGACATAAAAATATCAAATAATTAATTTAAAATTAAAATTAAAAACATTAATTATAAAAAATATTAGTTGGTCAAAGCTGTGGTATATATTTTTACCTTAAATATACTTACATTTTAAATACTGAATTTAAGTTTTTTTAATGTTCCGTAATATGTAATTATAAATTAATCTGTTAATCTTGGCGCCATCTACACGATAATTGTGAAAGTATCCGAAGTAAGAAATTAATATTTCATCAATAAAACGTCAAAATGATTAGCAAAATTAAAAAAAAAATCGATTACAATTTAATTACTTTTTTGGGCTGTAAATATTAAGCGATAACAATTAATAATAAATTTAAAAATTACCGGTGAAAGTTGAATTAGTAGCCGCTAGGAGCGACACCAGCGAAGCTCAGAGCGTATAGGGTGGCCGGAAAGTCCTTTTACACTAATAATAATAATGTTTCAACATCTGGCCAATATTTATTTGCGTTTAGGCGCATGCGCATCTTCAAGGGCACCTGTCTGGTCCGACAGACAGACAACATAGGATGCGATTGAAACATGATGGCGGCCACAAGAGAGTCTACAATTGAAGCGTGTCGATTACTGCTTCAACACTTTCCAAGAGTATGTGACAAACAAAATGTTCTGTTCATCGATAAGTTTGCGATTTCTCGAAATCAAAATGTTTATTTCTGGGCAAATGACAACCTTCATTTCTTTGAAGAAGTGAAAAAACCCCGCCTCCTGTTATGGCATGGGCTGGAATTATTTCAACTTATCTGTTTGGGCCATATTTTTTTGAAGGCTCCACAACTTATCTCACTTATTTATCTGCAGATAATCAAAGAAAGGTTATTGTTGCAATTGACAGCTCAGGGCACTGCTGACACTATTTATTTTCAACAAGATGGCGCCTCATCCCATTTTCCCCTCGTTGTTTACAAACGCCTGAATGAAATCTTCCCGAACCGATGGATTGGATGTGGTTCTCCAATTTCTTGGCCTCCAAGACGTCCATATTTGACAGCGCCGGACAATTTTCTGTGGAATTTCATTAAAGAGAACATTAGAAATGCAGATATAACATAAAATAAAAATGTATACCATTTTTATTCAGTTGCAATGCGAAGGCAAAACAATCTTATTTTTCACTTAGAACTAGAACAGGGTGCAGTCCAGCACTCTGAATCGATGATTTTCGAATCTTATTGGAGTCATCATCGGAGAGGCGTAGGCCTGCTGCTCTCTGCTCAAAGTGAACACACCATGAAAGTTTATCCCCACATTGCAACTGACGTGTATGGATTAGGTGACTAGTGTCATCTGGCAATTGAAAGGTAAAGTTTTCAATCCTAATAGCAACATTAATAATATTGAAAAATATTAAAAATATTACTAAAAGATTTTTAAATTGAAAAACTTATTGGTCCATTTCCCTGGTAACACCTCCAAGGCTTCTAAAAGGGCCTAGCCGGGTAAGAGGGTGAAAAGTGCCCCCAGCTCGATTTAAATTCCATATAGGCCACTTTTTAGCACATATAGAGGAACTCACTTTCTGAAATTTTTAGCCCCCTAGGTGGTCACGTGACCCCCCTAGAGCCTAATTAGGCTTTTTATGTTTTTATTTTTTATCTCAGCCGCGTCAAGAGCTAGCCAAAAACTTTATTTAAAAAAGTTGTAAGTTTCAAAAAGATCTATATGAACAAATTTCTTTTTTATATTTTGGCGGGAAATTCGAATTTTTAGAACAATTTTAAACTTTTAAATAACTCTAAAAAAAAACTAAGACACTCGTTTTTACTAAAATCAATTATAATGTGTAATTTTGCACAATCTTTCACCCTGAATTTTTTCAGATTTTTAAAATTGGTGAAACGTACCTTTACAAATAAAAAACCGCATTTTTTCGGTTTTTTTTTCGTTTTTTGATACAATTTTATACATATTTTTCAAAAAAGGTAACACTGTCACTAGAATAGGTAAAAAACTGAAAAATAATTGGGGTTTGCTTAATAAAAATTTTTTGTAACGCCATCCATTTTCAAGATACAGGGCGTTGAAGAAAACAAAATTTTACACATTTTTTACGATTTTGCTGAAACTACTGGCAACATTGTAATAAAACTTGGCGGGATTTAAGAGGTGGTTATTGTGCATGTTTTGACATACAACTAAGGATTTGATATTCATCATTGGCGCGTATAGGGGTAATGGCCTGAACTTTTTAAAGAATAAAAATAGTACGCCACTGACATATTTCAAATTAACAATCATTTTTGAATTCCTCGTTCAATTTGTGACAAAAAATGTATCTTCTTATTTTTTCATACGACGCGCCATTTTTATTCAAAAAATAAAAGATCTTAACCCTTACAAAGTATTCGAACCTCTAGTAGTTTCTGCATCTACATAATATAAATAAATAAAACTCGTACATCCATTATCAAAATTAATTCGAATACTTTGGAAGCGTTAAGATATTTTATTTTTTTGCAGGAAAACGGCGCGTCGTATGAAAAAATGAGAAGATAGATTTTTTATTGCAAATTGAACGAGGAATTCAAATATGATTGTTAATTTGAAATATGTCAGTGGCGTACTATCTTTTTTTCTTTGAAAAGTTCAGACCATTACCCCTATGCGCGCCAATGATGAATATCAAATCCTTAATTGTATGTCAAAACATGCACAATAACTACCTCTTAAAACCCGCCAAGTTTTATTACAATGTTGCCAGTAGTTTCGGCAAAATCGTAAAAAATATGTAAAATTTTGTTTTCTTCAACGCCCTGTATCTTGAAAATGGATGGCGTTACAAAAAATTTTTATTAAGCAAACCCCAATTATTTTTCAGTTTTTTACCTATTCTAGTGACGGTGTTAAATTTTTTGAAAAATATGTATAAAATTGTATCAAAAAACGAAAAAAAAAACCGAAAAAATGCGGTTTTTTATTTTTAAAGGTACGTTTCACCGATTTTAAAAATCTGAAAAAATTCAGGGTGAAAGATTGTGCAAAAATACACATTATAATTGATTTTCGTAAAAACGAGTGTCTTAGTTTTTTTTTCAGAGTTATTTAAAAGTTTAAAATTGTTCTAAAAATTCGAATTTCCCGCCAAAAAAAATTAAAAAAAATTTTTCATATAGATCTTGTTGAAACTTACAACTTTTTTAAATAAAGTTTTTGGCTAGCTCTTGATGCGGCTGAGATAAAAAATAAAAACATAAAAAGCCTAATTAGGCTCTAGGGGGGTCACGTGACCACCTAGGGGGCTAAAAATTTCAGAAAGTGAGTTCCTCTATATGTGCTAAAAAGTGGCCTATATGGAATTTAAATTGGGTTGGGGGCACTTTTCACCATCTTACCCGGCTAGGCCCTTTGCAAGCCAGATGGATGCTGCAGTGAAGACAAAGGGAGGGAATTATAAAAGGTTGCAATTTACAACCCCCGTCTGCAGCTTGGTAAAGTTCCAACGGAAAATGGACCTAGTTACTCTATAGAAGTAATACTAATATAACATAAAATAAAAATGTATACCATTTTTATTCAGTTGCAATGCGAAGGCAAGACAATCTTATTTTTTACTTAGAACAGGGAGCGCAGTCGTCCAGCACTCTGAATCGACGATTTTCGACTCTTATTGGAGTCATCATCGGAGAGCCGTAGGCCAGCTGCTCTCTGCTCGAAGTGACCAAACCATGAAAGTTTATCCCCACATTGCAACTGACGTGTATGGATTAGGTGACTAGCGTCATCTGGCAATTGAAAGGTAAAGTTTTCAATCCTAATAGCAACATTAATAATATTGAAAAATATTAAAAATATTGTTGTTCTGAAGCTATTTTCTTGTGGCATTTTTATAATCAAGTATATTCAAATGGGAAATAAGCCACAATTTTACCTAAAAATGATTTTATTAACGTTTCGACGCCCAAGTCGGGTGTCGTTGTCAAAATACAAAATAATACTAAATAAACAAAAATGTTGTTGCTTAGTAAAAAATTCTTCTAATAATTTATTTAATCTGACTCATTTATATCGGCAATTCAGACACATATTATACATTTTAAAGTAGACGACTTTAAAATGATATTGCCAATATTGATGAGTTGCGTTCCTGGGACGACTTTACTAAAAGATAGTTCATTCGATTACATGAAATCAATCCCAACTCAAGAATATCCGCCACAAAAAATCATAGCATGTGATCTGTCTTTAAAAAGACAACCAAATGCAACGGTGGCACTGAAATTCTCGCGTTAGAGATTCCATAGTAAATCACGAGGGAAAACCAGGAAAAACCTCGTGATACTATCCCGACATCGTAAGTATTTGGGTTTACATTTAGTGTACTCTCAAAACTAATACCAAATTCTGACTTGATATTTTAAATTTTAAATAATACTAAAATACTAAATATGTACTAACTCGATATATTACTGATTTACTAATTGTGGTATTTTACTATCCGAGAAACTTAAAACAATAGGAAATAAATTCAACATATCAACAAAATTCAAAACAACAAACACATTGAGATCTATTCTATCTAAAACTAAACCTAACAGTTAACAAGAAAGAACAAAGAATTGTATTTATAAAATACCTTGTGAATGCGAACAATTTTATATAGGTGAAACGTCAAGACCATTAGACGTTAGAGTAAATGAACATCAGTCTTATATAAAAAATAGAGAATTTGATAGATCTCAAATATGTCAACACGCATGGGATAATGAACATAGAGTTCAGTGGAGAGATTCAAGTATAGTCCTAAAAGAAGCAGATAGTAAAAAGATAAAAATCAAAGAAGCGGCTCTAATTATGCTAAATGAAACCAATTGTGTCGCAAATTCCTCAGTAGAATGCAGTAGGATGTGGTTACCCATATTAAAGGAGGAAGTCAATAGAAAGAAAATACCACAATTAGTAAATCAGTAACTATTTATCGAGTTAGTACATATTTAGTATTTTAGTATTATTTAAAATTTAAAATATCAAGTCAGAATTTGGTATTAGTTTTGAGAGTAAACTAAATGTAAACCCAAATACTTACGATGTCGGGATAGTATCACGAGGTTTTTCCTGGTTTTCCCTCGTGATTTACTATGGAATCTCTAACGCGAGAATTTCAGTGCCACCGTTGCATTTGGTTGTCTTTTTAAAGACAGATCACATGCTATGATTTTTTTGTCCGATTTCACCAACGATACCTAAACAGTTGCCTTATTAGGTAATTCTTATCGATAGGAACTTCCTAAGTCAATACTTAAAAACAATAGCGTTTCATAACTAAAAGAACTGCTTATCTAGGATATTCTTTCCTATGCATTAATTTGGGTACGTTTGAACTATTTTTGATAAATAAAAAGAAGAATAAGATGACATTTCCTTACTTATTCGATTATTTGTCATTATTGTTTTTGCCAATTTGGTTTTATTCAGTTTTGTACTGTTATAGGTATTTTATTTAGTAGTTAGTTATTTGTGAATTAAGTTTGTATATAAAAAGTCTTGTATGGTATTTGTATATGTACAGTAAAATGGAGGAAAAGAAAAGAGTTGTAAATTTCACATATGACGAAAATTTAAAGTTAGTTCAATTGTCATTAATAAAATAATTTTAAAATAAGTCATATGTTGAAAATTGCTTTTTATTATTAATTTTTAATGACACACTTTTAGTGATATCATGAATGGGTTTTTGAAACACAACACTAGTTTGTTAGGTAGTAGGTAGACTACATAATTTTGTCAATACACCTGTAAAAAACTCCAAATGATTTTCTATATTTTCCAACATATATTATATTATTAATATAAAAGATAGTACAAAATTACAACTAATATACCTAATATTACAGAATAACAGAAAAATTAAGGTAAGAAGCAAATTATTGACAAATGTCACAAGTAAATTAGTCAAAATTGTAAAAATATAACCCGACTGTCAACGATAAGTAATACCTAAAATTTAGGGAGATCAAAAACCGTGTCCTAACGTAAGGTAATGCTTAAGCGGTTTAGGCAATTCTTATCGTATGGTGAAATCCGTTTTAGAGTTAGGAAGTACTTAAACCTACTTAGGTAATTCTTAAATACTTAGGTATCGTTGGTGAAATCGGGCATTTGTGGCGGATATTCTTGAGTTGGGATTGATTTCATGTAATCGAATGAACTATCTTTTAGTAAAGTCGTCCCAGGAACGCAACTCATCAATATTGGCAATATCATTTTAAAGTCGTCTACTTTAAAATGTATAATATGTGTCTGAATTGCCGATATAAATGAGTCAGATTAAATAAATTATTAGAAGAATTTTTTACTAAGCAACAACATTTTTGTTTATTTAGTATTATTTTGTATTTTGACAACGACACCCGACTTGGGCGTCGAAACGTTAATAAAATCATTTTTAGGTAAAATTGTGGCTTATTTCCCATTTGAATATACTTGATTATTAAAAATATTACTAAAAGATTTTTAAATTGAAAAACTTATTGGTCCATTTCTCTGATAACACCTCCAAGGCTTCTAAAATTTGCAAGCCAGATGGATGCTGCAGTGAAGACAAAGGGAGGGAATTCTAAAAGGTTGCAATTTACAACCCCCATTTGCAGCTTGGTAAAGTTCCAACGGAAAATGGACCTAGTTACTCTATAGGAGTAATACTAATATAACATAAAATAAAAATGTATACCGACCTAACACTAAGAAAGTACCCCAAATCAAACACAAACTTCTCAATAATTAAAAATCTTTTTGCAGAAATCATATCCTATTACCCCAATCACTTACACATATTTACAGACGCCTCTAACACCCCTGATGGACATGCTGCTGCGTACTATTCTGATGAAAACTCCTACAGCACACAGTTACCTACAACGTGCAGTATACTCACAGGCGAGACCACAGCTATATTGAATGCCTTAACTTTTCTCAAATCGAGTAACACGATGAAGTGCGTCATCATTACAGATTCACTTAATGCTTTATTGAAATTAAAGCAAATTTATACAACAAATCCCATTATACAAGCAGTAAAAAATGAAATAGAAATATTACATTCGATGGGAAAAGACATAGCCTTCATTTGGGTGCCATCGCACACTGGAATCTGGGTAAATGAAAAAGCAGATCAACTAGCAACTACAAGCCGAATCAACTTAGAAGATACTACAAAAATTACAACGTATCCTATATATGAAATATCTAATTAAAATTCACTGCAACAACACTTGGCAAAATTACTGGGAAAATTCTGAAAACAAATTAATCCTAATATGCCCACAGGTGAACAGCTGTATGAATAACCCCACTAGTAGACGAGAACAAGTGATCATCAACCGTTTAAGAATTGGTCATACAGCTGTAACGCACAAATTTCTTATCAGTAAAGATCCACCGCCAATTTGCAACAACTGCTCCACTTCATTAACAGTGAAACACTTCCTACTTGACTGCCCTTGTTTCCAAAATGAAAGAAGAATACATGGAATTCCAGACAACCTCAAATCCATCCTGAAGGACAAAAATTTAAATGTATTGAATTATTTAAAGGACATAAAATTTTATTATATTATTTAATGTAATTCATATTAAAAATATTGTGTTTGTAATCCCACTAATAACCCTGCGTGGTTGATGTGGTATAAGTGTTTTAAATAAAAAATAAAAAAAAAAAATGTATACCATTTTTATTCAATTGCAATGCGAAGGCAAAACAATCTTATTTTTCACTTCGAACAGGGAGAGCAGATATGTTTCGAATCAGGACTTGCGAAACGGAGTGCGCCCAGCTTTTACGTCAGTATACGAACATGGCGTCATCGTACCAAGTTGTGTTGCGGCAATGCAGGTATTCACACCCATGTTTTAGATAAATAAATAATTAATAAATAACTTACAAACAAAATTGTGTTATTATCTTTCCGTCTGTTGTATAAAAAAATAATTCGTTAGTGTAAAGGGACTTTCCGGCCACCCTATAGACCAGCGGTGGGCAAACTTTTTTTAGTAAGGGCCACAAAATATTTTTGGTCTATTACCGAGGGTCGCAATATTTGTTACTTTAACATGTTCGAATTTTTAACTTTTTACTAATTTTGTTTACGGGTTGGGGGGGGGGGAGGGCATGGTTAAATTAAATAAACATATTCGGTACAATTCAAAGATTATTCAAAAAAAATTCAAGACCAAATATTGAAAAATAAGCCAACGGTGGCAAATTTTTACAGGCAGCTCCAAGAAAAAATGGATTTTGCAGTAGAACTCGTCAATGCATCATACGAAACAAAAAATTCAAAAATATTTTATATGCTTATGAGTTTCTCGAGGTAACGCTGTTTAGTTTTTTAGTTTTAACGATTTTTGAGCTTTTGATATCACTCAAAATACCAGTCAAAATAAGGAAATTATTGTAAAAAAAAGGTGAACATCAACATATTTATTACTGTTAACCAAAACGTATCTCGACAGAGTTACCTCACGAAATGTCCAAAGAAAATGTATGAAAAATTTCAGGTGGATCTGCCAAGTAGGTAGTTTTTGAGTTACAATGTCCACCGCCTTTGAAAAAAGCAGTTTTGAGAAAAACGCGTTTGGTTTGACAACTTTTATTTCAATTTGTTTTTTGTCTCTTAAATCGTAAACTGATGCACGCCGGAATATGTTTTTGAATCGTAGAGTAATTTACAAAAGAGACGGGAACAGCTGTTGAACGTTTCTCACTACGCTCAAGCTGCTGCAAAGCGAGTCGAAGGAAGGGATATTAAACATGTTTTTCTTCCGGTAATTTTACTCCGATCAAGCTAAAAAGTTTAGAGAGTATTCTTGAGGTTTATTTATGTATTTATTTATGTACTTTCATTTAAAAAAAAAACATAAATTTGAAAAAAAAAAATTTTTCAAACCGTACCCCTCCCCCCTCAACAGCAAATCGCACTTAATTAAGCATGGTATTTTCCTCAAATATATGTGTATCTATATCTATATATTTATTTATTTTTATTTTATCTCTGAACCTATTTCTTTTTTCCCTACTATTGTTCTGAAGCTATTTCCTTGTGACATCTTATGCAATTTGCTATTTTATTTAGTTATAAGCCACAATTTAAAATTGAAATTAAATTTATTTGACGTTTCAATTTCCACTACGGAAATCGTTATCAAAATACAAACCATTAATAAATTAAGCATTTATTTACTTAATAAGTTTAATTTATTATTGTTTTGAATTTTGATAACGATCTCCGAAATGGAAATGGAAACGTCAAATAAATTTAATTTCAAACTTAAATTGTGGCTTATTCCCAAATAAAATAGTGAATTCTATTTTCACATTGCTATTAGTTACTTAAATATTTGAAGGGAAATTCCGTGCTTAAATAAAATAGATGCAAACACGCATCATCCGTAATATGCAACACGCGTCATTTAAATCAAAATAAACAAAGTTATAAATTTGAAAAATCTTAGATTCCCTTCATTGTTTTTGTTTTCTTTGAAAGAATTAAATAATATAAAAATATGCACGATGATTTAATCCTATTGAACGAATAAGTAACAATATTAGTTATAATTGAAATAACGTTGGCGTTGACTACTCGCAAAACATTTTTGCACAATACCTGCTCATGGATTAAGCAGTGAAAAATAATAACTAATGTTCTGAAAATTGTTCATGGACGTAATCTTTAAGTTTTCTCAACATTACAATATTTGCTCCTCTTAATTTTGGTACTCCGTCAGTTGTTACACTTACTAGGTGGTTACAGCGTTAATTTAAAATTTTCCAAACAGTTCCAAACTACTTCAAAAATATCGTTTCCATTTGTTTAAATTTTGGTGGATTTCATTCAGGGAGCCGACAAAACTCTACCGGAAACCCAAATAATTGCCCGCGTTATGTTGAAAATTTGCTGAAAAATCACCCGCTGCGAAATTGTTAATTAATAGCTGCATTATCTATATTTATTAACTTATTAATATTAGCACTAATTAAAAAAATCTTTAAATAAAAATAATTCACTTTTTTTCCGTGGGCCGCAAAAAAATGTATAATGAGCCACATGCGGCCCAAAGGCCGCACTTTGCCCACCCCTGCTATAGACTAAGAAGAACAAGAGGCGGCTCTACAATGTTTTAAAAAACATGACAATAAAACTATTTTGATATTATGACTTCTTGAATTTTTCAATGATTTTATTGTCCTCTATCTTTTACCCTCCGTAAAGATGCAGTGGCGTCATGTAATTTGTTTGACTATTTCTGTCCAATTATATTTCCTGTGTGTGTGTTGTTTTTGTTGTTGAGAACGAGTAATCAGTCATATCCTTTATTTTTCCGACCATAGTGCTGGAGATCTTCCTCTAGATATTTTGCCCGTTACGTTGCTTTCAACTATCATCCGTTCCATGCGTTCTCTTCTTCTTGATGATGAACTTGAAGATCATGCCTTGAATGATTTTATATTGTTTATTTATTTTATTGAAAGTATTTTTTTATTCTTTTAACTATCAAAACACTTTTGAAAGAGATCAACAATTTAAATATTTGGTGTAAAAGTGAATGGCCAAAATAAGAGAAATGAAGAAGTAACGGAGCGAATACCAGCAGGCAACAAAACATACTGGAGAATAATAGGCTAATGAAGGACAAGAACTTATCCAGAAATACAAAACTGAAAATACAGAGAGTTGCAATCAGACCAGTAGTTACGTAAACAGCTGAGACAATGTGCCTCACGGAAAAAGATGAAGAATAATTAAGAATACTCGAAAGGAAAATCCTCAGACGGATTATGGACCCGATCAGAATGGACAACGAAGAAATGGGAGAAAGAATGAACCTTGAACCATGAACTAAGAGACGTAATGAAGGGAGAACGTATAGTTAGATTTATTAAAGCGCAGATACTGAGATGGCTGGGACACATAGAGAGAAGGAAAAACGACATACTGATTAAGAAAATCACTAGATGGAAACCAGAAACTGAAAGATCAAGGGGAAGACCCAGAGAGAGATTGAAGGACCAGGTCATGAGAGATATCAAAATTCTGTAAGTGAGAAACTAGAGGGAACTATGCACATATCGAAATGAGTGGAAGAAACTTGTAACGATAGCCAAGTCATACAACAAACTTTGACAATACACAAGTGGCATGCGGAGTGATTCACCGCAATAAGCGAATCTGAGAGCTCTAGTAAGAGCGGCAAACATTCCATCCGGAATGAAAAGTCCTGATGATGAACTATCAAAAATGGTCCATGAATAAAGTTTGTGTTTAAGGGAAAAAAAAATGCAAAATTTTGACGCATGTCAAAATTTTCAGTGTGTATTAAACAAGAATAAAAAACCGCTAAACGCCGTTAAAAATGAGTGGCGCATACAATATTCCAGCTGCGTCAATCCAAGCCCAGTAGTCCAAAGGTGGTTGCTTGACTATTTTTTATTTTTCTACCTTTTAAACTTAAGTCTATAGAGAGTACAAAATTGTATTCATTTTATTTTTAAAAAATTTATTTTGCCGATGACGGCCTTTTTTGTTTAAACGTATCGATCATTTTCACGGAAAACATGGCTTCGCACTTTATCCAATATTTTCACTGAGGTTTGTCCTAGAACAATAAATCAAAATTTAAACTTTTTAGAACAGTATATTCTAAAAAAATGGCCTATAGCCTTATTTAATTTCAAACTACCCTTAAGGCTTTAAATGAACCTTAAAGTTTGAAAAGGTAAACTGATAAAATTCCATATTCAGCATTTTTTTAAAAGCATAAGGCAAAACGATAATGGTTTGTAATTTTTTTCTGGAAAAGGCATACGTACATACTTTAAATAAAAAAAGTTTGAGCCTTGAGACTTAAGTAAATTTTTTCAAAAAAAATCTCAAAAATGTAAGTTTTTGAAAAATCTTAAAGTTTGACCCCTTATATCTCTGACAGGCACGGATGAAAAAATTTGAAATTTGGCTGAATGTTAGCCCCTAGCAAGTAAAATACTGAGTAAAAATTTGGAGTTGCAGACTTACGTCGTATAGGAGTTACAGGCCTGAAAAAATGGTAAAAAATCATTAATTTGAGCGTTTCGGACAGGGTAATTAAAATTCAAATAAACTATCTAATGAAATAAAAATTAATGTATTTTCACCAGATTTCACATCGAACACAAATTTATACAGGGTGAGCCAAAGAAAAGAGTCCTCCTCGATATTTGGCAATATTTACCTATTAGATTTTAAGGAAATGCCGAAGTAGGTCCATTTTTATATTGCAATTTTTTGGCATATATTTCATGCTACGTGACGTCATCCATCAGAGCCGATGACGTAATCGATGATTTTTTAAATGCGAATAGGGGTCGTGTGGTATCTCATTTGAAAGCGTGTTCAATTCTCTACTATTCAGTTTATGTTTATACATGTTTATTTCACAAATAAACATTTCTTTTCGCTTCAATTAAATCACAAACAGCCTCTCACCTAGCTCTTGACAGTTTGAACATTTTTAATTTAAGCGAAAAGCAATGTTTATTTGCCAAAATATTTATTTTTTTATATTATGACAGCAATAAAATGTATTTTAAGTTAAATAAATTACATACATTCATACAGAGAATTGAACATTCTTTCAAATAAGATAACATACGACCCTTATTCCCATTTAAAAAAATCATCGATTACGTCATCACGCCCACATGGATGACGTCACTAGTGTGAAATACATATAAAATAATGTAATTTAATCATAAAAATCGACCCATTTCGTCATTCCCTTAAAATCTAATAACTGGCAAATATCAAAGTGAACTCTTTTCCTTGGCCCACCCGGTATAAATTTGTATTCATTGTGAAATCTGGTGAAAATAGATTTATTTTAATTGCATTAGACAGTTTATTTGAATTTTAATTACCCTTCCCGCAAACGCTCAAATTTTGACCATTTTGATTTTTAACCAATTTTTTTCAGGCCTGTAAAACTCCTATATGACGTAAGTCTGCAACTCTAAATTTTTACTCTTTATTCTACTTGCTGGTGGCTAACACTCAGCCAAATTTCAAATTTTTTCATCCGTGCCCATCAGGGATATATTTTGAGATTTTTCAAAAATTTACATTTTTGAGATTCTTAATGTCTCCAAGCTCAAACTTTTTTATTTAAAGTATGTACGTATGTCTTTTCCAGAAAAAAATTACAAACCATTATCGGCTTGACTTATGCTGTTAAAAAATGCTGAAAATGGAATTTTATCAGTTTACCTTTTCAAATTTTGAGGTTTATTTAAGGCCTTAAGGGTAGTTTGAAATTAAATAATGCGTTAGGCCGTTTTTCTAGAACATACTTTTTTAAAAAGTTTGGTTTTTGATTTATTGTTCTAGGACAAACCTCAGTGAAAATATTGGCTAAAGAGCGAAGCCATGTTTTCCGTGAAAAAGATCGATACGATTTAACAAAAAAAACCCGTCATCGGCAAAATAATTTTTTTTTTAAATAAAAAGAATACAATTCTTTACTCTCTATAGACTGAAGTTTAAAAGGTAGAAAAATAAAAAATATTCAAAATGGTCAAGTAACCAACTTAATTTATATTGGACCACTTGGCATGGATTGGCCCAGCTACAAAAGATCTGATATGAATATTACGTAGCGCGAAAATTTATTTTCATTTTAATGCAAAACAAAAAATTTTAGTTTTATTTTTAAAAGATTTTTTCATAATATTTGCCCAATTTGAAGTAAAACGCGCCACAAAAGAGTAACTTTGATACAGTTTGAATTTTGAAACTCTTTTGTGGCGCGTTTACTTCAAATTTAGCAAATATTATGAAAAAATCTTTTAAAATAAAACTAAAATTTTGTTTTGCATCAAAATGAAAATACATTTTGGCGCCACGTAATATTTATATCAGATCTTTTGTGGTCATTTTTTACGGCGTTTAGCGGTTTTTTATTCTTGTATCAGGAGTTTTTCATAGTTATTTATAAATTAAATGTATAAAGTTGAATGCAATGTTTCTCCATTACACGTTTAGCTTTATAAATGGTCGCCTTTGTCGCATTATCTCCCAAATGATCTAGTGTCCATCGCATCTACGCTAGATTTTTTTTATTCGTAATAGACTGAAAATAATATTGTGATGGCCGGTAAATGAACTCGGATTGCCCGTTGCCAGATCAAATTAGCGTCGTAACCACTACAACTACATAAACCATTTAGGGAATTATCGTTAATTGGATTATACTTTTGTAGCATAATAACTTCTAAACGGCTTAACCGATTTTGTTTACTAAACATGAGTTTAAAACTTATTGACAAGTAGTATCTTATGCATCTAAGCTCAAGTATGATAACTGAAGCTGTTACAGGAATTATTGAGCTTGATAAACCGTTTTTCCCATAAGAAATAGATTTGATCATAGTTATGAAGCCTATAACTTAAAAATTAGAATTTTCCCGGATCTAAGGTATACAACCGTTAAATTCGTCTAGAGTCCTTCTACAAACGCTGAGCCATTGGCGTAATTCGTAAGTTGAAATTTTGAGTAATTGTCGCAAAACCAAAATTTTCAAAGTTTAGTTTTTCAGTTTTTCGGCTATACTGAGCCGTGTGTATGTCTGATCCTGACAGCTTAAACACCATTTGAAAGCTTAACTCAACGCTATTAATTTGGTGTATTTACTGTTCTCCCGTCTCTTCTTGAACCGAAGATATATACCGCCAAAATATATGCCGTTTTGTACCTACCAAGTCCTATAGCTGGCTTATGGGTAGTCAGAACTCACAAACTAGACCGGTTTTTAATCGGCCCTCACGCCCTCTTCAAACACAGAAAAAAATTCAGATCGGTTTAACTTTTCCACACACATACATACATATATATCCACAAACATGTTCCCTTTTTTAAATAAAAATTTACTCATATTTCTGAGCTCGGTAACTTTTGAACAGTATAACCGATTTTCAAAATTAGACATGCGTTGGAAAGGTGATGATCGCTTCTATTACAAACCGCAAAGGAGTTAAATTTTCGAAGTTTTTGGGAGTTCTGGGGACGAGAACGAAAAACAGACCCTAAATAGGAAGGGCCGTAAAATCCACACCCTTGGACCAAAATGGATGGTTGACATATGAATGGGTGAGTCTTTTCCTGAACTTGAAGATGGGAGTTGGCCCAATTTTCAATTCAGTCAGATTTAGAAAATCGAAAATTTCGTGTCTATATAGTGTCGCGTGTAGGTGTGCGCCACTGGCGATAACTGCCGTTTTCTGGTAATGTATTCATTTTTTTCGTATCCTGAGAAAACTAATAAATATTTTTGAAAGATTTAAAAACAGAATGAAAGATTACATTATTACCGAGGGCCGAAAGTCCCTTAAAACTTCTATAATGTTTATTTTAATAAGTTACAGGGGTAAAAAAGAAGCGAAAATTTAGTGTGATTTTTAATTACAATTATTTCATTCAAAAGAAACTTTTTATTTATTCCAAGGGACTTTCTGCCCTCGGTAATAAAGTAATCTTTCATTCTGCGTTTAAATTTTTCAAAAATACCTATTAGTTTTCTCAGGATTCGAAAAAAATGAGTACATTTAAAACACATTGAAAATTTTGACATGCGTCAAAATTTTGCGTTTTGCTCCGTTCCCTTTAATATATTTGGCTTGTATTTTTTTAGAATTTTAACACAGGTAACATAAATATTTTTCTAATATCCCCTTTAATCATTGTTGAGCAGTATACATATATATTTTATTTATCTGTACATTGAGATAATATGGTTTATTAAGATTGTAACGTTTTTAATCTTATTTATTACACCATACCGGTATGTATCCCAACGGATATTTTTGTGTTATATCGGGATTTACCTTATCTCTATTATTATTCATCGCTTTATCTAAAGCTTAACTGTAACATTTTTGTATATGCATTGCTGCCGGCATAGTAAGAGATAGCAATGTTTACGACATTTTTTATACTTTTTACATTCTAGGTAAATATTTGAAAGGTAGATGCAAATAGAAGGAATAATACATTTTACATTTTATGCAAGCTGTGAATGGTATATAAAGGTGAAATATTATATTCATCGAAGTTAAATTATTATACATTTATTGTATTCGATATGATTGGTTATTGGTTTTAATTTACTGAAAAAGAAATATTAATTCGTAATACTGCTCAAAAAGGAGGATATTATTCTTTGTGATTTTAGATCTCTTCATTGTAGCTTTATTCATAAGCGTAAGTCTTTTTTTCTTTAATAGCTTTGAATGGAGATTTTTCCGATTCTTCATTGTACAATATAATATTATAGATGCAAATAAAAATAATAATTCATTCATTCGTTCATTAAGCATTACAATCCCTTCTATTCTTTCACATTCATTGTTCTTATGCAGTGGCGTAGCATGGGAGACACCCGGGGCGGTAATCGATGGTGCCACCCCAAATCATAATAATAAAGACTGTTAAAATTAACAAAAGATAAACGTATGTTTTGAATAATGAAAAATTAAGAATTATTATAATTAATGTAATTGCAATGTCATAGACTTGTCAGAGCCAAACTCAGCATTAATAGCCAATTCGAAACAAAAAAGAAAATGGAAAATAGATCGAAACTAGATATGGGAAAACTTAAGAAAGCAAAAGAGGAATATAAACAAAAAATAAGGGAAAGTATACCGGCCACTAGAGATTTGGAAAACAAAAATATCGATGAAATAAATCAGCTATTAACCGATACATTAGCAAAGGCGGGAAAAGAGGTAGCACAAACAAGAATAAAAAAGGAAAACTATATATCCCAGGAAACAAAAAACCTCATGAGCAAAAGAAAAACATTAATAGAACAAGATAAGAGAAACACAGTAGATTACAAAGAGGTAAACAAAGCTATCAGAAGGAACATCAAGGAAAGTCAAAGGAGAGTACAGGAAGAAAAAATAGAAAAAACCATTGAACAAAATAAAAATATGAAGTGCTTAAAACCACAGCTTGGAAGCATACAGATTAATAGTATAAAGAACAAAGAAAGCATAGAGACCAATAATATAGAAGAAATTATACAAATAACACAAGAATATTATAAAAACCTCTACAATAAAAAACAGAAACCAACACAAGAAATCCTTAAGCAATTACAAATAAAAATAAAAAATGTCAATTCCGACTTACAACCAGAAATCAGTAAGCATGAGATAAAAAGAGCACTCAAGGAGATGAAGAATAATAAATCGCCAGGAAAAGACGGGATAACTGTATAAATGCTAAAAAATGGTGGGAAAACAACTAGAGAAGTTTTGTACACACTTATGAATAAAATATTAATGACAAAACAAATACCCAACACTTGGAACGAAGCAGTAACATTGTTACTATTTAAGAAAGGAGATAAAAAGGATCTAAAGAATTACAGACTAATACTTTACTAAATGTGATGTACAAACTATTAACCAAGATATTAACAAACAGATTAACAACTAAATTAGATGGATACCAGGCAAGAGAACAAGCCGGATTTAGAAAAAGCTTCAGTACAAGTGACCACCTTTTAACGATGAAGATATTAATCGAAAAAGCTAACGAATATCATATCTCGCTATACATGGCATTTATTGACTTCGAAAAAGCATTTGATAGTGTGGAACACTGGGCAGTAAAGAATTCCCTACAAAACAGCAGAATAGACTACAGATATACCGACTTAATTACAAATATATATGATAAGCAACAACAACTATCAAGCTAATGAAACAAACGGAGCCTATTAAAATAAACCGAGGAGTAAGACAAGGAGATACCATCTCGCCCAAGCTATTCAACCAAGCGCTAGAAGATGTGTTCAAACAACTGCACTGGGATGGTTTGGGTATAAACATAAACGGGCAATATCTGAATCACTTACGATATGCTGATGATATTGTATTAATAGCAGAAAGAAGTGAAGAATTACAAAGAATGATGGAAGAACTAGATAGAGAATCGACAAAGATAGGACTGAAGATGAATTACAGTAAAACAAAAACCATGACCAATCAACAAGAAGAACTAGTAATTACAGTGGCACAAACAAGAATAGAACAAGTAAAAGAATATATATGTAGGACAAATCACTAGATTAAATAAAGAAAATCAGACCGAAGAAATAAAGAGAAGAATAAGGTTGGCCTGGGCATCATTCGGAAAACTGTCTTATATTCTGAAGAACAGAAAATACCCGCAATACCTAAAAACAAAAGTCTTCAATCAATGTATACTCCCTGTTTTAATATATGGCTCTCAGACATGGACGTTTACAAAAGAGAATATGGAAAAAATAGCAAAGACAGAAAGAGCCATGGAAAGACAAATGCTGAACATTAAATTATCAGACAGGAAAAGAAACGAATGGATCCGTAACAAAACAAAAGTGAAAGACGTCTCTACCCAAGTAGCAAAGCCTAAATGGAAGTTCGCCGGACACACCCTACGGCAGAAGGATGAAAGATGGACTAAGATGGTAATACATTGGAGACCATGGAACCACAAACGAAAAAGGGGAAGGCCACAGATGCGATGGTCAGATGACCTGAAGAAACACACTGGGTCAAAATGGATGCAAATTGCCCAAGATAGAGAGGCGTGGAAGAAGGAAGAGGAGGCCTATATCCAAGGATGGATGTTTAGGGCTGATTAGATAGATAGAATGTAATTGCAGTAAATGGTATATAAATAACAGTGTATATTAATTTTTTTTTTACATTATAGGAATCAATTAAAATATTTTTTTTAGCTAGCGGAAAATTCTGAAACCACATCTTCTATATTTATGTTTTGTGTTGCTTTATGTTCGATAGTTAATAAACCAAGGTTATTTAGCCTTGTTTGCGTCATTGTTGCTCGCAAGTAATTCTTAGTTAATTTTACCTTACTAAAACTTCTCTCACATGAAGCAACTGATACACGAATGGCCATAAACAATTTTTATGCGCTCATTAAGTTTGGAAGGGATTCCATGAAATCTCATTCCACAGTGAAGTTTAAAAAGTCTATACAGCTAACTATTTAGCGGCTGTAATATTGGCTACTTGTAAATGTCTTCTGAGCCTTGGTATTTCTAGCAGGAGGTCTGCTTCTTATATCTCTTCACGGTAAAAGTTACAAAACGTTGAAACAGCTAATTTCACAACTGTTCACTGTTCGCGGAAAGCAAAGTGTGTGTCTGGACAACCTCGATCAATAAAGCCACATTATGAATGGACGTTGATCTGGTTTCGAGTTCAACATTGAATCGGTCAAAACATTTCAACATATCCTTTTGAAGTTCGGTTCGAAATGTGAGTCTTGTATCAGTAGCTAACTCACCATCCATTCGTTTTTGACGTCGAATTCGTCTTTCGTTTTTTTTGTGGTAAAATCTATTGCTTTATCTATAATAATATGATCTATAATATGACTACGTTTTTCTTCAATATAAAGACGAAGCCCCCTATTTTGGTCGCTAATTTATCAACGATTATTTCTTTGCTTTGCAGTTTAATCTGATGAAAAATTTTTTTAGTACTTCATTCCAATAAAAAAGATAACAAAGAAATGTGAAAATACACACAGCAGGTATTTGCAGCACCCCTGGTGTCTAAATTTTCTTGTCGTTGACATAATTCCTCAATTGCAGCAACAATACTATTAAAATTTTCTGCCAATACTTGAATTGCATCATAGTGAGCATTCCAACGCATTGTGGAAAGTCGTTTACTAAATGCTTTGCTGTGTTTAATAAGCACTTCCAAGCGGCTAGTGAAAGCAGAAAAAAAAATAAAAAATATTCACTACAATTCCGAAAAACATTATACAAGACGTATTTTGTGCAAAAGAGTGCTGGTCACATACCTAAATTAATTGAATGATCAATACATCCAAAGAAAATGGCCTTTTGGTCTCACCCCCGAAAGGATAACACCCGGGACGAACCGCTCCCTCCGCCCCACCCTAGCTACGCCACTGCTCTTATGCCTTCTTCTACATCATCCAGCCATCTTCTTTTAGGTCTTCCTCTACACCTGGGCCATAGTGGTGTCCAGTTAGTTATCCTTCTCAACATATCTCATTGTGAGCGTTTCTGTATACAGTGATGAGAGCGCGGCTAATAACCAGCGGCAAAATAGCGCACAAGATGGAAACCATAATAATACATGGCGAAACAAAAAGAGATAAACTAGTGGAGGTGGAAATTAATATTATATACGTATAAATTAACATTACGTTACATAGTTCCCCACCTTTAAACGCCTGTGACAGAAGTATTTTATAAAATTATATTGTCACAGTGACAGTTGTCATTCTCCTCTGATTCGTCTAAAGGTGGGAAACTATGTAATGTAATGTTAATTTATACGTTTATAACGATCATTTCCATCTCCACTAGTTTCATCTCTTTTTGTTTCGCAATGTATTATCTTTATCATAGTTTGCGCTATTTTGCCAGTTATCCATTCTAATCGAAGAGATTTTTTGTATCTGACTATATTTTCTCTCTTTATTTCTTCTGTAATTTCGGTATTGTTTTCATTCATATTTCTCCCTCTCTTGTTATATTGTGGCCCAGTATTGTTCTCTTTATTTTTCTTTCAAATTTCAGAAGGCTATCTTCCTCTTTCTTGTTAATCGTCGTTGTTTCCATCCCTTATGTAACAACAGCCCTCATAACACAAAACATTCCAGGAATGTTCCTAGAAGGTACACACAGGACATTGAAAACATTCCTGGAATGTCCCCAAACTCCCATATGTTTCTCCATGAGTTTTGCAGGAGACGAAAAACATTTTTTAAGGTCACCTCCTGTTTTCATATGTAAGTTTTGACTTGTTTTGTAGTAAATAGTTGAATTTACTACAAAACAAGTCAAAAAATATATGTAAACAGGAGGTGGCCCAAACAAGTTCTTCATCTCCTACAAAATTCATGAAAAAGCAGATAGGAGGTATTGTCACATCACCGACGATATACCAGAAGTACAATAAATACAGAAGTATAAAAACAAATAATACATCCTTGATAAATATAAACATTTTTATTGCACAAAATCTTGTCATATATTTTTTTCCATAATCATCACTACAATGACGATTCATTGTATTGAATTGTACATTACAATTACAATCTGGTCATAACGCTGACCAATGAGCAATTTTAATTTAACCTAAATTACTACTGTTCCTTAAAATGAAGAGCTTACCCCATAGCGTCTCTTATCTAATCTAACAGGCACACAAGCACTATGCTCTGCTTTTCTAACCGCACTATTCTAACATACACAGGCACACAAGCATTACGATCTGCTTTTCACTATCACCTATTACTCAAACTAGTTCAAAAGGCTTTGTCCACTTCAATCTTCTAGTTTGCCCAGTAGTATCGAGGAGCTGGATTTCCTCAATATTCTTGTAGGTACTTACGAAGTTGTTGCTTGTGACTTCCAACTTTACTCCAACTTTAAACACAAATCCAGCTGTAAAATATTAATGTGCCTGAAGGCTTTTGTATGCTTTCATCTGCTGCTTAGAGTAGTAACTGTGAGACTCCACCAGATATGTATAAAAATCTATAATAGTAATTTGGTGGAATGCACTTTATGGTAAAATCCAATTCTGACTGAATTGTATATGGATCTAAATCCCCAATTATTTTCAGCTTCAATAAATATCTAAAACAATAAAAGAAATAATGTTATTACTTGCAAAATTCATCAATATTGATAAATATCGGAGAAAAATGAACAGTAAATAAAAATTTTTTCCCCTACCTTTCTCCAAACATCTGGAGTTTCCAATAACAATTTCCTTAAATAATCACTTTGCAATGTGGTAAAGTTTATGAAGTTCACAAAATACAGGAAACGAAATCCAAACGAATCCAAAATAGACAAAATACGACGATAAACAATGAAATGAAATGATATTACAAACATAACCTCTGTAACCTGTAACTTTTTGTATGCCAACCTAAATACATATATACACGCGCGGCAAATTTGAAAATGAATGCAAATTGAATAGTAAATGTCCTTTCTTAAAATATAGGACATTAGTAGTATGTTCATAGAATGTCTTGTGGTAACATTCCACCAATAACTTAATCAGATGTTCACAGAATGTTCCATAAATGTCCAGGACATTCAAACATTAATAGAACTTTAATAGTACATTCCTGGAATGTTTTGTGTTGTTAGGGAGGTGATATTAAGGTCGTGAATAGGTTCATCTTTACAGTCTTGCTTCTCAGCGGAGTTTTTTTTAGAAACATACAATAAATATCAAGTATAATTTGAAAGCAAGAAACGTTAAGTGTAGCTGTCAAAATATTTGTTAAAAGAATATAATACTACTTATCTACACGTGTCACAAAAGCTGGTAACAATTTGCTAGTTGCATTTTGTGTAACATATTTTTATATTTTAAAAATACATTTTTTCGCTAAAAAATTTGTGGACCTGATATTTGTTGGGCGATTGCCTTAGAAAATCTTCTTAGCTACAAAAGTGTATAATCAGAGATATCTGCACAGACACAGACTACAAAAAAGCCTCAGAAAAACTTTTAAACCGCTTAGTTCTAAAGAAGGGTTTTAGCGAATAGAAAAAACTTTGAAACTGAAGCTGAAGATATTTTACATGTCGAATATCTCATAAGTTAAAACTGTAAACAGAATCAATATATTGATGTTTCACAAGGATTTCCAGCTTAAATAAATTATAACAAGTAGGCCGAAATTAAATATGTGGTATAAGAGTTTTTTATACACGTTTAAGGTTAAATTTTTTTCAATTTTTTATTGATTGCAATTTAGTATACTTTACATAAAAGCCAGAAAAATAAAGCACGAAGAAAAGATTTTCGATTCTCTGTAATACGTGTAGAATGAAAAGGAGAGATAGACATTTCTTTCGGAAAGAAAAAATATAGAATGGCTTTCTACCAAGAGTTGAAACTGTCATAAAGAGTTACCAAGGGAACATAGTTGTGGGGGAGGCTGAAGCCATAGAGACCTGGAAAGATATTTTGACCAGCTGCTAAACATGCAGATAACTGAAGCCAGGCGGGAATGTGGGTATCTTACGGAAAATAGAAAAAGACAATACATCTGCGAAATATTTTGAAAATGGAGGAGAAATTTTGGTACATGTTTTATGTACACACATGTGGTCAGGCGCGGATACAGGGTCGTCAACGGATCCAGGGACCCCCTATTTTATTTAGTCTGTAAGTATTTTTTTTATTATTTATTATTTTTTTCTGTTAACTCTAAACTTTAAGCCATCAGTACAACACTAAATTATACGACAACCGGTTCTAAAGAATTGAAAGAAGCCATAAAATCTAATAAAATACCCTTCTCTGAAAAATAATCTGCAGGCGCATTTGTTTGGGTACCGGTGGAACCATAAACAACGGAAATAATTTAATCAATTCAAAGAATAACAGAAATGATATTTTAAAATGCCATTACACTGGGTATAAACCTTATCTCATGAAACGTCACGTTTAAAATTTGCGATACAATAAAGATATAAAAATTTGTATTTTACTAGATAATCCATGCGTACCTACCCATTGATGGTAGAAAGGTTAATCTATGGTAAAGAACGACCAGTAAGATTAATAGTCGTGAATTGTCTATCAATCCTTTTGATACCGTAGGTATCTGGGATTATATAGTGTATTTTATCCTTAGAGTAAGTGTGAGTCGTATGGCTAAATCTGGAAAATATAATTATTTGAGGTAAGTCTGCCCCTCCCCCTCCCTATTATGAATTTCTAGATCCGCGCCTGCATGTGGTACACACTATCAGTGTGGGTTTGGGAAAAATCGATCAACTGTGGATCAAATATTCACTATTAGGCAATTAATGGAGACATGTTGGGAATACAAGAAAAAATAACACCAGTTCTTTATAGATTTTAAAGAAGCATATGAGGGCATATACGAGTTGAGCTGTGGAACTAAGCATACCGAAATTTGCCACAATTTTACTAAAAAAATTATTTTATTAACGATTCGACGTCCAAATTCGATACCGTTGTCAAAATACAAAATATTAATAAATTAAACAAAAATGTGGTTGCTTAATAAAAAATTCTCCTAATAATTTATTTAATCTGACTCATTCATATCGGCAATTCAGACATATATTATGAATTTTAAATTAGAAGACTTTAAAATAATATTGCCAATATTTATGAGTTGCGTTCCTGGGGCGACTTTACTGAAAGATAGTTCATTGGATTACATGAAATCAACCTCAACCCAAGAATATCCGTCACAAAAAAAATCATAGCATGTGATCTATCTTTAAAAAGATAACCACATGCAACGGTAACAGTAAAATTCTCGTGTTAGAGATTCCATAGTAAATCACGAGGGAAAACCAGGAAAAAACTTCGTGATACTATCCCGACATCATAAGTATTAGGTCTTACATTTAGAATGTGTAATATATGTCTGAATTGCAGATATAAATGAGTCAGATTAAATAAATTATTATAAGAATTTTTTACTAAGCAACAACATTTTGTTTAATTTATTAATGTTTTGTATGTTGACAACGGCATCCGATTTGGACGTCGAAATGTTAATAAAATCATTTATTTAGTAAAATTGTGGCTTATTTCCCATTTACAATAGTTGATTACAAAAAGACCACAAGGATATAGCTTCAGAACAACATGAAGGAAATAATAATTGTTCTTACAAAAAAGCTTGTGTAAATGGATCTAGTGCAGACTTAGAGGACAAATGTCGACCTTCTTTATGATCCTCAAACAGGATTAGGCTCTGTTCTTACTCCACTAATGATTTTGAGAGAATCGTACGAAAAAGAAACACGGAAACTCTCCTCTTTACTCTTTACATACCGAGATCCTCGCATTATATTGGTTTTCATTAAACTGGAAATAATATACTGGAAAGGAATACTTTCATTAAACTGGAAAATGCCGCAAAAGAAATATGCATCCCCCGATTCAACGTAGATAAACAAAATATAGCTAGAACAAAAATAGAACAACGAGTCAAAGTAGGGTAGAACGTAACAATGGACGAGTAAAACTTTTCCAAGGGGTTCCAAAGTTTGATGAACCAAAAGGTTCATCAATTTAAACATTTCGAATCACATCTGCCAACAAAGTTACACAGGAAATTAACAACAGAATCGAAGGTGGGAATCGGTGCTGGTCTGCGTTACAAAAAAAATCATGAAATCCAAAAAATATCCTGTAGTACGACATTGAATTTGTCATTCAATCATATCACCTATAATAATGTCTGCATATGAAAAAAGATGGTGATGAAAAACCAAAACGAGAACCGATTAGAAGCGGCAGAATGAAGAATTCTTATAAGAATTTATAGACCAATAAAATTAAGATGGGCTGGCCATGTCAAGAGATAAGATCAATGTGCTGTAAAGTTGGTCTGGAAAGAGAATCCGAAAGTAAAGTGACCGCTGCGCTAGGAAGAACCAGGACGTGCTGGAGAGATAATATTGCAGCAGATTTACGCGCTCTAAACATTAAACAAGCAGAGGAACTGATTATGGACTGTTGGAGGTGAAGACAGATTGAACGAAGACCTTCGAAGAACAAATACCCACCCCGGTTAATAATGCTAGAGAGAAGAAGCAGAACGTTTACGTTTAATTTTCTAACCCTTTCACTTTTTATTAACTGTATAACCGTTGATTGATAAATATACAGATATGTATTATTATGTATCACTTTATCAATCAAAGATAGAGTAAAAATTTTAATTTTTCAATTATAACGCGGGCACATGAATTTGATACACCCTGTATATTGATTTGTAACTATTTAGTAGAAGGTAGCTTTTACCCAATGGGTTTATCCTTAATGAGTTTTTCCCTGAAGACTTAAGGACATTTGTAAATAAAGTGAAGTGAAAATACAATTTGTTTAGGATTATAATGTAAAAAGATTGTTTGTTACGTGAAAGGTAAAATCCACAGGTAGCTGTAATTATTAATTTTTAGACAAATAAAGGTAGATAGATTTGGAATTTAAGTCTGTTTGTTTAAGCACAAGAATATTTGTATAATTTCCGAAAAGTGATTAGTTTGAGTACAAGTATTGTTTGAAAGAATGCCTGAGTTTTTCGAATGAAAAAGAGGAATGTGGAAAGAGAAATGTTTCTGATTGGCTTGGCAATTTGGAAGGGGGAAAGAGAAGTTTGAATTTTGAGACAGTTTGGAAAAGAAAGATTATTGTGTGGCCGGCATCCGAGAAGGGCAGTCGAAAGTTTTCGCGGATAGTTCAGAAACAAGTACTAGTGGTTGTTTGATAGTGGAGGTAGCTGAAAAGTGGAAGGAGAGACAAATCAAATTGAGAAGAAAAACCTCTTTGATTCTGTAAAGTCCAAGAGAGTAAGTTACAAGAACTATAGTTATTAAAATTATTTGTGACACCAAGTAAAAAAGATACTTGGGTCTCAGGAGATTATTATTGAGAGAAAGAGAGGAGAGAGTTTTGGAGTTTCTTGAACGAGTAATGGTCAAAAGCGGCCTGGTTTGTGTTTTGGAGAAATAGTTGCTGGTATGCTACTGGATTGATGCTGAGAACGGAGAGGGCTTTGATTGGTAGTCTAACATAATCAACAAGGAAGAGCTGTTTGGGTCAAGAGGAGACATCATTGTGTGTGAATCAAAAAGGTCAGTCAATAACTTATGTGATAGATTTTCTTTATAATCAGAAGTTAAAATATTTGCGTAAAAGCATATGAATTAAGATTCCAACATTTCAATAATTTAATAGGAGGTATAAGTAGTTTTGCAAATACCTAAATTTGTTTGTTTAGCTTATTTTATAAATGGTATCAGGAACAAAGCGATAAATATTTGTTTAAATTAGATTAATTATATGGTAAAAGTTTCATTTGGACAATTATGCCCACAGGATTTAATTGATAGATTTTCAGAGCATTGCTTTTGATAATAAAGGTATTTGTATGTGCTTATTTATGGTTGTTCTAGTTATTTCCTTTTCCTATTTTATCCCGATAAGGATCAACTAAGAGATACTGAGGCCACGAGAAAGGATAAAAGTATAACCCAAGATACTTTAGTTATTTTTTTATGACAAAAAGGCACCCTGAGAATTTTTATTAATTTATTTTGTATGATTTGCGTCAATTCAATAATTAATTAAATAAATACTAATTAATATAAAAGTGAGAGAAAGCAGATCATAACAGTATATTTATCAATCAACCGTACAACGCAATATCTTTGTAACTGTGAGGAGGGGTAATACCCGTCTTTATCTTACTCCTAAACATTCGGAGCTGCACAAGAAATTTATGTTTAATAAAAAAATAAACCATGAAAGTGGTTTATACCTTTATGTTTGCTCTTGGTAGATTTCAACACTATTAAAACAAACCGAATCATTGCTGCCATTCAAACTACAACAATAGATCAACGGCACACAAAGCTAATTAAAAAGATCTATAACAAAACAACATTAAAAATGCAGTTAAGAAAAAGTTAAGATACAAAGAGGAGTAAGACAAGGAGATATAATATCCTCTAAATTCTTCACTCTTAAACTTGAAGATGTTTTTAAATAACTAGAATTGGCAACCTGGGAATAAACACAGCAGAAGAAAAATTAAAAAACCTGAGGTTCGTTGATGGCGTTTAGTTTATTCGCACATGAAGAAACGATATTAAAATAATGCAAGAAGAGTTAGAGCAAAAAGCAAGGGAAGGGAGATTAGAAATGAATACCACAAAGATAAAATATATGGCCAACCAACAAAGCAAACACATAAAATAAATGTAAATGATTAGGAAGTTTAAACCTTAAATATCTGTGATGCTCTATTACAGACCAAATAGACCCAAATAAAGAGATCAAATGCACATTTGAGGCAGGGTCTACCTAGGGCATCGTCCTAAAGGAAACCGGAATAGTATCCTTCAGCTTATTATTAAAGGTAAAATCGAGGGTCACAGAGGAATTGGAAGGAAACAGGTGGCACAAGAACATTCGCAGTGAAGCAGATTGGACAGGAATACGCAGTGCCTAGTAGCTGAAGACCCTGAACAACTGACTCACCAATGTAATTGCCAAAGTTAAGGAGATTTATTAATCTGGTTTAGACTACTACCAAAAAGAGAGACTCCAAGAAATGTGAAGACCATAGGATTATTAGCCTGATGAATCATATGCTGAAGCTTTTCCTACGAATAATACACAATAGAGTATTCAACAAACTAGATAAATACACTGGTCAAATTCAATTTGGTTTTAAGAATGGCTTCAGAAAAAGAGAATACTTGTGTTTTATAGACTTTCAGAAAGCTTTTGACGTGGTGAAACATGACAAATTAATAGATATTTTAAGGTCATGTAACATCGACGATAAAAACTTAAGGATCATTTCAAACCTCTACCAAGGACAAAAGGCTAAAATCAGAATAAAAAGCGAAACATCTGGAAAAATCAATATCGAGGAGGGAGTAAGAAACGGATGCGTCCTGTCACTTTTGCTGTTCAACGTTTACTCTGAGAAGATATTTAAGAAAGCTTTGGACGGCACCTTGGATGGTATAATTATAAACGGGCGATGTATAAATAACCTGCGATACGCTGATGACACGGTCATTCTATCAGATAATGCTGAAGCACTGCAACGCCTAATGGACCGAGTAACGAGAGCCTGTAGAGAATTTGGAATGAAATTAAACACAAAGAAAACAAAAACGCTGGTCATCAGCAAGCACCAAAAGAGAAGGGTGAAGGTCAATGTCGACGGAACAGATCTGGAAAGAGTAACAAAAATAACGTACCTTGGAAGTAACCTTATTGAAACTTGGGACCACTCACTAGAGATCTGAACACGTCTGGGAAAGGCACGTACAGTGTTTTATAAAAATGAAAAATGTTCTATGCAACCGCCAGCTACATATCTTATTGAGAACTAGAATACTTAAGTTCTATGTTTTCTTCACCTTGCTCGATGGTGTTGAAGCCTGGACAACAGGGGCGTAACAGAGGCCCCCGCAGCGTGAAGCTTGATGGGGGCCCCAATATGTCAGGGGCCCCATCTTGTCGTCTAATAAATATATGTAAAAATGTGTTATTGTTATATTATTGAAAATATACAGGGTGTTTCATTAATAATTGTCCATATAGTAACTGGAGAAACCTTAGCACAAAATACGAAGATCTAACCTAAAACACTTAAAGAAAATGTTGTTCCTTACTGAGTTACAGGGTGTTTTATCTTAAAATTTAAAAATTATTTTTGCTCAGAATTTTAAAACTATTCGACGTATAACTTTCATACTTGGCAGAAAGTATACGTACTGTACAAGCTACTAAATTATGTTAAACACACGTTTGTGCTATTACCAGAGGCGTACGACGGGGGAAAGTGAATGGTTGATCCTTTCCAAATTCTACGCCACTGGCGAAATTGCTATTTTAGTTCAATTTTTGGATTCTCCAATACTTTCTATGAAAATAATATACTCTTTATTGGTAACGATAAAGTCATTAGTTTTCGTGATATTTGAAGTTAAAAATGAAACGACACGGTTATTTTGATTAATGTATTGTGTCGCTTCATTTTTATTTTCAAATATCTCGAAAATTAATCAGTTTATCGTTACGTATGAAGAGTATATTATTTACATAAAAAGTATTGTAAAATCAAAAAATTACACTAAAATAGCAATTTTATCAGTGGCGTAGAATTTGGGAAGGGTCAACTAGCCACTATCCCCTGTCGTACGCCTCTGGTAGTAGCTAGAAACGTTTGTTTATCTTAATTTAGTAGGGTGTACAGCACCTACACTTTTTGCCAAGTATGATAAGGATACGCCAAATAGTTTGAAAGTACGGGGTACAAATAATTTTTAAATGTTAATCATATGAATCATATCATAAATTAATCAAAATAACTGTGCCGTTTCATATTTAACTTCAAATATCTCGAAAACTAATGACTTTATCGTTACCAATGAAGAGTACATTATTTACGTAGAAAGTATTGGAGAATCTAAAAATGGCACTAAAATAGTAATTCCTCCAGTGACGTAGAATTTGAGAAGGGTCAACCATTCACCATCCCCTGTCGTACGCCTCTGGTAGTAGCTAGAAACGTTTGTTTATCATAATTTAGGAGTGTGTCTAGTAGTCACACTTTCTGCCAAGTATTAAAAGGATACCTCGAATAGTTTTAAAATGCTAAGCAAATATACTTTTTAATATTTTAGATAAAACACCCTGTAACTTAGTAAGGAACCACATTTTATTTAAGTGTTTTAGGTTAAATCTTCGTATTTTGTGCTAAGGTTTCTCCAGTTACTATATGGACAATTATTAATGAAACACCCTGTATAATGAATCAATTACAGTATTGAAAATGAAGTTGTCCATCAGATAGATACAATGTATCTTATGTGTATTGTATGTATTAATAAAATTGTAGATATATTCGCTGATAGCAGTGCACGAAGAAAATTGTTTATCTCATAGAATAATACTATGTAGTCGTTTATTAATGTTCTTTATATAGGGTGTCCCAAAAGTAGTGGAACGGTCGAATATTTCGCGAACTAAACATCGGATCGAAAAACTGAAAAATACGTGTTCAATCATTTTCAAAAATCTATCCAATGACACCAAACACCAACCCCCACTACACCCTCTGGAGGTGGGGTGGGGGGTAACTTTAAAATCTCAAATGGAAACCCCTAGTTTTTCTTGCAGATTTGGATTCGTTACGTAAAAGTAAGCAACTTTTATTCAAGACATTTTTTCGAACTGTGGATATAATGCGCTAGAATTGGGAAAAACGATTTATCCTGATACCATAGGTGAATTAGAGAAACGGTCTAATATATCGAGAAATACACTTCCAAATGAGAAACCAAAAAACAGGTTTTAATATTTTTCGAAAACCTATCGATAAACACCAAAAATGACCCTCCAACCCACCCCCTGGAGACGGGGTGGGGGGTAAATTTAAAATCTTAAATAGCAACCCCCACTTTTTATTGCAGATTTGAATTCGTCATGAAAAATTAAGCAACATTTATTCAAAACATTTTTTAAAATTGCTGATAGATGGCGCTAATAAATCGTATTTTTCCAATTAAAGCGCCATCTATCAATAATTCTAAAAAATGTTTCGAATAAATGTTGCTTAATTTTTCATGACGAATCCGAATCTGTAATAAAAAGTGGGGGTTGCTATTTAAGATTTTAAAGTTACCCCCCACCCCACCTCCAGGGGGTGGGTTGGAGGGTCATGTTTAGTGTTATTGGATAGGTTTTCGAAAAGTATTAAAAACCTTTTTTTTGGTTTCTCATTTGGAAGTGTATTTCTCGAGATATTAGACCGTTTCTATAATTTACGTATGGTATCAGGATAAATCGTTTTTCTCAATTATAGCGCCATCTATCCACAGTTCGAAAAAATGTCTTGAATAAAAGTTGCTTACTTTTACGTAACGAATCCAAATCTGTAAGAAAAACTAGGGGTTTCCATTTGAGATTTTAAAGTTACCCTCCACCCCACCTCCAGGGGATGTAGTGGGGGTTGGTGTTTGGTCTCATTGGATAGATTTTTGAAAATTATGGAACACGTATTTTTCAGTTTTTCGATCCGATGTTTAGTTCGTGAAATATTCGACCGTTCCACTACTTTTGGGACACCCTGTATTTTATTCTATACCAATAAAGATGTAAATTGTAAGTTGTCCTAAACAGTGCACGAATACACTAATAGCCCAGTAAATGACTGTTTTGGAGTGTAATTATCAGCGTCACGACGTATTTGCCAGGCAATTTGGATTTAGATTCTACTTATCCTCCACTTCAAAGTTGGAGTTGTGCCGTTGGTTGCTTTTACTTGGGGGTGAAAGTCACCCCTTCTCGGGGGTGAAAAATATACGTTTAAAATAAGTCCGGAAATGGATAAATTGACTAATTATGAGCAGCTTTTGTTCTATAGAGCTTCTTTATCTAAGTCAATTCTTTTCAAGTGACTTGCGAGTGCAAATGTTTATTTTTCAACAAAAACTCACGTATTTTTATATTTTTATAAACGGTTTTTCGCAAATAACTCAAAAAATAAGTATTTCATCGAATTAAATATTATCGAAAAAATATTTTTAGCAAAAATGTAGCTTATAAGAAACAAAAAAAAAATGGTGTACCTATTCATGAAGTCTATCGACACAGTAATAGGAAAGTTGTAGCTCATGAAAATATTCGTTCAATTTCAAATCGACTATTTCAACGTGAAATAGCCAACAAACGAATGACTTTTCGGGGAAAATTCATTGAAACCTTTTTTTAATGTTTAAAAATGAGCTTTATTTCTATTTTTTATAGCATTTTTATCGCATTTTATAGCAAGCTTCTAGCATCAAATCTAAGCGAGTTACGCTCAAAGTTCGAGGGCGCTCAGAGAGCACCCCTCGAGCATTTACAATAATATAAATTTAAAATTTGCAGTTCAAATGTTTTTGTTTTAAACACATATCTCGCTTCCTACGAGAAGAATGTTTTTATCTTTTGCTGAACGGTAGTGAAGGTTGTGCTGAACGAGGTAAAGTGTGAGGTAACCTAAGCTATGCATATATCATAAAAAAGTTCATGCCCCCCACCCCCCGAAAATCGGTCTTGGATCTGCCCTGTGTTAGTGATACGAAAAATCAAATAAGCGCTTTGACCCGGTGAAACTTACAGGTCATTTAAAAAAAAGTTAAGTAATTTTTAAAGCGTTAGTGATTAGTTTCATTTGGGGTGCTAAATAGGGGGAGATTTTCACAATTTTTGTTTACCAAAAAAGACTTTAACTGTATTTTGAGCGTGCCTAACTCGCTTAGTTTTGATGATAGAAATTTTTATAAAAAGTAAAAATACCTTAAAAACTAAAAAGAAAAAAATTTAATGAGTTTTCCCCGAAGAGTGCTCTAATTTTTTGTTATTTCATGTTGAAAGATTCGATTTGCAATTTGACAAATAAGAACAATTCTTCATGAGCTACAAATTTGCATTTACTTGGCCGATAGACTTCATTTTTGTTTAAGCTATATTTTTGCTACTTACGTACGAATAGGTACTTACTTTTTGAGCTATATGCGAAAACCCGCCTGAAAACGTGGTTCTTTGTTGAACAATGTTGAACATTTTCACTCGTAAATAACTCGAAAAGTAGTAGGTATTGACTGGACCACTTTGGTGATGACATTAAAAATTACACGATATCGCCGTATTTCACGTTCATTTACTGGGCTATAACACATATAAGTTTTTGTGACACATGTTGCATTTAGTAATTTTTCAAGGGGGCCCCATTTCCAATTCTGCTGGGGGCCCCCGACAGATTTTGTTACGCCACTGCTGGACAATGACAGAAGCCACACAAAAAATAATCCATACATTCGAACTCTGGTGCTACCGTAACATGCTCAGAATATCCTACATGCGCCATAAGACAGATGCAGAAGTGTTGCGGAGGATGAACAAGGAAAGAGAGCTTATGCTTAGGTATAATAAAAGAACGGAAATCACAATATTTTGGTCACATCGTAAGAAATCAAAAGTATGATTTGATACAACTTATAGTCGAAGGAAAAAACAATAGCATGAAGAAACCAGGAAGAAGAAGCAGCTCTTGGCTTAAAAACCTACGACAATGGACGAATATGGCCTCCATAGAACTATTCAGGGCAGCTGCAAACAAGATTAAATGGGCAAATGTAATGGCTAACGTCCTTAAGGATACGGCACCATAAGGGTAAGAACAGAACAAGTGGGTCGCGGTGGAGGTGGAGGTGTATGTGGTATTATAATACCACACCTCCCCGTTTTGTTAAAATTACATATTTTTAAAATAAGATTGATTGTCTATCATCGCCGTTTTTTAAACAAAAAAGAAAGTCCTAAGAAGAGAAGAAGAATATCTGAGTGTATATCCCTCTTTCCCTTTCACAGAGTGTTTATGATTCATTTATGAGTATTATAATACCACATGTAGGTCGCGGTCGATGTCGATATCCATGTAAAACAAACACATTGTAGTGAATGGAAGAGAACAGTGCAGGTAAGTCGCGGTGGAGGTTTAGCGCGATGCCATCCAGGAGGTTTACATCGATGCTTTTGAAAATAAAATGAGTTTAATTTACATGGATGTCTACTGCGCGGCCTAAAAGGATGCTTCCCTGTGATTGGTCCGTTCGAAGCCAAGTTGTTATTACCTGCGCTATCTGAGTTGATACTTTTTATATGATCCCTTTTTTGTATTCAGTTTATTTTTAAATTTCTAAAGTAATTAAATTCAGTAAATTTTGAAATATGAAGGAGGATCTGATTATTTACAGCTGACATTTCATCACTATCATCACTTGACTGACACAACATCGCAAAAGCACAGTCTTTTTGTCATTCAAATTTCATTAAACTACTTCATTTGATAGTGGTTCTAGCTCGACTGACAGCGCAGGTGACCTCCTTGCTATGTGCTGTCGACATCGACCGCGACTTAACTAGTAGCATCCACCGCGACCTACACCTCCACATCGACCTACTTGTTCTGTTCTTACCCTAAGACGGAGAAGATTAATCTGGCATCGAAAGAAGAAAGTCAGGAAGTGAAAAATTTGTTTCCAGTCATCCATTGTTGACATAATATGTGATAATAATTGATTATAAGCTTAATAATTTATCATTGTAACACGTTACATATTTAGATCAATTTGACCTCATTATCCGTTGTACTAAAAATAGTTGTATTATTTCTGTCTCCTTTCTTTCTGTTCGTGTCTTTCACTCCAAAGTAATTACACGGTTGAAAAACGATTATTGTTACGAATTGGTAGTACCTGTTTAACAGCGGAATCCGAATAATTGTATACTATTTCATAACATAATATATGCACGTAACTGATTAAACGTTCGGGTACCAATACACGGCATTTTTCAATAATTACATCATTTGTATAGATACATACATAGTACATACATTATAATATATTTATCAGCCACGAATAAAAATCTTTTAAAACGTTTATACTGTTGCATAATGTTGATAACGAAAAGTAATATTAATGTAATATTATATTATATTTTCTACTTATTTATTTTTTTCTAATGATGATGTCCAAGCGGGGCATTCACATTCCGATTTGTGGTTCCTCTAGTGGTCCAACTTTTGGTAGTTGGATCTCAAATCGGACCGTGAATGGGCTGCAAATTTACAAAAGCTATACTAATTCAGTCACGGGGGCGACTGAATTCGAGTAGGTTTTTTATGCAGAATATCAGTTACATATTCTATTCTATTTCGGTCCAGAAATTAACTGTATTGGTGTAGGATTTGTAAGCGAAATTTTTTATTATTATTGAGCAAATGTCTATACTGTTTCAGTCATGTAAGCAAAACTAATCAAATATTTACTTAAGTGGATTTATTATTATATCATAAAATTTAGATATGTTTTGAAAATTAAAATTAATAATATATATTTGGATATGATTAAAAATTACAAACAAATGAATAACTACTAATGTACAAGTAGGAATATATACAAATATATAGTATGTCCCTGTAAGTTGGAACTATATAGAAAACTTTTTTATTACTGATTTTACGAAAAAAAGTTATTCTTCATAAAAAGTTCTGCATGGTCTAAGATGCAATATCATCTGATATTAAGTTTTATCAATAGTATATGAGATGTCAAAAAATATGAATTTCTGTCAAGAGTAAAGTATCTTTATATATTTCACAAGATTGAAAATTGTTATTACGAAAATTTATTTGGACTTAAAAATAATGTTCTAATATGCAACTACATTCTTCTAATTGAAAAAATAATTAAAAATTTTTCTCAAATTATCTCAAATTAATTTTCTCGATATTATTAGTTTTACGAAAAAAGTTATTCTTTATAAAAAGTTTTGCATGGTCTAGAAACTAACATACAATCATAATTTATTAAATTTTATCAATTTTACACGAGGTTTGTCAAAAAATATGAATTTTGTTCAAGAGTAAAATACCTTTATAGTTCGCAATATTTCACTTAAAAGATGTAATTGTATACTACTCATACATGTTTTTGAATTCTGAACAACTTTTTATAATAAAATTTTTCAATATTGTGCAAAATAAAGGTACTTTACTCTTGAGCGAAATTCATATTATTTTTTGACATTTTTTTTTGACATACCCCGTATAAAATTCATAAAATGTGAAATATTATTATTGAATCTTATTTTGTAGAATGTGCAAAACTTTTTATAAAGAATAAGTTTTTTTTCGTAAAACTAATAATACCTATCGGAGTTGACATAAATAAAAATGATGTTAAGTATCTGTAATTTGAGAAAAAATTTCAATTTTTTTTTTTCGATTAGAAGAATGTAGTTGCGTATTAGAACATTAATTTTAAGTCCAAACAAATCGTAATAACAATTTTCAATCTTGTGAAATATTTAAAGGTACTTTACTCTTGAGACAAATTAATATTTTTTGACATTCCTCGTATACTATTTATGAAACTTGATGTCAGATGACTGCGTCTTCGGTTTAAGACCATGCAGAACTTTTAATGAAGAATAGGTAAGTTTTTTTGTAAAATCAATAATAAAAAAGTTTTCCAAATACAGTAGAACCCCGATTATCCGGGTGCGGATTATCCGTGCTGCGGATTATCCGTGCTATGATTTTCTATTACTCAAGTTGCGTTTTTGAGGTTTTATCAAAATAACGTCATCGTAAATCACTCGACGGAAACTCTATATGACGAAAGAGAGGCGCATAATGAAAGATTTATTTTTTTTTCTGTTATTTTTATGGTAGGTACATATGTATGCGTATACGTACATATATGTATTATACATAAGAAACACATGTTCGGATTATCCGTGCTTTTCAATTATCCGTGCCACCCTTCGGTCCCGAGGAGCACGGATAATCGGGGTTCTACTGTAGTACCAACTTACAGGGACATACTGTATATACTCGTACATTAGTAATTATTCATTTGTTTTTAATTTTTTGATATTATCTAAATATATATTATTCATTTTAATTTTCAAAGCATATCTAAATTTTATGATATAATAATAAATCCACTTAGTAAATATTTGATTAGTTTTACTTACATGACTGAAACAGTATAGACATTTGCTCAATAATAATCAAAAATTTCGCTTACAAATCCTACACCAATACAGTTAATTTCTGGACCGAAATAGAATAGAATATGTAACTAATATTCTGCATACAAAACCTACTCGAATTCAGTCGCCCCCATGACTGAAATGGTATAACTTTTGTAAATTCGCGAATGGGCTAGCTGGATTAGTGGTACGAGGAACATTTTTAGAGAGAGGGACCACTCGAAGATCCAATATCCGACTGGCGGCGAAGTGGGATCGTGAATGGTGTAGTGGGATGTTAGATAAACGAAATTTCTACCAGTATTGTGGAATTTTGCAAGTTTTGTATACCTACATGTATTATTGAAGATTTTTGCAAAAACATCTAAATTGTCTTCTTCTAAGAAAGATTAACAGAAAGAGACCTCAACAAACAGGCCATGTTTTAAAACAAACAATTCAAATAACACCAGATATACTGATTTTATTTTTAATAATTTTTAAAATAAGATAACTACCTCGGACAAACTGGACAATAACACTTGTAGTTTTATATGTGAGTGTGAGACTTACAATATGACCAAACAAGACGAAATTAAACTACATATATGGGAAGGAAAGCTATTCAAAGCTTTTGGGGGCATGAAAATGGCACGAGGGAATGAGGAGAAGCATGAATAAAACAAAATTAAATTAAAAAGTACACAACAAATATGAGTACAAACAGCTAGGTGGATTTGCCACATAATCAGAATGGTTTAAAAAAGATTAAACAAAAGAGTTTGATTTGAGGGAGAAAACAAAAAAAAATAGTGTTATTATTTGTGGAAGGACAACAAAGGGATGGTTAAAAATAATGGTAGGATCCATATCTGGTAAAAATGGACATTGAAGATATGAGATCGGTGAATCAGAGAGTATTAAGGAACATAAGAAATGCAAACATGTTTTTATATGAAATCTTTTAATATAATGTTATGACATAATTAGTCTAGGCGCCAGAGGGATCACCGTGTCCTTTTCAATTCTTATGGCCAAACTCAACGGTTTCTTATGGATTTTTGGCTGCTGATTACGAATTTCGAGGGTGGATTTCGATCTGAGTGGTCAAAAATATGTTATAAACAATTTAATTGTTTATAAATTGTTTATAAGGCTCTGGCTTATAACCTAAAAGAGAGAAAAAATAATGTTTTAAATAAAATTTGTTCGTTAATAAAATACGAAGAAAAAGCGTTTACTAAACTTAAATCCAACAATTATAACTCAAGATATTGTAAAATTAGTGCACAATGCAAATTGCAAGTTGCAAAATAAGTACTTTTCGAAGCTTCATCGATCGTAACTCTGCTTCTACGCATGAAAATGAGCCTTAGAAAGTTTCATTATAAAGCTTCATTAATAGGCTTCCAAACAAAGTTTGTTAAATTACTTTATCTCCATTTGTTTTAAAATTATACACGTTTGAAGTTATAATTTTCTTAAAAAAATAATACATTAATTTGTTTATACGTTTATATTATAACAATAATGACATAAGAACTCAAAAGGAATAATTTGAGCGTAAGAAAATGTTCGTAAGTTTATTTTTGGTCAAGATAAAGATATTTTAATGAAGCGCTATGAGGCGCAACATCGGCTCACAGTCAAGTATTTTTCGACGCTATTAATGAAGCTTTAAAATGAGATATTCTAAGGTTCATTTGCATGCGTAGAAGCCGAGTTACGATCGATAAAGCTTCGAAAAATACTTATTTTGCAATTTGCAATTTGCATTGTGCACTAATTTTACAATATGTTGAGTTCTAATTGTTGGATTTAAGTTTAAACGTTTTTCTCTTCGTTTTTATTAACGAACAAATTTTATTTGAAACATTCTTTTTTATCTCTTTTAGTTTATGAGCCAGAGTTTTATAAACAATTTATAAACAATTAAATTGTTTATAACAATTTTTTGACCACTCGGATCGAAATCCTCCCTCGAAATTCGTAATCAGCAGCCAAAAATCCATGAGAAACAGTTGAGTTTGTCCATCAGAATTGAAAAGGACACGGTGACCTCTATTTGGCGCCTAGACTAAATATAATGTGAACTACTTTATTTAATGCGGATAAACCAGAATTTTCATTAAATTTACTTTGTGTTTGACATTTCCATTTTTAAACATAGCCTTTAAAATAAAAATTACTGTTTTGTTACTTTAACAATATTGAAGAACTTTTGTTTGTGAGCCTTGAAAATCGTCATTTTTCGTTTTTATTTCGTTCAAATTTGTTTATAACGCAAAAACGACGAACTGAGAAAAATTACAAAAGGTGTTTTTTTGTGCCAATTAAAAAAAAACGAATAATCTAAAAAACCTGAAATAATATCGATCCGGACCGAAAAAAATTAGTTTCATAATTTGTTTGAATTATTTTTTTTTTTTAAGAAAATAAAATGTAGCAGTAAATCATAAATTATTGAATTTAAGTATAGGGAATTAAGGGAATATTACATGAAAATTAATCAGTATTTCTTAGTGACTTTAAATCGACAACATTGACCTTAAAAACGAAATATCCGATAACAATGTATATTATATTACCATAATATGTAAAACCGAAAAATATGTAAATAGTAAATCCGAAATTATTGAATTTAAGTATAGGGAATATTACATGAAAATTAATCAATATTTCTTAGTGACTTTAAATCGACAACATTGACCTTAAAAACGAAATATCTGATAACAATGTAGGTATATTATATTACCATAATATTGGTCGCATGAAAAGACACTTACCCACCAAAATTCATAAAAATCGTACCAGCCGTTTCCGAGATAATTAAGGCGTTCCATACATAAAACTCACTCTGTATACTATCACGTAAATATTTCACGTAGCTCGTAAAAAAATAGGAATTAAAGCCATAGTTTGTGCGACTAAAAAATTGGTAGAACATAGCATTTGAGTTGGTGGCTCTTTGAATGAATAAAGAGTGGGATTCTAGACGAGAGCTAAGGGCAATGATATACAGTCGAACCCGCTCATTGGAATAGCCTTCGTGCCATACAAAAGTATTTCTATAACCGGGATTGTTGTATTGTTCTGGGACCTCAAACTTCTATTCCTTAAAGCGGGATATTCCTAAAACCGGTATTCTAATAAGTGGGTTCGACTGTATGTTATTTAGGATATATATTATTTTATAATGGTTTTAAGTCACGTTTAGATAATAATTCTCGTGGTACCATTCTGGAAAGAGTGTTTGAGTGTTGGACTCTTGGTGTACCTCTAGATGAAACTAATGGTACTTACATAAAAGTTGAGTCTATTATTTAATAAATCGGTTTCGGTTTAACGAGCAAGTGAAACATGCTGTTTATTAAGAAATAAGTGTATAAGTGTATCTATAATTTGTGACGTATTTTGGAAGTTTTATGTGTTTATTAAATATTTTATTAAAATATTTTTATTATTTATGCATGTTACCAGCAGTAGCTATTAAACAGTAAATGGATTTTCCTTGCTGCAGTTATGATCGTATCGTCATTGTCCAAGTATGTTAAATAATTTTCTTTATAGTCAGTAACAAGAGGTTCTTGCCTATGGTACAATATCCGAAATTACAAAATTTATATAAGAGAACACCATAATATAATAGGCAAATACCAGTAACAAAATTAAGGAAGGTTATTATGACTGTGAAGACTAGGAAATCCGTCACACTTGAAAAAATTTATACTGAAATACTGAAAAATGGAACCAACTACATTTCTTAATAATTGTTTGAGAACTTCTTTTTTTTTTCTTTCTCTTTATAAGTAATTCTCAATAATTTTTAATGCATTATCCACCAGATGTCAGTACCAATCTTAAGGAAATTGCTTGCCAAGCTTTCTTTTATGTCGAGTGGGATATTTTTTCTATTCCAGATGATCATAATAGCGTTTTTTGAATATAAGCGTCAGTAAAAGTCTTTTCCAACTTTGCGTTAGATAAAAAAAGTTGTTTTTTATCTGTAAAAATGCTTTAGATTGAAGATTGAGTGCCTTGATAATAGAACTCAATTTATTGTTTGATTGGTAATGGTTTTTTTTCGTTGAAATGTTTTTTTTTAAATGAATTTCGACTCAATTCAAGCTTTCTGCTTAACCTAGGTATAAACATACCAAAAGGCACCGCCAGGAAAACATTCCACTTTGCGGTTCAGAGAGCCCATATGAAACGAGTCTTTGTACTCTATGCAGAGTATGGCATTAACAAAATAAAAAAATCTACGGTTTCGTTTTGATTAAAATCTGTCTTTCTCCATCCCCCGATAGTACTATTTCTAGGTCTACCTGTTGTCAAGGAGGCTCTAAGGAAGACAGATTTTTACCATTCCGACCGTAGATTGTCGATATAAATTAAAATAATTTATATCGCAGTATGGATAGAACGCCCTCTAACGGGGAATAAGCGAAATGAATTTCGACTCAATTCGACTCAATTCGACTCAAAACAGCCAAAATCAGCACCACTATTATAGTTAATTAGATCACCTAGCTAGATAGGGATTTTAGTTAGGTGGTACACTAAAAATAATAAAAGTATTTGGTGGTACATGGCCCAAAATGATGATTGAGAACCGCTGATATAGAATATGAAGTAAAGGGTGAGCTGTTCCTAATCCCAAATTTTGATCCAAATCGATGCAAGCCGAAACATTATTGTAGGATAAATAAATTTTTTTTATGTAGCTCCAACAAGGGTAGTTTTAAGGGTTGAAATATTATGATATTTATTCTAAAGCATAAAACCATCATTATTTAACTAATAAAACCAAATGTTGATCATATTAAAGTTTAAAATGTTATTGTATAATTATTTACAATTAGGGGTAGTTTTCACCCTTAAAAACCGAAAAGCGTACAACGGCTAAATATAGAAAATGAACTAGAGGGTTAAATGGATCTAATCCCACATTTTTGTATAAATCGATGCTGGACGAAAAAATTGCGAGGTTTTGCCATTTTTTCATCTTCATTTGCTGGCCTAATAGGGGGTTTTATGTCTGCATAGAATATTCTGAAAAAATTTCACCATTTTATTGACATATTATTACAGAAAAAACATAAATATTGTCGATCGTATCGGTGTCATTTATCTTAATCTTTGTCGGTACGTTTTTACGATTATTTTGGCGATAATTGAGGTAATATTTTCATTTTCTGTGACAGAATAATACTAGGGAAACTGAATATTAATCGAGTATTTAATGGAATCTTTTCAATTACGTAAAACGGTAGGAAATTAATGTTAATTCCAATAAGAATATATTATCTCACAACACGAGCTTCTCGCTGGTCTGACTTTAGCAATAGAAGGCCACTTTAAAAATGTAGACGGCGACCAGGCGTATCTGTTATTATTACAAATTACATTGTTTGTTATAATTATTATAGCTTGTTTTTTACCCATTCATGTGCAATAATCCAAATAAAAGCTGGAAACAACACATATAATCCGCAAACTTGAAAAACTTTGGATGACAATTCTGGCCAAAAATTGTCTTGTCATTAAAGATAATTTAACAAAAACAATAAAGAAAAACAATAAAAATTGAAAAGTTACATTTACGGTTGCATTTTTCAGAAAACCCCATTTCATTTTTTTTTATGTATGGTATGTAGGCCTGGATCCCGCGTACCAAAAAAGTTGATTAATAGCAAGCTGAAATTGTTTTAATCGCTTAACGGTGTCTAGTCGGACAAAAGTTGATGTACGGGAACACTGGAACAGGTGAAGTTTTAATTGTGGAACAGTTTAAAAATTTGGAACGTCAGATTACGAAAACGTTCCATGTATTTTGTCGGACAGAACATCCAATTGATTTGTTACCCTTTCATTAAACTCTCATGCAAAAATCAGACTGCTATTACTAACCAACATGATTCCTGTCATTTGACATGTTCTTCGTGTTCCACTCATTAAAATGCCCAGTTGGTGATAAACACAAGTCTGATTTTTGCATGAGAGTTTAATGAAATGGTAGCAAATCAATTGGAAGTTCTGTCCGACAAAATACATGGAACGTTTTCGTAGTCTGACGTTCCAAATTTTGAACCTGTTCCACAATTAAAATTTCCCCTGTTCCAGTGTTCCCATACATCAAAGTTTGTCCGACTAGACACCGTTAAGGTATTAACAAATGTTCAGCGTGCTATTAATCAACTTTTTTTTGGCACTCGTGATTTAGGTCTATAGGGTGTAAATCAAAAAGTAGTAAGCTTAAGTTCACGTTTGTGTGGTCGAAAAAGGGGTGCAAAGGGTTTTCGCGCTAGATCTCGTAAATTTGCACCCCAACAGAAAATTTTATAAGACAATATTTTTGTAGCAAATAGAGTTGTTTACAAGTTTATTTCTATTACTTTTTAACGTAAAATTGAAAACAACAAAAAAGTTATCAACAAAAATAACTGAAACTTTTTGATCACGTGTTCTTTTGGTTGTTTTAACTTTTTTTATGGCCATCTTACAATAAAATGACATCAGAGCAATATTATAGAGAGTTTTTCAACGAATAATTTTCGCAACAAATTAAGTGGGTTCTTGAATATCCGTAATAGTCTAAGATACAATATAAGGTCGATCGGGGCCGAGCTGTTTGGATAAAATTATTGGGTATTGTAATTTAGTATGTTAAAAATTATTATAAAAAACAACGGGTGCCCGATCTAATTTTGTTCTGACTATAATTAATTAATAATTAAAAAATGACTTCTTTTTGTAAATTAAAAAAAATTAACGACCCGGACAGATATTTCAGATTTTTTGGATTATTCTAAACAAAAAGGTCTTGTGTAAATTTTCTATTAAGTTGATCGTTTTCTAGTTATAAACAATTTAAAACTGGAAAAGAGCAAAGAGCGAAATATGACGATTTTCAAGGCTCAAAAACATAAGTAAAAAAAGAATGTGTGTACTTTGTACGCACATAAGAAGTTATACTTCTATTATATGTTTTAGACGAAATTAATATACTTTTTATTTATATTTTGTTTAAATATTAAACTAATTTATACTTACTACTTCTCAAACATTTTTATTAGAACAGTGCCAAAAATTAAAATAAAAGAATAAAACACACACAAACACATTAAACAAGCCACAAATGATGTCTGAACATTAATTGTCGAAAATTTTTTTAACTAAATACGTATTTTCTGAAAATACAATTATATAATAAATATACTTACAATCATAAAATGTATTAAAAAAAAAACAAAAAAGAAAGTTTCTATTGGGACTCGAACCAGCGCTTATAAGCGCGGTTGGTATTGGAATTCATTCGCCTTCAACGCTTAGCCACGGACACTATGTGTCATTATTTACGAAGATCGACTAACTAAACGGATTAAACTTGTGATATTTTGAAAATTGATCAAATTATTTTAATTTTGAATTGAAATGATTTAGAATTGAAAAAATACAACAAAACATAGAGTAAGAAAACAATATATTAGGTGAATATTGATAGAAATTTTATCAAATTATATAAATAAAAGTATTACATACTATGTATTTTGGCAGATCAAATAGGTAGGTTTATACCCATGATACATTAACAATTATTACGTACCTGTTGCTTTTAAAAACTATTTAAAAGTCACCAAAATATTATAAACTTTTTTGTTTCTGTCCTCACAACAATAAAACTAATATATTATACATTTGTTTACCTTTACCTTTACGTCATTATGTCATGTCATTACGTTATGTCATTTGAACATCCAATCAGAACAAAGTTATAATGCGCATGCGCCGGGCTGATAGGTTTTGACATATAAAAATTCACCCTCTATCGCCGGTAAAGAAGTATAACTTCAAAAAGAATGTGTGTGTACTTTGTACGCACGTAAGAAGTTATACTTCTATTATATGATTTCAACGAAATAAATATACTTTCAACAGGTTATTTGTATTTAAAGCTTAAACTAATTTTTACTTACTACTTTCCAAAATTTTTTACTAAAACAATATTAAAAATAAAAAAAAGTTAGATAACACACGGAATTTAACCAGGGACCTCTCGAGCTCCGGTCGAACGCGCTACCACCGAGCCAAACTCCCTTTGCTTTGACAGCATACAAGATTTTTCATACATACTGACAAAATCAATAGACCAAAAGTGAGGTATAAAAATACTTTAAACTTTAAAGTAAATATACTCATTATTATTATAAAATATTTTATTCCCGAGCAAGACAAATCCAAAGACACAAAAATTATAATAAATAATACATTTACTAAAAACACTAATATATTCTTTTAATGACTTATTTGCGCAGATACATACATAATTTGAAAGATTAGCAACGAACTACATACTGTCTGTCTGCGCATGCGCCAGGTAAGTATAAAATTTCACCCTCGATCGTAAAGAAGTATAACTTCAAAAATATCATTTTTGAAATTACGACGTACTTAAATTCAAGATCAAACCTTATTCTATCAGTTCTTCATAATGTATAAATAATTTGGAGTTATTTTATTTTGAAACATTGTTTTATAGTTGTTAATGCCCGTCTTCCCATAAAAACCTTCCTCATTCACAATTTAAAAAATATATTTTAGAATAAAACATGGCAAAAATATCGTGACCTGATAGAAGAAGGTTTAACTTGAATTTAGGTACTTGATGATTACAAAACTAATATTTTTTACTTGTGTTTTTGAGCCTTAAAAATCGTCATCTTTCGTTCGTTTTTTTTTCAGTCTTAACTTGTTTATAACTCGAAAAAGATCAACTTAATATAAAAAGTACAAAAGCCTTTTTTTGTTTAGAATGATCCAAAAAATCTGGAATAATATCTGTCCGGGTCAATTCTTTTTAATTTATATTAAAAAAGTCATTTTTTAAATATTAAAAAAAAATTAATAATTATAGTCAGAACAGCAAAATTGGGCACCCCTTGGTTTTTGTAATTGTTAACATACTAAATTTTAGTCTAGGCGCCAAATAGAGGTCACCGTGTCATTTTCAATTCTGATGGACAAACTTAACGGTTTCTTATGGATTTTGGGCTGCTGATTACGAATTTCGAGGGAGGATTTCGATCCGAGTGGTCAAAAAATTGTTATAAACAATTTAATCGTTTATAAATTGTTTATAAGGCTCTGGCTCATATACTAAAAGAGATAAAAAAATGTTTCAAATAAAATTTGTTCCCTAATAAAAAACGAGGAAACAACCGTTTACTAAACTTAAATCCAACAATTAGAACTCAAGATATTGTAAAATTAGTGCACAATGCAAATTGCAAATTGCAAAATAAGTATTTTTCGAAGCTTTACCGATCGTAACTCGGCTTTTACGCATGAAAATGAGCCTTATAAGGTGTCCTTTTAAAGCTTAATTGAGAGGCTTCTAAACAAAGTTTGTTAAATTATTTGATCTTCATTTGTTTTAAAGTTATTCCCGTTTGAAGTTATAATTTTCTTAAAAAAAAGGGTACATTAATTTGTTTATAAAGGTTTCAAGCAGGGGCGTAGCTACCGCCGTATCAGCCGTATCAATTATACGGGGCCCCCGACATTCAAGGGCCCCATCGCGGCATGTCGAAACAAAATTCCATTTACAAAGATTGAACTAAATATTCTACAATTATTTCACTATCAAAACGCTTTCAAACAGTGTATGTTGTTTGGATATCAACATTTTGGTGTAGTGGATTCTTTATATATCATATCTATCTATTATCTATTCTCTGCCCCATAAGAACAGAGCTTTATTGTTTTCAAGGTACCTCTCATTGTCAATTCCGTTGGCTGTGTGTGAGTTATGGTATAATGTATATTGAAGAATGCCGAATTGCAATTTTTGTAATCGCTTTATCTTTGAATATTTGAAACAGTATTTATATTGTTCGGGTATATTATGTGTATGTTCGTATAATCTGTTCTTTATCTATAATTGTATTTATGTATACCTACATATCTACATTTCTCCAAGAAATGAACGTACCACCCTAAAAATGGGTCATTTTTTATGTCTCATATTTCCTAAACCTGTTTTCCGATTTAAGTGATTTTTTTTAAATGTTATAGTCGTATTTTTGAATAATATCGTTGTAATAATATTGTTGCTAGACAGGTAAATTGTCATTGTATACCGGGTGTACCAATCAAACAATAATTTTTTCTCAAAGTTCACCACACCCTATGGAATATTCTTGCATTTATAAAATATGTACTAAAATTAAAACCCAACTATAGCCTCATGTGTTCTTAACATTCTGTTTTTCAATTCATTCGCTTATGTTGGATAGTAAAAAGGTTAGGTAATACTTTAACAACTAGCCTTATTTTTCATCGATACACGGTGTTTTTAAATAAGTATGACAAACTTTAAGGGCTAATTCTGCATGAAAAAATAATGACAGTTTGCTTTATAAACGTATGTCGGAGATAGGGGGTGTTGAAATTTTTCTTACAAACTAACGATTTATTTATTACTCTAAAACCGGTTGATATATGCAAATAAAATTTGGTGGGTTTTAACAGAATTTCATGTTTACTATTGGCGCACACATGTGTCATATTAACCGTATGCGCGCCAATGATGAATATTAAATTCCCAACTGTATATTAAAAACGCACAATACCTACCTCTTAAAATACACCAAATTTTACTTGCATATTTTAACCGGTTTTAGAACAATAAATAAATCGTCAGATTGTAAGAAAAATTTTAATAACCCTATCTCGGAGACGAAGCATTTGCACACTAGCAGGTTTATAAAACAAACGCAAACTGTCATTATTTTTTCATGCAGAATTACCCCTTAGAGTTTGCCACACTTATTTAAAAACACTCTATATTACGAAAAACAAGGCTAGTTGTTAAAGTTCCTAACTTTTTTATTATCCAACATAAGAATGAATGAACCAAAAGCGAATGAATAAAACAACAGAATGTTGGCTGTAATAGCTTAATAAAATAAAAAAATCAAAATGTAATTCCGTACTAAATACAGGTTGGAACTAAATTTTTATCAAAGTTTTTCTCTCTCTCTATCTTGTCGTTTCCCCATTACTGAGGGATCGTGATTTCCCCAATATTCCTAACAATGTTTCTCCATTGGTCTCTATCTTCAGCTGCTCTAAGAGCTTCGCAGAATGAGTTTCCAGCTGAATGCTTTATTTGGTCAGACCATCTAGTTGGTGGTCGTCCTTTTGATCTTCTCCCGGAACGTTTCCAGAAACAATTAATCTCTCTAAACTGTCGTCACCTCTACGAACCACGTGACTAAAGAATTGCAGAATTCGTTGCAGACATATTGTGGACAGCCTTTTATCAAAGTTTAGGTGAATACAAAAGATATTTTCAAGAAAGTATCCAAATTATAATATGATTTGGATACTTTCTTGAAAATATCTTTTGTATTCTTCAAGGGGATCACTGTTTAAATAATTAAAAAGGGGTCATTTTTGCACAATATTTACTTTTTTCACTTCTCTGCAGTAATTCACGCTTTTATGAAGGTCTATACGATTTTTTTTCTACAAAGTTGAAGAATAAAGCTTTCACTTAAGATTTACTAAATTAAATTTGACCCCTATTTATTTAAATAACTATATTCAAAATTTAAAACACAAATAAAATATGCACCATAAAATATTTTGTTTTATACGAGAAGTCATGTTACCAGTATAAAGCAAAAGAAAATTGGTCGAAAAATATTAACAATTTATGAATTTTTTAACCCCAGCGACGTTATTTAAAAAAGAAGTAATAAACAAATTAGAACAATTTTTAAATGCCATTTTAGAGGAGAGTTTAATTAAAATTTGAATTTATCAATAAATTTATTAAAAACATACATAAAAATAAAAATAATGAGATCTTTTGCAGGTTTAAATTCTTTTGGCAACAACCGCGTTTTTGCAATTGAAAATATAGTGACATTTAATAAACAAATTCAATATCTCATAAATTATTAAATAATTTTCGACCAATTTTTTTTTGCTTAATACTGGAAAATAGTGCAACTTCTCCTATATAACAAAATATTTTATAGTGCTTATTTAAATCGTAAATACTATTTTTTGCAAATTTGTTTTTAAAGTTTTATATACAATTCTTTAAATAAATAGGGAGTCTAATTGAATGTAGTACGTCTTAGGTGAAAGACGTACCCTTCAGCTTTGCAGAAGAAAAATATTCTAAACACCTTCATTAAAACGTGAATTAACTCAGCAGTTAAAAAAGTAAATATGGTGCAAAAATGACCCCTTAAAGACCCCTTATGACATTGTTAAATAATAAGGCTTTAACATATTAAAAAACCACTTAAATCATACAACAGGTTCAGGAAATTGTCGCTCGACGGTATACCATAAAAACAGAGCTTCTTTGTTTAAGCTCATTTGCAATGCGCATTCATCCTTGGATTGAAAAAGCTGAATCTGTTTTCAAACAATGAGTCTCGACAATTCAAATCTATTTTTCGACTTGGGTTAATTAAAATTTATTAGGTTTATTATTATTATCTATATTTGGGTGTTTTGTGTGTTTTGTTTTATTTCATTATCTTTTATTTTGTACTAATATTGACGATTTATGTAATTTCGGTAAACTGTATTTGTTTTTGTTTTTTTTCCGACTTTTTGTAAGCTTTGTCCATAAAATTGTAAAATTTTTAATGACAATAAAGCATATTTCTATTCGATTCCATACAAGCGTTTTTGCTTCTTTTGTCGCGGGGGAAAAGGGCCCCGCAACAAACTTTGATACGGGGCCCCCGTGGGGCTAGCTACGCCACTGGTTTCAAGCAAACTTGAGCTATAAACATTTATACTTTAATTAACAATAATGATAAAACTACTCAAAAGGAACAATTTGAGCTTACGAAAATGTTCGTAAGTTTATTTTTGGCTAAGATGTCGATATTTTAATGGCGCGCTATGAGGTGCAAGATTGGCTCACAGTCAAGTAAGTTTGTATTCTTCGACGCTTTATCGATCGTAACTCGACTTCTACGCATGAAAATGAGCCAATATGTGGTATCCATATAAAAATGGATCGAGTTCTTTTGCAGCATCATCATTGCATATAAAACGAACATTTAGGATGTGGCGGCATACACACAATTGACGGGCCTTGATGATGCTGCAGAAGAACTAGATCCACTTTATATGGATATCCTATAGATAATTAGACTCTGAAGCCTCAAAAAGTTTTAGTTTTACTGCCTACAAGAACAGACTTGTACCACCATGTAACTGTTAAAATTTCGCTAAGAACTTATGCAGATGTAAAAAAGCTGATATTCCCTGTATATCTCTATGCAGATTTGCAGATGCATGAAAAAAATGTTTGTAAAAATAGTATTAATAAATAATATCAACTTACTTTTTAGTTATACTTCTGAAATATTAGTTTTTAATGTATTTTTCTCATTTAGTGTAAAAAAAACGAAGACAATGTAAATAGAATGAAAGGTGATACGAGGTACAGTATGATGATTTAATTATAAGAATTATATGATAAAATTTTATTAGTATCTTCAAAAATGAAAAATGAAGATAACGTATGTATACATAGAAATTATAATTTGCATCGAGAAGTTAGCGCGTGAACCTTTACGCAGTGCATAGCGCAGTGCATAGCGCGCGCCATTAAAATATCGACATCTTGGCCAAAAATAAACTTATGAACATTTTCATAACCTCAAATTGTTCCTTTTGAGTTTTTCTATCATTATTGTTCATTAAAGTATAAATGTTTATAGCTCAAATTTGCTTAAAACCCTTATAAACAAATGAATGTACAATATTTTAAAGAAAATTGTAACTTCAAACGGGTATAACTTTAAAACAAATGAAGATCAAGTAATTTAACAAACTTTGTTTGGAAGCCTGTTAATTAAGCTTTAAAACGACACCTTCTAAGACTTATTTGCATGCGTAGAAGCCGAGTTACGATCGATAAAGCTTCGAAAAATACTTATTTTTTGCAATACTTATAAAAATACTTATTATTTGCAATTTGCATTGTGCACTAATTTTACAATATCTTGAGTTCTACTTGTTAGATTTAAGTTTAGTAAACGGTTTTTTCTTCGTTTTTTATTAAGGAACAAATTTTATTTAAAATATTTTTTTATCTCTTTTAGTTTATGAGCGAGAGCCTTATAAACAATTTATAAACAATTAAATTGTTTATAACAATTTTTTGACCACTCGGATCGAAATCCCCCCTCGAAATTCGTAATCAGCAGCCAAAAATCCATAAGAAACCGTTGAGTTTGTCCATCAGAATTGAATATGACACGGTGACCCCTCTGGCGCCTAGACTATTACATATCCAATAATTTTTAGACATTAAACAGCTCGGTACCGATCGACTTTATATCGGATCCTCTACTACTCTACACTCTACTATAAGAATACGCCCTGCCATAAGCGCTTCATTAAAAATAAAAAAAAATATTTTCGAATAAAACACGCTAAAAATTCTTATCGGTTGCCGATAGAAAGAAGGTTTGAACTTGAATTTATGTCCATGACGACTTCAATTTTTATGCCTTGAAAACGGTCATGTATGGTTTGTTGTGACTTTAAAATTGTTTATAGCTTGAAAACGATCAACATTAGAGAAAAAATACGACAGAACTTTTTGTTCGGAACGATCCAGAAAATCTAAAAAATGTCTGCCCCAGTCGGTTAAAAAAAAAATTAATTTTTATAATTTGTTTTACAAAAATTGTTCATTCACAGTAAAATATTGCAAAACTTCAGAATTTTAAAGAACCGCTTGGATTGACATAAAAAGCATCAACCGCGTCAAAGACATAAAAATAGGTAAAATTAACGATTAATCATATTACCATTCAAATTACTGTACTCTGCTGACGTAATCGCGGGATTAATTTTCATTAGTTAGTCGGAGTAGGCAACCGTACTAAGTTTAAGAACCGTGGAACTTACCGAATATACTTTATCTGACTTTTATTTCGATGACAGTTAGAGAAATGTCGTATTTAGTGTCAATACCAGAAGTGCTATTAAAAGAAAATCAGAAGAATTATTGGTTTACGTCTATCTATATTTTATGTCCGACAAGGTAAATCAGAAAATTTATGTTTTTTCGAATTTTAAAATATAATACTAAATTAATAATATACTAATTATTATAATGCTAATATTATTTAACTAATGTTTATTGATATGATATGGCATTTATTATTGTAAAAGACATACATATCAGTATTTAAATAAGAATTAATGTCAAATATAATATTACTTTAATGAATCTTTATTGATATTCAGCCAATATCTTTGGCTAATAAACGTATAGTAGGTATGAATAAAGAATAGTTTTGTATTAACTATACGGAGTGTAATAAAAAGATAAGTAATCAATTAATCAATTAATCGACTTGAATCTAACATAATAAAAATTGTGGACTTCAAAGGGGTAGATTAACCTCATGGATCTTTTCATATTACGACATGAAATATCTTTAATTTTGTAAGTATCTTTTTAATAGCTTTAGTACAAATGCGCGTAGAAAAATATTACAGACCGGATTTAGCCTACCAAGTTAAAATCAATTTTTTCCATTATCTTGTAAAATGTTTGACATATTGTAATGAAAATAGACACAAGGCTTTTTAGTGTAGGAAACAAAGGTTGAACCTTGCAAAATGGACACAAGTCCGGTTTTATTTTTTTTTCTGATATATCAAGGGGTTATTAGTATAAGACTACCTTTTTCTGAAAAAATTTCGCCCCGGAACCCCCCTTTTCACCCCTTTAAAGGGGGTAATTTGTGGTTTTTGCGGAACGTAGCCCTTCCTGTACCTTTTACAAAAAATTTCTTTTATAGAAATATAAAGAGGACTATATTTTCTACGATTTATTTCCAACAGCATATGACTATCATCCACCGTTTAGTAGGGGTGGCGCCCCAAAGTTGACAAGTTTTAAAAAAAGATGTTTTAAAAAAATATATATTTTTCCCTAACCGTAACGGAAATTAAGAAGAAATCCTACTGCAATTATTTACAAATAATTGATTGATTTTTTGGTATAGGTTTCACTTAAGGGTAATTGCCCATTTTTTAATTACAGGGTGTTACATTTTAAAAAATCCCTTTTTATACCATCTGAACCGTTTATGCTAGAGTAAAAAGACTTTCAGAGATTACCCATGTACTGGTGCTATTTACAAATTTGTATAATGTACCCCTATTTTTTCCCCGGAACCACCCCGAAAAAAAGAAAAATTGATAAATAAAGTGATTTTCTTGGAATCCTTCACACACAATGCCCTTTATTAATATGCTTCATACATCATTTTGTGCACGTTATTATTACCCATGCATGGACACCAAAAGCAATTTCCTAGTGCAACCTCTGTAGCAAAAAAAATAAATAAAATGGGGGGTTGAATTTTTTTTTTGTTTTTTGCTTTTTGATCCATATGGACATATGCTTCATCAATAGTGCTTTTCAAAAATATATATGGTTATTGCAACATCTCTGCGGAAACTACCCCTATCCTTGAAAATATACTGCAGAAACTACCCCTATCCCTTGGCAAGCATGTTTTTACGATTTTCTCATTACCTATGCATTATTTTTAAACAAAACTTATACAAGGTTAAAGACCACTATTTACTCTAAAAATTAGGTCCTATTCATTTTTTTCCTATAAGCAACCGTTACGGCACAGTGGCGCCGTAAACCTCATATATGCTTTGGCGGGCTCCAGTTTTTGTTTTTTTTTTCGTCATCTGTTCGTTTTATTGATAAAGTACTTATGTAAAATAAAACAACACAGTGTAACCTACAAATTATGACTTATCCACATTTTACAATCTTTGGGCCCCAAAGCCACAGTGGTGGCCCAAAATCAATTTTTGCATATTTTCGCCACCTACACGCATTTTATTGCCTTAATGCTACCTTAATAGCACAATATTCACCCTTAAGTGGTCGCTAAGCAGTGATGGATCCAGGGAGGGATGATGGGGGCGATCACCCCTCCCTCTTCAACCAAGTGGTAGTATATTTAAAGATTATAAAAATATTCATTTATTTTTATAGAAATTTAACTAATTGGCACACCCCTCTTAACGATGCTGGATCTGCCACTGTCGCTAAAGCATAAAAAGTACGCCATTTTTATAAAATTAATAATATAATATAAGTATTTCTCTAAAAATAAATTAATATTTTTATAATCTTTAAATATAATAACACTTGGCTTGAGAGTGGGGGGTGATCACCCCTATCACCCCTTCCTGGATCCGCCAGTACTTAGCGACCACTTAAGGGTGAATATTGTGCTATTAACCTAGCATTAATGCGATAAAATGCGTGTAGGTGGCGAAAATATGCAAAAATTGATTTTGGGCCACCACTGTGGCTTTGGGGCGCAAATACTGTAAAATGTGCATAGGTCATAATTTGTAGGTTACACTGTGTTGTTTTATTTTACATAAGTATTTTATCAATAAAACAAACAGATGACGAAAAAGAAAACAAAAACTGGAGCCCGCCAAAGCATATATGAGGTTTACGGCGCCACTGTGCCGTAACGGTTGCTTATACGAAAAAGATGAATAGGACCTAATTTTTAGAGTAAATAGTGGTCTTTAACCTTGTATAACTTTTGTTCAAAAAGAATGCATAGGTAATGAGAAAATCGTAAAAACATGCTTGCCAAGGGATAGGGGTAGTTTCTGCAGTATATTTTCAAGGATAGGGGTGGTTTCCGCAGAGATGTTGCAATAACCATATATATTTTTGAAAAGCACTATTGATGAAGCATATGCCCATATGGATCAAAAAGCAAAAAACAAAAAAAAATTCAACCCCCCAATTTATTTATTATTTTTTGGCTGCAGGGGTTGCACTAGGAAATCTCTTTTGGTGTCCATGCATGGGTAATAATAACGTGCACAAAATGATATATGAAGCATATTAATAAAGGGCATTGTGTGCGAAGGATTAAAGAAAATCACTTTATTTATTAATTCTTCTTTTTTTTTGGGGTGGTTCCGGGGAAAAAATGGGGGTGCATTATACAAATTTGTAAATAGCACCAGTACATGGGTAATCGCTGAAAGACTTTAAACTCTAGCATAAACGGTTCAGATGGTATAAAAAGGGGTTTTTTTTTAAATGTAACACCCTGTAATAAAAAAAAGGTCAATTACCCTTAAGTGAAACCTATACCAAAAAATCATTCAATTATTTGTGAATAATTCCGGTTAGATTTTTTCTTAATTTCCGTTACAGTTAGGGAAAAATATATATTTTTTTAAAACATCTTTTTTAAAAACTTGTCAACTTTGGGGAGCTACCCCCGCTAAACAGTGGATGATAGACATATGCTGTTGAAAATAAATCGTAGAAAATATAGTCCTCTTTATATTTCTATAAAAGAAATTTTTTGTAAAAGGTACAGGAAGGGCTACGTTCCGCAAAAACCACAAATTACCCCATTTAAAGGGGTGAAAGGGGGGTTCCGGGGCGAAATTTTTTCAGAAAGGTTAGTCTTATAATAAGCACCCTTTGATATACCAGAAAAAAAATAAAACCGGACTTGTGTCCATTTTGCAAGGTTCAACCTCTGTTTCCTACACTATTTAGTATGGTAATGGTATAACTAGACCCAAACCCAGACATCTAAAAGAAAGTTATCAACCAACACCAAATTGTTCTATATGGTCCACATAATGTTCAGAAAAAAAGTCACACCATTTTGAGCCTCGAGTTTTGGGGGAAGGGGGGGGGAGAGGGGGGAGAAATCGGTAGATTCGTAGTTTTTACGTTTTTCATCAATATTTCTTAATCTATGCGGTTTAGCATGAACAACCTTCAACCAACAAAAATGTTTTACATTAAATTTGAAATAAAAGAGCCCTATGCATAATTCTTGGCTAAAATGATTTTAGCCCATGGTTAAAATACCTTTTAATATTTTTTGTTTAAACTTGATACACAGTTTACACATGCTAGGGTACTTTAACTAGTCTTAAACTATAGTTTTCCGCTGTTACCAGAGGCGTCTTGTAGGGATATATACTTCCTTTTCGCCCCTTTCCCCCCTTACAATCTACGCGACTGTCGTAATAATCATTTCAGCATGTTTTTTTGATTCTTCGTTGATTTTTACGTAAATATCATTCGTTGTCTCAATGCGATAGAGTAAGTAGTTTTCAAGTTATTTGCGTTTTAGTGTAATGGATTCAATAAGGTTATGTATTTTAAACACAATAATCTTATTAATAATGTAGTTTAAAGTATTAGGAGTTAAAGTCTTATGGAATCCGTTATCTTTAAACACAAATAACTTCAAAACTACTTACTTTATCGCAAAGAGACAAAAGGATGATGTTTATCTAAAAAGTGACGAGGAATCAAAAAAACATGCTGAAATTATTATTACGATAGTGGCGTAGATTGTGAGGGGGGAAAGGGGGCGAAAATGAAGTATATATCCCTACAGCACGCCTCTGGTAATAGCGGAAAACTATCTTTTAAGAGTAGGTAAAGTACCTTAACATGTGTTAACTGTGTGTCAAGTTTGAACAAAAAATATTAAAAGGTGCATGAACAATGGGCTAAAATCATTTTAGAATATTAATTTGTAATAAAACACTCTGTATCTCGGTAAGGAGAAATATTTTATTTAAGCGTTTTAGATTAAATCTTCATATTTTGTGCTAAGGTTTCTCCAGTTACGATATGGACGATTGTTAATGAAACACCCTGTATATACAATATACAGGGTGGTTCATCTTACCCAAGCCGGTCTCTGTACGGAAAACCACTTGATATTTAAAAAAAATTTCTTCACAGAAATATACACGGCCTTTAATACTACAATCTAAAAATTATGTGAATTATACAGGGTGCTCCAAGAAAGAGTGGTATATCAAAGTTATATTTTTTCTTATGGAATGCCCTATATCTGATGACATTATTGAATTAACCTTAATAATAAGCTATACTTTAATAAGGGTTCCCTATACCTAAATACAGGGTGTTTTGATTTATTTCGATTTTTATAAAAATGTAAGGTTTTAGAAAAAAAAATAAATATTTACGAATCTAAGAAGCAGTAACAAATTATTTCTTGGATCTTAATAACAGACTATTCAGCATACTTAAACAGATGCTTATTGCAACAAAATTTCTTACAGGGTGGTCAAAATATGAGATTGTTCTATTAACAAATTCAAGCTGTAATAACTTACTTATTTTAAAAGGAACATCCTCTATCTTACTAGTCTATCGCGTAGAAGATTTACTTAGCTTTCAATTTGTATTAGTGTTTCCTATACCTATTTTTTACAGGGTGGTCAAAATATTAGATTGTTCTATTAACAAATTCAAGCTGTAATAACTTACTTATTTTAAATGGAACACCCTGTATCTTACTAGTCTATTACGTATAAAATTTACTTAGCTTTCAATTCTTATTAGGGTTTCCTATACCTATCTCCCTTCATTTTTTAAATATTTAAAGATTTCCTAATTTGTAAGCTTTAAAAATTAGAATTAAATACCTATGTCGTGGTTATGTACAACACATCATCAACACCGCCAATATACTTAAATATCTTAGTCAAGATAGTTTCATTAATAAAATTCACATTATTATCATTTAATCACACAGAGTGTTCTTATTTTAAATGACATACTCGATATTCTATTCTTTATAATGGAAGATATTTAAAATCTCTACAATTCCATGTAAATATTCTCAATACACATGTTGTTCTGTAAATATAAATCCCATGTTATTCTGTAAATACCCATTTTTACATATTTTTGTACAATAGGCTCGTTTTCGTCAAAGTAGCCATTGCATTTAATTGTTTGTAATTGCGATTCAAAGATTCAAACAAAAATTGGTGTTCTTAAATTTACTTAATAACCGTTGGGTTAAGATATGGAAAATATTTATACGGAATGAAATATAATAATTTAAATATCTTCCAGAATACGGCATCTAATATGGGGTATGCAGTTTAATATAAACATATTATTCAATGTCACATGTAGGCCAAAATCAACTAAAATAATACAACACTCTGTGTGATTACATGATAACAATGAAAATTGTATTAATGACAGTATCTTGTCTAAGTATATTGCCGGTGTTGGTGATGTGTTGTACATAAACACGACATATAGTGCAGTCACTGAAGGTGGATATGAGCTATTATCTCCGATTTCGTTGAACCTCCATCGATTTGCATGAAAATTGGTGAGTCGTTAGAGGATATCTCAAGGAACAAAGGTGACATGGTGCTAACTTGCGCTTTTACCCTGGGGGTGGATGGCACCCCTCCTCGGGGGTGAAAATTATTTTATTAAAAATAACCCCACAATTCGATAGAGGGACAAATTATAAGCAAAATTTGTTATATAAATTTATTAAAATAAATCAAACCTTTTTGAGTTATTAAAGATCAAAAATTTTAATTTTTCGTGAGAAAAATGTATGTTTTTAACGGATTTTTCATACATAACTCAAAAACTATAAGTTTTTGCAAAAAAGTTATTATTATCAAAATTGAGGCTAATGGAAAGTCAAATAAACTCCTTACTAGAAAAACCTTTCAATGTTAACTAAAAGTGAGTTATAGGTAATTGAATGTATATTTCTTTCGTCGAGTACCCAAATCTAAGTATTCAAGCTTAAATACCGGGAAAATGGTGCATTTTATAACATAATCTTATTAAACATTTGTCAAAGTTCATAGAAATATCTATCAAACAAGCCCTCTAACAAGTTGATAGCATTAAAATTTATGCACCAAAAATGTTTCAAAATGTATCTTTTAAAAAATTTTCCAAAAAATATTATTGTTTTTTTGTAAACACCTCCGTTAATTTTTAAGATGTAAGGTTCACCTAAAAACTAATTAAAATATGATTCTAAGAGCTATTAAAAAACGTCAAAATTAGTCTTTTAAACTTCTTACTTTTTTTAAAATAAAAGGTTAAATTGCTCCGGTTACATGGTTCTCGCAGCCAAATTGAAATATTAAACGTTTCTATCTCGGTTATTTTTTACTCTACGGAAATAGTAAAATGGATAAAATATTTGGAACAGAAAAAACTAAAATTTAGTTATATATGATTTTTTACGTATATTGAGTATTTTTGGAGTTATTATCAAAAGAAAATGAAAAGTACGATAATTTTAAAAATTCTGATTTTTTTAAATTATATCTTTTTTTCAAAAATATGCATTCTAAACTGGTCAAAATTGTTGAAATCATTAACTATGTTAACCTAAAGAAATTCTTGCGAGGATTACTACAAATTTTAATTTTTGTGGAAATGGCGTATGTTTTATTTTTCACTTTTTCCTAAAAAAATCGAAAGGGTTCTCTTATTTTTATCATGACTTGCTTAATTTTAATGCTATTGACTTCTACTGGAGCTCATTTGATAGGTATTGCGAAGTACTTTGGCAAGTGCTTACCAAGTATATTATATAAAATGCATCGTTTTCCCGTTATGTAAGCTTGAAGACTTAGATTTGAGTACTCGTCGAAAAAAAATATACATTCAATTACTCATAACTCACTTTGGAATAACATTAGTTTAGTTCTTTAAGTAGGGGGGTATTAAATTTTTTATTCTCTTTAATTCTGGTAATTATAGCTTTTTTACAAAAGGTTATAGTTTTTGAGTAATACGTGAAAAACAGCTTTAAAACATGCATTTCTTTTAAGAAAAAATAAAATCTTTGATATTTAATAACTCAAAAAGTGTTGATTTATGTTAATAACTTTATATAACAAATTTTGCTTAGAAATTGCCTTTCTATCGATTTCTGGTATTATTTTTAATAAAAAAAATTTCACCCCCGAGAAGGGGTGACATCTATCCCCAGGGTAAAAGCGCAAGTTGGCATCATGTCACCTTTGTTCCCTGAAGTATCTTCTAACTACTCACCAATTTTCATGAAAATCGATGAAGGTTAAACGAAATCGGTGGTAAAAACCTTCAGTGACTCCACTAATAGGTACTTAATTCTAATTTTTAAAGCTTACAAATTAGGAAATCTTTAAATATTTAAAAAATGAAGGGAGATAGGTATAGGAAACCCTAATAAGAATTGAAAGCTAAGTAAATTTTCTACGCGATAGACTAGTAAGATACAGTGTGTTCCATTTAAAATAAGTAAGTTAATACAGCTTAAATTTGTTAATAGAAAAATCTACTATTTTGACCACCCTGTAAAAAGATAGGTATAGGAAACCCTAATAAGAATTAAAAGCTAAGTAAATTTTCTGCGCGATAGACTAGTAAGATATAGGGTGTTCTATTTAAAATAAGTGAGTTATTACAGCTTGAATTTGTTAATAGAACAATCTAATATTTTGACCATCCTATAAAAAGATAGGTATAGAAAACCCTAATACAAATTAAAAGCTAATTAAATTTTCTACGCGATAGACTAGTAATATACAGGGTGTTCCATTTAAAATAAGTAAGTTATTACAGCTTGAATTTGTTAATAGAACAATCTCATATTTTGACCACTCTGTAAGAAATTTTGTTGCAGTAAGCATCTGTTTAAGTATGCTAAATAGTCTATTATTAAGATCCAAGAAAGAATTTGTTACTGCTTCTTAGATTCGTAGATATTTATTTTTTTCTAAAACCTTACATTTTTATAAAAATCGAAATAAATCAAAACACCCTGTATTTAGGTATAGGGAACCCTTATGAAAGTTTAGCTTATTTTTTAAGGTCAATTTAATAATGTCATCAGATATAGGGCATTCCATAAGAAAAAATAAAACTTTAATATACCACTCTTTTTTGGAACACCCTGTATAATTCACATTATTTTTAGTTTGTAGTATTAAAGGCCCTGTATATTTCTGTGAAGAAATTTTTTTAAAATATCAAGTGGTTTTCCGTACAGAGACCGAGGCGAATAAGATGAAGCACCCTGTATATATCGGTTGTTCTATATCCCTACATCTTTGAAACATTACCTGCAAACCGAATAATGTTTGATTAAATAAAGTAACAATTTAAACAAAACTACAATAAGTAATAAATCCGTTTCTAAAAACAATATAATATGTTTGATTAAATAATGCAACATATCCGAATACACTTCGTTAATTAATTTAAACAGCTACCGTTTCCGTTGTTACATTAACCGCAACTTTTTGGGTTATGAAAAACGTAGCTGTACGTTTAAATTATTTAAATTAATATTCATATGTATTAAATTTTTAACGAATTTGTATCATTAATTGGAATTATTTTATGTTTTATGTCAACAGATATTCGAAAAATACTTTATGAAATTAAAATTCAGTAAATTATGTACAATTAACGAGATCCCATTAAATGTTGATGTATGTATTGCAAGATATTTAATGATTTGGACCTTTTGGACACTGTTGATACATATTAAAACGTAATATTAACATATTTTAAAGCAGTCATATCGTACAAAATATATTTAATTGGAAAACATTATGCAACAGTATTTAGAATTAAAATCCTGGAAACTAATAATCTAAGAGCTGGGAGCGGATTTTGTGCGTGATAAGTAATATGGAAAAACTATACAAGGATATGTTGAATTAGTTGTGTACATGACTTTCGCCAACGGCCGGAAACCAGAGTGGGGGCCGAGGGGGCCGTGGGGGTTTTATTATTTTTTTTATGACGCTCATGATCGAGATAGTGCACCGAAATTTTGGAATAAGTAGGTCATGACGTAAATAAGTAAAATCTCCAAGAGTGGAACGCTGCGTGGCCGACAAAGAAGTGGGGCAGGGGTGAATATAAAAAAATGTAAGGGGTTTTTGCGACGTTCGTGATTGAGATAGTGTACCAAAATTTAGGAATAAGTAGACCATGACATAACTAAGTAATATCCCCAGAGGCGGAAACCAGAGTGGCGGACAAGGGTAGTTATAAGGGGTAAAATCGCGGTTTTCATTATTTTTTTTTGTGGCGTTCATGATAGAGATAGTGCACCAAAATTTGAGAGTAAGTAGGTCATGAGATAACTAAGTAAAATCTCGAGGGGCGGAACGCTCCTTGGAGTACAAAGGGGTGTTAGGCAGGGGTGAGTATAAAAATATATGAGGGTTTTTTTGTCGTTCGTGATCGAGATAGTTCACCAAAATTTGGGAATAAGTAGATCATGACATTACTAAGTAAAATCTCCAGGGGCGGAACGCTGCGTGGGCGACAAATGTTGTGCCGGGTCACAAAAAAATAATACACACTGCGAATTTGACCCCTTAAAACCACCCTCATCCCCAACTCTGGTTTCCGGCTTTGGGGACTTTACTTAGCTAAGTCATGGTCTACTTATTCCCAAATTTTGGTGCATTATCTCATTCTAGCAGGTCGCAAAAAACCCCTAATATTTTTTATATTCACACCTACCCCCACCCCTTTATCGGCCACGCAGCGTTCCACCCCTGGAGATTGTACTTAGTTACCTCATGACCTACTTAGTCCCAAATTTTGGTGCACTATCTCGATCATGAGCGTCACAAAAAAAATAATAAAAATGGCGACTTTGACCCCTTATAACTACCCTCGTCCCCCACCTCGGGTTTTTGGCTCTGAGGATTTTACTTAGTTATGTCATGGTCTACTTATTTCCAAATTTTGGTGCACTCTCTCAATCACGAAGGTCGCAAAAAACCCCTTATATTTTTTGTATTCACCCCTGCCTCACCCCTTTGTCGGCCACGCAACGTGACACCCCTGGAGATTTTACTTAGTTACGTCATGACCAACTTATTCCCAAATTTTGGTGCACTATCTTGATCATGAGCGTCACAAAAAAAATAATAAAAACGGGGACTTTGACCCTTATAACTACCCTCGTCCCCCACTCTGGTTTCCGGCTCTGGGGATTTTACTTAGTAATGTCATGGTCTACTTATTCCCAAATTTTGGTCTACTATCTCAATCACGAACGTCGCAAAAAACTCTTTATATTTTTTATATTCACCCCTACCCCCACCCCTTTGTCGGCAACGCAGCGTTCCGCCCCTAGAGATTTTACTTAGTTATGTCATGACCTACTTATTCCCAAATTTTGGTGCACTATCTCGATTATGAGCGTCACAAAAAAATAATAATAACCGCGACTTTGACCCCTTATAACTACCCTCGGCCCCCACTCTGGTTTCCGGCCGTTGGTGAAAGTCATGTACACAACTAATTCAACATATACCCGTATAGTTTTTCCATATTACTTATCACGCACAAAATCCGCTTCTATCTCTCCGACTATAAGGGTCTAAACTACGTATCAAAACGCTTATAAAAATTTCCGATTTCCTATCTCTCTGACTGAAAGGAACTATAGTTTCAACTGCAAACAAAAAATGACTCAATATCTTTTGATCTTTTATAACAAAATACGCAGAAACACTGAAATTCCGTCTCCAACCCGATATCTATCAAGAAGTGACCCGAATATTCTACTTCTTTGCGTTAGAGTATTCAAAATTTTTTCTCTCTATAAGTAACTACTCTTCTTAAGAGAAAACAGTAGCGATCAACAGGTAGCGAAAACGCGTTCCAAGATTGCGGCTGTAATTTTGAATATTTTTTCGAGATATTTGGCACACGTATTCGTAATATAATAAAGAATGGCGGTACAGAGCCCAATTTGAAAAATATATTAATATGTGGAAATTACTCTGTAATTAAATACAATATGAAAAAAACGAGTATGTACCGCCATTAAGAAGAACAAAAAAATACACTTTATTCAAATAAACTTTTTTATCCGATGGCTAGATTTCGTGGCATTTTGGAACTACTAAAATTTTTTATTTCATTAGTAGTTCCAAAATGACACAAAATCTAGGCATTGGATAAAAAAGTTTATTTGAAGAAAGTGTATTTTTTTGTTCTTCTTAATGGCGGTACAGGCTCGTTTTTTTAATATTGTATGTAATTACAGAGTAATTTCCACATATTAATATATTTTTCAAATTGGGCTCTGTACCGCCATTCTTTATTATGTTACGAATACGTGTGCCAAATATCTTGAAAAAATATTCAAAATTACAGCCACAATCTTGGAACGCGTTTTGGCTACCTGTTGATCGCTACTGTATCACCTTAATAGCCGGTCTATATAGTGCAGTCACTGAAGGTTTTCACCTCCGATTTCGTTGAACCTCCATCGATTTTCATGAAAATTGGTGTGTAATTAGAGGATACCTCAAGGAACAAAGGTGACATGATGCCAACTTGCGCTTTTACCCTGGGGGTGGATGCCACCCCTTCTCGTGGGTGAAACTTATTTTATTAAAAATAATACCATAAGTCGATAGAGGGACAAATTATAAGCAAAATTTGTTATACAAAGTTATTAAAATAAATCAACATTTTTGAGTTATTAAAGACCAAAGATTTTATTTTTTCGTAAAAAAATGTATGTTTTAAATCGGTTTTTCACGTATAAATCAAAAACTATAAGCTTTTACAAAAAAGTTATTATTACTGAAATTGAAGATAATAAAAAATTAAATACATTCCTCACATAAAGAACTAAACTAATGTTAGTTCAAAGTGAGTTATTGGCAATTGAATGTGCATTTTTTTCGACGAGTACTCAAATCTAAGTATTCAAGCTTAAATAACGGGAAAACGATGCACTGTATAAATTATTCCTGCTAAACATTTGCCAAAGTACTTCGGAATGCCTATTTAATGAGCTTCAGAACAAGGCAATAGCCTCAAAATTAAGCAAGTTAAAATAAAAATAAAAGAACCGTTTCGATTTTTTTAGGAAAAAGTGAAAAATAAAACATACGCCATTTCCACAAAAATTAAAATTTATAGTAATTCTTACAAGAACTTCTTTATATTAGCATAAGTAATGTTTTCGATAATTTTGACCGGTTTAGAATGCATATTTTTGAAAAAAGATATAATTTAAAAAAATCATAATTTTTAAAATTATTGTAATTCTCATATTCTTTTGATAATAACTCCAAAAATACTCAATATACGTAACAAATTATATTTAACCAAATTTTTGTTTTTTCTATGCCAAATATTTTACCTGTTTTGCTATTTCTATAGGGTAAAAAATAACCGAGATAGAAACGTATAAATCTTAAATTTTGCTATGGGAACCATGCAACCAGGGTCATTGAACCTTTACTTTTTAAAAAGTAAGGGGTTTAAAAGATTAGGTTCAACGTGCTTAAATAGCACTTGGAATTAACTTTCTAACAGTTTTTAGATGAACCTGATATCGTAAACACGAACGGAGTTATAAAAAAAAACAATAACATTTTCTGGAAAATTTTTTAAAAGATAAATTTTGAAAAAATTTTGGAGCATAAATTTTAACGCTATCAACATATTCGGGGGCTCATTTAATAGATATTTTTAAGTACTTTGACAAATGTTTAATAAGTTTATGTTATAAAATGCATCAATTTCCCGTTATTTCAGCTTGAATTCTTAGAGTTTTTTACTCGCCGAAAAAAAAAAATATATTCAATTACCTATAACTCAGTTTTAGTTAACATAAAAAGGTTTTTGTAGTAAGCAGTTTATTTCATTTTTTATTAGCGTCAATTTTGATACTTATAACTTTTTTGTAAAAACTTACACTTTTTGAGTTATTGATGAAAAATTGGTTAAAAGCATGCATTTTTCTCAAGAAAAATTAAAATCTTTGATCTTTAATAACTCAAAAAGCTTTGATTTATTTTAAAAACTTTGTATGACAAATTTTGCTTGAAATTTGTCCCTCTATCGAAATATGGGGTCATTTTTAATAAAATAATTTTCACCCCCGAGAAGGGGTGGCATCCACCCCCAGGGTAAAAGCGCAAGTTGGCACCATGTCACCTTTGTTCCTTGAGATATCCTCTAACCACTCACCAATTTAATTTTCATGCAAATCGATGGAGGTTCAACGAAATCGGAGGTAATAGCTCATATCCACCTTCAGTGACTCTACTAATATAGACATTTGAAATAACAAAAATGGCCGGAGAGCCAAATTTTGGTGGAGAATTAGGGTATACCATAACAAATAAAGTTTTAAAAGTCCCCATCGATCCCATGTGTGCAACAAAAGTTATTCGGGGTCAAAAGTCAAAATTTGAGAATTTTTGAATTTTTTTTTTTTCGAAAACGGTAAGTTTCATCAAAAAGAACCTCAAACCCAAAATGTAGATCTTAAAATTCTCTACAAAAATAGTACTTACTATTTTTTTCCTAAGAGTTGCCATCCCTGAGATATCGCGATTCTAAGAGTCTCATTCTCATTATACATGATATGCACACGTTTCCACACTACCTGTGAGGTAGTATACTCGGCGTGTTTTTTTACCGCGGTTTCCCCTGTAGGCTTACACTCTACTAACTGTTTTGACAATTTTAGGATAATTTAAGGAAATAATACCGGTCAAGTTCTAGATATTACCTTATTATTGATATTGATTATTGATATTGCTATTGATTATTAGGTTAACTATTGTTTTGATTTCTTTAGATATTTTAATCAGATTCATATTCTTGAAAGTCTACTTCAACAGTCAAGTCTTCTTCGATTTCATCTTCTTCCTCTTCCTCTTCCTCTTGCTGGATGTACAAAAATTGTTCAAATGTGACTTAATCATTGGTCTCTTCGTTAAAATCACAGGAGACTTCCTCTGCTGTACTAAACTGGACATTTAAGCAAGACTGACCTTGGCAGTTGGTACACGCTAGAGAACACAACAACCCGACTTTTTTACATCCACATTTGGCACTACAACCTTTTTTTAATTGAAAAAATAGTGTTAAGGAGTTTTTCTGGGGCAGGTGGGAGTAAGGTTTTAATCGGTTCCAGAGTATTATGTATTAATTTCCAACCCCGGTCTTCTGGATTCAGTTCATTGCCTAGCCATGTTTGAACTTGATAATATACTTGATACAAATGTTGAAAAGCAGATGCTGATATTGGAGGAAGACATGTTAGTAGTACTTGTTTCTTGTTTCGCGTATTTTTTACAAAAGTTAAGTATCGGTATTTATCAAGACAACTAATTTTTTTGGAGCTCCATAAACCGCAAGAAGATAGCGAATTCCTTCCATAATTATTGTTTGTGGTGTGGAATCAAGTTCTGTAAAAACTTTACAGCAGTCAGTCAAATCTTTTTTTTTTTTTCGAATAATGTAAGTACTGACGTTTTGCCCCTTCTGTACATTGCTGATGTAATGTCGCAGCCGGTTATCGCATGTAAAAATAAAATGTACTTTTGGCATTTGGGATAAGCCGATAAACTTTTCGAAGAATATATCTCTGTTCGATGTTGAGCCCTTCCAGGTTTCAGAAAATAAATAACTATCTACTGGAGTCCTTGCAGTAAACAGTACTAACAAATCAACATCTTCACCAGCTACAATTATTGTTGTGTTTGTTGCCTTAAATTTTTCAATTGCTGTCTCAATTATAAGGACATCTGGGTCATTTTTAGCTTGTTTCACTTCAATATTCGCAGCTGTTAATTTGTCAGTTAACGTGAAAATGAAACGAGATTTATTATTAATGTTAGCGAAAAATTGTTGTTGATTCGCTGGAACTGTTATATTTTCATCAAAGATAATCTCGAAACCCGATGATGTTTTTGTAGTTCGACGACGTTGTTCTGCAGCTTTAATATTCTTTGTCGAGTCACTATAGCCATCAAATACCACTGTTACTGTAAGCTCGTAATGTCTGCTAAATGGTAGACGCTTGTCATAAGTACAGTGGAACCTGGATAAGTCTGATTAATCGGGACCGCGGCCGATCCGAGTTATGGAAAATCCGGAATAGCCGGAGAATATGGTAAAAATTAATAAAATACGGTATACTTACAGATAAATTTTATTGAAAAATATTTACTATGGAATCTCTAACGCGAGAATTTTACTGTCACCGTTGCATTTGGTTGTCTTTTTAAAGACAGATCACATGCTATGATCTTTTTGCGGCGGATATTCTTGAGTTGGGTGTCTTCTACTTTAAAATGTATAATATACAGTGGAACCTCGATAACTCGGATTAATCGGGACCGCGGCCGATCCGGGTTATCGAAAATCCGGGTTAGCCGGAGAGCATGGTAAAAATTAATAAAATACGGTATACTTATAGATAAAGTCCCTTATAAGCAAAATAATATGAAATATACAGGGTGTAACGAAAATACAGATCATAAATTTAATCACATATTCTGGGACCAAAAATAGTTTGATTGAACCAAACTTACCTTAGTACAAATGTGTATATAAAAAAAGTTACAACCCTTTGAAGTTACAAAATGAAAATCGATTATTTTCAATATATCGAAAACTATTAAAGATTTTTTTATCGATAATGGACATATGGCATTCTTATGACAGTAGCATCTTAAGAAAAAATTATAGTGAAATTTGGACACCCTATAAAAATTTTATGGGGGTTTAGTTCCTTTAAGCCCCCCAAACTTTTGTGTACGTTCCAATTAAATTATTATTGTAGTACCATTACTTAAACAAAATATTTTTAAAACTTTTTTGGCTCTTAGTACTTTTTCGAAAAGTCAGTTTTTATCGAGATATTTTGAATATTTTTCAAATCCACCACATATTTGTATATTGTTAAGTACGATTATGGAGACTTGGTAATAATATAAAAAATTTTGTATGATTTACATTTTTAGGTATATTTTGAACCGTATTAAAAAAGAAGTCACATCTCGATAAAAGTTGCCTTCTCGAAAAAATACAAAGAGGCAAAAAAGTTTTAAAAACATTTTGTTTAACTAATGGTATCGCAGTAATAGTTTAATTAGAGCGTACACAAACATTTGGGGGGTTTAAAGAACAAAACCCCCATAAAATTTTTATGTAAACATATTAGAAAAGAAGCCGCAACTCGATAAAAACTGTCTTATCGAAAAAATACTGAGAGCCAAGAAAGTTTTAGAAATATTGAATTTAACTAATGGTACCACAATAATAATTTAATTGGAACGTACAGAAAAGTTTGGGGGGTTTAAGGGAACAAAACCCCCATAAAATTTTTATGGGGAGCACAAATTTCAATATAATTTTTCTTTAAGATGCTCCTGCCATAAGAATGCCACATATCCATTTTCAATAAAAAATCTCTAATAGTTTTCGATATATTCAAAAAAATCGATTTTCATTTTATAACTTCAAAGGCCTATAACTTTTTTTGTGTGCATATTTGTACTAAGGTAAGTTAGGTTCATTCAAACTATTTTTGGTGCCAGAATATGTGATTTAATTTATGACCTGTATTTTTGTTACACCCTGTATATGCACAGTTACCTATAGTTGTATAGAGTTTAGTATAGACAATATAGAGTATTATTCATTTCTAGGTAAAAAAACTCAGTCAGTTTGGTTGTGTCAATTTCGTCTGGTCAGCCATCGGAACGATGTTATGTAATTTAAGAACAGTGACTCTTTCATTGTTTAAAAGACCATTGTTTAAAAAACAATTTTTTAAAAGACAGTTGAAAATAAATAAAGGAATAACAGGTGCCTGTTGTTTGCGATAATGAACGTCGCTCTGCCGCCGCCGTGTGCATGAGTCATTTTTACTATCATATAGTTCAAATTACACAGATACCCATAATCTCTCAAATATTATATTATGATTGAAGGGAAGTTTTATCAATGAAATTCGATATTTTTAAGACATTCCAGAAGCGGCTGCAGATAAAATGTTTTAACATAATACATACATTTTTATTGTTGAAATGTTTGTCCGATGAAAATCGGTCCGGGTTTTCGGAGGCCGACCTATCGATGTTCCCCTGAACTTATTTTCACTTGGAGTGAACCTTTAGCACTAAAAGAAACAATAATATGAACAAGACCTACGGACAATACTGTATAGTGGAGCCGATATGTGAAACAATTGTGCATTTAATGATAGCTGATAGAACTATATAATATGGATCACATATATTGCAAATATAAAGGTTAAAATTTAGATATGAGGCCATCTCAGATTTTGCCTTTTACAAAAATGGCGGGGATTCAAAATGGCGACTATACATATGTGACTAATGGCACGATAACTTTTGAACGAGCCTTTAGATTTCAACCAAATTTGGTATATAGGTTCTTTTTTTGATGTATAAGATCGAGGTCTTGAACCGGAAGAATCGATTTACCAGAAGTTGTGTTTTCCTGGTTTTTATGTAAAAATATGCTGTTTTTTTTTTCAATTCTTTCACCCTGTATGTATTAATTTTTCAAAAAGGTAATACTATCATTGAAAAGAGCGTAAAAATATTTTTTAGGAAATAATTGTACCTTTCTAGTTATGTTAATTACCATTTAATAAATGCAAAACGTATCTTCACATGTACCTACATGCGGCAGATTCGTGAAAATATTATAAGAATTATTGTGCATTTAATGGTAGAAGCATATAATTTGCACCACATATACTACACATATAAAGGTTCAAATTTAGATACGAGGCCATCTCAGTTTTTGTTCCTTTTACTAAAATGGCGGGCATTCAAAATGGCGACTATACATATCTGACCAATAGCACGATAACTTTTGAACGAAACGTCAGATTTCAACCAAATTTGGTATGTAGGTTCTTTATTTGATGAATAATATCGAGGTCTTGAACCGGAAGAATCGGTCTACCAGAGAAAAGTGAAAAGTAAAATAGATCCATATTTACTATAGTTTACTGGAGATTACAAATAAACCTTACAGGTTTGAAAGTCACCGTAGAACTTGCCAACACTTGATCGAATAAATAAAAACGGCTGACTCCCTCTACAGATGAAGTAAACTTCCCTCGGCTTCCTGTGATTATGGCGCTGGGAGACAATTGGTCCAACACGGTATAGAAGAAGTCTGCCCACGCAGAGCTTACATAGGTGACCCTAAAGATTTCTTAACGGCAACCTAAGAGTCAGTAGAATATAATAAATAACTGGACATTTGTTTGTAACTCACATAATTTGTATTGTAATGTATGAATATTAGTTGAATTATTATTCTCTGATATTTACTTATGGTGTCCGGATTCATATAATTTCTTCCCAGTATTGGGCTACGTCGGTTCCATCTTTGTTGGCGAATCACAAATCTTCGAGGGTGCACCGATGAAGACAGTTTTTGAATGTAAGATGACGTTCCATATTCTGAATTTCTCCAGAGTCAAAGTTCACATCGTCTTGGTCAATGTTCCCCCATTTTATCATGTTTGATTTTATTGGAGCAACTCCAGCTCTTATCCTATTCATAGTTTTCCACATTTAAAGTCTAGAGACTGACCGGTCTATCGAACCTGGGGAAGAGAAAATACTTGGGCGGTTCATCCTGCATTGTTCCAAAGAACTTTTTCCTGGATTTTAAATGCTTTCTTGGTGTTCGAGCCTTGTACAGAGCATGTCGCACATCCGCGATCTGTTTAATTTTCTCTATGTACTCTGTAACACATCTTGGTGTTAAGGGTTCTGAAAAAACCCGCTGCTTTATATAGATTTGAGGGTGGCGTCGGTTTCATGCACCCGTCACTCCCATGCATGTCTGATTTAGCTCAGTATCAACATGTTTGGTGTGGGCAGATTTGCCCCAAACGGGGCACTCAGATTCAGATTCAGCAATTAAAAAACACAATGCCTGTGCCGTTATTCTTAAAACGCCAGGACATGTACCCCATTTACTGTCCGTTAGCTATCTGAGTATGCTGTTCCTAGTTTTTATTTTCCCTCTCGTTTTTACGCAAGCTGTCTGTAGGCAAGAAACCAGGGAGTGAGTGATGCAATATTGAAAAGCATTCGTGCTAAAGCATTTCCCTATGGAAGGTCATTCTTTTGAACTCTCCACCTGCTTACTTTGCCCTCCAGCATGATGAAAAAGACCTGATCTCTAGGAAGAGACCCAGAAATTTTATTAACGATAAAACGAAGAAAACTCGAGTATTTGGGTCACCTGATGAGAGGTCATAAATACGCATTACTTCAAAATATAATGCAACGAAAAATAGAAGGAAAACGGAATCCAGGCCGTAGAAGAATGTCGTGGATGCGGAATTTGAGAGAGTGGTTTGGCTGCACCACTAATGAACTTTTTAGGTCAGCTGTAAACAAAGTCAGGGTAGCCTTGATGATTTCCAATCTCCGACAGGAGTGGCACAAGAAGAAGAAGAATGATGAAAAAACGTCTGTTTTGCAGTAGGGAATTTACGACCTTACCTAGATGGTGGTCATTAAAACTGTCGTAGAATTTGTGGAGCAACGCCCTGTGCCTTAGATACTGTCTCTGATGTAAGCCATACGCTAACTAAATAAACAATAAATACATCTTTAGTTTCCTTTTCTAGCACTATATCAAAATTTTTTTGAACCTTTTAAACGTTGAATAGTGTTTTAAAAACGTCAAATGGTTCAACTGATAGATCGTTATTAATTTGCACTTCTGATGACAGCAAAAAATATTACGGCACCATTTTTTTTATTTTATAGGTTGTCCATTAGAATATTTGTAAAAGTTTATTAAAAGCTATTAAAATTCATAACCAAATCGTATATAAAGCACGAATTTAGTTTAAAGTTTAAAATATTTTTGTGAGCTATGCTGAATAAATGTGTATGTTTATCTGTTCGTATAAACGGGATGTAAAAGTTTTGAATATTTTATAAAATTAAACAGTTTCATGAAAATATTTTCATGTTATAGAGCCGAAATACTTGGTTTATGAGTATTTGACATATTTATAATTTTTCCTGTCGGGAGTATAATCTAGTGTGAAAGAATTATTAATAATACACGTTAACACTACTGAAAGTTCACTACAATAATTAGATTACGTTACATAATTACATTAGTACTATATATTTTTGGGGATAAACCACAGTCATAATAAGAAATATTTCATTTTTTCGAAAGAAAATAAACTACACCAGTTATTCTAATATGATACGCGGCTCCTTGTAAAGAAAATGAAACCAACTTTATGACGTAACAAGACACACAAAAGACAGATGTTTTTTGTGCTTAATATGTTGTGTTTTTATTGAGAAAAAACAGCCGCATATACCATAGGCAAATCAAAATAAGTGGTACGCTACCTGGTGAGCATAAGAGTAACTACAGATATTGACATTGTTCTTCTATTTTGCTTTGAGTTTGTGTGTTTGTATAAAAATATTTACGTCTTAAAAGTAATTTGATAAGAATGAGTCGTTCAAATCGGTATTGTTTTCAAATAGGCTTATAGGTATTGCTTCAAACAACGAATTAAAATTCATATTCGTATTCTTCCTATACTCCTTCTTCCGCTTATCTTTCCCTCTATTACCAGTCTTAGCATTTATATATCGCTGTCTCCTCATTACGTGTCGCAGATATTGTATCTTTTTTATTTTTGTAATCGATAGGAATAAAAGGCAGGTTTCGAGCATTTAGTTTATTAAATCTGGCCCAAGTATACTTTCGCTAACTTAGCATCATCAGGGGCATTTGGTCAAATTAGGAAGATATCCCAGCAAAGTGCAACATTGGCAAGAAATTTTATAAATTTGAAACTGATAAATACATATAACATACACTGGAAAAAGGACAAACAGATCAAAATTTATTAAATAAAAATTATGCTACATCTTAGCGAGTCAAAATGGACTGCTACATCTTAGCAGTCCCTTTTGACCTGCTAAGATGTAGCATAATTTTTATTTTAGACAATGTATTAGTTATTACAAAATTATTGTTTTGGCAAAATTTAATAAGTCTGTCACCCCTTTCGTTTCTGTTGCCCAGTAAACATTAACATTTAAACAAAACATATACGTTTAGATGATATACGTAAATAATATATTTATTTACATAATATTATACTGCATATCAATAAATTACTGCAAACTTTAGAACACTTATTTATAATGCTTTTTTTTCTTTCAGGTAAGTCACAGTCGACTGGGAATTTCAGTTTACCGGTAAGATTAAATGTTTTTTACTATTCGTCCAGTCAGGTTAGACGAAATAATAAAGGGCTAACGTTGCATGGAGAGCTACCCCAATTTTTTTTATCTAAGATTTAGGGGGATGGTCAATAGTAGCATTTTAAAGAGATAGTGGCAGCGAACAGAATAGCTAAAATAGTTGTAACCGGAAAACCAATCTAAGTTAATGTCACTACAGCTGTTTCGACAGAGTGCCTTTCTCAAGTGAAGTTTTTACTATGCGCCTACACTTTAAAGTATCTAACTGAATAAGTGAGGAGTGGGGAGCTGTTTGTCTCAAGTTAGTCATTCAGAATTACATCTGTATTTTTTAATTTAATTATTTCCATAGATTCCAAAACAGATAGCTTAAAGCCTTTATTTTGAATATGAATAATTTGATACTGTTCATTAAAAGAAGGATTATGATCTAGAAGGTGAAGTGTGTACGTAGAATCTGTTTCTCTATTATTGAGAGCCCTTTTGTACTCTGCTATCCGTTTGTCACAGATTCTGCCAGTTTGACCGATCTAAGTTTTTGGAAAGTCACAACATGTCAGTTTGTATACACAACTCTGTTATTGATTTTTCTTTTGACTTATTTTTCTTAATATATTTGCCTAAGTTGTTGTTAGTTCTAAAAGCTGGTGTTATTCCTTTTTTATGATGGGTTTGACTATATTTGTTAATATCTTACCTGTGTATGTGATAGAGCAGAAGGTACTGGGTTTTTTTATGGCAGTGGGAATACTAAATTCAGGGCTTTCTTATGCAGTTTTTTAATTGTTTAAAATTTTGTTAACTGTTTGTTCGTTGTACTTATTGTTTACTGCTATCTGTTTAATGATGTTCGATTCTATCTCGAAGTTATTATTTGACATGGGAATTTCTGTCAATCTTCTGGTATCTCTGTCGTGCTTTTAACCAGTATGTTCTACCAGTCCTCACATACGAAGCAAAAACCTTAACACTCACGAAAACATCAGCTGAAAAATTTAAAAGGACACAACAAAAGATAGAGAGGTCAATGCTTTGAATAAGCTTAAGAAATAGAGTAAGACACGAGGAAGTTCGTAGGCGAACTGAAGTCGAATATATTATCGAACGTATTACAAGGCAAAAATGGAGATGGGCGGGACATGTTGCAAGAATAAAACAGAACAGATGGACAAAAAAATTTCTTGAGTGGAGGCCACAGGCAGACAAGCGAAGCCGAGGAGGACCCCAAAGAGATGGACCGACGACCTCAAAAGAATTGTGACCAATTGGATAGTAGAGGCGCAGAACAGAAGAAGATGGAAATATCTTGAGGAGGCCTATGTTCAACAATGCACAAATCAGAGCTGATTGATGATGTAACATGCTATGGTAGGCTGCTAATTTATGTTGTGTAGGATTAGTCCATGTGGTGAGACCACTCCTGTCTGAAAAACATTTCCAATTCGGTTTTTCTGCGGATTCATATTCAAAAATGTCCCCTTTAAACCAATCCGAAGGTTTCCGGACGGAATTTTTTGGCAGAAATTGTTTAAACAATTTTTTTAAACAAATACATAAGATCACCTTGTGTCAGTATGGGTAGGTTTATGAAATACGTAATATCACAAACAGAAATCTTATCTATACGTAAACATACGATGGGAACAAATAAAGGTTCTTCTCAGAACCAACTGACTAGAGATCTCGGACCGTGTATCCGAGTCTGTCACCTTAACATCGAGGGCATAAGCCAGGCAAAATGCCAAGTGTTGCAAAAAAATCCTACACGATAACGACATTGACCTGGTTGCCATACAAGAGACCCATACTGAAGACAAAGTCCAGCTTGATTTAAGGGGAAAGATACCTGGCTACGATTTAGTGGGAGCCACCTATGATAAACATTTCGGCGTCGCAACCTACATTCGCTGCAATATAGAAAATGGTTTCCTACTTTCTGCTTCCAATGAAAATAATGTACATGAAGTAGTCACCAAGATTGGAGATATTACCGTAGTTAACATATACAAACCTCCAGCCACTACATGGAACCCAGAAGTGCTAAAGACTCATCCACATCCTACCATATACATCGGCGACTTCAACAGCCACCACGAAATGTGGAAGTACACCACGAATGATGAAAATGGGGAGGCACTAGTAGAATGGTCCGAAGAGCAAAACACATATCTAGTTTTTGATGCCAAAGACAGAGGAACATTTAAATCAGCTGCATTGAGAAAAGAATATAACCCAGACCTATGTTTTGTCTCAAAAGATACCAATGACAGACCACTAACAACTGCGAGAAGTGTCCTTGCAGACTTCCCACATACTCAACATAACATCGTCCGGTGCTTATCATCATCGGAATATCAATTCCAATAATTAGATCATATCCTCGACCCAGGTGGAATCTTAGAAAAGCAAACTGGAAGAAGTTCTCTGAACAACTAGACCGGACCTTGAGCTGGGTCCCTCCAACCAGCAAACATTATCAGAGGTTTGTGGGCGCAGTAATAAGCACTGCCAAGAAAACCATCCCTAGGGGGTATCGCAAAGAATATGTGCCTGGATGGACTGAAACATGTGAAGACTTATACACGAAGTTTCTCGAAAGTGGTGACCGAGAAATAGCCGATGAGCTTTTACACAACATCGATACAGCTAGACGCCAAAAATGGATAAAGACTGTCGAAAACCTTGACTTCAAAAAATCAAGCCGGCAGGCATGGTCCTTGTTGCGGAAAATTGGAGGAGCTAACCAGCTGGAATCCAGAGAGTCTAAAATGTCTCCTAACAAGGTTGCCTCCCATATAGTATCTCTATCCAGAGCTCCACGAGATCGAACACATACTACCAACGTGAAAAGAGACTTAAGGGCATTAAAACAAATGAACAGAACGAACTCCGAATATTCAGCAAGAATACTTATTTCTGAAATCACACATGCGCTGAAAGAAATGAAATCAGGTAAAGCACCTGGCTTTGATGAAATCCATCCAGAGTTCTTGATACACAGTGGTGCATACACGAAACAGTGGCTTGCAATGTTCTTTAATGATATACTTCAGTCAGGTAACATTCCTTTCTCACTTAAGCGAACAAAGATAATTGCAATTCCGAAACCGGGCAAATCAAACGATAAGCCAGAAAACTACCGCCCCATAGCTCTACTCAGCATGGTATATAAACTATTAGAAAAGCTTCTCCTCAACAGAATTAGTCACAGGATACTAGAAAATGTCCCCATTGAACAAGCTGGCTTCCGCCCTCATCGAAGCTGTACGGACCAAGTGCTGTCATTAATAACTTTTATAGAAGCTAGTTTTCAAAAATAACAAAAGACAGCAACAGTATTTATAGATCTAACAGCAGCATATGATACTGTTTGGAGACAGGGATTAATATATAAACTGGCCCGCATTATCCCCTGCAGAAAGATAATTAACCTCATTGACAACATGCTGACCAACAGAGCCTTCCAGGTTATAATGGGAAAGGAGACGAGTAGACAGATGAAACTTAACAATGGTCTTCTACAGGGTTCTGTCCTTGCCCCTTTACTTTTCAGCCTCTATATTTCTGACATGCCTGAAACCGAATCTCGGAAGTTTGGATATGCTGACGACTGGACCCTTGCAACAAGCCACCAATCTTTAGAAACTACAGAAATCACTCTCACGAATGACTTATCCATCCTCAGCGAATACCTTAAGAAATGGAGACTACAGCCAAGTACTACAAAAACTGAAGTATCAGCATTTCATCTAAACAACAAGTTGGCAAACAGAGAATTGCGAGTGTATTTTAATAACAAGCTGTTAAAACACAATAAATACCCGAAATACCTTGGGGTTACTCTAGACAGAACGCTCACATTCAGAGAACACCTGACGAAAACAGCAGCAAAATTGAAAACACGCAACAATATAATACAGAAACTCTGCGGCACTACATGGGGGTCCACAGCATCAACATTAAGATCCTCTGCTCTTGGCCTGATATATCCGGTGGCAGAATACTGTGCTCCAGTGTGGCTAAATAGCAGGCATACCCACCTGGTCGACACTCAACTAAACCGTACTATGCGTATGATAACAGGCACAATTAAGCCCACCCCTACAATGTGGCTACCTACCCTTAGTAATATAGCACCACCCAACCTACGCCGCGAACATGCATTGGTTAAAGAATATAACAAAATAATGGACAGTCGCCAGCTTCTAGTCCACAACGACATCCCCGATATTCTTGGAAACCGTCTCCGATCCAGGTTACCCCCTCTACAATCTGCTCAAGCGCTGCAGCAATCCAACTTTGACTTAAATACCCGATGGAGAGAAGATTGGGAAAGTAGGACAGATCCACATTACCATAGTCTACCGGACATCATAGGGAAACCTGGCGAATTTGAACGTCCCCGTAAGATTTGGGCAGCCCTTAATCGAATTCGAACAAACTGTGGAAGATGCGCCGACTCCCTCCACAGATGGGGTAAACTCCCCTCGCCTTCTTGTGACTGCGGCGCTGCAAGACAGACGATCAGTCACATTGTTCAGGACTGCCCACGCAGAGCATACACAGGCGACCCTATAGACTTTGTAATGGCAACCGAAGGGTCAATCGAATATATAAAAAAATTGGACATCTGTTTGTGATGCATTGTATAATGCATAAATCTAAATATGTTCTGTGATATACTTAAGCCACACGCTAAATAAAAATAAATATGAAATACGGAAGACTCAAGTTTGGTTTGCAGTCTTGTAATTTTTAAATCTAGAAAATTTATGGACTGATTTTGTTATGATTCTATTGTAAATTCAATATTAATATGAAGTGAATTATTATATGATAAAAATTGGTCCAGTTGCCACTAGTAAAGCATACTAGTATACCATCTACGTATCTCCACCAATATTAGAACTGTCTGAATGCAGGATGTTTTGAAATCGTTGTCTCCAGATGGTCTATAAAATTTCTGATAATAATGGGCTTAGGGCATTGCCCATGATAAGTCCTGTGTCATCCTATGATATCCTGTGCCCATTATAAGTCTTGTGGAAAACAACAGTGCAGGACTTATCATAACAATCCTCTAATATAAGCTCATTCTAAAGTCCGGATTATAAGCATGACAGGAAGGTCAAAATAAGCAAAAAGTGTCGCAAAAATAAGCAAAGTTTTTATGAAATAAGCAAGGTTCAAGAAAAAAACTGTTAGTGAACATGCATATATTGATTTAAATATAAATAAAGGACATTAACATTAAATTACATTTATTTTTAGTTATCGTATTATTAAGAATAAATAAAACATCGAAAAATAATTAACATATTAATATATTTTTGATTCATGCCCATTAGCAAAAAACAACTAACAATAATATATTTTTCAAAAATTTTGTTGCAAAAAGGCTATGTCTTCTATATTTATACGTAGAAAAAGTTCTTTCAACACCTACAGATGTGGTTGGTGCGTATTTAAGTATAGAAAAATGTACCGATACTGAATAATTAGAATATTCTCCGAGAATGTTTTCTGAGAAAAGTATTTTACAACAATATAATAAATTTGGGCTGTCTGCAGACAAATATTACTTTATTACATGGACAGGTATAAGGATGAGTGTTCCCGTTTATTTCCTAAGCCTAAGTGATTGAAATTCTTATGGTTTATTGAATTATTAGAGTTTTATAGCTCTGTATACTTCATAGAATTTTGCAAGACAGAAAGTATACATGCAATTTAACTATTGTTTGTCATAAGAAGTATAATAAACAAAGATAAGCAACATATCTTTAAAATAAGCATTTTTACTAAAAATCCTAATTATAAGCAAAAAAAGCAAAAAAAAAGAAGCAAAATGCTTATAATCCGGACTTTACTGATTACTCTCAAACAGGTCTTATATTGGTGGAGATGCAGATGATATAATTTTTTCACGATTACTGTTTCACAAAAAAATTATTATATTTAAAAACCCTTCGGGACTCCACTCCACAAAAGGTATTAAAAGACATGGGCGTTAATGGGTTAAGTAGCAGGCAATCAACTTAATTGTAATGTTTTTTTATTATTTTAAACAAACCACAGTAAATAAATTTTCCGAAACTCACCGGAGGGACCGAAGACGTTCGGATACAATTAGCGTCTCTTTGCAACGACAATGACGTCGACTTTGCAAAGTAACAAGACACTTACTCAACACACACACTACACTTGACACTAGGTACCTAACTGCAAAAATTCACCGTACCTACCATTAACCGGCCATTCACCGGCCATTAGTAGTCCAAGTAATAAAGCTTAAGATAGGACAAAACCTCACAATTTTTACAGAATGGATCGATTTGCTTGAAAATTTGAGAATAAGTAGTGGATAGTCGAAAGATCAAAATCTATATGATGCCGAAAGGCGCTTTTACCATGGGGGTGGAAATTTTTTATTATATTTTGACCGCAAAAGTTGGTAAAAACATTCATTCTAAGCAAAAAACGTTCTATACATTTTTTTTGATAAAATTAATAGTCTTCGATTTATTCGCTATCGAAAGTGTTAGTTTTAAATCGAAAAAATCAATTTTTTTAATCAGTTTTCTTCAAATAGCTCAAAAAGTTTTTGTTTTATCAAAACAACTTTACTTAACAAAAATGTACCTTGTGGAAAAATTAACAAAACCGTTTTTTTTTTCAATTTTCTTTAAGACCAATAGTAGTCGAGCTATACTTTATTATATTATGTTAGCTCTTCTTCGTCAAATGCTAAATATTGTAGTATCAAAGTCAAAAGACGGGAAAACTATGCATTTTTCGAGGATAAAATATTTAAACTAATTTCAAGTACAGTGAAAGCTCAATAAGTCAGATTAATTGGACTGCACCCTATCCGGGTTATCAAAAATCCGGGTTAGCTGGAGAATATGATAAAAATTAATAAAATACATTTAAATAATAAACAAATATACATTATAATTGCAAAACCATGAAATACATATGCACAGTATATCTAAAATATGTATTGTTGTATACAGTATTGTTTATTTCTTGGTAAAAAACTAAGTGAAAGTGAAAAAATGTTTGTTTTGTCTGATGAAAATCGGTCCGGGTTAGCCAGAGTTCTGGGTTATCGGAGGCCGACTTATCGGGGTTCCACTGTATTTAAAAATATCTATCTCCAGAAATAAAAAACAAGTCTTTAGCACATAAATTAAGTGGCTTATAATGAAAAGATGTCACTCCCTATTTTTTTCAGCGAAAAAGTGATCGGAAGCAAACCCCTAATCACCACCCTAATTAAAATTAATCATTTACCTTATTTGGTCTTCTTTATTTATGTGTTATTAATAGGTTCTAGAAGTTTAACCGCCTTAGAATAATTAGTTTTTAAAAAAATGAAGTCAAAAGGGAATAACGAATTTTTGAAGTTTGTTAAAAAACTCTCTTCAGAATAGAAAGATTAGCATCAGAGATACGAAAAAATGTTTAAATATGAAATTATAGCTTATTTAGCTGATAATACTAATAGCCTTATAGACCTTATAAAAACCTACAAAAATTTTTTTCACCAAACTTTCTAAGATAAAAATTAAAAGGGTTACGGTTAAAAAATCAATTTATTTTGTTGAAAAAAAAAAGGAGAAATTAAATTGGAAGCATAATAACGTAAGTTAACGGTGTTTTTAGTTATTGGCCTTATTCAGTCTTCTTTACTTAGGTATTATTAATATATTCTAGAAGTTTGACTTGCTTATAATGATTAGTTTTAAAAAAAATGGAGTTAAAAGCGAATAACGACTTTTTGTAGTTTGGTAATTTTTTTCAGAATAGAAAGATTAGCATCAGATATACGAAAAAATGTTTTAATATGAAACTGTTTGTTATTTAACTCCCAAGAACTTGGTTTCAAAAAAATTTTTCTATGGCAAAAATTTAGTGAATGGTAAATGAGTATATCGAAAAACATTGATTTTTTAGATATAAAACTAACACTTTCGATAGCGAATAAATCGAAAAGTATTAATTTTATCAAAACAATGTATAGAATATTTTTTTGCTTAGAATGAATTTGTTTATCAACTTTTGTAGTCAAAATATAATAAAAAATTTCCACCCCCGAGATGGGTGGCAATCACCCCCATGGTAAAAGCGCCTTTCGGCATCATATAGATTTTGATCCTTGAACTATCCACTACGTATTCTCACATTTTCAAGCAAATCTATTCATTCTGTAAAAATTGCGAGGTGAAAAGCTTCGGTTCCTGGAGTATAGTTGTCGAGGCATTAGCTAAATAAAAAAGAATTTCCGAAAATTTCAAGAAGCAATAATGTTTAGAATATGCATTTTATTGGTTGTTTACAATTTTATCATCCGGAATATTCATTACACCCATAGCGTTACATAATAACAGACACAATTCCTCGTTAAAGAAAACGAAAAAACAACAAATTGCTCCCATTATATAATTAAACAAGCCAACACTTTGCATCTTGCATCAATGAATGTCTATTTATAGTGGTGATTTTTTATACAAAATGGTGAGCAGCAGCGAATTTATAGAACGATTTATCTAATTACATCATAGACGCGTCCTTGGCTCTACCACCAGAATACAACAATGCTAATTGGTGATTCATTTGTCAGTTCATAACCTTAATTCGATTGTGTACTTAAGCTGAATGTTATTCTCACTGTCTACGTTTCTGGTTTCTGGTGTCGGATGAAAAGCAAACTGTTTTGACGGGAAAAAACTATGTTGAAATTGATTTAAATTATTCATACTAATGATGATCTTGAAAATAAACGTGTTTTATAACAAGCGCTACGATTTAAGGCAACAAAAATTTAATAAAAAGGCGCCTATACTATATAGGCAAATAACGTATTAAACAAAACTAGTAGTCGAAAAAACTGTTGTTGTAGTCGAGGAAATGAAGCACTTCGGCTCGCAATTTTTTCGTCCAGCATGGATTTACTTGAAATTTTCACAGAAGGTAGGAAATAGTCCAAGAATCATTTTCTATATCATGCCGCTGTACGCTAAAACCTTGGGGGTGGTACCACCCCATCTCGGAGGGTGGGAATTTTTTATTACATTTTAAGCATCTTAATCGATGTAAAAGGTAATTCTAAGAAAAAAATGTTATTTACATTTTCTTCGTAAAACTAATATTTTTCGAGTTATTCGCGCTTGTAAGTAACAGTTTTTCGTCGAAAAAATCAACTTTTTTAGAGGGTTTTTTGAGAATACCTCGAAAAGTATGCATTTAGTCAAAAAAACTGTGGATAACAAAATTGTATCTTTTAGTATCACAAACTAAATTATTTTTCTATAATATCTTTAATACCAATACAAAACGAGATACGGCATGTTAAAGGTTAGCTTTTCTCGTCAAATGCATAATTTGAAATATTCAAAGCCAAATAGCGGGAAAACTTTGAATTTTTCGAGGAAAAGTATCTTTTTCAAGTATACAATTAAACCTATCAAAAGAATAATAATAAAAAATTTCTAACATGAAAATAGAGCGACTTATGATCAAAAAAAGGCCGGTACTTGCTTTTCTCTACGAAAAAATCAGTGAAAATAACCCCCTAACTACCCTCCTAATTAAAAATTAGTCTTCACCTTTTTGTATTTCCTTGTATACAGAGAGAGTCTGTAAAGTGGAATAAATTCAATATCTCAAATACTAATTGTTTTTTTGGAAAATGCTCAGACCCGTCGATTAGTATTTCAAATTTTCCTTTTTGACATTCAATAATAATGTATACAGGGTGTCCCAATTTAGAGATATGACGTCATCGTCGATTTTCTTAAATGGCAACACTGTCATTTTGATAGCTAATTTGATAGGGTTTGTAAAGTTATACATAACTGCAAAATATCAAATTTTTATTCTCTACCATTTACAAGATAATAGAAAATAACCAAGTTATATCTGTAATTTGTAATATATTCAATAATTAAAATACTAACTGTTTTTTTGAAAAATGCTCAGACCCGTCGATTAGTATATCAAATTGTCCTTTTTGACATATAATAATAATGTATACAGGGTGTCCCAATTTAGAGATATGACGTCATCGTTGATTTTCTTAAATGGCAACACTGTCATTTTGATAGCTATTTTGATAGGGTGTGTAAAGTTATACACAACTGCAAAATTTCAAATTTGTATTCTCTACCATTTAGATGATAAAAAAAATAACAAAGTTATGAAAAAGAAGTAATCAACTAATAATTGAATTTAATTATTTCAATAAATTAAGCAAAAACTCATAATGTTGCCCTCAATTATTGTCAAATTGTCAATGGGCAACGTTATGAGCATTTGCTTAATTGAAATAAATAAATTCAATTATTATTTGATTACTTCTTGTTCTTCATAACTTTGTTATTTTTTATTATCTTGTAAATGGTAGGGAATAAAATTTTGAAATTTTTCAGATGTGTATAACTTTACACACGCTATCAAAATAGCTATCAAAATGATAGTGTTGCCATTTAAGAAAATCAACGATGACGTCATATCTCTAAATTGGGACAACCTGTATACATTATTATTATATGTCAAAAATGACAATTTGATATACTAATCGACGGGTCTGAGCATTTTTCAAAAAAACAGTTAGTATTTTAATTATTGAATATATTCCAAATTACAGATATAACTTTGTTATTTTCTATTATCTTGTAAATGGTAGAGAATAAAAATTTGATATTTTGCAGTTATGTATAACTTTACAAACCCTATCAAATTAGCTATCAAAATGACAGTGTTGCCATTTAAGAAAATCGACGATGACGTCATATCTCTAAATTGGGACACCCTGTATACATTTTTATTGAATGTCAAAAAGGACAATTTGAAATACTAATCGACGGGTCTGAGCATTTTCCAAAAAAACAATTAGTATTTGAGATATTGAATTTATTCCACTTTACAGACTCTCTCTGTATTTGTATTGTCAATACACCCAAGAAGTTTGACCTATTTAAAAGGCTGATTTAAAATTTAAAATTTTAGAAAAATTGAAAGGAAAAAAGATTTTTTGCAATTTCTGGAGATACGAAAAAAATGATAAACTACTAAATTGTAGCTTTTTTAATAAATAAAATTATATTGTGCATAGATTTTCATTATAGTGAATAGTTAGCGAGATATAGCTGTTTAAACCTCTACTTACGAGCAAACACCCCCTTATTCGAGTCCTTTAAACCCACCCCAATTAAAAACTAAGGAATCTATCATAAACTAATTTACACAGTCTTATAGCTCTACAAAAATCCTACAAAATCATTTTTGAAAAAACTTCTTGTCGCCAAAAATAAAGGAGCTATGTTTATAAAACGAATTTTTTTTTTTCGAAATATTCGAATAGTCCGCTTATGGAACATATTCAATGCATGTAGCCTAATAAAATAAAAAAAAAATCAAAATGTAATTCCGTACAGGTTGGAATAAATTTTATATCAAAGTTTAGGTGAATACAAAAGATATTTTCAAAAAAGTATCCAAATCATATGAGGGGATCATTGTTTAAATAATTAAAAAGGGGTCATTTTTGCACAATATTTACTTTTTTAATTGCTGAGGTAATTAACATTTTAATGAAGGTCTTTAGGGTCTTGTTCTACAAAGCCGAAGGACAGATCTTTCACCTAACACTTAATAAATTAAATTTGACCCCCTATTTATTTAAATAACTATATATCAAATTTAAAAATCAAATTTGCAAAAAAATATTTTTTGCGTTTTAAATAAGCACTATAAATTTATTTTATTTAATAGGAGAAGTTGCGCTATGTTACCAGCATTAAGAAAAAAAAATTGTTAAAAAATATTTAATAATTTATGAGATATTTAATTTGTTTATCAATTGTTACTATATTTTCAATTGCAAAAACGTGGTTGTTACCAAAAGAATATAAACCTTCTTAAAATCGCATTACTTTTATTTTTATATATGATTTCGATAAATGTATTGATAAATTCAAATTTTAATTTAACTCCCCTCTAAAATGACATTTGAATATTGTTCTAATTTGTTTATAATTTGTTTTTTTTTTAATAACGTCGCGGGGATTAAACATTTTGAAATGCTGTTCCGATAATCGGGTTCCTGGGAATTTTTCACTAATTAACAAATTTCTTTGTCGTTTTTTCTTCTTCTTTTTTTTCCTTATAGTAAAAGATATAGTTTTGCTTATAGATGGGGTTTCATTAAGAATGTCCAATCTGTGAGTTGTCGATTCTAGACCTCAAAATATTAAGATTTAACCAAAATCACTCTGATAAAATATGGCTCCTTATTGAGTTATAGGGTGTTTTATTTAAAATTTTAAAAATTATTTTGGCTCAGTATTTTAAAACTATTACTAAAACTATTACTTAAAACTATATAAAAGTGTAGGTACTATGCATCCTATGAAATTATGTTAAATACAGGTTTCCGGCTATTACCAGAGGCGTACGACAGACGAACAGGGGAAAGCAAATGGTTGACCCTTCCCAAATTCTACGTCACTGGTGAAATTGCCATTTTAGCACAACTTTAAATTCTCCAATACTGTCTATGTAAATAACATCCTCTTTAGTCGTAACGATAAAGTCATTAGATTTCGAGATATTTGAAGTTAAACATGTAACGGCACAGTTATTTAGTTATTTTGATTAATATATTGTGCCGCTTAATTTTTAGTTTCAAATATCTCAAAAACTAATGATTTTATCGTTAAGAATGAATAATATACTCTTAATTCTTAACGATAAAATCATTAGCTTTCGAGATATTTGAAATTAAAAATTAAGCGGCACAAAACCTTAATCAAAATAAACTAACTGTGACGTTACATGTTTAACTGCAAATATCTCGAAAACTAATGACTTTATCGTTACGAGTGAAAAGTAATTATTTACATTGAGAGTATGGGAGAATCTAAAAATTGCGCTAAAATGGCAATTTCGCCAGTGACGTAGAATTTGGGGAGGGTCAACCATTTGCTGTCCCCTGTCTGCCTGTCGTACGCCTGTGGTAATAGCTGGAAACCTGTGTTTAACATAATTTCATAGGGTTTATAGTACCTACACTTTCTACCAAGTATGAAAAAGATATGTCGAATAGTTTTAAAATACTAAGCAAAAATAATTTTTAAATTTTTAAATAAAACACCCTGTAACTCAATAAGGAGCCATATTTTATTGAAGTAATTTTGGTTAAATCTTAATATTTTGAGGTCTAGAATCGACAACTGAGAGATTGGACATTCTTAATAAAACCCCCTCTATAAGCAAAACTATCTTTTACTATAAGAAAAAAAAAAGATGAAGAAAAAACGACAAAAAAAATTGTTAATTAGTGAAAAATTCCCAAGAACCAGATTATCGGAACAGTATTTCAAAATGTTTAATCCCCGTGACGTTATTAAAAAAACAAATTATAAACAAATTACAACAATTTTCAAATGTCATTTTAGAGGGGAGTTAAACTGAAATTTAAATGTATCGCAAATATACAAAAAAATGAAAGTAACGAAATTTTACACAGTTTTATATTCTTTTGGTAACCGAGTTTTTGCAATTGAAAATATAGTAACATTTGGTAAACATATGAAATATCTCATAAATTATTAAATATTTTTTAACCAATTTTTTTTGCTTAATACTGGTAATATAATACAAATTCTCCTATTAAATAAAATCATTTATGGTGCTTATATAAAACGCAAAAAATACTTTCTTGCAAATTTAATTTTTAAATTTTATATATAATTATTTATATAAATTGGAGGTCAAATTTAATTTAGTAAGTCTTAGGTGAAAGATTTGTCCTTAATCTGTATATAAAAATACCCTAAAGACCTTCATTAAAATGTAAATTACCTCAGAAGTTAAAAAAGTAAATATTGTGCAAAAATGACCCCTTTTTAATTATTTAAACAATGATCCCCTCATATGATTTGGATACTTTTTTGAAAATATCTTTTGTATTCACCTAAACTTTGATATAAAATTTATTCCAACCTGTGCGGAATTACATTTTGATTTACATGTAGTGTTATCTTATTTTACTAGACTAATGTGTATAATACCAGAGAATTGGTTCGTATATTGGAAGATAACTTAAAAACTATTTGTATTTGTACTTTTACATATTTGTAAATTCGTATTTTTGTGTAAATAACTGTTTTTATAATTTTTTAATTCTACTTTTTTTCTGTATAGGTCTATCAAATTATATACTTATAAAAATTGTAATGTTCTTAAGGGTGGTTTTTAAGGGTTGAAATATTATAATATTATATCCTAAAGCATAAAACAATCATTATTTTTAGCCAATCAAAACCCAATTTTACCCATATTAAAGTTTACAATGTTTTTACATAATTTTTGACAATAGGGGGTAGTGTAGACCCCTAAAAATAATCGACGCCCTTGAGCATGTTATATAATATGAAGTACAGGGTGAATATGAAGTACAGTATATCTTAAAGCATAAAACAATGTAACATATGCAACTAATAAGAACCAGTTGTTGACAAAATTAAAGTTTAAAATGTTATTTTATAATTTTTTATAAGTAGTTTTTTTAGGGGTAGTTTTCACCCTTAAAAACCAAAAGCTTACAACGGCTCAATACAGAAAATGAACTAAAGGGGTAAATGAGTCTAATCCCACATTTTTGTACAAATCGATGCTGGACGAAAAAATTGCGAGGTTTTGTAATTTTTTTAGTTTCGTTTCCTCGACTAAAGCCTTACACCTAAAGGTAGAAAGGCCTAGGACTAAGTCAAGTCCTCGACTAAACGAATTAACTTAATATTAATTAAACACGAAAGTATTTACACAACATAACATTGGTAATATAATAAATTAATAACTAAATGACCAAGAAACGACATTAAAATGGCGATAGGCGACACAAACGCCAAGATCGGAAAAGAAGAAGAGTACATAGAGGTAATAGGGAAACATAGTTTGCATAGAGACACAAATGAGAATGGTCAGTTTCTAATAGATTTCGCAGCTGGAAAGAATATGATTATCAGTTCGACATGCTTCCCACATCGGGACATACATAAGGGCACTTGGATATCACCTGACAGAAACACAATAAATCAAATAGACCATATACTGACTGAAAAAAGAATGGCGACTAGTATATTAGATGTAAAAAGCAGACGTGGCGCAAGCTGTGACTCAGACCATCTACTAGTGCAGACACGGTTTAGATGCAAAATCAGTCGACAGGTAAAGGAAAAATATCCAAAACAAGAAAAACTAAACTTAGATAACCTAAAAGTCCCTGAGGTACAAGAAAGATTTGAGAGTACAGTGGATGAAAAATTACTAGAAGAAAACAGAGCAGACTCCACAATAGAAAATCAATGGAACAACATAAGCAGTATCACACTAAACACAGCGAAAGAAGTCCTAGGAACAAAGACACAACGGAGAGAAGAAACATGATTCGATGAAGAATGCAAACAAGTATACAGGAAAGAAATGACGCACATAAGAATTACATACTCAGACGTACTAGAGAGAGAAAAACAGAATTTGAGAACAAAAGACGAAGAGCAGATAAACTGTGCAGGCAGAAAAAGAGAAAGTACGAAAACCAACGGATACTAAACATAGAGAGGGAGTTTAAGGAAAACGAAACACGTAGTGCATACCAACTTATTAAACATTTAAGAAAGGGATACAAACCGAAGACTAGCCTCTGCAAAAATAAGAAGGGTGAAATCATTAGCGATATGGACGAAATTAAGATAACCTGGATGACATATTTTAAGGAAGTATTAAACAAAGGGGCACAACCACCATTACAACAACAGAGGCAGCAGCAGGCACGGCAGGAGGTACAACAACAAGAGCTGGGGGAATATGGAGAAGAAAATGAATTAACTAAACCCCCAACGCTAGAGGAGGTCCAAACGGCAATCCACATACAAAAAAGCCATAAAGCACCGGGAATAGATAAAATACCGGCAGAACTACTCAAGCAAGGAGGAAGGAATTTGACACAACAGATGTATCAGCTAATACGAGAGATATGGATAGAAGAAGAAATCCCCCAACAATGGATGAAAAGTATAATCTGCCCTATTCATAAAAAAGGAGACAAACTGTTGTGACAGAATTATAGAGGCATCTCTTTACTTTGTTCGGGATACAAAATATTCACAAACATCCTTAATCGAAGACTTCAACCTCTCACGGAAAAGATCATCGGGGAATATCAAGCAGGGTTTAGGCAAAATAGATCTACCGTTGACCAACTATTTACAGTTAAACAAATACTAGCCAAAGCATTGGAATATGACATGGACGTTTACAATCTCTTTGTAGATTTTAAACAAGCCTATGATTCAATAGATAGAACAATTCTACCTAATATATTGGAAGAATTTGGCATACCATCAAAATTAATACGACTAGTGCAAATTTTAAATACCTAGGATGTTGGATAAACGAGACACTAAATCCGGATGAAGAAATTAAAACTCGTATAGAAATTGCAAGAGGAGCATTTATGAAACTTAGATCTATTCTGAGCAACTCTCAGCTGAATTTACAACTAAGAATCAAGTTCCTAAAATGTTATGTGTTATCCTGTATTACTATATGGATGTGAAACCTGGATCATGAAGGTTAACATGATGAACAAATTAGAAGCCTTTGAGATGTGGTCATATCGTAGAATGCTCAGAATATCTTGGGTTCAACGCATTTCTAACAGAGAAGTCTAAAACAGAGTAGGTCAAGGCGAAGGTGACTTTTTGAAGATAATAAAAAAGAGAAAACTTGAATATCTGGGGCATAAAATGAGAGGTAGCAGATACAGGATGCTGCAGTTAATACTCAACGGAAAGATCGACGGAAAAAGAGGAATTGGTCGAAAGAAATATTCAGGGCTCCGAAACCTTCATCAATGGACTGGCTTATCGGCAGATCAATTGTTACATGCCGCACAAGATCGAGAACGATATCGGCAAATTGTTATGGAAGCTACCCACGCCTTAAAATTTGGGCACGGTACTTAAAGAAGAAGAAGTGCAAATGACAATGACAGAAACAGAAGCACAAGTATGTATTCAAGGACAGATCACTGATGCGTTTACGATAACGCAAGGACTAAAACAAGGCGACGGACTGGCTCCAGCGCTTTTTAATCTTGTTCTTGAATATGTAATTAGACGGTTGACGGTAAGCGGAAATAACATACTTACAAACAAATCTACCCAATTAGCAGCATACGCGGATGATATAAACATAATGAGCAGAACAATGAATGCAGCGGAAGAAACCTACGTTGAGTTGAAACAGAGTGCAGAAGCAGTAGGGCTAGCAATAAACACAAATAAAGCAAAACTGCTCATACAAACCAGATCAAATAGACCGGCGCAACAACACTTTATTGACGATATAGAACATGTGAATAGATTCACGTACCTAGGAATGGATCTCTTTGCAAGCAATGAAGAAGAACCGGAAATAAATAGAAGGCTTGTGCTGGCAAATAAAGCCTATTTCGCGATGGGCCACATATTCAAATCGCGAGACGTACACCGGAAAACAAAACTCCGGGTATATAAAACAATAATCAGGCCCATAGTAAGTTATGGCTGCGAAACATGGGCGGTGACACAGAAATCTGCCAATTCATTAGATGTGTTTGAAAGAAAAGTATTACGTAGGATACTGGGCCCAATAAGTGAAAATAACAACTGGCGAATTAGGTATAATAGAGAAATATACGAGCAATATAGCGAACCAACTCTAGCACAACACACTAAACTGCAGATAATACGGTGGGCAGGGCACGTGGTCCGCATGCATGAGAATAGAATTCCCAGAAAATTGCTGAATGCAAGAATGCAGGGAAGAAGACCTGTTGCAAGACCTGAAAAGAGATGGGAAGACGAAGTCGTTGAGGATCCCAGGAACTTTCTGGGAACGCGTTCATGGAAAAGATCAGCGGTAAATCGAAATGATTGGAGAAGCTTATTGAAGGAGGCCAAGGCTCGATTTGGGCTGTAGTGCCATTGGATGGATGGAATAACTAAATAATTATTGTTAATTAATAATTAATTATTTTAACCACTTAAGACACACACTAAAGATACCTATAACAGCAAGAAAACTAATGAAGAAGTACTAAGTAGTGATGTTGATTATAGTTACTTTCGAGTATTCGTTACAAATCGTTACTTTTGTATAAAGTAATCATTTACAGTATTCGTTACTTTGATTACTATGATTACTTTTTGTTGTTCTGAAGCTATTTTCTTGTGGCATTTTTACAATTTTAACTATTTAATGGGAAATAAGCCACGATATTATTAAAAAATGATTTTTATTAACGTTTCGATGCCCAAATCGGGTGCCGTTGTCAAAATACTATGAGATCTCCAACGCGAGAATTTTAATGTCACCGTTGCATGTGGTTGTCTTTTTAAAGACAGATCACATGCTATGATTTTTTTGTGACGGATATTCTTGAGTTGGGGTTGATTTCAAGTAATCGAATGAACTATCTTTCAGTAAAGTCGTCCCAGGAACGCAACTCATAAATATTGGCAACATCATTTTAAAGTCTTCTACTTTAAAATGTATCATATGTATCTGAATTGCCGATATAAATGAGTCAAATTAAATAAATTATTAGAAGAATTTTTTTACTAAGCAACAACATTTTTGTTTATGTTAGTAGTATTTTGTATTTTGACAACGGCACCCGATTTGGGCGTCGAAACGTTAATAAAAATCATTTTTTAATAATATTGTGGCTTATTTCCCATTAAATAGTTAAAATTATGATTACTTTTGTATTTGAGTACCGGTAATCATATCGAGAATCATATTTATCAGTAGGTAGGTATTTTGTATAGGTATAGATATAGATCTAGATACAAATATAGGGTTCTCGCATTCGATCTCTTTTAATGACATACATTACATATTTTACCTCTATTATACCTCCCTCTGTTTCATCTTCTATCTTCTCCTCACCCTCACAGTGTGAGGCTCTGAGGCTCACACCCTTAAAACGCTTCATACAGATAACGATAATCGATAACACTCGTTAAATACCGGTCCCGTCCGTTACTCGCTGAGATACGATTGGTAGACAGTAATCAAGTGTACTGGTTGTAGATACAATAGTCGTTACTCGCTCTGATACGATTGGTACGAAGTAATCAGAGTAATCAAAGTAATCAAAGTAGATACAATAGTCGTTACTCGCTCTGATACGATTGATACGAAGTAACGAAGTAATCAGAGTAATCAAAGTAACGATTTGCCTCTCTGTATAGTAATCGTTATTTTCGGTATTCGTAAGTAACGAGTACTTTTTAACGAATAGATACTTTTTCAACATCTCTAGTACTAAGGAGGGGCAACAAAGATAGAGAACTCCTAAAAACTGTTGTTAAGTATTGTGCTGATGCTATTTCCTTGTGGCATAATTAAGTAATTTACTATTTTATTAGGAAATAAAGCCACAATTTCAGTTTGACATTAATTTATTGACGTTTCGACTTCCACTTCGGAAGTCGTTATCGAAGTACAAAATATTAATAAATTTATTAAAATTTTTTATTTCAAGCCTAATCACTAGAGCTCGGGAAATATGCACTTAAAAAACCCTAAAATATGCATGCAAACATGCACAAAAAACAGTTGAAATATGCACTAAAATATGCGTTTATGCATTTAATGCATATAAATAAAAAAACGCAGCAATCTTTGTATTGAAAGTATTTAATTTATTTGATGCTAGTCACAAAAATTATTTATTGAAATTTCTACATCATTATATTCATATATTTTTTATATTCATCATCATCATCATCATCATTCTTTATTATATTGTTATTAAAGTTAAAACTATATATCATTAAATGTTTTTCTAAATTTTCTAGAGAAAAACTGTGCCGTCTATCCGATAATAATTGTTTATACGCGGAAAAACTTCTTTATATTTCACCCCTGTTGAGCTGGCCCCCATAGGCGTAACCGGGGGGTTTTGGGGGTTATAACCCCCCCCATTGGGATGGACTTTGAGCTCTATATGCTTAACACCATACCCCTCAGAGACCTTCCAGTAGTTGTAACCCCCCCTTTCCAGTAGTTGTAACCCCCCCTTAGGATCATATTGGTTACGCTTATGGGCCCCCCACCTCATAGGCGTTAAAATATAAATAGTGCAAAATTACGAGCTATTTATGAGATTTCATATACCGCAGATTAAAAATTTCGGGCTCGTTACAGTGGGCAGAAATTTAATATTTTTGTGGGGGCTGACGTACACCCCTCCCACTACTTAAAAATAGAGATATTGAATTGATCTTTGCGGCGGAATTGCGAGCTATTTATGAGCTTTCGAAGTGATACAGTTTAGATTTTTGAGCTTATCTCCTTAACCCTAGAACAACACTCTAATCTAATTGATTCAACTCAAGAGAAAAATGTCGAGAAAAATTAAAATATATCGTATCGAGGATATAATTCATATAGCGTATAAATTATAAGAATAAACTTTCAAAATACGCTCATTTCGATTATTGAGCTACAATCCCTTCGCAAGAAAACCTCCCCATCTTCCAGGATCAAGAGAGAATTGTACTTGAAATTAAAAAAAATAATTATATTGCGACTACATATATTTACTAATTTATGAGCTTGCAAAATATGCGCATTTCGATTATTGAATGGCAATGTCTTTTCTAATTATAGTGCCGTCACTGAAGGTAAAAAGTCAACTATTACCTTCGATTTCAGTCAACCTCCAACGATTTTCACGAAAATTGGTGTATGGTTAGACAATAAACAAGAGTGAAATAGTGCCAACTTGCGCTTTTACCCTGGGGGTGGATGCCACCCTCTTTTCGGGGGTGAAAATTACTTTATTAAAAATTCTAAGGAACATTTGTTATATAAAGTTATTAAAATAAATTAACACTTTTTAAGGTATCAAAGATCACATATTTTGATTTTTCGTGAAAAAATGCATATTTTAAAGCGATTTTTCATAAATAACTCAAAATATGCATTTTTAATAAATGCATATGCACTTATAAAATTTATCCAAAATATGCAAAAATGCACTTAATATGCATTTTGCATATTTCCCGAGCTCTACTAATCACATTCACGTGTTCGGTATGTCCTTTCAAAGCAATACCGCTCCGTAGCACTATGCCGCCACCACCAAAACTAACGCTCTGTAGTTTTGTAAATCTTGCTTCCACATGGTGGACGGTATGCCAGATGTAACCTCATACAGAGTGTTAATTTTGGTGGTGGCGACATAGTGCTATGGAGTGATATTTCTTGAAAAGGAGATACCGAACTTGTGGAGGTGATTGGGTGAATGAAAGCTGATATGTACATTAAAACATTTTAGAAGATTATGTTTTGCTATTTGCCAGACATATTGAGATATGAGATTCAATTTAAAAATTATATTGTTTTTCTGAAGCTATTTTCTTGTGGCATTTTTACAATTTTAACTATTTATAATGGGAAATAAGCCACAATATTATTAAAAAATGATTTTTATTAACGTTTCGACGCCCAAATCGGGTGCCGTTGTCAAAATACAAAATACTATTAATATAAACAAAAATGCTGTTGCTTAGTAAAAAAAATTCTTCTAATAATTTATTTAATTTGACTCATTTATATCGGCAATTCAGATACATAATATGATACATTTTAAAGTATTTTTTTCCTGGTTTTCCCTCGTGATTTACTATGAGATCTCTAACGCGAGAATTTTAATGTCACCGTTGCATGTGGTTGTCTTTTTAAAGACAGATCACATGCTATGATTTTTTTGTGACGGATATTCTTGAGTTGGGGTTGATTTCATGTAATCGAATGAACTATCTTTCAGTAAAGTCGTCCCAGGAACGCAACTCATAAATATTGGCAATATCATTTTAAAGTCTTCTACTTTAAAATGTATCATATTATGTATCTGAATTGCCGATATAAATGAGTCAAATTAAATAAATTATTAGAAGAATTTTTTTTTACTAAGCAACAACATTTTTGTTTATGTTAATAGTATTTTGTATTTTGACAACGGCACCCGATTTGGGCGTCGAAACGTTAATAAAAAATCATTTTTTAATAATATTGTGGCTTATTTCCCATTATAAATAGTTAAAAATTATATTGGCCACCATATAGCCCATATTAAAATTTAAACCCGATTATACCATTTTATATGATATATTAAAACATAGATTCACATTCGGAAAAGAAATCCTAATTCGATCACACTGGGGGCAACATAAAAAATTTGATTTCACAAGTTAATTTGAAAATATGCAATATTTTTGTCCGTGAATGTATAATCATATAACTATATAAAAAATTCATAACAAACAAGGTATAAATCTAAGAAATATACTGACCCATTGTTACAGTTAAAAATCCTTTAAACATTTTTCGAAGTTAATAATTATTGATGTAAATTACAACAATTATTGTATTAAGAGGATGGGTACGTATTTTCGGCTGCAATGCTATTCAAATGGGGATTCATTTTTTTCGAATCCTGAAAAAACTAATAAGTATTTTTGAAAAATTTAAACGCAGAATGAAAGATTACGTTATTGGCGAGGGCCGAAAGTCCCTGAGAACTTCTATAATGTTTATTTTAATAAGTTACAGGGGTGAAAAACTAAGAGAAAATTTAGTGTGATATTTAATTTAAAATATCTCATTCAAAATAAACTTTTTATTTATTCTAAGGGACTTTCGGCCCTCAGTAATAATTTAATCTTTCATTCTGCGTTTAAATTTTTCAAAAATATTTATTGTTTTTTTTTCAGGATTCGAAAAAAATGAACACAATGTCCGTGGTAATATTTCCAAATCTATCTTTGTCATACAACGCACTCACTCGAATAGAATATTGTCAGCAAACTGTCACTCAGACAGTGACAATCAGTGACAATTTTAAATATTTGACATGGCATCGGGAATATTTTGAATTGTTGATTAAATAATATTGATATATACCTAGTGTATTTCATAAATAATTAATTTAAGACGTGAACTTAATAAAAAGTTTTTTATTGTGTATTGTTTGTGGAAGATCCAAGCAGAGAATACATCAGGATAATATATTCTGTGATCCAAGTATTTTGTTGTTACAGATGTTCAAAATTGTAAGCGATCCATAGTAACAATATATTATTAAAAAATCACTTTAACACTTTTCCTTTTTTCTCGATTGAGTATTAGTTTTTGTTGCACATATAAATTATTACAATCACTGAATACACAGTTAGTGAAAAAATTATCAGTATTAATTGCACAAGAGCTCTGAAATTATTGAATTTTTCCCGAGTGACACATTGACAGTTTTGACGAGCCGAAGGCGAGTGAAATTATGTCAAAGTGTCACGAGAGCAACAATTCTATATTAATTTCAGAGGTCGAGTGCAATTTGTTGCGATTATTTCATGAATAAAACTGTTCAAAACCAAAATTTTATTGTAATTTATTTATGTAAGTACCAGTAAACACACAGTTTTTATAAATATTTGACGATTGAAAGTCATCACTTTTATAATTGTAAAAACATTAATTCTCATTAATGTCACTGAATGTATTTTTTCGTAGCAACGAAGGGCATCTGACGTAATATACTTAACGACGGGAGGTTATCAAAAATTATCGATTTAATTCAGATTTCTGTAGCTTTCTATTGGTCAGAATCTCCTATGAATGAAATAATCAAATTTATTAACTGAATTAATAATTTGCAATTATAAAAGTAAGAGTTCTCCAAGAACATTCAAAAGCCACCTCTTCAAATTAATGATGACATTTTCAAGTAGAATGACATTCTAGTAATGTTTACATATCCATACCAGTGTGAATTTTACTACACTTAATTTGCCGTGTAAAGGCAGAAAAAGTAGGGATACCCGTAAAATATTTGCGAAGTATGTACCGATGGCCTTAAATAAATAAGTTTAAGTAATTTTATTTTCAGTTTAAATACGACTATGAATTAAAACTGGCATGAACCAGGCCGTGAGTAATGAACTATTACTCACGGGTCAAGTAATGGGTGTTATTAACTGTTCAAAAATAGTGAATAATGAGCATGTTATTAAATGTTCGTAGAAAAAACCAATAAATCCAGTCTTGAGTTTTGTTACATACTTTACTTAATAACCTACCCCCTTTCAATAATTACTTCTAATAAATAATTAATTTAACCTGGCCTAAAAAGGAAACCTTCCAAAAGCAAAAAAAAACAATACAATATTATTTCCGTTTCCATATTTATTTGTGCTTGGCATGTTTGTGCTCGATACTGTTTTGAAAAGAAAAGCTCGTTGCCATTGACATGTAATATAATATCAAATATTACTTACTTTGTGAGTAATGCATAGTGTGTTACCCTCCAATTTTTTTCACCCTTTGTCGACAGTAGTTTTGCGTGTAATCGTACTGAAATAGCGAAAATTAAAAAAAAGCACGTGATGCAATACTCCGGTTGGGTTGTTTTGTGAGTGAATGGGGTGCATTTCTAACGACATGCCTATTTAGAAATAATTGCAAAATGAATGAATATCTATTAGTGCAGCCGATATGTGAAACAACTGTGCATTTGATGATAGAAGCATATAATTTGGACCACATATACAACACATATATAGGTTCAAATTTAGATGGGAGGCCATCTCAGATTTTGCCTTTTGCAAAAATGGCGCACATTCAAAATGTTGACTATACATATGTGACTAATAGCACGATAACTTTTGAAAAAAAGGTCCGATTTTAAACAAATTTGGTATATAGGTTTTTTTTATGTATAGGATCGAGCTCTTGAACCGGAAGAATCGGTTTACCAGAAGTTGTGTTTATCCTGATTTTTTTGTAAAAATATGTTGTTCATTTTTTCAAGTCTTTCACCCTGTATATATTAATTTTTCAAAAAGGTAATACCGGCGTTGAAAAGAGCGTAAATTAATTTTTTAGGAAATATTTTGAACTTTTTAGTTATATTAATTTTACCATTTAAATGCATAACGTATCTTCACATGTAGGTACCTATGTGCGGCAGATTCGTGCAAATAATAATATAAGAATTATTGTGCGTTTAATGGTAGAAGCATATAATTTGGATCACACATACTACATATACAAAAATTCAAATTTACATATGAGGCCATCTCAGATTTTTTCTTTTAAAAAAATGGCGGGCATTCAAAATGAATCTGCCGTCTATATAGGTACATGTGCACATACGTTAGGCATTTATTAAATGGTAATTAACATAACTAAAAAGTTTAAAATATTTCCTAAAAATATATTTACACTCTTTTCAATGGCCGTATTATCTTTTTGAAAAATTTAAATATACAGGGTGAAAGAATTGAAAGAGAAACAACATATTTTTACATAAAAAAACCAGTAAAAACACAACTTCTGGTAAACCGATTCTTTCGGTTCAAGACCTCGATCTTATTCATCAAATAAAGAACATATACTTATACCAAATTTGGTTGAAATCTGACGTCTCGTTCAAAAGTTATCGTGCTGTTAGTTACATATGTATAGTCGCCATTTTGAATGCCCACCATTTTTGTAAAAAGAACAAAAACTGAGATGGCCTCATACCTAAATTTGAACCTTTATGTATGTTTTATATGTGGCCCAAATTATATGCTTCTACCATTAAATGCACAATAATTCTTATAATATTTGCACGAATCTGCCGCACACAGGTACATGTGAAGATAAGTTATGCCTTTATTAAATGGTTATTAACATAACTATAAAGTTCGAAATATTTCCTGAAAACTATATTTATGCTCTTTTCAATGACGGTATTAACTTTTTGAAAAATTAATACATACAGGGTAAAAGAATTGAAAAAAAAACAACATATTTTTACATAAAAAATCAGGAAAAACAAAACTTCTGGTAAACCGATTTTTCTGGTTCTAAAGCTCGATCTTACACATCAAATTAAAGATTCTACCTACCAAATTTGGTTGAAATCAGATGTTTCGTTCAAAAGTTATCGTGCTATAAGTCGCATATGTATAGTCGCATACAAATATTTGGAATATATTCGTTATTTCGTAAGCCTGTAACTTTAAGTAAAAATCCTGAAACAGGTCGATCTTTATTTTTGAATTCAGATTTTTCACATATACAGGGTGTCCAGAAACTCTACCGACAAACGAAGACAGGAGATTCCTCAGATAATTTTAAGACAATTTAACCCAATTCACCTAGTCCGAAAACGCTTCTTAAGGGAG